>NC_137158.1:80338312-80938312 GCF_951394435.1 Stenella coeruleoalba
AAGGAATGGCTGTGACTGTGTTCCGGTAAGATGTTGTATACACCGAAATTTGAATTTCAAATATTTTTAATATATCACAAAATATTACTCTTTTTTATTTATTTGTTTGTTTGTTTGTTTATTTATTTTGTGGTACGAGGGCCTCTCACCGTTGTGACCTCTCCCATTGCGGAGCACAGGCTCAGTGGCCATGGCTCACGGGCCCAGCCGCTCCGCGGCATGTGGGATCCTCCCGGACCGGGGCACGAACCCGTGTCCCCTGCATCGGCAGGCGGACTCTCAACCACTGCGCCACCAGGGAAGCCCCACAAAATATTACTCTTGACTTTTTTTCAGTCATTTAAAAATGTTTGGCTTACAGGTGGAGCCGGAATAGGTAGGGTCTGCTTTTAGCCCTCAGGCCATAGCTTGCCTTGTCCTGGAGCCCACAGGTGTGTCCCTTCGCACTTCTGTGAATTGGTTATATCAGGTTAGGAAGGGAATGCTTTAAGAATTACCCAGGACCCAGCCACTCTTCTAGACCCCCCCGCCCTCCCTGGCTCTGAGACGGTGGGGATGGGGTGGGGGGCAGATGTCAGGCAACTCAGCATTCAGCCTGGGGTGGGAGGAATGGGTGGAATCCTGTCCTGTTGTCCCTCTCAGCATTCAGCACCTCTGCATGTGTGCATGTGCACACATCTATTAGCTTAAGTTTTGTTTCCAGGAACTCAGGTAATTGCCTTGATTGCTGAAGTGTGAATACTTTCTACATTGGATGTAGCATATTACTTGCTTAATAATCTTCCTCTGTTTCTACCTGGCTTCACAAAAAATTCTGAAAGTCTGAATCGAACTATTGTTGAGCCCAGTAATCAAGCTGAATACAATGTTTTACCAGCTGAACATGTGCAAAATCATGCATCTCACGTGCCCTAAGTAGAGATGTTGATATATTTTTTCTCTGAATTCTGAAAATGTGGTTCAGTTTGCCCCATTTTATTTTGGAGATGATACTTTTTCTAGGAGGTGATATTTTCAATCACCTGCTACTATTAATGTTTCTTACTTATAAGCTCAGTTATATGACATTGAAGATTACTCTGTTTTACTTAAATGTTATTCTTCTTAGCATAAGAAATTTTTGTTTTTCTGTAACATTCATTTTTTTGTGAGATTTTCATCAGCTCTTCTTTAGAACGTGTTTTTTAATCATTGGCAATTTTGCTGTTAATAAAAGAGAAGTTAATTATATAACAGATGGTTAACAGATAAACTTTCCAGGAGCCTAGGATCCTGATCCTGAGTTTGCTTTGTGACATTTTGGGGTACCCGGAAGAGCTCTAACCAGCTCTGCTTTACCTGGCCCCCTTTGTACTTCCTGGTCTAGATTCGTTCTTCCAATCCTAAGCATCTTCCTCCACCAGTTTCCAAAGCCCTAGTTTCAGCAGTCCCAGTAGTAAGCAGTGAGGTAAAATTAAACATTAATAAAATTGCATGAGTGGAAGATGTCAATTAGTGTTGAATATGCTTTGCAGACAGTAGCATAACCTGGTATTTCTGATCCCATTCTGCAGTATTTAGTCCTAGATTATCAAGACAAATATCTTTTATCCTGCCTCTCAGTCTTTAGGGCTCATTCAGCACCTAGCTCCGGGCCTCACCTGGGTTTGCAGACTTAGTGATCTGGGAGCCCAGCCATTGCGGCAGGCCTGCACTGATGTACTGACTCCTGCTGGTGGGGGCCGTGGCACATGCCCTAGTGCCACAGCCATGAGCAAGACAGAGTAAAGGCTCTGTCCTCTCACTCTGATGAGGGTGTGGAAGACAGTTTCCTCCTTCCTCTTCTCTCGACCTCCCTTCATAATCTTTAGCAGATGTCGCCTGTCCTCAGTGGTGTAACTAGTAACAATAACCTTGACTCTCTGATCTTTGGTTTCTGTGTCTGTCAAATGAGGATTTTAATAACTGCCTAGAGGTTGTTATGATAAAATTACAGGACCTTAAAGATTGTTTGTGTAGCTTAAAACTGTATAAAAAGTAAGTTATAACATTAGGACTCATTTCTGCCAACATAACTTCAAAGGGATTTATTGTCACAGTATGAGATAAAAATACACATCACTCTTTTACTATAAGAGCACTTTTGCAATTACCTAAAATGTAAGAATTTCTCACCACAAGGTTTGGTTACAATTTTGACTATTACGTTAGAAGATCATAGTTTGAAATTCAGACAGTCCTCCAATGTTGATTTCTAACTAGGAGGATCCAAAGCCTATAGTTTTCAGCTTACTGAAGTAATCATTTACAAATCAGGCATTCCATTCGGATGGTACATCACCGCATAAAGTGCTTTCCCTGTGACTCTTTGACAGGTTTGTTGGACTAGATGCTGACAGCTTACAGGAAAGCTATAGGATAGTTCAGTGAAAGGGAGGTACAACTTTACTCACTTTTTAGCAATAGATCAGATCCTATGGGTTCAACTTACAAGAGACCTCATTAAAGTCTTCTAATAACAAGTGGCCGTGCTCTGAATTTTGGGCGTTATCTAGAAAAACTTTGAAGGGGGCATTGTTATGATTTTCAAATAGTGTTCTGAACAGGTATTGGTCCAAATATGTGTTATTCTATAAATGCATGCTATTTCTTTCTTTCTTAGGACCTGTCTGGCTCCATTGATGACCTCCCCACGGGAACGGAAGCAACTTTGAGCTCAGCAGTCAGTGCATCCGGGTCCACGAGCAGCCAAGGGGATCAGAGCAACCCAGCTCAGTCGCCTTTCTCTCCACACGCATCTCCCCATCTCTCCAGCATCCCTGGGGGCCCATCGCCTTCTCCTGTCGGCTCTCCTGTAGGAAGCAACCAGTCACGATCTGGCCCAATTTCTCCTGCAAGTATTCCAGGTACTCACTTCTTAATGATTATTATTTTACTCTGTAGTAAATACAGACCTAGTGTTCATCAATAACAACATGCATACCATTATTTCTTTTACTATTTAAAAACCTAATGATGGGACCACATATTAGGAGCATAGCTCTGAATTATCACCAAAGTATACAAGCATCCCAGTTCCTAAATATACTTGACTAATGACTGTAAACACCTAATTAATAAAATCAGCAATTACTTTGATATTTTCAGTTCGCACATTTACCTTAGCTTATGCCAGAAAATTATTTATTCTCTTAGCATATGTTTTGTGATGATTCTGTTAACTAAGCTTCTGTGTGGATAAGTGCCACGAAAGTGAGATCATGGGTAGCACTAGCCTTAGTTTTTAGGCTTCTATTTAATTTATACCATGGCAGTTATTTTCTAAAATATCTTTAGTGTTTATACTTCTTGTCTTAATTTGCCAGCACACATTCAAGGCCTTGTTATTTATACAAATTCTTGCCTTCTAATTTTTATATAAGAAGTGCATGTTCTAATTAACCTCTTGCATTCAGCTATTTCAGTAGTCATACTACTTCTGTATCTTTTGCTTCCTTTATTATGTGCGTGGGGTTATGTATTTGTTTACTTATTTGTCAGTTGCCTCATCCTGTCCCAGCTGTCTTTCTTATATCAAACATCATTCATTCAAACCCACCAAGCAACTAGCTTTCCTTTATCTGCAAAGTAGGTGTAATTTTTTTTCTGTGTAAATTTTGCTAGCGTGATGCAGGTGGCTGGCTGCCAGAAAAGTACTTTTTACTAATCTATCAGAATTGATATTGAATTGCTGATAAATTTCCTGATAGGTTGTTCTATTATCTTAAAAACATGGGTGGCAGTTTTAACCCTTTTTACTATTTTGCTCCTTTTATATTTTAAATACATGTTGTATGTGTATAAACATATGTATGAACGTATGAAAAATGCTAATTATGAAACGTAACTCAAATGAGTACTCATGACTCACGATCCAATTTAAGAACTGGAGTATTGCCAGTGTTGTTTCTACCTGTGTGTTCCTTCCTTTTCTTCAGCCCTATAACTCTCCCCAGCCTCAGATATTCTCTGAATGTATTTTAAATCATTCTTTTTGGATTATTTGGAGTTCTTAAAGAATTTTATTACGAACATTCATAGAGTACGTATTGTTAGTTTTATTTAGTTTTGAGCTTTATAGAAATGTATCATATTTAAGTGACTATATAATTTATCAACCAAGCTGAGGCACCTTTGAGCTTTTAAGGGTTGCTATTAATAATTGAAGTAGAACAGGTATAAACCAGGAAGATTCTGGGCAAATCATGAAGTATGGTCACCCCAGTAATACAATATGTGGCCTTCTCCACTTAGCTTTTTTGACTAAATGTTATGTGCCTAGGATCCATATTTTAAACTACCTATAATTTTGATACACTTTATTGACGGCATCTTGATGTTTACCTTTCTTTCAAAAATATTTGTCCTCATAATGATTGTAATAAAACCTGGATTTACCTGCTTTTAATATTTTTAAAGCTATGACTACTATGTATTTCAGAATTCCTTAGGCAATTTTTGGTATTGAGGTGGTTTTTGAGGTATCGCCTACCTAAACACTGGGAAGTTATATGTAAAATACTAAGTTTGTCAAAGAACCCACTCCATTTTTCTGAATTGCATCCAAAGGACTTTTCTTAATAACTTAAATGAAAACTTTTCTGAGGCATCAAGATATTTTAGTTTTCCATTTAAAATTCCTAGCATGGGTAGTTCACCATCTGATGATTTTCATCCATATACTTATCATTCCAGATGGGGATTCTGACACTTTTATTTCACTGTTTGGATTTTGGTACTGTATAGAACACACAAAACCCAACAAAAGAGCTCAATTTGGGTACGTGATATCACATTAGAGGTAGATGTAATTGGTCTAAGAGTCTGGTACTTAGTTGTGTTTTGCACAGGGTAAGGTTGGTCAGTGAATTACGATTCTGATGACCTCTATTAGCCCTGTCACAAATGAGGCCTGTCCTTCACAGTACCTTCAGGGGAGGACCTGAATGTGATTTCTTCTCTGCTGACTTCCTGGGGAAGTGAGTTTTTAATAGAAAGCTTTCAGCTTTCTTGGAAATGATGTTTAAGGCTAATAGTTTGTTTTGTAAACTTGTGTCAGAAATTCTGACTGCCCAGGGCCAGGGCCTACGTTTCATTTCATCATATTGCAGCCTATATTACTCTACACGATGCTTGATAAAACTATTCAGTGAAATTTAGTACAGGGATAAAATTACATAGTAAAAGTTCCACTTGTGTTCAGAGGCACGCGATTCAGATAAATCCAGAATTATCTCTGCTGAGTTAAAGCAGTAGAGTAATAGAGTTACATAAAACGTGGCAAATAGAACATTTCTTGAATGTCAGTGTTATTCCAAGGGGAATAAACTCTTAGAAAATCTGGTGAGCGGTTTTGGCATTTATTCACCTTCCTCCCAGGTGTGGAATGACAAATAACATTTGAGCTGGATGGACTTTCCTAACCATCTGATCCCACCTCCTCGTTTTATTGCCACTTACCGGCTGTGTAACCTTGGACAAGCCTCTAAGCCTCCTTATGCCTCAGTTTCTGCATCTGGAAAGATAATAACCACATCTCCTAGGATTACTGTAAAGATTAAATGTGTTAATATGTATAAAGCAGGCACATGGTAAGCATTCAGTGCACGGTAGTGATTGTTGTGATTACGGTTATTATTATTCACACTGAGATGTAGAGACTTGTCCATGATCATCACTGTCCGGAACACCACAAGTGGTTTTGGCTACAAGTCTTCTGATTCTTAATCCAGTAGTGTTCTTGTACCATTCAGAAGACACGTATATAAAGTTTCCAGTGATGATTTGCTGTGTGTACTGAGGTTATTCGATAGGACCGCTAGAACTAGCCATGGAAGCGCGATGTATTTTCACAAAGTTGAAACCATCTTTCTCCTGACCTGAAAAAACAGATAGGTCATCGGTCGCTCTTCTGGGAGGCTGGGTCTGAGAAGGTTAAGAAGGGACAGAAGACAAGCGTTGAAACCCCTGCTTCGCTCAGATCGTAGGCAGGTAGACTTCTGCGTGAGGTGATAGGCAGGCAGTGTAGCATAAAATTTACCAATAGCTGCAGTTCAGAATCCTGGGTTATTTCTCACACTTTCTGCATGTATTGAGACAACGTGAGTCCCACCCGCTCCGTGTTCCCAGCCAGGGCTGCCACATGCACTTGAGCAGGTTGCTCACTGGACCAGGGACATGGGCCGGGGGAGTAAATGGCAGTGAAGCGCCGGCTGCTGTCCTGGGGGAGGGGCACCCTTTGTAATTCATACAGCGGAGCCGCAGAGCTATCAGCACTCTTGTCCTGGACCTCTTGGTAGTCATCCTCGTGGCTTGAGTACAGATACCACCTGTTTCTCTACTCTTTTCCCCAGCTAAGCTCAGGGACACTCAAACATACATTTTTGGTAGACGCTCATCAAACATTTTATGTGGTGTTGTTTTACGGGGATTTGTTAAAAATCATGCAGGTTTTATTGAAAAACATTTTGGTCTTCTCTTTCCCTCCGTTTAGCCTATATGCCCTTCTTTTAAAAAGTTCTTTTAAATACATTTTTGTGAACTTTGTCATAAATAATAAAACCACACTTTAGAGACGATCGTAACATTGATTATTTGGGGGGCTGTTATTTAACTAAATGCAGACACCCTTCCTTAGAGAATAAATGAGCCCTTAGGCTGATTGAGTAGTCTCACCTCCTCCTTTTCCCATCTCTAGCCCTTATGTTAAATTTCGTTGGTCTGTACCTTAGAGTCTGAGAGCATTTCCGATCTACCTACATTTGCTTCTGAGTCTGAACCAATGAAATGCAAATGTCCGGTAAAGATTACATGGTTTCTCACCCAGGGCGTGATACTCAGACTGCTTTTTTTGGGGAACATCTGTTTGGAATTTCCCTTTATTTTTCTGTCTGTAGCCTTTTGCTTTCTTTTCTCCCCCTTCCTTCCTCTCATTCCCAGCACTGACTTGTTTTTCCTGCCCTTACTTCTCTCCCATTAACTCCTGTTATATCTTGCTAGTGCCTCTCCATGCGTCACACAGATTGGCTCGTTCACTCATTGTCTCTCCAGCAAGGCACTGTTAAAATGAGCAGCTGTTGTGTAGCTGACAGCTGGGGTGAGGCAAAGCCAAAATGTTGTGCGGCCTCTTCCTGGTGTTGCTTTCCCAGGGTTTTTTGAAAAAGTGCAACCGTCTTTCTCCATCTCTACTCTGGTAAATAAAATTGACAGCTAATGAGAAGTATCCCAGAGGTAGATGAACAAAAGCCCACTAAAGCATCCCGAATGGCTGAATCTGTTTCTTGCCTGTTAAACCTTTTCTCCACCCACTGCAAATTTGCCCTCCTATCATGCTGCCTCACAAACATTGTGAGTGTCATGGGAACAACTACTGTGATACACCGGCACATCAGCCCTGGTACATCCCTCCCTAACTCAGTGGGGCTTTTCCTTCCTGCGTTCTTTTGAAAAGCAGGATGGAGATTTTCTGTGGTAAGTAGCCACATGGATTCTCTCCCTTTGTTTGCACATTACTGGGCTCCAGCATTGCAGCTGTCTATGGTTAGAAGGGAAAGGATTCAGCCTGGTTGTTTAATCTAAACAAGCATTTGAGAACAGAAATGTATACGTTGTACGTTCAGTGCCATTGTACATTTTCCGGGTTTTTACTTAATGTTTCATTTCTCTCTCCTCTTGATATATTTATATTTAGAAACAGAAATGAAATATCCCCATCTTTCTAATTGTTAGTGTGCATGTATGTACACATTTAAATAAAGCAAATCTAACGTAGGGCGCAGTTGATTCCGAAACGTATGATATTAAACATTTTGTTTCCCTTCTAATAAATGATCCCATTGCATTGCTTCCTGGGTTACAGCCGAGAGTTATTGACCTTGATTTAAGGAGAATAAACTATTGGGTCTTGAATGTATTGTGTAGGTCTTACACTGGGCCTGATTCGTCCTAACACATAGTGGAGGCTGACACAGCACAACGGCAGAATGCATTGCTGTTGCCAAAAGATTTAGTGGATGTTAATTTCACTTGTCTTGCCTCCAGAACCAACCACTGCAGTTTACTAACAAAGCAAAAATGTAAATAAGCTGAACGGTTTTTATTTTTATTTTATTGGCCGAAGGCTTTTGTCAGCTTTTTACTCCACGTGCTCTAAGCAGCAACAGTGTTTAAATATTCAGAAAGGTGACCATCTGGTGGGGGCTGCTGATAGGCAGGCGGATATTAACTGTTCGTAGCCTAATAAACAGTTTTGTTTATAAAAACTTTAAATGTTCAGACTGTTGAGGTTACTTCATCGGTTTTATTATCAAAGATCTAAGGAAGGATAGAACCTGTAAATTCCTGAATAGATTTTTCCCCACTCTGTTTTTTAGCATTTGGCATTTGTGCCAAGTCCAGTTTTAGGTGGAGCTAAGTCCCTTTCATCTGACAGCCGAAGGGCTATTGATTATTGTAGACTAGGACCCCAGATAGAAAATTAGGTATTCACAGTAGTGTCGTGATGAGGAGACATTTCTTTCCAACCATTCTTTTTCTGGCATAGTATTAGGTGTTTATTATGAGAAGACCAATCAAAGTCAACATTTTCCTAGCTGTCATGGACAGAAATAAAATAAAGTTTCATCAAATACGAGAGTAAAACTCCCTCCTTTTAAGTTTTATGTGCTTTGCTGTTGGAGGTGTCTCACCTCCCGCCTTGCCCCTCCCCAGATTGACTGCTGGCCAAAGGAGAGCACGAGGCCATGGGTCAGGGTGTTCTAAGAGCTGAGAGATGTAAAGGAAGAAGAAGGGCAAGGGGAGAGTGGTCTTTCATCAGTCTTTTAAGAGCTGCCCTCCTTGCTCCAGTCGTTTTCCATTCATGCCTCCCGCCCCCAGAAGCTCTCCTTTCCCTCCCTCTCCAGCCAGCTGGAGCCTCCCGCATGAGCATCTCTGCCCATGTGCCTCCCCAGGTGGAGCTGCTCTGTCCCTCTTTACTTACATAGACTCATACCTGGCAAATAAGTTGCTGTCCTTTGAAAAGGACCACAGGTTTTAAGAGCCTGCAGAAATGGCTTTGCCAGAGATAGCCCTTCCACTTTCATAAAGCACCAGTTACTTTATGGTTAAGCCTGATTCTCTGAAGCTTTATCATGTCAGTTCCCAGATGGTGAGCGATGCATCCAGCGTACCAACTAACCATAATGAATTTGTGCCCCTCAGGAAAATCTTAGACACTAAAAGAATGAATTCCAAAAAAGGTAGCACGTATTAGATTAAATATGGAAAATAACTCTTTGGACAGCATTGTGGTTTATTTAGAGTTCTTCTGTATAAATGCTCACCTGGTTTACCCTCTGCTTTGAAAGTGAGAGCTAAGTAGATTTCTGTAGGAGCTGATATAGCTGCAGATACAAACAAGAAGATATTCTGGTCAAAAAAGCTAATTTTCTTGCTTAATTTGACATTCAGACAAGCAAATTCTGGAAGGATGCTATAATGGGAAAGAGAAAAATGAATTGCAGTTAGGAGTTAGTCATAGGCTGGAGTGAACAGGAAGGATTTTAGTGAGAGGAAATGATAGTTCCTGGTCTAATTTGTCAAGATTAGTACCTAAAAAATGAACACCGGAGGGTGTAAATCAGTGTCTCTCTCTTTTTTAATCCATTCCCCTGGGATTTTTAGAACTCTTAGGGCTCAAGCCCAACCCATCCTAAATAAGTAAAATTTTCACTTTTTAATTTATCCTTGCTTAATAAAACTCAGGGTCAAATTATGAGCTAATTTCTATATGTAAGGGGTTCTAAACCAGTTTCCTTTCATGATAACAGCAGGATCTCTAAAATTTTCTATTGAAAGTCTGCACAGTCACCCTACCTGGTAATCTGATTTTGAAACATCTATCAAGTGTTCTTTTTTGGCTTCACTCGCAGTAGAAATCCTGCAACAGCTTGTTGCAAGGAACATGCATGCTGCTTATTGGCAAGCTGTGCAGGAAAAAAAAAATTCTTAAACACAAAATGCCATTGATATATTCGTGTTTTTAATCTGTGGCAGCCCAGAAAACATTGATTCAGCACTTCTACAAACCAAAGAGAACTTCAGCCAGTATTTTTTTTCCCTTACAAAGTAAAATATTTGTGTGTTATACAAAGCAGTAATTTCAGATCCTTTCCAAATGATGCTTAGCAATACTTTAAAAAAGCAACAATATACTTTGTCTTTTAAAGAGATGCCATTGCAGCTCTCTGTGGCTGGGTTACTGGTTATTAGAGCCTCCCCCTTTAAGATACTAATTTAAAATTCAGCCAGGATCCTGGCTGTACCTTGGTCTCCTGCTGTTTCTAAAGGGCAGGTTCCCCACTGCTGACCTGCAGCCAGACCCTTGCATTTGCAGCAGCTGCTCCAGGATTCTTAGCTACCCTGCCCTTTAGAGGTCCCTCCTGACCCAAGGCAGGTATCCTGATAAACTAGGGAATGAGTATGTCTCCTTCTTTTCCAAAAGTAGAAATCGTTCCAGTTCTTCCATCCCAACAAATTTCAAAGTAAGCCTTTTATCCTCCTCTCACATTCAGAAATGAGAGCACGGGGATTTTCTCAAAATACACAGTCCCACTTGGTTTTGCTCCCCCTCTTAGTTAAAATTAAGTCAGGCAGTTCAGTTTAAACTCTCCTCTCATTTTCCATTCCCTTTCTTTGATCTTCTGCATATGAAAATGTAGGAAAGCCTGTGTCATCAAGGTCATATTTTGTGCCTCATCCTGCTCTGTAAGATCCGCAGTAACGAACATGCTGACGTGCTGGATCCAGCAGTCCACTCCCACTTCTCCACGATTTCTTTTTTTACGTTATTCACTGAAGAAGCACTTCAGACACCTTGTTCACTGTTTGTTTTCATTTCTTGAGCTAAATGGGCTGTCACTGTTCTCGACTTGTGCTTAACTGAGTATTGTTGCTTCTTTTTTTTTTTTTTTTTGCGATACACGGGCCTCTCACTGCTGTGGCCTCTCCCGTTGCGGAGCACAGGCTCCGGACGCGCAGGCTCAGCGGCCATGGCTCACGGGCCCAGCTGCTCCGCGGCACGTGGGATCCTCCCGGACCGGAGCACGAACCCATGTCCCCTGCTTCGGCAGGCGGCCTCTCAACCACTGCACCACCAGGGAAGCCCTGTTGCTTCTTGAAGCAGCATTGCGCTGCCGCTGTTGGAACGCTATTGGCATCGAACTGCTGTATTTTCTGTCTTCACTGGGAATGAGGAATCGGAAGGAAGGGGCACAAAAGCTTTTAGGGACTAATTTTAGCCCAGAAGTAAAAGTTTCAAAAGCCATTTAGCTACATTTTGGAAAACGGTGATAAAGCAAATAGTTATTACAGTCAAGATGTTCCTAAAGTTGATTCCACAAACTTTAGATGTGTTACTCTATTTTCTAAAGGGAAGAAATAGTAGTTGTGAAAGGAACAAAGCCATTTTACAAGGAGTGTCATGCTTATTTACCTATTTTCTGATAATCCTGGAGCCAGGATTATTATGATGTGTTGATTGATTATAGCCGTTATGTCTCCTACTAATCAGTTTCATCACTTATTCTCAGTTCACACACTTGCACCTTTGATTTCTCTTCCATAACAGGGTGATACGGGTTGTTATTGACTAATGAAGAACAGAATTGGTTTCGGCAAGAGACAAACAGAATGCTGACACCAATCCTAAAGTGCATTAATCTTTAATAATCCACATCTGCTTGTTTATAAATGATATAACCAGGGATTGTTAATTTTGATACTCTCCCTTCCAAACAGAAAGCGACATAGGAGTTTGTACTTGGAAACTACGGTAAATGTATACATAGCTGAGTGCCAAGAATGTGGCCGTGCTGAGGACGCCAAATGGATTAATTCACTGAATTTTTTTTTTTTTAAGTAGCACGTTGCACTTCACTATTGGGTAATCAGGTGATATCCTGAGGAAAGCCCATTAGCCCAACTGCTCATTTTCTTCTCATTCATTAATTCAGCAAAATGCTGAATGCATCCTATGCTGTGGGCATGCTTCTAGAACTGGAGAAAAATACACTGAATATAAATGACAAAGGGACCTGTCCTCATGGAACTTAAGTTCTAATGAGAAAGACAGGAAATACACAAACGGTATTGGGTTGTGGCCGAAAGGTTCGTTCATTTTTCTCTGTACGATGGCTGTAGTAGCACTCAATTGTCTTTAACTTCATTCGAAACAGTTCTGTTAGATTGTATGTGACAGCTGTCATATCAGCGCGCATTTAAAAAAAGACTTATCAAAATTGGTGAATTTTTGTGTAGCCATTTTAATATTGAAGTTGGAAGAAAAAAGCAACATTTTCGGCATATTATGCTTTATTATTTCAAGAAAGGTAAAAATGCAACTGAAACGCAAAAAAAGATTTGTGCAGTGTATGGAGAAGGTGCTGTGACTGATCAAACGTGTCAAAAGTGGTTTGCAAAGTTTCATGCTGGAGATTTCTCGCTGGACGATGCTCCACTGTCGGGTAGACCAGTTGAAGTTGATAGCGATCAAATTGAGACATTAATTGAGAACAATCAACGCTATACCATGCAGGAGATAGCCGACATACTCAAAATATACAAATGAAGCGTTGAAAACCATTTGCACTAGCTTGGTTATGTTCATTGCCTTGATGTTTGGGTTAAGTGTAAATTAAGCAAAAACAAAACCTCTTGACTATATTTCAGCATGCGATTCTCTACTTAAATGTAATGAAAACGTTCTTTTTTTTTTTTTTTTTTGCCTTGAAACATCACCCATTTATTATCTCACAGATCTGTAGGTTGTAAGTCTGGCACTGTGTGGTTGGATTCTCCGCTGAGGGTCTTACAACATCAAAGTGTTGACAGGGCTGTGTAGCTTTCCAGAAGCCCTGAGGAAGAATCTGCTTCTAAGTTCACTAAGGTTGTCAGAATTCAGTTTCTTGTGGTTGTAGGACTGCGGTCCCTGTTTCCTTGACACGTGGCCCCAGCCATCTTCTGGCCAGCAACATTAAATCGTTCTCACTCTTCAGATTTCTCTGATTTTCCCTCTGCCTTGCTCTTCAGCTTTTAAGGGCTCATGTGACTACACTTTGTCTATGCAGAAATTCAGGATAATCTGCCTATTTTAAGATCTGTTGATTGTTAACCTAATTTAGGAACTGCAGAGTTCCCTTTGTCATGTAAGGTAGTGTATTCACAATCATCCTGGGGATTTAGGCATGGGATTTTTTGTTGGAGGTTGGGACATAATTCTCTCCGGCATAGTGTCTTACAAAGAGCAAAGGATATCGTAATGAAAACGTTCCGTTTTTAAAACAAATTGTGACAGGCGATGAGAAGTGGATACTGTACAATAATGTGGAACAGAAGAGATCGTGGGGCAGGTGACGTGAACCACCACCAACCACACCAAAGGCCAGTCTTCATCCAGAGAAGTTGATGTTGTGTATATGGTGGGATTGGAAGGGAGTCCTCTATTATGAGCTCCTTCCGGAAAACCAAACGTTTAATTCCAACAAGTACTGCTCCCAGTTAGACCAACTGAAAGCAGCACGTGATGAAAAGCGTCCAGAATTAGTCAACAGAAAACGCATAATCTTCCATCAGGATATTGCAAGACCACATGTTTCTCTGATGACCAGACAACAACTGTTACAGCTTGGCTGGGAAGTTCTGATTCCTCCACCGTATTCACCAGACATTGTACCTACAGATTTCCATTTATTTCGGTCTTTACAAAATTCTCTTAATAGAAAAAATTTCCATACCCTGGAAGACTGTAAAAGGCACCTGGAAGAGTTCTTTGCTCAAAAAGATAAAAAGTTTGGGGAAGATGGAATTGTGAAGTTGCCTGAAAAGTGGCAGAAGGTAGTGGAACGAAACAGTGAATACTTTGTTCAGTACAGTTCTTGGTGAAAAGGAAAAATGTGTCCTTTATTTTTACTTAAAAACCGAAGGCACTTTTTGGCCAATCCAATATATAGCTTATTGTTGGGGGGAAAATCAGATTGCTTCTTTAGATGACAATAATTAGGAATGTATCTCTAAGAAATTAATATTCGAGGGCTTCCCTGGTGGTGCAGTGGTTAAGAATCCACCTGCCAATGCAAGGGACATGTTTTCAAGCCCTGATCCAGGAAGATCCCGCATGCCACGGAGCAGCTAAGCCTGTGTGCCACAACTACTGAGCCTGCACTCTAGAGCCTGTGAGCCACAACTACTGAAGCCCTTGTGCCTAGAGCCTGTGCTCCACAACAAGAGAAGCCACCACAATGAGAAGCCCGCGCACCGCAATGAAGAGTAGCCCCTGCTCCCGCAACTAGAGAAAGCCTGTGCGCAGCACCGGAGATCCATGGCAGCCAAAAATAAATAAATAAATTTTTAAGAAAAGAAATTAATATTCGAACAAGAGGCTCAGTGAATGAAGGTGAAAAGCAAGCCATGTGAATATCTGGGAGTGAGGTATCCAGGCAGAGCAAAGGGCAAGTACAAAGGCCCTGAGTCAGTAATGTGTTTGGTGTGCTGGGCAGGGGACACAGAAAGGCAGGCAGTTAGATTAGAGAGTGACCCAGGACCAGCTTATATCGGGCTTTGTAGGTTATGATTGGAATTTAGGAATTTAAGTGTGATGGTAGAGAAGGCAGAGAGGATGGCGTGATCCATTGCAGGCTGTAAAAGGGTCATTGTGGCTGCTGAGTGACCTGTAGAGGGGACGGCTAGAAGCCACGAGACTGGTTAGGAGGCCACTGCAGTAGCCCAGGGGAAGCTTGGTCATGGCTGGATGTGTGGGTAGCAGTAGCGGGGGCAGAAGGTTTTTGGCCCAAGAGATTGGTAAATGGTGGTTCTGTATGGTGGAAGACAAAGGAAGGAACAGGTGTTTGTAGGGGGAATCTAGAGTTTGATTTTGAAGATGTTACATTTGACACGCCTGTTAGGCATCCGAAGGGAGATTTTGGATAGGCAGCTGGTTATACGAAGACTCTGGATTCAGAGTAGAGATCTAGGCTGGAGAAAACAGTTTGTGAGTCATTAGAATTCTAGGTGAGATCACCTAGGACACCTGGCCTACATCACAGTCGCCTGGAGGGCTTGTGTAAGCACAGATGACCGGACCCCACACCGAGTTTCTGAGTCAGTAGGTTTGGGGTGGAGCTGGAGAATTGGCGTTTCCGACACGTTCCTAACTGAAGCTGAAGTTGCGGCCTGGGAACTGCTGACCTGGGGAATGAGTAAAGGTCAGTGGTTCTCAACTCTGGCTATACAGGACATCCTGGGAGAGGCTGGTGGTAGGCCAGACCCCAGAGATGCCAACTTAATTGTTCTAACGGGAATACTCCATGTACTTTTTTTAAAGCTCTTCAGGTGATTATTATGTGCAGCCAAGGTTGACACTGAGAGAAGAATTCTGAGGACTGAATCCTAGGGCACTCCAAAATGTAGAGACCATGAATAGGAGAAGGAACAGCCAGTGGCAGAACTGGAAAATAAGGAGAGTGTGGTGCTCTAGAATCAATGCAAAGAAAGAGTTTCTGGGATGTGGAAGAGACCAACTGTGTCCATTACAGCCTAACACTTCCCTTGAAGTGTTCCAAAGGCATGTTTTAAAAGGAAGCTAGTATTCCCAGTTATGATCATGTATGTATTGGTCATAGAAAAGCTTAGGGATAAATAGCTCACTTTTTGAGGGCTGCGTATTGCTTTTTTTTTCTTTCTTTCCATAACTAGGGTCTGATTCAGTTGAAATTGTAATGTCATGGGAAAAAAATTATTGTGATAAAATAATTGTTATATTCTCAGGCCTAATTGAGTTAGTAATAAAATCCCTTATTTTCACAGTTGTTCCCCTAATTCTGTTTCACACAAAATCCAAGAATCATGTCATTTAAATTCTACTTGAAAAAAAAGGCAAGGGCTTCCCTGGTGGCACAGTGGTTGAGAGTCCGCCTGCCAATGCAGGGGACACGGGTTCATGCCCCGGTCCGGGAAGATCCCACATGCCGCGTAGCGGCTGGGCCCCGTGAGCCACGGCCGCTGAGCCTGCGCGTCCAGAGCCTGTGCTCCGCAACGGGAGAGGCCACAACAGTGAGAGGCCCGCGTATTGTAAAAAAAAAAAAAAAAAGGCAAAACATGTATTTTTAGAGAGCTGAACCCTAGTGCATACTTTTTTTATGTTGCATCATTGCTTTGTACTAGAAGTGCACAGAGGGAACTAGGTTAGTATATTCCCCGTTTCAATTCTACTAAGAGTGATTTTGTGTCAGATCTTTGTTCCTAGAGTTGAATTCCTTTTGCCTGGAATATCCATCCTGCCCCTTACCAGCTGGCAAACTCCTGCTTATCCTTCAAGACCCAACTTCATTGTCTTTCCCTTTGCAAAGTCATACCTATCCCTCCATGCCAAAGAGAGTCCTACTGTCCGTCCTACTGTCTAGGGTCCTCCAAATAGCCCCGGAGCCTCTTGAGGGCAGTGATCATTGCTTCCTTTTTATCCTCCGTGCCAAGAACAGTGCCTGACAAGTAAGAGGCGCTCCAAAAATGTTGGCCAAATCAAAGAGCTCACAGTTGTCTTGGAATAAACAGGAATTCAAGAAAAGAAAGTACTAAAATTTATAACTTATATAACCTTTCCTCCTGTAGGCTGGGAACCATCTTTCTGCATCTGTGTTTCACCGTTTATGGGATCATTCTATTTCCCTCCCTCTGGAAAGAGATTTCACTATGATAAAATTATTCTACTTTCTTTCCCCTCGAAAACAGAACATGAATTAGTGGTCCCAAGATTTGTCAGTTTAAACCAGACCTCTACATATGTAGACCCTGCCTGATTCTAATTCATCATACACAGAAATTGTGTCACATAAGTATTGTAGCAAATTTCTGGGATTGTCTGATATCCAGTTTTATTCATTATCTCATTGTTTTTAATAAATATCTATTATTAATAACTAACTGTATCTTCCAAGAAAATGGCCAGTTAGATTGGCTACGGGGAGAGTTTTGTCATTACCCAGATAATATTCCCGTTTCCCAAGTAGCCATTATCAGCGTTGGCTGGATAAACATGGAGTTTGAAATATTAGCTAGTGACTAGAATTTGGCCTTCAGCAACACATGAGTAATAGGCTCCAGATATTTGAAAGTGACAAGTAGAAGAAGATAAAAAAAAATGTCTAGGGCTTCCCTGGTGGCGCAGTGGTTGGGAGTCCGCCTGCCGATGCAGGGGACACGGGGTTTGTGTCCCGGTCTGGGAGGATCCCACATGCCGCGGAGCGGCTGGGCCCGTGAGCCATGGCCGCTGAGCCTGCGCGTCCAGAGCCTGTGCTCCGCAACGGGAGAGGCCACAGCAGTGAGAGGCCCGCGTTTGCAAAAAAAAAAAAGTCTATTCGTGAAAAAGATACATTTCCAAAGCATATCTGAACCTTTACTTAAAATCTGAAATAAAAGAGAGATTAAAATATACATGAGGAGGGCTTCCCTGGTGGCGCAGTGGTTAAGAATCTGCCTGCCAATGCAGGGGACACGGGTTTGAGCCCTGGTCCGGGAAGATCCCCAATGCCGTGGAGCAACTAACCCCGTGCACCACAGCTGCTGAAGCCCGTGCGCCTAGAGCCCGTGCTCCGCAGCAAGAGAAGCCCACGCACCACAACGAAGAGCAGGCCCCGCTCGCCACAACTAGAGAAAGCCCGCGCACAGCAACGAAGAGCCATCACAGCCAAAAATAAGTAAATTGATACATTTTAAAAATACATGAGGATATGATCCAGAACGTCTTCCTTTGTCTCTGTGTTGCCACAGTCGATGGACATCCTGCTCTCTCAGAATGGCCCCTGTATCAGGCTCTGCGTGACCTGGGCTTGCCCATGAGGCCCCTTTGCAGTCACTCCTAGAGTGTTGCTTTGCCGGCAGCCCTGGCCATCCTTTGTTCCTAAGAGGCGTAGCCCTGAGCACATCACTGCTGCCTCCTCAACTTGGCTACCCCTAGTACCTTTAAATTAAAATAATAAAGTAGTGTAAAGTGTTGGCTGTGCCTCTTAGAACCGGTCCCAACCTTTTTGGCACCAGGGACCAGTTTCATGGAAGACAGTTCTTCCACAGACGGGGGGTGGGGGTGGGGGATGGTTCAGGCGGTAATGCGAGCGGGGCCCCCTCCCTGCAGGGCGTAAGGACACTCCTCTGTGGGTCTCTGGTAGCTGCACAACAGCTCCGCGCTGGTGAGCATCCGTGTGTGGTACTTTCCACAGCTACTTATGTTTACACTTGAGAGGTGTCCTGACTTGTTGGGACCCAGGATGAGAAATTTGTGACAAGAGGGGATGGAGGCGAGTGAAACTGTTATTTAAGGAGAGAACGTGCCTTGGCTTTAGAAAGGCCTGTCTCTATCAGGCAGTGTAGAGCAGCGATCAAGTAGGAGAAGAGGGAGCAGGCAGGCGCCTCATCTAATCTTTCTCCTGGGGGCCCAGGTGGACAAATTGGCAACCCTGTTCGCAGCTTTTTTTCCCTCTCCCCTTTGTACCGTAAGAACTGCTAATCGGATCCATGCTGCTGCAACTGTGGTTAGTTATTAACGAAATAAAAGCAGATTTCTTCAAAAGAACGGGTGGGGGAAACGACTATACAAAATTGCCAGGTTGTTAGAATCTTAAATGCACAGCAGTCGATTTTTTCCCTTATTCTGAATTATACGATGAATACAAGTCTTTCATCCGTCACTATACCCATTTCTTCAGAAGGCAGCCAAATGGTAAGCTTCTCAAACAGAAAAGGAGTCTTAGAAAGAGGAAAAATATTGAGGAGGCATAAGAATGGGTCAGAGCAGGGGGAAATTCAGTTTGGTTTTTATTAATTTGTCCTCATGGAATAGAAACGGCCTGCTCTATGGTTTCCCCTCCCCGCCTCTTACCTGACGTCAAAGCACGGATTAGAACAGATGCGGCTGGTAGCTCTCCTGCATTTTATGTCTGGTGCTCCGCATGATTCAGAAGCTGCCTGTTTCCTATAGATGACAGAGTGCTATGGAGCTAGACTTCCTGGTGGAGGACAGACCAGCTATGTTATATCTGAACACAAATCTACTTCTCTTTCCTCAAAGATTTTTCTGTACCCAGAGACGTTTGGATTGTGTACCTTAGCTTTAAAGGTGTTGCGGAGGATGTATATTTATGAGGCTGGAACGCAGACGCTGAGCAGATTTTCAGTATGGGCGTTTATATATTTTCGTGCATTTCTGACGTTCATAAGGGATACCTCCTGAGAGCCTCGAGTTTCCCAAAGATGGAAGTGGCTCCCGCTTTCAACCAAATCACATCTCTGGTCATATTACCTATTTCCTGTGCATGTCTTCACACTGAAAGTTAACTAAAGTTGATAAACTTTCTCTAAGGTTTTGTCTTTCATTTAGTGGCTTTTTTTCTTGTCTCGCAAAGGAACGGTTGTTGACTCACGTCACCAGAGTTGGTAGGGGAGTAAAGAAGGTCTGAACTGAACAGCACTGGGAACGGGGGCCAGCCAGATTAAGCCACATTGCTCGGGCCCTCGCCAGCTGTAGGACAGGACTGAGAGTCACACCGCCGTAAAATCAGGCACCACACCTCTCCCACCCTTTCTAGGTCTCTTAGGAACAGTCCAAACTAAGAAGGGTATATTTTAAGGCTGCAAATCTCCTCCTGTAGCTAAGTGTTTTAGGGCTCTGGTTTATCTTGAATCAAAGATTTTAGAGATCCAAAGAGTAGAGTTTAGAAGTCTGTTCTGCCCTGTATTCCCTGACTTGTCGTGCACCTTGTGAGAGAGTGAGTTTCTTGCCTCAAGTTCTCTGGAGAAAAGTGTCTACCCAAAAGGACTTTAATGAGTGTCAGGTAATGAGGCTATCCGACTGGCTTCTGTGTGAAAAGACGTTAGGTAACTTTAGTACTTACGAACAGAGGGCAAATGGGAAAATTCTGGTTTGAATCCAGTCGGCTAGGTGAGATAATAATGTCTTATAACAAGTTTACAAAATAAAAACAAGCAAACAAACAAAACCCCCAAAGAGTTTGTAGTACAGCCCTGTGAAGGCATAATTCTTACGTAGAATGCATCATATTTGCTTTGTTTTTCACTTGTCAGCTACTCTAAGTTGGACTTCAGCAGTAAGGTTAACAGGAAGACTCATAACCCTCAGACTACAGTGGGGGAAATAGTTGGAAACGTAATCCAGCTGGTGTTTGTTTGCTTAGAGCGAAGATACGTGGCTCTCGTAAGGGTTCTGTCATGTTCGGGGCATCTTGGGAATTTCCTCATTACCTTAATGCCTTAGAAGTATACAAGTTGAGTATGCCTTTGCAGTACTAATTTATATTTTTAGGACCCAGTGACACATCAACAGTTTGCGGTATCTTGGGTAAGGACTGATGAAAATCTAACCCTGTTTTGAATGAACTTTTGAGACATAAGACATAGAAAGGTTTGTCATCCAAGGTTCACGCTAACTCTTTAAAGTTGGGGGACCAGGTTGCTGTGGTTCTCTGCTTCCATTTGGAGGGTACAGGTAGGTGAAAACATTACTTTCTGGTTTATACTGCTCTAATCTGAGATTGAGTTGGTTCACAGTAAAGAATTGTGTTGACAGCCTGTTCACAGCTGCCTTCCCACCTTCCGTACCCTGATACAGCACCTCCTGATAAGAGTGAGATCCTATTTAAAACACACCAAACAATAGTAAGTGCTGTGAGTCCACAGTCAAGCCCTTCTGTAAACTCTTCACTCTAAGCTGCACCCTGAGCAGATTCCATATTTTTTTTCATTTTTTTTTTTTTTGTGTGGTACACGGGCCTCTCACTGTTGTGGCCTCTCCCGTTGCGGAGCACAGGCTCCGGACCGCAGGCTCAGCGGCCATGGCTCACGGGCCCAGCTGCTCCGCGGCATATGGGATCCTCCCGGACCGGGGCACGAACCCGTGTCCCCTGCATTGGCAGGCGGACTCTCAACCACTGCGCCACCAGAGAAGCCCCAGATTCCATATTTTTAATGTCTGCTTTGGAGCACACTGGAGTTGATGGCAGTCAGCTGGCTTTGTGAATCTGAGTAAGAAAGATTTTTTTCCCTTTATTGAAGCAAATGAAATAGAAGACACGGGCAGAGCGATGCTATACTCAAAATAATTTGTGGATTTTCTAACTTTTCTAAATAAATGCCTAAGACTAGGACATTCGATGAATTTATGGATTATTGAAAACTCATTTTTCACTCACACCATTGCTCTTAGGCATTATGCAGGTATTTAAGTTTACTAAAGAAATGACCAGTGAAATCCTTGCTGCTTGCATTGCAGAGCTGCACTATCTAATCACACTCTGGTTTGGATACTATCTTAGATAAGATGTTCAGTGATTTCCATAGATATGGAGCCCACCGTGCAATCCACCATTGCCATCTCTTAACAAAATCATGTTTGTCTTTTACCATGGCAGAAGAGAAGATCCTAACCAGTACTTTGTGTTTTAGAAATGAAAGGAATAGCTTCTACTGTGGAAAGAAGTTACAGTGTTCTTACCAGGGACTGGCAGAATATAAGAAATATATCATCCAGGGCTTCCCTGGTGGTGCAGTGGTTAAGAATCTGCCTGCCAACGCAGGGGACACGAGTTCAAGCCCTGGTCCAGGAAGATCCCACATGCCGCGGAGCAACAAAGCCCATGTGCCACAACTACTGAGCCCGTTTACCACAACTACTGAGCCCACATGCCACAACTACTGAAGCCCACATGCCTAGAGCCCGTGCTCGGCAACAGGAGAAGCCACCGCAATGAGAAGCCCATGCACCACAATGAAGGGTAGCCCTTGCTCGCTGCAACTAGAGAAAGCCCGCGCACAGCATCGAAGACCCAATGCAGCAGAAAATAAAAATAAATAAGAATTAGAAAAAAGAAATATATCATACAGAAAATCTGTAAAGTCAGACTGTGGGAGAGAGTCTCATGTTCTGCTTGAGAGAGAGCTGACTTCCATAACATGAAGAAAGTATGAGGATATATTAGAAAAAAGCAACCCAGTGTCTTAGTTTGGGATGCGCAGAACTGAGTAATAGAGGGAAGTGCAAAATGAAAGTTGGTCAGGGCTGTGATGTGTTGGTGACTGGTAGCAGTAGTTTCTACAATGTGTTGTTTTTTATTTTTAAGCTCCTCACTAAAGTTAGTGACACCACCAAGAATTCTTGAAGAGCAGAAGAATAATTCAGTTGCTAATTGCTAAAAACTATGTAATATATATTGATTTCTGTAGCAGCATTCCAGGGAAAGAACTTAGTCATAGTAGAATTGTTCGCAAAGTGACTGGAAACAGTCCTCGTTTCTTCTCAATATTCGACAATGGCCACAGCTGCCCTACATATTCTAACAAGCCTGTCTTACCCTTGTTAATTTCAAGAAATTTATGAATAGGATCCAAGATTTTGTCACTGAACACCTCATGATCCCCACATACCCTAAAGACCCTTACTGAGGAGGGTTGGCCAACAAAATCCTTCAGGTTTCTATGATTCAATGTGTCGTTTCATGTTAATTTTAAGACGCCAATCCTCTTGAACTACTAATGGAGGAATATCATTTAGGACATTGCCTTATATATGGGAAGTACAGAGTGGTTTTTTTATGTCATTTTTTACATTCAAGTAAAACCATCTCCAATTTATATAAGAACTTGATAAGACAAATAAATATGCATTCCGGATGTTGCTCTGTCTTTATCCACTTCTGCCCAATGTCAGCTAATGTAGTAAAATTGGAGGGGGAGAATGGATTCCTGGGAGTAAATTTGAGATCAACTAGTGCCTGTCATTAAAACTCCAGATTTGCCATGTTGATTAGTTATATCACTATTCCATCTTAGATAACTAAATCCATCTTAGGTTGGTTGATTTTTTTTTTTTTTTTTTTTTTTTTTTTTTAGCTACAACAGTGAGAAGGGAAGAAATGCTTTTTCTCCGGCCAGTACAACTTTTGAAAAATAGGATTTCTGGGTATTTCTTTGTCTGTTAGTATTATTTAGAGATAGCACAATGTTACTTTTAAAAGGGTGAATGATTTGTTTGCTAGAGGCTGTTGTAGTTCAGAGTTAGTGTGTTTGTTCTTATTGAGTTTCTATAGTTGTATGCTGTAGTAATTTAGAAAGGAATTAACCAAGGGAAATTTTAGTGTAAGTAAATGATTAATGTAGAAATCCTACTCATCTCATGTTTATTCTCTGCTACCCCAACACAACAGTGGTGGAGTATAACTTAAACATGATTACATCTGATCAATAGTTCTGATTTGTTTATTGGTTTTGGTCTGGCCAAAAAACGTTGGAAGAATAAAACTACAAGGAACCACTTCTCTAAAAATATATCTGCTAAATGTACTTGCCATTTAAGTCTTAGACCTGCGTTTGCATTAAGTGCTGGGGAATCCAGTGCATCCTATACTAGATCTAATTTGAAGAGGACATAAATCAAATTCTGTTACTGACATTTATTTATGGAGGCCTCTTTACTAAGTATGGAGAGTGTACCAGCTTTTTAAGTCATTGCTGTTGTTAATAAATACCATTCGATATTTACTGACTTTTTGAGCAGGTGTTTCTGAATGTTTTTTTAATGATATTACTGTTTAGAATAGGGGTCAGCAACTACCACCTTTGGGCCAAATCCAGCTCGCCACCTGTTTTTGTATGTGAAGATTCGTTTATGCTCCTCTGTTTATATGTTGTCTGTGGCTGCTTCTGTACTACAACAGCTGAGTTGCATAGTTGAGACAGAGAACATATAGCCTGCAAAACCTAGAATTTATACTATCTGGCAATCTACAGGAAAAAGTTTGCGTATTCCTGATCTAGAATAATAAGATAAAACTACATGATTACTGATAGCTTATAAAGATCTAATTAACTGTTAGTCTGCACTTGGTTTCTGGAGTAATCAACCACACATTTATTTATTCAACAAATATTTATTGTTTTTGTTTTTGCGGTACGTGGGCCTCTCACTGTCGCGGCCTCTCCCATCACGGAGCACAGGCTCTGGACGCGCAGGCTCAGCGGCCATGGCTCACGGGCCCAGCCGCTCCACGGCATGTGGGATCCTCCCGGACCGGGGCACGAACCCGTGTCCCCTGCATTGGCAGGCAGACTCTCAACCACTGCGCCACCAGGGAAGCCCAACAAATATTTATTGAATGCTTACTATATGTCTGGTTCAGGGGATATAGTAGGGAAAAAATAGAATTCTCCATACTCGTGGAATTTACATTCTGGTGAGATGAGACAAACAATACAGAGAAGTAAAATAAGAACTATGGGGATTGTCAAGACCGTGTTGCCTGTAAGAAATAGAACTTAGCACTTGTGAGTACTGACTGCCCCACCATCTTGGTCTATGAAGTATATGAACCTGTAATATATTCATGTCTCATTCCATCCACTGTAAGTTACACATTACTAGATGTGTGCTAATTTACCAAAATTATACATATTAGCCTGTTCTCCCAATTTGTTACATACTAAAATGGTAATGTTTTGTTCATAAAATTGTTTAATTGATGATTATCTTGATTCAGTTCTTAAAAGCTATTTTTAATTAGAATAATTTCCCTCAAACCCTATCCTAGTGTTAAAATTCTAAGGAAAATATTAGCAAAGAAAATACAGTAGTACATTAGGAAAATAATGCCCCATGACTAAATGAGATTTATTCCAGGAATGTAAGATTGGTTCAGTATTAACAACTCCATTAATATGATATGCCATATAAACAAATATAAAGAAAAATATTATTTCCTTTAATAAAATTCAATACCCAATCATGATAAAAAACACTCAAGGAAATAGCAATTGAAAGACACTTTCTCAACATGGTAAAATGCACATGCCTTAGTTGTAAAGCCAATATCTTATGTAGTGAGGGGAATCATTAGAGACATTTGCACTAAGATAGAAACAAGGCAACGATGACCACTGTCTCCACAGCTATTCAACAGTGTTCTAGAGACATTAGCCAGTGCAGTTAGACAAGAGAACTCAAAGGCATAAGAATGAGCATAGAAGAAGTAAAACTGTCCTCTATACAGATGATACAATAGTAAACCTAGAAAACCCCAGAGAATCAATGATAAATTTACTCAAACTATTAAAGAATGCAGTGCAGTAGCAGGATATAAAGTTAACATACAAAAAGCAGTAGCCTATACACAAGCAATAAACAGAAGACCTACTGGTAGGAAAAAAAAATCCTATTTGTAATAGCAACAAAGAAGGTGAAATGCACAGGAATAAATTTAACATAAAATGTGCTGCAAAACTTCTTTGTACCTGAAAGAAACTAAAGAAGACTTGAACAAATGAAAGCCATCTCCTGTTGTTGAATACGATGAACCCAACAGTCATCAGTTCTCCTTCTGTTAATTTATAATATTGGTGTAATCCCAGTAAACATATCAACAAGTTATTTTATATAGTTAGATAGGTTGATACTAAACTTCAGATAGAAAAAACAAACATGCTAAAAAAACATTGAAAAAGGAAAAGCAGGGATGGCAGTTGGGGGAGGACTAGCCTCACTAGACATTAAAACATGCTGTAAGAGTAGACTTTAAAAGGTTCTCATCACAAAAGATACAATTAGATCCATATCTCTTACCACACAAACAAAAAAGTGCCCAGTATATTAAGATGAAAACACATGTGTACGTGAAAAAAACTGAGTTCCTCTTTAACTTTGGCGCAGAGAAAAGCTTTCTCACTATGACTTAGAACCCAAAGACAATAAAAATAAAAATGGATGAGGCACTTCCCTCGTGGCGCAATGGTTAAGAATCCACCTGCCAATGCAGGGGACACGGGTTCGAGCCCTGGTCTGGGAAGATCCCACATGCCGTGGAGCAACTAAGCCCGTGAGTTACAACTGCTGAGCCCACGTGCCTAGAGCCCGTGCTCCACAACAAGAGAAGCCGCCGCAATGAGAAGCCCGTGCCCTGCAAGGAAGAGTAGCCCCTGCTTGCCGCAACTAGCGAAAGCCCACATGCAGCAACGAAGACCCAGTGCAGCCAAAGATAAATAAATTAATTTTTAAAAAAAGAGGAGGGACATAAATTATTTAAAAAAAAAAAAAGGATGACTTTGATTACCTTTTTAAAAATCCCATTATAAAATATACCATAAACAAAAGACAGCTGACAGACTCGGAGACAATATTCACAACTTATACTGCAGACAAAGGGCTAACATCCCTGATATATAAAGAACTATTAAAAATTTCAGGACAAAGGACTAAAAACCCAGGTAGAAAAATGGGGGGACGACAGGAACAACAGATTCACAAAATATAAAAATAGCCCCCAAACATGAAAAAGTGGTCAGACTCAGAATTAGAGAAATGCAGATTCAAAAATCTCAGATACCATTTCTCACATAAAGACTGGCAAACATTTTTTAAATGACAGCATATTGTTAGCGAAGTTATGGAGAGACAGGCCCTTCAGACATTGCTGGTGAGAATGTAAGTCTTTTTGTCCATAAGTACGTATGTCTTTTTATATAACTGACTCTTCGAACCATAGAAATATTTCACAGACCAGCAAACAGCAAAACAATTAAAGCGTCATGGAGGGAAATTTGAAAATACAGAACCTCTTGACCCAGCGACCCCTCTACAAGGAATTTACCCTAAAGATAGGCCTCCAACAGTACAGAAATGCGTATGCAAAAGACTGGAAACAACCTAAATGCCTATACATAGGAAAGTGGTTGAGTAAACTATGGAACACTCACAAAAAGGAGAGCTATGTACCTATTTTTTAAATAAGGAAAATGATATAAATTGATAGGAAGTACTCTCGGGACATGCTGTTAACTGAAAAAGCAAAGCTTGAAAGATAACCTAGGATATGCAACTTTTCACATAAGGAAGAAGATACTATAAGGGAATATACAGCTATCTTCTCATTTATACAAAAAAAAATATGTGAAAGATAAAGATAAACCAAAAACTAAAGGGGCCGGTTATTTATAGAGGGCAGATGGGAAAAGGGGTAGGAAGAAGGAGAAATGGGAAGAAGGTAGCAGGGACGAGGAGGGAGTGACTCCTGGGCATATGTCTTTTTGTGTAGCTCTGACTCTTAGAACCATAAAAGTATTTCACATACCCCCTAAATTTGAAAACAGTTAAAACCAATCAGTATGCGAAGGGAACTCAAAATTGAAATACAAGCCGTAACAAATGACTCGGTGTTTTTCATAAGGATATAGTCTAGTAATTCTGAAATTACTTTGTGTATAGAACAGAACTGAACAATATGTAAATTGATTTAGATAATGAGAACTGCTTTTCTTAATGTTGGAGAAAGAACTTATAAATAAGGACAGGGAGAAGGGTAAAATGTGCACTCTAGTTTTGGATTGGAGTTAGAGGTATTTGCATAAACTCATGATTACATACACACATAAATGCTGAGATACAGAGTATATATGTATGCATTCGTGTACATACACATTTCCTACCTCTGTTCACTGAGAGGGCCTAGAAGCAGTAAGTCCCCGGGAATAATGCAGACCCAATGCCCAGATCTTAGTCTCTGAACACCATCTTCCGATAAAAGAGATGAGCCTGGAAAATCTTGTGATTCCAAAAATAAGGATTTGAAAAAAATAAAATAAGAATTTGGAACAATTTGAGCAACAAAATAATGGCAAGTTTGGATTTTAATCCACAAGTGTGTGAGTTTTCTGTTCTGTGTGACGAATTATCACAAATTTTGCAGCTTAAAACAGCACACATTTATTATCTCACATTTTCTCTAGCCAGGAGTCCAGGCACAGCCTCACTGGGTCCTCTTCTCAGGGTCACAAGGCTGTAGTCAAGAGTGTTGGATGGTCTCGTTTTCATCTGGAGGCTCAACTAGGGAATAGTCTGCTTCCAATCTCATTCAGATTGTTAGAAGAATTCATTTCCAGTGGTTGTAGAAGTGAGGCCCTCAGGTTCCAGAGGCTGCCTGTCCTTGCCATGTGGCTCAGTTCACATCACAGAAGCTTACTTCTTCAAGGCCATCAGGAGCCTCCTTCAGCTCAGAGAAGCCCTAAGTCCTCTTTTAACATCAGGCCTACACAGGGCTATCTCCCTTTTGATTTTTTCAAAGTCAACCGGTTAGGGACTTTAATTACATCTGTAAAATCACTTTAACTTTGCCATATAAAATAATTTTAGGAATGATAGCCCATCGCTTTTGTTATATTCTTTGGCTAGAAGCCAAGTCACAGGTTCTGCCCTCAGTGAAGAGGTGGAGATTACAGAAGAGTGTGACTCATTGGAAGTCATTCTGTAGTGTGTCTACCACACTGAGGCTGGATACAAACAGCCTAATAAATACATAAACAAGTAGAGAAGAAGAGAGAGTTCTTCCTTGTAATAGATTCCCATTAACAAATGTGGAAGGAAAGAGGGAAATAAAGAATCGCTGTTAGCAAACACCACCGTAATAAATGTTGCAGACAAGATTCTCTAATGGATGCTAAAATTAGTGGATGCAGGTTTGAGGAGACACAGGATTTGCATAGTCTCAAATACCTCCTAAGATACTTATCAATTACCAAGGGCAGAATAGTAACTTTTTATTGGAGCTTGGTGGACAACAGCTCTGCCTAGTAATCAAGGTAAAGGTTACCACAATGAAACATCAATGTCATGAACCCCTTGGTAGAATGAACTGGGAAGGGCGTGACACTTTCGTGGTACCAAAGTGCGCTACCTAGTTTCAATCATGACACAATAACAGACTAAGCCAAATTGAAGAACATTCTACAAAATGACTGGTCAGTACTCTTCAGAAGCATCAAGGTCATAAAATATAAGGAAAGACTGATTAGACTGAAGGAGACTAGGGAGAAATAACAACTAAATGCGATATGAGACCCTAGAATGGAAAAAGAGACGTTAAGTGGAAAAATTGGTGAAATTCAAGTATCTTTTTTTTTTTTTTTTTTTTTTTGCGGTACGCGGGACTCTCACTGTTGTGGCCTCTCCCGTTGCGGACGGATCACAGGCTCCGGACGCGCAGGCTCAGCGGCCATGGCTTACGGGCCCAGCCGCTCCGCGGCATGTGGGATCTTCCCGGACCGGGGCACGAACCCGTGTCCGCTGCATCGGCAGGCGGACTCTCAACCACTGCGCCACCAGGGAAGCCCTCAAATATCTTTAATTAATAATCTTGTACCATCTTGTTCCTCTTGATAATTATATAAAGGTTCTATAAGATATGAACACAGGGGAGGTGGATTAAGGAATATAAGGCAGCTCCTTGTATAGCTTTATAACTTTTCTCTGAGTCTAAAATTCATTAAACATAGAGCTTTTTTGTAAAAAATTATAGTATAGACTTGTGCTTACAGTATTAAGTCAGCAAAAGTAGAAATTCAGGTGACTTATTGATGTTTCATTTCTTAGTTTGTTGCACCAAAATTTAGGACAATATTGTGTACATAGTCACTGAAGAATGAATACATCAGTGTGAAGTGGTGGAATTTATTCTATCTCACAGGATAGTTGTTTTCCAGTTTTTTCCCCCCATTGTGCTTACATCGTTATAGACACAGACTAAGGGGAAAATGGGGCTTTCTTTATTTTTTTATTTTTTGCGGTACGCGGGCCTCTCGCTGTTGTGGCCTCTCCCGTTGCGGAGCACAGGCTCCGGACGCGCAGGCTCAGCGGCCGTGGCTCACAGGCCCAGCCGCTCCGCGGCATGTGGGATCTTCCCGGATTGGGGCACGAACCCCTGTCCCCTGCATTGGCAGGTGGACTCTCAACCACTGCGCCACCAGGGAAGCCCGGGGCTTTCTTTAAAAACTCAGTTTTAATGTTAAGCCTTCTTGTGAATTTGGTTTATTTACTATATATGGCAACATTCTCTTTTAAAATAATTACCAAGAGGTTTTACTTACGTCAAACATGTATCATAAAAATCCATGGTTTTGGAGGTGTTCAGTCAATTCAGTTGGTTCAAAGGGCTCTAAATTTTCTTCTTTATATGGACAGTGGACAGAAATGAGTATTCTATATTATGTTTCTCAGACATGCTTTCTGATTCATCATCTGCTGTGACGGTGCTTATACCTGTGCTAATGGTGGATGAAGTTATTTCTTAGTAACTATGCAGCTACTGATGGAAAGATAGGGGTTGGAAGCAAATGGAGAATTTTAAACAGTTTGGGCAAGTCTGGCTTTACCATGAAAAGGCTCTTGTTTGTTTCTTTAAAGGGTGGATTTAGTAAATGAGTAGATAGCTCATTGCTTTAGAGATATCTCTCTTAGAATTGCACCAGACAACCAGTAGTGCTGCTTGGATATGGAAGTATTTTATGAATTCATGAGAGTTCTTACAGCCTTTTTTATTTTTACTTGAAATATTGTATATAAGAGCAGTGCCTGGGGCGTGCATAGTGTAAGTAGTGGTGTCCAGTATTAACGTAGAATTACTGTTTGTTTTTACTGTCATGAGTCTATGAATCCAGTCTGTCATGCAGAAACAATCATTATAATGTAAGCGCTTACTGTCTTATTGCAGCTGATTCCCCAGTGACATTTTAGAAAGTCAGTATTTGGCTGCAGAGTGCTTTAAGTTTCTAAATGGACTGGAGCTTGGGGGCCTTAGGGTATTTCATAGGAACCACATGACCCTGAGTGGACACACAGCAACTTTTGTTATCTGTAGCCAAGCTGATGGCAGTGTTTACCCTTGAAGTTGTTTTCACCCAAAATGTAAGTGTTTTTTACTTTATATTTAATTATTTGGTACTAATACTAATTTATTACAGCTGTCCAAGAGTAAATGCTGAACGGGTAAACAAATTCTTTGCTGTCTGTCTAGGTCTTTTATCATCTAGTTGTGGCTCTAACTCCTGCTGGTTTCACAGCACATTTTCCAGTGTCTATAAATTCAGCTCTTGATTTTCACTTTATCTGAGAATGAAAGTGGCAGTTGTACCCAGCAGCATTCAAGTACATTCATAAGTTTTACATTATCTTCTAAAAGTGAGAAACTAAACTCCCAAAAACAGTTTGAGAATTTTTTATAGTTGTATTTTAACAACTCTTTATACCTATTATCTAGATAGAAAATCATCTTCCTGCCTCTCTGGCTGTCACAGATACAGCTGTTATTAGAGTCAGTTAATGAGGGGTGGTCCTCAGAGACCATTCTCTTCCTGGTCTGTACTCAGGCTGCCTGGCCTAATAGATACGCCATCAGGTAAAAACACAAGAAGGGGTTGTTTTTTGTGTAAAACACCAGGCTCTGCATCACGACCTTTGCTGAGGTGAATTGGTGGTAATCTTCAGTACATTAATTTCCCTCTCTACTCAATAACTGTGATTCCTCTTAGCAATATACAGAACTATGCAAGAAGTGGGTCCTATGGTGTCAGAGCAGTTCACCTGATCTAGCATGATCACAGACTACCGTACCAGAGGGCTATGTAGGGATGTATATATATGCAGGTATATATGGATATGTATGTATATGTGTGTGTGTCTGTGTTTGTGTGTGTGTGTATTTCTGTCTTTCCAATCTATTTTAGCAAAGGGGGAGGTTAGAAGGTAAAAATAGCATGGTCCTCATATGCTTTGTGTATCTGTAGCCATGTTGATGGCAGTGTTTACCCTTCAAGCTGTCACCCAGAATGTAGGTGTTTTTTACTTTATAGTTATTTATTTGGTACTAATACTAATTTACTACAGGTGTCCAAGAGTAAATGAATGGTTAAACAGTGCTTTGAGGATTATGCTAAATTCAACTGCCGTTTTTATTCTATAATACTTTTAGTCTCAGAAATGTATCTAAACTTCTGAGGCAGAAAGTGAGTTGAGATTGTCAGGTGGCTCTGATGATTCTTAAATTTCAAAATCCTGTCTCTAGCCTTCACATGATTCACTGTCTCTCTTTAATTAATAAGATAGTAAATATCTTTTGCTTTAATTCATATTCTCAGATTAAGGACCATTCAATAACAAAGATTTATTAAATATTTGTTATGCTAATGGAGGGATTAAAGGAGTAAAAGGCATGATTCCTGGCTCGAGGAGCTTACATTATAATTTGAAAAGACAAACAGCAAAAATTAAATAAATGGAAATCAAATAGATGGTAAATATTGCTTTATTGGCAATAAAGATCAAAAGAGATACAGAATAATATTTCTTCTTTAGTGATAATGTACACTATATTTTATAGTAGTGTGTTTTTTAATTGAGATTTTCCTCTACGTTTTTGTTAAATCTCTGACTTATAAAGATTTTTTAGAAGTTGCTTGATATTACTATATTGAATAAATATTACCAATGAAAAATTGTTGGCCACTATTCATGCCTTCCCACTTAGAGACTAGTCTAAACTCAGGAGGATGAGTTTAATTCATCAATCTTGGATTTTGTTAAATGCATTGTCGAAGTGTGTGTCAGGAGATTTCAGCTACAGATTGATTTGTCTGTGAATTTGGGGACTCATACAGTAAGAAACTGAACTTTTCAGGAGGTAATTCGATAAATATGTTTATGCCTGTTTCCTCATTGTTTTACCAAAAATGTGTAAAAATATCACTCTTCGAGCTATATAATTCTCTTTGTGAAGCCATACTTTTGTGAACATGAAGATTAAATTTAACCGTGTCTTGGTTTTGCACAATTGCAACGTTAATGCAGAGGGTTCTCTATCCCCACTTCCCCTCCTGTGTTTTACAGGCAGTCAGATGCCTCCTCAGCCACCTGGGAGCCAGTCAGAATCCAGTTCTCATCCTGCCTTGAGCCAGTCACCAATGCCACAGGAAAGAGGTTGGTCTTCGATTCATATCTTACATACCTTTGCGTTTTGAGTATATAAGGCTTATATGAATTTGCTTACCTATGCACCTCCTTATAAATAATTTTTCAAAGGATATTATGTTTCCTTATCAGATGAAAGTAATAAATAAGAACCTACATGTACCAATAAATACTGAAAAGAAGGATGCTTTCTTGCAGATGGGATGGTTTTACCAAAGTGCAGTTCAAGACCCAAAGAATATATATGTCCACATAGAACCATGAAGTATACTTCATACGTGACTATAGTCTGATATTTGATCTAGCTGTGTAAAAATGACTATTAATGATTCAATTGGGATATTGGTCCTGAAGAGGTAAAAAAGTATTGTTGAGTATGTGTGTCTGTTTAGCGGGTTGGATCAGTTACTTGTCCCATGATACTTAACAGTAAAATTTTAAACACAGAGTAAGACCTTGTACTGTAGAATTATAGGATCTTAGAACTGGAGCTGACCTGAAAGATTATAGAGTCTGTTCACCTCAATTTATGAATAAAGAATATGAGGACCGCAGAGGTTCTGTGTGACCTTCCCATCCTCAGAAGCAGGTTAGTGCCAGAGCCAGAGAAAAGAATGTGAGCTATTCCTGAAGCCCTTGGACAATCAGGTTGTCCCACATCTGCAAACTCTCTGACCTTTCACTCAGTTCTGCATGCTGACCCCCGTGTTATTGCCTTGATTGAAGCCTTAGGCCTCCCTTTGTTTGCTTCTCTCTTCTCTCTCCCCTTCAGAAGTAAAGCTACTTTTGTTGATGGTGGAGGTGGTGATTTTAATCCAGATTAGCGTAGATTGGGCCTTATAAGCCTGCTGCACCGTCTAGTGCTTTGCCAAATTGCTTCCCACTGCCTGTGGGTCAAGGCTCATCTGCCCCACCCCATGGAGACGCCACTTTCCTTCACTCCCCTTCCTCTTTCACACCCGCCCAGAAGACAGAAACTGCTGGCTTGGTAGCCGATACTTAAAGGCTCCTGACCCCCAGTGTTTATAATTATTACTGTATGGATTGTAAAGACGATGATTTGTTTCTAATTAGAATTATAAGTATAAAGTTTCAGTTATTTTACATATTAAAAACTCAGCAATGTGTTATTTAGAAAGTAATACCAGTGAAAAGATGAATTAGCCTTATCTATCTATCATTCACGTTAAAATGAATGTTTAGTAAGAATAAAATGAAATTTCAATTTCTAATACCTTTACATATTTAACTTTTTTATTATAATGTATAATTAATACTTTAATTCCCTTATCAAAATACTACAATATGTCTTAATAATGGAGTCGTTCATGGTTTTTAAACCTTAGGGTGCACAAGAATCATCTGGAGAACTTGTCACACTAGATTGCTAGGTCACACCCGCAGGTGTCTGATTCAGTAGGTCTGAGGTGTGGAGGCTCACAGTCTGCACTCCTGACAAGTTCCCAGGTGTTGCTGACGCTGCTGACCTGAGGACCGCACTTGGGCAGCCCTTGCCTTATAACGATGCTATAATATGTTTTCATAGTTGTGTGATGTGTGTATTTGTTTCTCTGAACTTTCCACTGTGGCCTCCTGTAAATCAGTCTTGCATCTCACGTCCTCTCTATCAATTGCTTGTTCTGTGTTAACTCCTCATATGGCTCTGGTTGTCTAGAAGACATTACAGACGTTCATGGAGAGAGCACTAACGCCAAGCCAGGGGGAATTCTCCCCAAACTCCTTTTCTTGGCCGTGGGTTGTACCTACCTTGTGTGGCTCGGTCAAGGAAGTGAAGAAAAAAGGATAAAAGAAATTATCCTACACTGAAAGCCCACTCAGGCCAGACCCAGGGCTAAAATGAAGATTTTTGTTATTTAATCTTCACCATATCCCTGAAACATCATTCCTACTGCGAGAATTCTGCTAATTTTGCAAGGATCAAAAGATAAGAGATACCTTATTTGGAAGCCCTACAGTTCTAACCTTTACTGCTAAGAACTAAAAAAGAGAACCCCCCCCCTCCACATCCTCCAGTGTCTTTCCAACCCCTTCCTCCTGATAAATGTTTCAGGAATTTTAAAATGTAGAAAACCAAATATGAAGGACGAGATGACAAGAAATGTAGTTAAATCAAAGTTTTAACTTCATACATTTGCAAGGCAAAATTGAGGATGTTCCTCTGGTGTCACTGTATGGAAACCACTATGTTGATATGTTTGGGGTTTTTCCCCCCCTCTTATGTATAGTGCGTTTTTGGTAACTATAGTGGATACATAACAATCTGGCTAATATAATGACCATTTCCTTCAAATAGCAAAAATGAGTTTTATGATTTGCGAAATCTGAATTGATTTTTATGAACGTATTCCTCAAACTTCCCCTGAGACTGTGCTGCCGGCACCATGTGCATCCCTTGTGCGCCTTTTGTTGGTTGGACAACCCCTGAGAAGGAAAACTTATTTAAAAATGACTGTTCGATGGTACTTTGCCATGCGTGAGTTAAATTTCCTCTAAAATTGGGTAGCAAGTACTTTTTTAAAAAATGGCTTTGTTATTTGTTAAAATCTAGGAAGAAACGTTAGTTCCTGCCTAATGCACTTGATCAGATATTTTAATGGCAAATGACACATTTTAATGATTTGATACGATAATGAAAACCTTTTCCTCGTTTTACCATCATTTGGTATGTACCAACAGTATATATAGTGCAAAATAAATCTAAGAAAACCGTTGCTAGAAAATTCCCCAGTGTTGATTCCCATGTATTGAAAAGTAATTGAACTTCATTTATACCTTTACAGTTTGTATATCTGCCCCCTCCCCTTATTTAAGGAAGTAATGAAAGAAGCAGAGAGGAAAAAAGATACATTGGTGAGTTAGCATCTTATTTTAAAAAATGTATTCTTTCTCAGAAACCATGGACCTTGATAGACAAGATAAGAACATAGCTTCTGTACTGCTGAGTGCTAAAATAACCAAGTTAAACACTTCCTTTTACACTTACTTTGTTTTAACAAGTAAGATTATAAGAGAGTAAGATTCCACAATTATACACATTTTCTTTAATGTACCCACAGGAGATAGATTTTCTTTAATGGCAGAGAATCTAGAAACACACTTGCCCAGAGACAGCTGCACAGAACAGGAGATGCAGCCTACTTTCCTTTGGAGGTGCAGTTTTCTGGGTCGTCTCCAAAGTCCTCGTGGGGGACAGCAGTGCTAACAAACTGCCCTGGAGCTAGGTTCCTGCAGGCCCAAGAAGCTGATCTCTTGCTCTGCTGTCATTCCTTTGTGTTTGGTCTTTGTATCCCCATTCAGGAAGAACATTTATTAATAAACTACATACCCTGTTTAGGAGAAGTTTGCGAATCGGAGGCTGTCCTGGGGTCTGAAGAGCACTGACAACAGCAAGGCCATGCCGTCTCCCCGAAGTTGAGCGCAGAGTCCGTGCCCTGTCCAGATCCCAGGCCCTGCAGTGCCCACCCCCCTCTTCAGCTCAATACCCTCTTCACCTGGTGGTTCTGGTGTCGAGTGTGTCAAAGGACATCAGTCACAAATTCATTTCCCCACATTGTACGTAGGTGAAAATAACTGAATTCCTGTAGTTTTCTCTTCTCCATCTATGAAGGTATACGTGGATATGCCCTTCATAAGTTACAAAAGGGAGGGAGACACTTGGGATGTTTACTGGCCGCTTTATTCTTCTGTAGTATTGTCACTACGTTTCATGTACTTTCCACTATAAAACTTGATTTAGTTCTCTCCTGTTTGCGTATTATGTGGTGCTTCTTACTAACTGAATAAAGAAAATTAGTTCAGATTCTTTGGTTTTAACTTCTTCATTACTGATATAAGTTTTGGCTTGCTTTTTTTTTAAAACGTCAGTTTAGTGTTCTGTAACACATTTGCCATTGGTTTTTATTTTAAACCACATCTTTTCTCTGTAGACCTCATGTAACAACATACAGAATTGCTATTAAAGCATCTCACGCAGAAAATCAAATACAGTACTGTGAATTATATGAACTAAGGCAATGGAGGAACAGTTAGGATAACCCTAAAATACTGAAATACGTTTTACAAGAAAATTGTAGCTAACATGTTTAGATTAGCTTTATCCTTCTTATTCTTTAGCATATATATCTTAAAATTTGAAAAGAGCAATAGGAAATGGCTTATTAGTGGGTTGTCCTGTTTTCCAAGAGGACTTGGAGGGAGTGTGGAATGATTGTCTGAGTAGGTAAATAAGCATAATTATTATTAACATCAAAATGATCACATTTTTAACCCCTGTAAAATGTTAAGCTTCATGAAACTAGCAAATGCCCTTCTAGTTTATTGGATTAGCAATTAGGTGAAAATGTTTCAAGAAGGCTTATTTATTTGGACAGATGTAGAGAGGTTCAGAATTAATGTTTTGAAAAGCTTTTAATTGAATTCCCTTTTAATTTTCACAGTGGTGTCTAGTTAAATATTCATTTTAATGCTAGTGGTTTTCTGAAGGTCTGAACTAGATCTGGATTCTCAAAATCAACATAGGTTATTTAACCCTTTTCATCTAGTGCGCCAGCAGGGACTTCCTTAGTGTAATCCCATAGTATTTGAATAATTAGAAGGTAGTAATGAGGATTTAATTAGTCCTTGAGATATGCTGAAAGCAGAACCGCTAAGAACTTTCCCTTTTGGACATGGATTGCAAGCAGAACTGATGCTGCTACCGGACCGTGATGTGCTAGAAAATGTATTCTATCACTGGAGGTACTTCTTTGGCACCATTCCGTGACCGTCAGATCTGTACGGAGGGCATCCTGGGTGAAATCTTCCAGAATTACTGAGTTCCCCAACCCCCAACCTTTATTCTTGTCCAGCCACATGACAGCCTTTTCTTCCTCTCAACTGTTTAAACAGAGTAGCAGTCAAAGTATACAGGCTTCCTGTAGCTAATTGAGAATCAACTGTTACTGTATCAGTGGTGCCCAAATTAGACAAGCTAGACAAGTTGTGTATTTACTCTATAGTTGCAGGACAAGGAAAAAAATAACAAAATTTTGCCGTTTCACATATCTCAAGTATTTAATCCAGCCAAACTTAGTCCTTGACAGCTGTACGTCAAGTGAATCACAGAATCCTCATCTTTGGAATCTGATATTCACAGTGATATTTATCAGTAGCTCCAGTTTGATAAATACAAACAGTGCCATTATCCAGAAAAAGTGTGTAGCAGATGGGGTGAGCTCAGGCATTTAGATGTTCTTTTTGTGTGCTACCATGAGAAGGTGAATCAGAATCTGTGTACTTCAAAAGTATAAGGTTTCAAACTTACATATTCTATGTAGATTGATTGAATAGAATATGTCTTCATTATTCTTATATATTTTTATTCCGTTATTAATCCCAAATGTTAACTGCCTTGGCATAATTTTGTTCCCTCTTTAATGAGGTATGTTAGCTTCTTTCAGCATCTGAATAGAATATTCCTTATTAAATTTCTAGGTACATTCTATTTGCTGAGGGCAAGTCTCTCTCTTACTTTTTAATGCCAAGGGCAAGAAAGAGATCTCTTAAAATAAATCCAGCGTCTTACTGTAGCTTAGACTGAACTCTTAGGGCCAGAACTGAAGCTCGTTTATGTTCTGCATCCCTGTGTCTACAGCAGCACCTCCTATATAATAGATGTTCAGCAAAGATTGAGCTGGACAACAGAAAGTAATTCAGCCTTCACAGCCATTCAGAAGTGTCAAATCTTTTCAGAGCACAGAACAACCAAAGAACAAAATATTTCTCGTTCTGAAATGAAGAAAGCTTACCATATTGATATGTCTCCTTTCAGTTTTCCCATTATAGGTCATTTGCTGGAGCGTAGAGTGTTTCTCTCTCTTGCACCAGATTAAAGCTACCACTTCTGTCTTCCATTCTTCCCAGGCATATTTCTACAACCATACAGACCCGATGTCAGTCTGAGCTGGGGTGCTCGCAGCTGGAGCCTTGCACTAAGTGAATTGTCCAGGGGCCAGCCATGCTCTTTATAACCCAGGAATATTTAGATGGAAATAAGTAAAACTTTGGGGAAAAATGTTAATGCTACTAGCTTATTTCCTAGTGATATCTATACCAAAAACCAGTTTTGAAATTTTAAAAATTATTTTTGATCATCTTAATTGACCTAACTCAGTTGTTGAGAACAGATTAGCCAGTAAGTATAGAAATGAAGGAGACCACCGAGATAATTGTTCAGGACTTGGAAGTAGGATTTTTTTTTTTCTGTTTCTGCAAACTACAGAAATTATTTTGTTGCTCTTTCTATGAGATTCTCAGTTTTAAGTATGACAGTCAGTCTGCAGATGCTGAGATGTTTCACAGGGTAGGTATACTGGTTGTCCGAAAACGATCTCCTAATCTACCTTTCTAATTGTTCTTGCATATAAAAGTGTTCTTGTCATTTATATCATGAGCATACTAAATACAAAAAGATGCTGCCTTTCAGGACAAGGGTATTGTCAAAGAGAAAACAGATGTCTTTCCTCAAGCATTGTCGAGTAAACATAGTAGATCAACGTGTTAAGGCATTAATGATAGTCTGCCCCCACCCCCAGATGCAATTAATTTAGCCTCTGCTCTTAATTGAGGATCCTTTTTTATAATCAGTGACAGATGAAAATAAACTCAAATGGGAGGTACTATACAAGAGAGAATATCTACAAAGCTGTTTCTAATTTCTTCAGCCCCAGAACTCTACCTCTGGGCTGGATTGTGGACCAAGCCGAACTAGTCAGTAATGAAGGGAATAACAGTCTAGGAATTGTATTAGGGTTAGTGTTGAATTCCTATTAAGTCTACTATCCAGAGATCTGTTCACCAAAGAGCTCAGAAAACAAGTATCACATACAATAAAGGTCGATTTATATTCATTGAAGAATCATCAGTCTCAATTTTAGAATATTTTAAAAGAAGCAAAGTTTTGTTACTTTTGTATGTGCAGTAATTTTTTTAATTGCCAGTTAAAGCTTGCTTTTAATAGTTAACACTCATTTGTAATTGGCTCATTATTCTTCAGTGAAAGTATTTGAGAATATCTGGATCTTAGGTAAATTCGGCATTGCGTGCACTTATTTCTAAAAACATGTTTTCTCCTGTGCTTTTTGGGTCTGTGACCTCAGTGAAAGACTGCTGTCTGCCTCGTTTCTCAAGCCAGAAAGCTAGAAGGCATCCTTGATGTCTTTTTCTCTCCCATCTGCCCTACACTAGTCATCCCATTCTGCGACCTCCACCCCTGGGTTGTTTCTCACAGGTCCCCCTTTCTTGGCTTTCACTGTCACGACCCCTGCCCAGGCCACCGAGGCATCATCAGCACCTCCCAACCACTCTTCCTGTCTCAGCTTTGCTCCCGTCCATTCCACTTCCATGCTGCATCCAGAATGATCTTTCCAGAAGACTGGTGAGATCATGTCATTCCCTTCATAAAAGCCTTGAAGAGCTTGCCGTTGCCTTCGGAGAAAGGCTTTACTGATGCACTTGGTTACTAGGCCCCTTCTCATCCCTTTCAGCCTCCCTTTCTGGTCTCGCTCCCATCACACCACTGCCTCACAGTCTCTGGCTACACTGAGTCCCTTCTGGGATCTTCATGTAAGCTCCTCTCCGACCCTTTTGCCACCCACCCACTCCTCAACCCCCACCCCACCCCATCCCTTGCCCATCTTTACTCACCCTTCATGTCCTCCGAACAGCCTGGCACCTGTTAGGTCCCTGAGTCCAGTCCGCGTTTACTGAGAGGACAAAGAACAAAGGCCTGCCCCACAGGCCGGGCACCGTCCCACCCAGGCAGGCGGTACTCAGGACTCCTTGCTGGGGTTACCAGTGGAGTTCTCTCCCAGCGAGAGCTCTGTGAGTACCGTGTGGCCTTGTTCAGTGTCAGAGCTCCAGTGCCTCTTACAGTACATTCTTTTCCTCATCTTAATCTTTAGGCAGTTTGGAACCAAAAAATTTGCGTTTAGGTGCAGACTTATCGCTAACGGGTTTTGTGACCTTGGACGGTTAATTAAATCTCTGCTTCCTCATTTGTAAAATGGGGATCAGAGCATCCTGTGGATATGTTGTATGGATCAAATGCAACCTCGTATCCAAAAGTTATGTATTGCAAAGCACTGTGCAAATATTGGTAATAAGCGTAAGCGTCAGGCACAGATGACTCAGGTGAGACCTGAGTCGAAAGCCTTAAAGGTGGTTTCTCTGCTTCTTCCAGCACATAGTGACACACACAGTTGGCTTTGCCCTCAGCCCTGAAGCGGACTTTTGCAGCTAAAACTCCAAAGAATTGTACAAGGGAAGGCCGGGTATTTTGCCCCCATCTACCATCTGGGTAATTAGTCTGGTCCCTCCCCTGACTCTCATTTTCCTGATGATGGATGATGTCAGCAGCCGAGAGGGCTTTGTGGGCGTGGATGGGGAGAACTTAGATGCTGTCGCCTGTGCCTCCGAATATAGGGCGCTGTAGTGGCAGGGAAGGAAGAGGGAGCGATTCTGCCAGTTAACCTGAGAGCACAGCTGGGAGAACACTGGGGGGCCCGGGTTACAGCCTTGAATGGGTCATTAGTTTCTGTCTTCCTCAGAGCAGTTCATGTTGCGAAGAGAAGCAGGCAGGCAAATAAACACCGAAGATATTAAAATGTAACAAGAATATTCTTTAAAATCTATTTTTCTCTCCAAATGGGAATCTGACACCTATTTGTGATGAGAAATCACTCTGTGTTTATAGTCGGAGGCTCCCTGCTAAGGTGGTACAGCGTGTGACCATTATTTCACACATGTGGAGAAGCAGCTTTTATTGAACTGCCTTGAAGAAACAAGGCAGTTATTCTGTGAATTTTTAACAGATGCCAACATGACAATAAATTGTCCACGTGCCAAAGGCAAAGCGCGCCTGGCTCTTCGGTGGCTTATGGAACCCTGGGTGTTTTGTGGGTGTCCTGACGGCGCTGGAGCTCTGCCAGCCGAAGAGGCACCTCTGACGAAGGAATCGCATTTGTGTGTAGTTGGTACTGCGCCCGATTGCTCTCCTGCAGTAGCCTGAGCACGGTGGCTCTTCCTGGGCTGTGCTCTCTTTCATGGGTGGCATGAGCCATGATTTGGGCCTTGTGCTTGACGTTGCTTTTTCTAACAGGATTCAAGGTCTCCAGTGATGACGTTGCAGAGTTTGTTGTCTTGCACCAAGAGGGAGAGGATATACAGCTGGAGGCTCAGGTCCACGTTAAAATGCCTTCCGGTTTAATTTTCTGAAACTCCCTGTTTGCTCCATTATTTATTTGACTTTCTTTCTAAATCAGTTTTGTAACAGCCTTCAACTTAGGGATGCATGTTCCTTGGATGGTCCTTTAACCCATCAGTGACCCTTGTGGAGCCGTGATAACCTGTCGTTGCTTATTTGGATTCATGGTGCTTTCCTCTGTATTTTTCTGCATAGCATCTCCTCCAGATAGGCCTTAAGGCCTGAGTATAATTTCGTTCTATTTTTGAGAATTTTCAAAGTACTTCTAAAGATAAGCTGTATCTCTGTCTTTGCAGTGAAGAGTTTTTCTTCATTCATACTGCGTAGAAGCATTCTGTATTCATTTCATCCCTTATATGGAAAACGTGATTTGTTTATAAGGACTACATAAATCAGTTGCTTGAAAAAATTTTTTTGATCTGCTAAGGTTTAGATAGTCACAGTGCATTTTTCTTTTCTCTAAGAATTTTCTTTTTTTCAAATAAGAGAATCGTATAGCATTTTTTAAAATATTAAGTGGAAAAATACCCACTTAATAAACCACAAATAGTATGGTGTTGAAGAAAATATTTAAAAGGTCTTGAAAACTCACTTATCTGATAATAACGTAGATAGACATTTTAGAAATGCCAATTCTCTGTTAGGCCAGTTTTCTAAGATTTCAAGATAGCAATGTGTTTTCTTAAAAACACCTTAAGAAAAAGAAAAGCATCTTTGGCTTAATTAGTCTTTAATACTGGCCTCTGTATAAAGATTGAAGTAGCATTTTCCCTAGACTTAACATGACTTATACTGCCATGCAATATTTAGAATAGATTGTTTGTCTAGGCATTTTCCATTGATTAATAATATAAATATTTGTAGGGGAATGACCCTAATGAAAACCATTCTCAACCTGCAGACTGAATAACTCCAGATGAGGTCCTGCCTTCAGCTATTGGATACATGGAAAATGGCATTCAGAAAATTATCAAACCGTGGGGACTTCCCTGGTGGTCCAGTGGTTAAAACTCCGTGCTTCCAGTGTAGGGAGCGCGGGTTTGATCCTTGGTCAGGGAACTAGGATCCCACATGCTGTGTGGCACAGCCAGAAAGTTAAAAAAAAAATTATCAAGTTGTAATTAAATATCTAAGTGAACCCATGTGCCTTTGCAATAAACTTCAGGACAAGTTGTAAAGCTCTTACTAGGTGGTGGAAACGAGCCTGGCCAAGATGGGGCCTGTCTCACATGAGCTCCAGAGCCCCTTGCCAAGCCCCCAGCAGAAGAGCAGTACGCCCTGATGCTTGGGCGAGGTCTCGGGGGTTTTCCTTTATAACCAGAAAGAGAAAAGTCTTATTTCAGACTCTGGTCTCCCTTCAAACCCCACAAAAAACCCTAATGGATTGATTCATCCTTGCATAAATGTTTATCAAGCTAGGGATTATCATACGTGCTCGTGATCCAGTAACAAACAGAAATCAAGATCCTTGCTCTTTATATCGAGTCTATTCAGGCACTTGATAGGACTCATACCTATTTCTGTGTATCTGTGTACCTTTCTTCTCTTCCTTCTCCCCGCTCCTTCTGCTCCCCAGTCCCACTCTCCCTCTCTTAATAGGCAAACTCCGGGGACTCTGCAGGATTGGGAAGGATGTACACTGAGTCTTCCGCCCCTCAGAGCTAAGCAGTACTAGAGTTGTTGGTTAAGTGGCCTGAAACTGACAAGCTTCAGTCCTCTGAGCCGAGTAACATGGGCAGCCAGTTATTTCTGGAACTAGCTGTCAGGGAAAGGACACTGGTTTCTGGATAGTCCGCTGAGTGGGGAACGCTACCCATCAGCTGTAACTGGCTCTGGTGGAGGAGGTGCCGAGCTGGCAGGCCAGCACAGTGACACAGAGCTGTGTGCTACCTGGGGAAAGGCAGCAAGCCATTTGCCAGGAGGCCACAGGGTGCGGCATTTATCACTCGGTGAATTCAGCACGGTCCAGGGATGTGCGGCACTTCCTGACTTAGCCACAGTGAATGGCTTGAAGGGGAGCCTGGCAAGGGAGGCTAGTTTGAAAACTTGGAGTCATTCAGCTGGGAAATAAATGGTGGATTGTATTAAAAATAATATGAATAATAACACCTGTCACTGAGCCTCTGCTCTGTGTGCAGGCACTGAGCTGTACGCTTTACATAACGTTTTCTCATTTACTCTTATGAGGTGGGCTCCGTTGTCATCCACCTTTCTCAGAGAAGGAAACTGAGGCTTCGCTGTTAACTAACTTGCCTGAAGTCACCTAACCATAAGTGGTGAAGCTAAGATTTGAATTTGCAGTGACCGTGGAGACGGACAGAGCGAATGCACACGGCAGATATTTAGGTGATAGAAATAACGGTGCTTCTGGGCCATTAGCTGTCAGTGGTTCTTTTTTTGAGGGAAGGGGGATCTCTCCCCTTATTTTCTTTTTATTTTTTTAATTTATTTATTTTATTTATTTACTTTTGGCTGCATTGGGTCTTCATTGCTGCCCGCAGGCTTTGTCTAGTTGCGGCGAGCGGGGGCTACTGTTCATTGTGGTGCGCGGGCTTCTCATTGCGGTGGCTTCTCTTGTTGTGGAGCACGGGCTCTAGGCACGCGGGCTCAGCAGTTGTGGCACGCAGGCTTAGTTGCTCCGCGGCATGTGGGATCTTCCCGAACCAGGGCTCGAATCCGTGTCCCTGGCATTGGCAGGTGGATTCTTAACCACTGCGCCACCAGGGAAGCCCTCAGTTGTTCTTTTTTTGAATAGCTGCCCTCCTTTCCCCAGAAATGATGACTTGAATATCCTCACTCTGAAACAAGGAGCCAGACCATCACAGTTATTAAGCTGTTTTCCCAAAGTAACAGTAAATGGGTTCTGAATGAAGATGTTTTCTTATTCATTAAAAACCTGTACTATTTGGTTCCAGTTCTCTGCCAGTCCCTTTGCATGGTCCTGAGGAGTCAGATACGAAGAGAGTGTGTTGTTTAAAGCCTCGGTGCTCACAATCTGGGGGGAAATAGTCACCCCAGCAAATGATGGCAGTGTGACAGCTTCTGTGTCTCAGCTAACATACAGCATATGAAAGTGTCTGCTTTTCTGGAAGGCCAGGGAATGCCATGGAAGCCGCAGGAGACAGAGCCAGGAAGGATAGGAGCACGTCAGTGTCGTGGAGGCAGACGGCCCTCTGGGCACACTGTGAACCAGTGTTCGGTAGAGGACACAATCTAGCATTCTGTTCCCAAACTGCGCCGCTCAGTCGTGCGTTTTTTCAGTGAAAAAAATATATAAAATATCAGAGAACATTGCACATAATCAGGGTAGAAATTGTTTTGTGAAGAGTACAGTGTGTGTGAATACTGAATGTGAATATATAAACACGTGCATACTCACATATACACATTGAATCATGGTATACGATATATTTCTTTACTATGGATTGTGGTTAAAAAAAAAAAGTTTGAAAGTGGTTTCAGCGAATTAACCTCTGTGAGCCTCAGTGTCTTCATAGTTGTTTTGAAGTTTAAAAGGACAAGTAATGAACAACGCCATTAGCACATAATATCTGCTCATTAAATGTCAACTGTTGTTATTAGATCAGTGAATAGCCCATTACCAGGAACATGAGAAGTAGTCAATAAATAATTGTTAAGTGAGTGAATGTGTGAATATTTACAGGTCGAAAGCAACCTGGTGCCTGCAGGGAGGTAAAAGTGGGAGTGATCGAATCAGAGCGGGGTCGCCATGATGACCACGTAGCCATGATGGGGAAATAGGTCAGGTCACATTCTGAAGAGACTTGATTGCTGGGCTGATGAGTTTGGCTTCATTCTGTTAAGCAGTCAAGAGCCATTGACTAGTTTTGTTGAACAGACACTGTTGAACATCCCTGGAGAGATGAGAAAGGTCGGAATTCAGAGCATCAAGTGGAGGCCCTGCCTTGGATGCAAGGAAGAGGTTTCCTTTTGAAAGTAGGAAAGTCCATAAAGATGGGACATGGATGTCAGTGTCCGTAGGTGAGAGGGCAGGCCGTTGTAGAGGGGTGGTGCTGCCTTTTCCTGTGGTTTCTTTACATTTAGCAGCAGAATTAGGGGAAACCTTCAAGAAAGGGATTGTAAATGCTAAACCAACCATTCACAAGACCTAACCAAACAAAAGGGTGCCCAGTGACCACTAGGATTCAGCTGAAGGCAGGAACTTTGGCTTCCAAGAATATACGTTGTGGCATCCACTTCACCGGTCAGACATTGTCTTAGTCTTATTCGGATCTAGTTTGATTTACCTGCATCCTAACTTCAGCTAAGGTCTCAGCTTAAATAGGACTTCTTTGGGGAAACTTCACTGTCCCTAGTCTAAGTTGGGTCCTCCTCTTATACCCTCAGAGTTCCTGTACTTCTGTTTTCTTATACTCATACTTAACTTTTAGTTGTTTATTAGATGGCCGTCTCTGCCACTAGGATGTGAGGTCCACGAGGGCAGACACTGTTTTGCTCATGGTTTACATCCTCAGCACCGAGGATGCTGCCTGGAATCTCGTTCGGTTGCTCTGTGACTTTAGTTTATCATTTTTCCCTGTTGATAGGTTTTCTTTTCTTTCTTTCTTTGTTTTTTTTTTAAGATTTTTGTTTTTTGATGTGGACCATTTTTTTAAGTCTTTATTGAATTTGTTACAATATTGCTTCTGTTTTATATTTTGGTTTTTTGGCCACGAGGCATGTGGGATCTTAGCTTCTCAACCAGGGATCGAACCTGCACCCCTTGCATTAGAAGGCAAAGTCTTAACCACTGGACTACCAGGGAAGTCCCCAGGTTTTATTTTCTACTCAACTAAATGGTAATTCTTCAAGGACAAGGATCATATCTTTTACTTTTTTTTTTTTAATGCTCTCTTATTCTTACCACAGCTCCATGAATGCCAGAGTAAAATTAGGGCATGCTGATAGAAGATTTGTGTATCATTATTGTGAATTGAGTTACCAGTATGATAGCTTAGATCAGAACTCACACAGTGAATGAAGAGCTTGTAGCATCACCAAAAAGGCAATAGTAATGCCTGTGTATAGCATTTTCATGGTGTGTTTCAGTTTAGAAAAGCACAGTCACATACGTTTTTCTTATTTGACTCTCAGAATGATCTTGGAAGCCAGGACAGGAAGTGCATTCACTGTTTCATACAAGAGAACCCATGAGTCCACACAGTGGATGGTGGAGGCAGCCTCTAACCCACATGTGATTTCAAACAGATGGTGTGTGCGTGTGTGTATGTGTGTGTGTGTGTGTCCTATTACTACATTACCTTCTCTCTCAGAATAGAGCCTGCGCCTCTTCATCTGGAGTTTGGTTGTACAAGTGTTCGTGATTGCATACACATGTAATGAAGGACTCAAAAATAGTAAATCCATTTATATAAGCCTTCTATGCATGTATTTTATGGATGAAGTGTACAAATCATTTTCATATAGTTTCTAAGATTTTTATTTCAGTAAGTTCTTTTATATAATGTAAATAATAATTATCTAAATTAGTACTTTTTTCCAAAGTTTGAATTTTCCATGTAAGATTATTTACCTAGGGCATATAATTCCATAATACATCTAGAAATTCAACATACTTTTATAATATATGGGAAATTCACTTTATACTTTCTAAATTTTCCTTACTAGATAGTCAGGTTTTCTAAACTCAGATGGTTTATAACTAGAAAAATTTCACAACTTTAAAAAAAAGAAAAAAACAGCTTCATTCTCTCAGCTGTCAGTTTTTCTGTTCATAAACTGTGTTACAAGCTGCCATTTTATAACTTTCTAAAGGAAGCAAAATACAATCAAATATGTCACCATAAATAGAAAATTATTGTTTGAACTTTGATATTTGGAAACATTTTAGCATTTATTTCATTCAAAATTAAGGTTAAAATAAAACAAAATGAAGAATATCCCACAAATAAATATACATGCAAATTTTAGACCTGAATTAGATTTTTCACACAAAAAAAGTTTAAGCCAGAATCATAGAGAACTAGAGATAGAAGTGCCGTTACAAATATCGTATGTCTTCCCTCTCACCATTTAACAGGTGAGGAAACTGAGGGCCAAGAGGCTTGGTTAATTGCTGCATTCTGCACAGCGAATATGGAAGGCCCTCGACTGACATCCTAGTCAGTTCCCTTGCTGTCACAGCATGCTGCCTCTCTTGCTTTCCTTTTTTGAATATATAATGATAGTAATAGCTAGTGATTAGTGAAAGTTCACTGTGTGCCAGGCACTACTATAAATTTTTTTACGTGTATCATCTCATTTAATCCCCGCAGCAACCCTATGAGGTAGATACAGTTGCCCCTATTATATAGATGAGGAAACAAAGAATGCACATGCAGGTCTCTATCTTTAGGATGAAAAGTAGAAATACTTCTTTTTTCATTAACTTCTGTCTTCTAATTTTTCATTAGTTTGTTTAGATTATGATGATACTCAATAACCTCTTAAAAATATGGTTATATCCATAACGGAAGTCTTTTTAGTAGGATTATTGCTGGCATTTCATTGTGACTATATATTATGGATCACTTTACCTACCTCCTAACCGGTCTCCTAACTTTTAGCCTTACTCTCCTTCAGTCCTTTCTTCTTGCGGCATATTATGGCAGAATTAGCTTTTGAGAATGCAAGTCAGATCATATTGCTTTCCTGCTAAGACTGCGTATGGCCTTTGCCAGTGTTAATCACACTGAAGGACCAAATTTTCATAGGATTGCAGGTGCAAGAGTTTTGGTGAACTGTACAGCTATTTGGTAATAACGGCTGACTCTGCAAGACGAAATGCTCCCCTAGTCAAGACGTAGAGGGGCCAACAGAAAAATGGGCAAATGATATAAATAGTTGTAGAAAAGGAGTCAAAACTGCTGTAAAACAAAATGTTCAGCCTTACTCATGATAAAAGGAATACACAATCTAACACAATCCAATTATAAAATATCCCTGAAAGGATACATTAAAAAACCATTTGTCTTTGACCAGGGGAACTCAGTGGTAGGAGATGGGGTGTATTCTTTTTAAGCTTTTGGAATTTGTAGACAGTTACACAAGTACTGGAGTACTGTGGGTCCCACATATTTAAATAAAAAAACAAATGTAGAAATAAAAACCAGCTTGTTCATGCTAGTTGGAAACTACACCTGAATACGTGCGGTATTCAGGAGTTAAAAGATACTCGTGGCAGTTTATAAACCAGCAAGTTATCATCATACTGTCTTCCTTTTGTGTATACATTTCAGATTATAGAACCTCTTCATGTGCTGTCTCAGTTGTTCTTGCAGCAACCTCATCTGCATTTTAAGGTGAGGAAACTGAGCCTCAGATAAATTATGATTCACCTAAGGTCACAGAGCTAGTTTTGATCAGTTCACACACTGCAGTATATTTATTTACATATCTGTCTACTCTACCAGATTCTGAGCTAGCGACACAAACAAAGCTACAATGTAGGCCTTCTATTCCCAGTTGACTGCCTTTCGATGCTTGTAGTTCAGAAAAGAGTCAGTGAAATTATGTCACCTCCTTTCATTGTCTTGGGGAATACATGAAAGGGATGCGTCTCACCAAAAATATAAAACAAGGTTTCAGAAACCTCTTGTAAGTGGTGCCGTTGCAAAAGCGTACAGAGAACAAAACAGCTTTTCCAATTTTAATTTCTGTGGAAGGAGGTGGGCTCCATACTCCCCAGAACCTTGTTGTTGGAATTCGACGTTGCTACACATTCCATTTGGATTAGCTTAACATTCTACCTCTTTATGAGCCTTTTGACAAACTTGATTTTCTGCAAAATTCCAGTGATGAGTGAGACAGTTCAAGTGGATCATGGCATATATATACATATTGTTAAGGACGGAATAAAGAGTCAGAAATAAATAACTTGCCCAGATAAGAATTCTTCTTAGAAGTCATTTGAGCAAACCTTAAGCTTATAGTAAGTGTTCAAGAGGCAGCAGTAACTTAAGGATGTGCTGTGTTGCCAGCAGTTCTAAATCCTTCAGCGTGGACACTTTCTTGGTTGAAGTGAAATTTAATGCTAAAAAACGGACATGTAGTATTTTCCTTAACTAATGAAGAAGAAAGCAGCCATTCTCGAAAGAAAGAAAGGGAGAAAAACGCATACAATCTGTATGGAATTTAAACACTTTTTTTTATTAAACAGGACTCTATATGAAACTCTTGAGAATTTTATAGTCAGGCTTAGATAAATATTTCATGTTACATCTTAAGATGCAATCATTTATAGTAATTTTAGCACTCTGATTTCTGTTTGTTTTCAGATTTGAAAAAGCAAACATTTTCTATGATGATTTGTATCTGGGAGCCGCCAATTGAGCCCAATTTCACATGACTTTATCTTTATAAATAAATGAAATAGGATAATAAGGAAGAGCTCTACGTACTTGTATTTTATGTCTATCTCTTTAGACAGAAGCAGTGTTAGAAGATCTCTTCTTTTTCTTACTGAAATGTAAACCATGGCCTTTGTAAATGCCCTACTCTGTTTAACCCCCTAAGTTTAAGCTGACCTTGGATGCAGGCATCATCTTCCCCTCCGGCTGCCTCAGGAGACTCTCTTTCTCAAGCCACTGTTCTCAGTTCTCCTCTGGAGTAGGTGGAAACCTGCCCCCTCTCTGCACTCACCCTGTACTAAAGCCTTCAGCTGACACCTGTGAACTCTCAGCAACTCTAACTCCTGGGTTCTGGGAGGTTTTTTTTCAAACTGCCCTTTGTTAGTTTTCTGGTTGGATGGTGTATCTTTTTCTTAGCTACCTGTCTTGATTTGGGCTATTCTTTGTCTGAATGCGTCTTCACAGTTCATTCTATGTACTTGCTTACGTTTGGCTGAACTACTGATGATGGCGACGTACCTTGACTTTATGAAAAGTCCTGCACAACTGAAAGGTGTATTTTCTTTATCCATTTGTCCAACTACCTGCTAAGCACCTACTGTGCTGTGCTCAGCACTCTGAGTACGGGAGGAATTTAATACTCATTCTTTCAGCACATAGTTTTTGATACCTACTACGTGCCAGACGCCCTGCTGGGCACTGAGAACGCAGCAGAGAGCACACACGTGATCCTTGCCTTCATGGGGCTTATGTTTTAGTGGGGAAGAGAGAGCTTAAGTGAGTCAGAAATAAGGCAAGATGATTACATGTTACGAAAAGCACGTGAGGAGAAAGGGTGGCGCCACCAGGGCAGTCAGGGAAGGTGGACCTGGAGGACAGGAAGGAACCGGCAGTAGGACGCTCTCGGAAGAGGCAACGGGAGAGAGTAGGCTCTATCAAGGGAAAGAGCTTGATGTTATCTTCTAGGAAGCATGAGAAGGCCAGTGGACTTCAGGGTAGTGAGAAGGAGAGAAAACTATAGGAAGTGGGGTTAAAGTGAGAAAAGCAACCCCAGACCACAAAAGAGCCCACAGACCGTAGTCAGATGGGGGCATTTTGTTCCAGGTCTAATGAGAAGCCTGGTGGCAGGATGGTTATACAGAGAAGATACCCTCTGATTTCCTTTTTTATTCCTGAAAAGTCATTCTGGCGGCTTTGTGAAAGTGAACCAAAAGGCACAAAAACGGGGCAGGGCTGAGAGGGGTGAGCCAGACCATGACCATGTCTGGTCGTGGGAGCGAAGATGGTAGCTGGGCGGCTTGGATTTTGTAGATGAGGAAATGAAGAAGAGGAGTGACCCAAGATACATTTCAGAAGTAGAGGCAACAGACGTGCCAATGGATCCATCACACCGTAGGACATCAGGGCGGGAGGAAGGAATCGTGGGTGGCACACTGGAAGGAAGTCAGGGTCTGTTTGGAAAGCAGAGGACACTTCAGACCCTCCACTTGTGTGCAGTTCCCCCCGAGGGGTAGTATGAATCAGGTGGTAAGTCGGCAGGACTATAGGAGTCACGGTGAACAATTGTGGCCCCAGGAGACCAGAGGGGAGAAAAACGGTTATGTGCAGGGGAGAGCTGGGTGCTGGCCTGGGCTTGAGAGAGCGGTGGGATGTTTGAGTGAGTTGGGAACACATGGCCCAGAGATCGGGGAGTGAGCCGAGGCTCTGAGGGGCGCGCACATGTCCCGCCAGGCAAGAATGGAGGTTAGGAGAGGTCAAGGTTATTGGCCTGTTCACCCTCTTCTCTTCTTCTCTAGTTCATGTCCACAGTCCATTGGGTTCCCAGGAACTCTAGTGAGAGCTCAGAGTGAGGACTAGGGTAGCCCCCTGGGCCCTCTCACGTCCTCCACACTGGGTTTGAGATGTCTTTAGACGTTCTTTAGGGGAATCCCACAGCACCAGTCTTCTCCCGTCTACCTTTGACATGTCCATGTTCACTGTTGTCACCTGCGTTTATATATTTCCATTTATTTCTCACTTAGGTTTTATGGCAGGTACACAAAGAAACCCTCAGATGTCTCAATATGGACCTCAACAGACAGGACCATCCATGTCGCCTCATCCTTCTCCTGGAGGCCAGATGCATCCTGGAATCAGTAGCTTTCAGCAGAGTAACTCAAGTGGGACTTACGGTCCACAGATGAGCCAGTATGGACCACAAGGTAAAAAAGTTTCTCCAAAATACACTGCAGTAGGTTGTAGAAATTTTGTTAATATGTTAGTCCTTCAAGACCTTAACATTATAAACATCTTTTAAGATCCAGTTATTTGTTACCTGACAGATCTGTGAGGTTAATGCAAACCCACAGTCCTTCAGTTGCCCGTAGTGATGGGAAGAATAATTATAGCAACTATTCATTAAGCATTCATGCATCAGACACTGCGGTAAGCGCCCTTCATACGTGTGCTGTTAATAATGAAGGAGTAAAGCCTGTTTCTGCAACGTAGCTCTAAATGCCTGTCCTCAAAAAGTTTCTGATTTAAAACCTAGGTTTCATTATGTTGTATTCTAACTTTGTCCCCTCCCTCTCTGTAATTATGTTTGTAACAATATTCTCACTACTCAGAAGGATTTCATGTGTCTCCAGATGAAATCTCTCATCTCTCTTCATCTAATCTGTCTCCAAAGTGCTCTATCAGGTAAATAATGGTTCCGATTTTCACAGTCATTACCAGTTTTACTCTTAGAAGGCAGGACAAAGCCTGAAATGGACATGTCTTTCAAAAAGGAAAGAGTAGAAAAATAAGTGGAACTTGCCCCAAATACACCATTTTCATTCTGCCTTCCTGGACATTGACGTCTGTTTTGTCTTACACATGCAGAATCCTTTCATCAGGGTTTTTAACCTGATATATATATATATTTTTTTTTCTAAGTCGCTTTTGGCAGTAAGGCATTTGAAATTAGCACCTTCTTTATATTTTGTTTCTTTAAATTAGACATTAATGGATAATTTAGAGAGAATGAGCTAACCTGGCACAATTCCCAGAGCTTCCTCATTTCTGAAAATACCAGAATATTCTGAGTGAAGACAATGCCCGGTAGGAAACTGTAGTAAAATGTTCGCTACCTCCACAACAAAGTCGGCTCCCCTGACTTAATAAAGCCTTAATATTTCTGAGAGCTTTTCTGTCCCTCTGGAAAACGTGCTGTGTTGAGGACCTTTGAGCTTCTCCGACCATCAAATAAGTGCCTGGCAGGCCGGACGATTCTTTGAGGAGGCCAGGCACTGTCTCGGCTTTTTACCAGGTGTTTCTCAGAAAAGCTTTCCTTGCTTTCACGGTTTGAAAATGTCTTGTTTTCTGAAGATCTCTTTCGGGAGGATTTTAAGCACCTTCAATGCTGTCAGTGTAGCACCATCGCCTTGCCTTATGCTGCTCTGTCATTTTACATTCCAGCTATTTCTGTTGTCGGGAAAACGATATTAAAACATCCAAAACAAAATTTTTCCATGGCCCCTTCCTGCCTCTGTCCATGTGCACGTAGTCAGGGTGGATACAGACGTGGGTTTTGCTTGATTCCCTTCATACCGTATCATAAATGGAGTTCCGTGTTGTGAATTCCAGTAAGCTCTAGGAGTTTAAGGTCCCAGTTGACAGTGTCTTCCCAGTTCCCCATCAGCCCCAGGTAGTTGTGACATGTGGTAGTTTGTTGCTGAGCTAAGGCAGGACGTGTCACTAGCTGTGAAAGCGCCTACTTGCCCGCTGCACCCACTCAGTGGGTATCTTCAAAACTGGGGGGCTTCGGCTATCAGGAAAGGAAGAAAACTTTAGTGAAGGTTGGAAAGGCAGTTTATAAGTTGTGATACGCACAGAAAAATACGGACTTTTGTTCAGAATGTAACTGGAGAATCCTGGAGGTCAGGACCTTATTCTCAGAATTCGGGGTGGCTGGAGGCCTGGGATTTAACCACTAGCACTCACCAGGGCTTCCTGTTATCTTCAGAACTGGTTTCTCTACTCTTAATAATTCACTCTTGAAGTCTCGTCCTGTGCTGCTCTCAAATAAGGGGAAGTGGAGCCTTGGACTACCTGATGAGTCTTTTGTGAACGGCTGTGAAAACACTTAATGCTTTAGGAGTTAGGTAATAACGCAAAAGGTAATTTCTATAGAATGGATTTATTTTCTGAAAAAAAACCCTCAGTTTTTTGGAATCGTTGAATGTTAAGATTCTTTTTTTTTAATTTATTTGGCTGCATTGGGTCTTAGTTGCAGCACACAGGATCTGCGTTGTGGCACGCACGGGCTCTTCGTTGCACCGCGCAGGCTTCTCTCTACTTGTGGCGTGTGGGCTCTAGAGCACGGGCTCAGTAGTTGCAGTGTGCTGGCTTAGTTGCCCCGCGACACGTGGGATCTTAGTTCCCCAACCAGGGATCGAACCCACCGCCCCTGCTTTAGGGAGGTGGGTTCTTAACCAGAGGACCACCAGGGAAGGCCCAAGATTCCTGATTTAGGAACACTGCACCTGTGAGGGTTCTCACCCAAACTTGTGTGCCCTTGCAAAGTTGCTTACTCTCTGGGATTTACTTTTCCTATAGAAAATGGGAAAATTAGACGGTGTTACCTTGGAAGTTGCTTCTACTTCTCATATTCTGAGTCTAAATTTTGCTTCAACTCCAGGGCCTTTTATGTTAACGCGGCCCACTGGATCCACTGCGTAACATTTTGGTTATGTAGACAAGAAGGTTTTTGTTTGGGGTTTCTTTTTAAGGCATAAATGCTGAGTTTAGGTTGACATTAGAGACAATTGAAAATAAGGCTGATAATTTCCATACACAGCGCTTTCTAACTTTGAAAAAAAGTGCCTGCACATCTGTGCTCTCGGCAACGTTCTCCTTCCAAGAGGCATCTCTAGCACATTCTAGCACATTCCACCTTGAGGCGTGTCCCCTCCTGGGTTCCTCGACTGGCTCCCAGTGCTGTGGGCTGCCAGTCAGTGTCCCAGTGCTCTGTGTGCAAATCAGAATTGTTTGCGTTCCTCCTTGCATTATCCTCTCCTCGGCAAACACTGAATGACAGGAAATTACGCTTGTGACCTGCGTCACTCAGTTCAGTAAATGTTCTTACCTTTACATTTCTCTTGGTTGATCATTTTAAATAGAGACCCGAATGAAGTATTTTTTTTTCTCTCTCTTAATTAACTACTCAAATTATTAGTAAAATATTCAGCTTACATCTTCGCGTTACACGTTTTGATGTCTGGAAAGAATGGCTTGTGCAGAGACCCACAGGGTCATCAGTCCACATCTTCTATGTCTGGTACTAACTAGATGGCTTTCTTCTGGGCTGGTTTCGTTTTTAAGAGATCTCAGGGGGAAATATTTTACAGTCTTTTTTGCTATAACCTTTTTGCTGTCAGGAGCAGCTTCTTCAAAATTATTAGTAACAACCAGCAACGTTTATCAAACGCTACTGGGTCCTGGTCTCGGTGTTTTTCATATATTAACTCATTTAATCCTCACAACATGCTGTGTTATAGGTACTGTTATTACTCCACTTGACAGAGCAAGAGACTGAGGCGTGCACCACATACACACCTTTGCCCCGGGCACACGGTGGGAAGCCAGGATTCAACTTCAGACATACTTTCCCATTTTTATTAATTAACAGGAAGCCCTTGACGTTATCCCATTTTGCAAAAGAGCAGGTTAAGTAATGTACGCACAGTCCCACAGCTGTTAAGGGCAGAGCCAGGGTTCACACGGAGGGAGGCTTCAGACGCCGCTCACAGAGCCACTGGTGCGTCGCTTCCCAGGCCTGAGATGTACTCCTTCCCTGCCGTTCCTTCAGTGAGCGGAGAGAGAAGGAAGCGAAAGGCAAACCACTGGCCTTCAAGGAGCAAAGGAACATTTGGGGAATGCAGGCGTGGAAATGCATCAGAAATACTAGAGATTAAGGAAAATCATAACTATTAAGAAGAAATTTTTAGAAGTGTATATGACACTGTAAAATCTGAATTATTAAACGTACTAACGGGGCTTCCCCCTTTGGCTCGCGTTTCTCTCTGCGCCGTTTCTCGACGCTGCTATTTTGAGCTCCTCCGCAGGGCTGGGTGACAAAGGCGCCGCCGCCGGCATTTTCTACCCGCGGCTCGGCCACCCGGCCGGCCCTCTCTCTGCACCCACGGAATCCCCGAGGCCCCAAAGCACCTCCGGAAAGGATGCGCCGAAGAGCGGCGGCTTTCCTCGCCCCGAAGTGCGTTGGCTCCTCGACGGTCTCCCAACAGCTGCTAGGCCATCATCGAGGCCGCGATGCCCCCTCCCATACAAAAGGCGACCTTGAGCGCCGGTAACAGGAAACACCCAGTCAGTTTTGGACAAATATCAAAATACCCTAATGGGGGGCTTCCCTGGTGGCGCAGTGGTTGGGAGTCCGCCTGCCGATGCAGGGTACACGGGTTTGTGCCCCGGTCCGGGAGGATCCCACGTGCCGCGGAGCGGCTGGGCCCGTGAGCCATGGCCGCTCAGCCTGCGCGTCCGGAGCCTGTGCTCCACAGCCTGTGCTCCACAACGGGAGAGGCCACAACAGCGAGAGGCCCGCGTACCGCAAAAAATAAAAAAATAATAAAAAAAATAAAATACCCTAATGGGATGAAGCCAATCTAAATGTGTAAAAGTGTTTACTTGATGAAACAGTACTTTCCTACCTTCAAGCAGGCACGTGTAAAATAACTACCCTTACAAACGGTTTGCAGTAGGAAGGGCCATAGAGACTTGCTCTAATAAATAGAAAGCAATCATGTGATTGACATGTTAATTATTAATAAATGCCTTTATATGGGAAAAAGGGAGCGGAAATCAATTTCATCTTCACAGCCTTTCTATTTCCTAAGGACAGACACTGTCTTGTTTGTGTGTTCTCTAGAACAGTGTCTGTCACAGACTGTCCACAAGTATTTTTGGCATGTTTGTCACTAATTGCAAAAAGTGAGGGTCTAGCCTTAGTTTTGCAAGGAATTAGGAGTATTACCTTGGGCAACTAACAGGGATTCTGAGCCTAGATTCCCCTCCACTTATCACTCCCTTGTATGTTAGTGTCTGGGCCACCCCTTACAGCTACACACGTTGTACACTGGCTCAGCCTTGGTTTTATGCCTTAATTTGTATAGTGTGTCTTAGGAAGCAGGGAACTTCTAAGTAGGTGAGTCTGAAGAACGTTTTATTCCTAAATTACTTGGTCAAAGAGGCTTTTCAGAAGGGTTTAACGTGTTTTTCTCTAAAATAAATAAGATGCCATCAGAACTCTTCCTTCTCCTTCTTTCATTAAAATGTTTCTCACAGATTCAGCAAAGGCAAACTTCAGACGATACCTAGTTGAAATGAATGCAGTTCCAAAATAGTGAATTGCACATTAATAATCTTACAGCTATTCCAGTTCAGAGGAACAACATATAAATGTTACCAGTTGGCAGCCCACTGGCTACTTGAAGAGTGCCTTACAGACCCATGGCAACCTTGGTGTCACCATGACCCAAGATTTCAGTCTCTGCTCTTACTCTCAAAGTAAACTAGATTCAGCCTCTCTTCTACAGAAGTGAGATGTGTCTGCCACATGGATTCATGCTTTCTCCCCGGACAGTGCTGCAAATTGGAGATCTTCTTCTTTGGCTTTTCCCAAAGGCTGGTTTCTGTGCAGATCACTCCCCCTTCGGTTTCACTCATTTTTTGTTTCTTAAAACAGTTTGTAATATACTTGATATGTTCACTGCTTCCTGTTACCTTTATTTTATGGTTAAATGGACATTGCTAGGCAAAAGTATTAATTCCATATTCTATACGGCTTTGTTAAAAAATTCTAAATCTTTATCTTGCCCACAGTAGCAAAAACAGATTGTAGTAGATCATTTTACAGCAAAAGGTGGCTAATGCCATGTTCTTTTGATGCTCAAATTTAGCCTTCAAGTTAAAAGGTTTAAGCATGAATTTTTCTTAGCAGACTGATAATCATCATGATTTTATCAAAACCTGGGAATTAGGGAAGAAGTAAGGAAAACAAAGTACCAATCAACTTTAAGAAAGAAAAAGGAAAAACATAAAGCAACACTGATTTTGACTAGTGTGAAGCTAATTATTTTACGTTGCTTATTGAAATCAACAGCACACAGAGTGCCAGCATCCCCTCCCCTCACTGAATGACTAAGCACCTCACGGGGCGTGGTCATCCGGTGGACTTGTACCACAGGCCTGGACCATGACAATTGTGGATGGCAGTGTAGAAACGCAGGATGTGGACGTGCAGCTTTACTTTACATCTTAGCAAGGTGCCTTTTCCTGAGGCTCACAGCTCTGCCATTTTTTTCAAATGTTTGTTTGAAAAGAAATGACCGGTTTTCAAATCTTTAGGAGTTGGTACCATGGGTCCTTTCAGAAGGCTTCCTGCACCTGCCGTCAGGTGAAGCAGATCAGAGCTCTCCCTCCAGGGGGCGCCGTTCCCATGCAGTCTGTGGGTGTGCACGGGGCACAGCGGCTCTGAGCCTAGGGAGGACGCAGGTGCTCAGGCACCTGTGACGACAGTGACTGAGAATCCTTCGTTCCTTACCGTAGGGATTTTACTGTTTTATGCCACATTTGGCTATTGAATTAAGATAATACAATTTTACATTTTTTAGGTGAGGACTTACTTTTTCTTATACTTTGTTTGAGAAATAAATTTAATATCTGTGCATCTTGAAAGTAAAATTAGGCATATGATGCAATATATAATAAAAAGAATTTCACTGATTGAAAAGTTATCTTACATTAATATTGGAACAGTTTCTTTCTATTCCTTGACAAATTCTAACCATTGTCAGTGTCCAGCAATAGTTACTGTTAATATTTTTTTCCTCATAGCAATCACACGAGATAGAGAATCTCGTATCACGCCCTTTTTGCAGAAGGGGAAACTGAGCATTGTGTGTGAAATGTCTGCGTGTGTGTGGCCTTTCTGAAGGCCACACACACGCAGACATGTATGCCCCTGCTCCTTGAGGGCCTGTTCTCTCAAGACTCACTGCTCTGAAGTTAGATACTGGCATCGGACTTACCATATGTCCCCCAAGCCTGTGTGTGACGTCAGCCTTGGCGGCGGTGGTTTCTCCGAAGACGCGCTTCTACACAGAGGCCGCCAGCACGCACACGGCTCCCTTCTCCGCGTGGCTCTCCTCTGTCACGGGCTCAGGGACCTGCCCTCTCCACTCTGTGTAAGTTCTCCCTGCTTTGTTCTCCTTCAGAGCGCTTGACACCACACGACATGCTCTAGATTTGTTTATTAGCCTGTCTCCTGCCACCAGAATGTAAGCTCTTTGCCTTTGCTCATTGCTGAATCCCCATCTGTTAGCACAGAGCTGGCATATTAGAGGCTCTTAAGAACTGTTTCCTAAATGGATGAAGACAGAGTGTTCCAGAGACACTGGTGTACCTTCTTGACCCTGCGTTGGTGCTTGATGGGTATTGGGTTGACTACTCAATGCTTAAGAATTATCTTTGGGAGATGGCACTAAGGATCATGGTTGTCTGGTTTTTTTTGTTTGTTTGTTTGTTTTGCGGTACGCGGTCCTCTCACTGTTGTGGCCTCTCCCGTTGCGGAGCACAGGCTCCGGACGCGCAGGCTCAGCGGCCATGGCTCACGGGCCCAGCCGCTCCGCGGCATGTGGGATCCTCCCGGACCGGGGCACGAACCCGTGTCCCCTGCATCAACAGGCGGACTCCCAACCACTGCGCCACCAGGGAAGCCCATGGTTGTCTGTTTTTCTCTGTGCTTTTATATTTTCTATATTGCGCTTGCATCACTGTATAGTTAAATTTTTAAAGGAGTTAAACTTTGTAACATATATGGGAAAAAACACCAAAAGTAACATATGTGGGAAGAAAACTACCGAAACTACCAAAAAAGCTACCCAAACTACTGAAGTCATACTGTAAGGTAATAGGTCTTTTCTCCTCTTTTACAAGCTTTATGTAATATTATTTTTACATTTTGAAGACTTTTTAAAATGCATGTTGACCTAGGAAAAATATGGTGTCATATATCAGTTCAAAAGATAAATTATCGCTATTCCCACAAATAGTAGGATTTAATGCAACTTGGGGTAAGTTCACTTTCATTTTGAATCTGCATTTGTGGTCTTTACTCAGTCAGTTTCTCTCCTGAAGCAGTGGCTGGAAGTACAGCACTGTGAGATCAGTCTGAGAGAAAGGTAGCATGGGAAGAAGGTTTTTTAAATGTAACTTTTTTTTGCACAGCAAGGATCTTACATCTATGAAAAATACTCTCAAAATCATTTGTCATTAGAGAAATGAAAAGTAAAGCCACAACAGTATCCGCTACACACCTACTGGAATGGCTCATATTTTTTAAAAATTGGCAATATCCAGGATGTACAGTAGAGCAAGTAGAACTCTCATATGTACTGTAGTGGAGTTTCTTACAAAGTTAAAAAGGCACTTATCATACAACCTAGCACTCTCATCCCTAGAGTTTACCAAGAGAGATGAAACATATATCCACTCAGAGACCTGTGTGCAAACGTCAACAGCTTTATTCGTGATTGCCAGAAACTGGAAACAGCCCGAACGTTCACAGAATAGGATACTACTCAGCAACAAAAGGGAACAAACGACTGATAACGCACAACATTATGGATGAATTTGGAAAGCACGGTGCTGAGTGAAAGGAGCCAGACACGGCACACTGTGACTCTATTTACGTGACATCCTGGGGAAGGCAAAACTATAGGAAGAGAAATCAGATCAGCGGTTGCCAGGGGTGGGGATGAGATTGACCACAAAATGGCAACTTTTTGTCACGATAGAAGTATCCCACGTCTCAACTGTGCTGGTGGTTATAGGGCATATATGGTTGCTGATGCATATAAATTCTACCTCAGTAAACATGACTTAAAATTGTGTAGTAGATGGCTATGTGACGTGATGATTACTGGCCAAATTTAGCCCTAATTCACAAATGTGTTTATCATAGTATGTAGCTAATTATCCATTTATTTTTTTCCCACTCAGGGTCCGCTGTCTGTTCTATGATACGTGCACCGTTTTACCCTCCATAGCAAAGGGGAAAATAATACAGGACTTTGCGTGTAGTAGTTGTTCATAAGTAATTGTTGTGTGGTTGAAACTGAGAAGTAAAATAAACGGAAGCATTTAATGATTCAATAAAAGCAGTAAGCTTGGGATATTAATTGTAACTAGCAAATTTGAAAATTTAGAGTCAGGTACAGAATTGTCTGTGATCCTCTAAACTAATGATGGTGACTTGAATAGAGTCTAGCTCCGGCTTCCTCTGTCTGGTGCTTGAATACAACTCCTGGTGGGTTGAAATCTGAATTCATTTGGTGACCAATTTTCCAAAGCTGGTGTGCCAAGATGAACCCACTTGAAAACTGTGGGCTCTCGTACTTGGCTGCAAGACCCGTCCAGCTGAGGTGGGCTGGCCCAGCATCTGCAGCCTTCATTGTGCTTAATGCTGGAACCATCTGTTTTCTGTCAGAGCTAGTGCCAACAAATTACTAATCTATTAGAGAAACATGGAAATAAGATTGCGCTTCTCATTCCTGGCTTTTCCTCTCATATTTTGCTTGGCTTACATATTTGGTTTTTGTTTATTTTGGGGAGAAAGATATGTTATCGAGTAGGCAAAGTGGGGGGGGGTGTGAATCATTTTTCACTCCTTCCACACATTTTCAAAAGATGGAGAAAAAATCATATTCGTGCTTATTGATAATAATAGTATTATTGTTGGTGATCATGGTGATAGCTATCATTTTTTAGGTAGTTCTATGCTTGGCACTGAGCTAGTCACTTTCTACCTGTTCCCCGTTATTATTGTTACTTTACCTGGCAAAACTGATGTTCCAAGAGGTTAAGTAGCTTGTCCAAGGTCATGCCCCTAGGAAGTGTCAGACCAGTATTCAAACCCAGTTTCTAGAGCCTCTGCTTTATCCGTTGCTGCCTCTTAAGCCATTTAAAGCCTTTAGAAACCATTTTTATCCAGGCATGTGAGTTTAATGAGGGAAGTCTTGAAAGTTTCAAGGAGAAGAAAAGGGGACTTTGTATTTCTTCTACCAAATAGAGGCCTCTATAATTAGAACATATTCCCTTGACATGTGCTTTTGAGTGCCAGTTCGTGAAATCAGCCTAACTGATTGAGGAAAAATAAGATTGGGGGCCCAGCACTCAATGGGCCTTTCTAAGGACAAGTGCACGCGTGCGTGTATGGGTGTGCATGGTGGTTGTGCTCTGACGCATACTCCACCCGATTACAGAATGCTTCCTGCTGTGCAACGAAGACCAGCTGCTGAATTGAGCAAAGTGATTGAAACCCAGCTCTTGTCTTCTTAGTACATAAAATGAATGAAAAAGCTAGAAGTCAAGTAGAGGGTTACTGAACATCTCAGTTGTTTCTTTGTGTTCATTAAAATACAGCCCCTGACTGCCAGTTAAACCCAAGGTGCAGGAACCCAGAGTGACAGTATTTCTCTGTTCCAAGTATGAACGGCATTCTACTTCAGCTCTAAGCAGAATTCCACAGAATCAGGGACCTTACTCTCATATAAAACTGCATTGTGGGCATAGTCTGCAACAACCAGGTAAATGCTTGTTTTGTAAAACAAGATTAAAGTGTCATTTCACTTCCTTCAAAAGCAAAGGATACTATGTTTTCACTGAATAAAGTTTCGTACCAAGTGAGTTGCTTATCAGGTCTTGAGGGGGGTGGAAACTAGCTGCAGAGCAATAGCAAGAATATGTGAATTGATACCATTTGTGTTCAAAGTGTAAATGAGTTTGTTTCTTTTTAATAAAAGCAAGAGCCAGAAAGGCACCGCTGGATCTCACTGATGTTATCAGATAATCTGGAAGTGAAGGGCTGTGAGGTCAGTGGGGCGGGGCGGGGGGAGTCTCCAACCCACTGCAGAGAAGAGTTCCGAGGACTGTGCTCTGAGAAGGCATGGGAAGAGGCAGGACACAGCATCCTGCCCATTGTTCTGCGTCCCTCCCAACCAGGATGAGCATAAGGGGCCCTTTCCGCGGAGACGGTGTGATGGGAAAACCGACGGGGACCTTCTGTGTGGTCCCGTGGGACGGGAGATTCAGGGCAACCTCAGAACTTTTTATAAAGAACTTTGATAAACAGTGAATGTTCACCTTTTACTTGAAAACAGTATCAGTTTGATTACGTCTGCAAAGGCAGAGTGTCTTCATGCAAAGGCAGTTTAAATTTGAGGTGCTGGCGTAAAAGACTAACTCACAATGCAATTCGGAGGCCCCTGAGGTGATGTATGTTGAACCTCTCCTGTCCCTTCCTTCCCTTCCCTTTTGTTTTCCTGTCCATTCCACCTCCTCGGACGGCCAGTGCCTCGCTCGGTTGTTCCTCTCCAGCCTTTCTTTGGCTTCCAGGGATGTTCAGGGGAAAGTAGCTGCTGGCTGTAACAAGTCACTTTCTGTGGTGCTGGAGCATTTTCTTAAGAAGCTTGTCCCAAGACCGGTCCGTGGCGGGGCTCAGCAGATTAGGGCCACTCTGGCCGGCCGTCGTGTTCGTAACGCAGGGGCTCCCGTTTGTGTGTGTGTTGCTTCCAGCCATGTCAGGGCTGCAGTGGCAGTTTAGTTTTTGTTTGGTTGGTTGGTTTTTTGCGGTATGTGGGCCTCTCACTGCTGCGGCCTCTCCCGTTGCGGAGCACAGGCTCCAGACATGCAGACTCAGCGGCCATGGCTCACGGGCCCAGCCGCTCCGCGGCATGTGGGATCTTCCTGGACCGGGGCACGAACCCGTGTCCCTTGCATCGGCAGGCGGACTCTCAACCACTGCGCCACCAGGGAAGCCCGGCAGTTTAGTTTTGACAGACACCATCTAGCCCACAAAGCCTAAAGTATTTAGTCTCCAGCCCTTTACAGAAAGTGTGCCCGGCCCGTGGTCTGTGTGAACAGTGACCTTCACACCGTCTCCAGTGAGTAATACACTTCATAGACAGCCACGTAAGAGAGCTCACGTGAGGCACCTAACAGAGCAAATACCAGTCAGTGCTGAATAGTCTGGGCTTCTTGCAGATCTGTAGGTGGTCTGCACTTGAGAAGACCTGCTTTCACGACTGTGATGATAATGTGATGTAAGTGTGGTTTTCCTTAAGTATTTGAGAGGCCAGTCAGGGCTGTGGCTAGTGGGGTGCAGACTGTGGCTCTGAGGCATGTTAGCCACGTGACCTTGGGACAGGCCACTCAACCTCCCGCACCTCAGGCTCCTCCCTGAAGTGAGGGTGGTAATGACCGGGACCTCTTAGGCTTGATGTAAGCATTAAAGGAGGTGATGCAAAGAACTCGAAACTGAGCTTAGCACACAGTAAATAGCAATTGCTGGCTTTTGTTATTGTTACTAATCCAACCCAATTTCTGCTGGAAAACCTGGAGAAGCTCCTTCTCACCTTCAGAATAGGTCCCGGGCTTGGAAGCCTGGTATATGGGGGCCTCTTCCCTCTGTCCCCTTCTCGCGGCCCCATGAAGCTCAGCAGTGACTTGCTCTTGAGTTCGCCCCTTCGCTGTCTGTGCCGTCGTCCGCGGCCTCTTCCATAGGCGCTCCCTGCCCTCTTCTGCCTTAATCACCATCCGACAGTAACCCCCTAGCATTTTTGCACTCAACGTTTGAGATACTTTACATGTTACGTCATTTAATCCTAACAGCAACTCTTCAAGTAGACAGTATGGAAGAGGCTTATCTCTGTTTTACAGAGAAGAGAAGGAAACAAAGAAAGATTAAAACGACTTAGCTCTAAGGTCACATGGTCAGTATATATAGGGAGTCTTCCCTCAGCCCCAGTTCTCCCAGATCCCAAAGCCTGCCCCACACGGACGCCTGGGTCGCGACCCAAGGTGGTTTTTCAAAACCTTTCACTCAACGCCCGACCGTGGACAACCCCCCCGTATCCCCACCCGACACAGACTTATTCTTCTTTCTCTTATGCTTTTCACAGTGCGTTATGTTTTTGTTTTTGTATTTTTTCTCATCTTACCCCTGCTACTCCACCTTATACACACACACACACACACACACACACACACACACACACACACTTAGGTCGTGAGCTTCTCGAGTACAGGAATTGCATTGTATTTAACTTCACATTCCCTGTGCCTAGAACAGTTATGTTGTATAGATGAGGAGATTCTTCCAGAAAGTAGTAAGGACAGGTGGAGGAACACTAATCCATATTCTGCAGACACTTATCCTTTTGCATATATTTCATTTCAACAGTCACTTATTGGGAGGCAGCATATTTTATTGGTTAATTACATGGGTTCCGTAATCATTTTGCTGGAGCTTGAATCCTAACCTACTAGCTTCATTTGTAAGTGGAGTCATGGTCGTACCTACATTTCATATAATTATTGGAGAAAAGAATGAAGTCATTGATGCAAAGCACTTAGCCCAATGTCTCACACATAGTGTGGTTCAGCAATTATTATTATTGAAGTGGCATTATCTATGCCTTCAATTTACTTGAATGTAGTTTATGTGCACTCAATCAAAAGAAAAGGTGTGAAGGAGAGAGAAAACACAACTACTGCACTAGTCCAGGCCATTCTACTCCGTGAGCACGTGCCCCGTGTGAGCAGAGACGGGAGGTGAGACTGTGGACGCTTATCTCAGTCTGGGACCCTGCCTGCTTCCCATAGTGCCACCATCTCGCTGGGCTGAGCGCCATGCCAGTGCTTGCAACTTATTTCATAAGACGTGGCCTCAAGTGCAAACCAGACACCAGAGGAAAGCCAGCTGTGCTGGATTAATGTCGCGTTTCCACATGACACCTCCTGTGGGGGTTTGAAGGGTAATTTTGACCACATGTGCATGTTTTCTTACACCTTCTGAACGCTTTATCGTAACTGTCCAGTGTGGTAGTGGTGTAGTGGTGCAGTCTCAGATTGGTGTTCACCTGCGGACGGGGGGCTGAAATACTTACTTCAGTTAAATCTTGGTAAGAGTACGAGGTGCTGGATGAGCTAAAGCACCATTCAGCACTAGCATCCCGTGTCCATCCACAGATGGTTTCAGTGATCAGCCTGGGTCTCCCTCCGTGTTACAGTGGTCCTGTGTGGCTCTTTGCCTTTGGAATGTGCAGAGAGAGCGTATTTTGACTGCCAACCTCATCAGCGCCAATAGGGGAAAGGGTTAATGAGGAAAATGACTAATGTTCTGTGTTGATGACACTGTTGGACACAAAGTGTTTCCAGTGAATGTTTTCACAAGTTCAAATATTAAGTAAAAGGCTTTAATTTGTGTTTGATTTTTGTTTAGGTAACTACTCCAGACCCCCAACATATAGTGGGGTGCCCAGTGCAAGCTACAGCGGCCCAGGGCCCGGCATGGGCATCAATGCCAACAGCCAGATGCATGGACAAGGGCCAAGCCAGCCGTGTGGTGCTATGCCCCTGGGACGAATGCCATCAGCTGGGATGCAGAACAGACCCTTTCCTGGAAATATGAGCAGCATGACCCCTAGTTCTCCTGGCATGTCTCAGCAGGGAGGGCCAGGAATGGGGCCACCAATGCCAACCGTGAACCGTAAGGCACAGGAGGCAGCTGCCGCAGTGATGCAGGCCGCTGCGAACTCGGCACAAAGCAGGTATGCCGTCGGGCGGGCGGTCTGTGTGTGGATGTGTGCGCACATGCGGAGCCCAGAGCTGCATCATCCCCGGCTCCCACGGGGGTGGAGAGCAGCAGAGGGTCCCTTGGCTTGGCCATTCCTTTTGTGTTAAATATATTCTGTACCGTAAAGGTCAGAGAAGTAAATAATAGATCATGTTGTATGAGACATGGAAGAAGGAATCACTGGTGGGCAAGTCAGCCATGGGAGGTTATTTGAAACAGCTGTGAACAGTCACTGCACCAAGCAGCCTAGAGCCAGTGGCACCGCGAGTGTCTCTGTGGTTCCACTTAACACAGTGAGGTTTAGGCGGGAAAGTCGAGAGCCTAAAAACTGGCTAAAATCTAAAACATTCAAAAAGAACTTCCCCCTTTTTTTTTTTTTTAACCTCACCATAAAAATCTTTATTAAAATAGAAACTTTGTATGTGTACATATGTGTACTGTGTGTGTTTGTCTAAGTGTATATGTGTGAGATTTATTACTTCACGTTCTTATGTTGTATTTTATTTTTCTGGGCATAGCTCTCTCTCTGTCCAAACCAAAAGGTGGTTAATAAAACAAGGATTATATTTCTGAAACTTTAAGTTGATAGAGCAAAGGCTCTAGCCTCAACTACTTACTTGTTTTTAATCCTGAATTTTAAAATTAATTCTTGAAGTAAATACTTGACCTGTCTAAAAATAACTGAATTAAAAGTTTAGGAGGCAAAGTGAATATGTTTTAAAAGACTCACATGTAAAAATGTTTGAATTATGTTTAACATGTGTCAAGGTATGTTTTAAAACAAAGGACACCGACAGATATTTATGAACATACGGTATCTTCAGAAGAAAAGAGAGAAGATTCTGAGTTTGTCAAAGGGAAATAAGAGCTTTTGTGTGTGTGTGTGTGTGTGTGTGTGTGTGTGTGTGTGTGTTTACATGTATCCCTTTGTTGCTTTTCCTCTGAAGTTGCTATTCGGGAATGTTAGGGACCCTTCCAGTCTCACTGTTTGCTCCACATAATAAAATGAAAGTCAGTCATATTCTCTCTCCCCCTCTCTCCCTCTCCCTCCGCCCCACCCCTCACCCTCTCCTCCGCGTTACAATTACTTAGGATCTTCTGAACCCCAGCGCTATACCTCTGAACTGAACCTATGCAGGCTGTAGAGAGAAAGTTTTAATAAACCTGTCCGTGAGGACTGGTTTGGCTGGTCCAGTTGAAGTTCTAATTTAGGTTTAAATGACTTGTCCATTGTCACAACTCAAAAAGCACAAGTTATTTCCTTTTTAAGGAGTAAGTACTTGATTGCATTTGACATGAAGCCTTGGGTAGTGATCTGGGAAGAAGATAACTGTAGAGATTAAGGCATAATTGTTTGATTAAAAAGCCTTGCTGTGCTCCCTTTCTGAATCAGTTTATATATAATTTTATATAAGTTACTGTATAAGTATACATCCATGCATTTTCATTTTCTATTTCTAATCGGTAGACCATTCCAAAGCTTCACCTTCACATTCCACCCATCAGAGCTCTCCAGGAGTTTGAATGGAGACTGTTTATTTTTTGGCTTTTACCAAAGTCAAAGCTATGCTTCAGAACTGTAAAACTGAGATTGGATCTGAGAATCTTACTCCTCTCTCTCCTTTGCCCTGTCCCCCACCCTTTTTTGAAGGATTGTTCTCCAGCTCCACTGCCAGGTAGCTGCATGGTACAGAGTATCTTAGGCCACATTCTGTAACCTCCACACCTATGTGTGGAAATGACATAATGGACAGGGGGATTCCTACTTGTCTACGGAACAAATCCAAAGAAGTTGTTCTTCTGTTCTACTTTAGGCCACCATACATTAGGTCGCCTGCTTATCCCAGCCAGTCTGGGGCTGGCGGACGCCCCATGTTTTCTTCCCAGCACCCCAACTATGGCAACTCTCAGGCTCCCATGATGAACCAGCCTGACCAGTACGGGTAGGTAGCAACATGCCCTGACTTGCTGCGGGTCCTGGGCATTTTTTTAAACTGTTAATGAACATGCCATCTGGCTGCGAAAGGAACACCCAAAGTAAGAGAGTGAAAGACCTAATAGGAAATCCATCTCCGAGGGGGCTGTCTTTTGTTTATTTTTGTTTGTTTTGGGTTTTTTGTTTGTTTTGTTCTGTTTCGTTTTTCATTCTCACCAGCAGTACTGTGGTAGTTTGGTGGAGACCTGCATGCCGTCCCCCAGATCCTGTCTTTGCATGGCTTCGGCATGGCTTCTTTCCTTCGTGCCTGAGAGGGAAACAAAAACTTTTATCTACGTAAAAGTAATGAAGTCACCTACTCCGGCGTCATGTCCCCCACTGTTGTCGTTGTGTCGTCTAGGACTTGTGTAGCACTGTTATCATGACTGTGTTATTGTCATTCCTGCCACTACAGGGACCTGCTTCCACACTCGCCCTGAATTCAGAGTGCGGTGGCCCTCTGGAGCCCCACTGCAGGAGGCAGGGCTTAGGTTCTTAATAGGACTTGCGAGGGGCCTCGTGCCATCGTCACTGAGCAGACATCTGCACCAACGATTTCTATTATTTCCTTCTCCCAAGGAGGTTTAGAATATTAAAGTCACCAGGAGAATACAACCAAATAATGCAACACAGAATTTTTTTTTCTGAACACAGTGTTGCCATATTATTATCAATTTCAACACAGGAATTACATACAGCAACAAAAAGTATCTGTCTTCTTTCCTACTACAAAACTATAATATCAGGCTGTCACTGTCTTTAGGTTAGTAAATACTCTTAAAGTATATTATTATTTTTACCGATATCACTTAGCATATAGTAATAATAAGATTATCTCATGTAGATTGAAGAGTGTTAAGGGGTTAGTTTCAGCAGAAAGATACAACAATTTTGTAAAATAAAACCGGAAACAACCAACTAGCTTTGTTTAAAGACTAAACTTACAGAACTGTGTTTTCACTATTGTTATGAATGCATGACACAGAGGGCTTTTTTATAGCTTTATATTCAATATACATTTATTCAGGCAACAAGAGCAAATGATAATTTTGCAGTTGAGAGTTCTAAATCCTGTAAACATGGCCCTAAATGTGGACCAACAAATAAAGAATTCTGTAAACATAATCCTAAAAGTGAACTAAGCATAGAATGAGGTAAACAGACTTATTTTGGAGAAATCGTCTTTCCTCTCTTTTCCTTTCTTGTGCTACTCTCAAGGTCACTTCATGAGTTAGCAGGAAGATAATGGTGGGGGGAGAAGAGCGTTTATCATCAGCTGCTCATGCATAGGATCTGTTCTTCACCAACTCAGGAGTCCTATTTAGACCCGCAAAGCTAGTTTGGCCGTGCCTTGCCAAGCCACATTAAGCAGCTGTGTAAAATGAATTTAAATGGCATGCATCAGAGTAAAATGTCTTTCACTGGGGCAGAAAATCAATGTTAGCTAACCAGCACGGGAAGATCAAATCTGCATTTCCGCCAGCAGCATCCAGAGAGCTTCCTCAGAATACAACACCTCCTCCTTAATTAAAACTAAGAAAAAGGAAGATGTTGGAGGGATTCTTTGTAAATCACATGAAGCACAGTTGGCAAAGGCTCATCTCTGCAGCCCCATCTGTGTTAGCTCTGAATTTTGCCGTTTGCGTTTACACTATTCTTTCTAAAAAAGAAAGAAAAAGTTTGATTTCTATTTTAAATCTTCCTTCCTTTGCACTTTGCAATATACATAACCTGTTGTGCCCCCTTTTTTTTTTTAAAGTAGAAGCTTGAATGTGAGAAAACATGTAGAGTACATGTTTCAGTGCTATGGGTTAGGAAACTTGATTTTCAACATGTTTTTGCTTTATACTTAACAGCTCACTGCAGCAGACTTGTGTTTTTGCTTTTGTTCTTGTTTTCTTTCCCCATTGGTAGCTCTGTCAGGGTAAAGTTAGGCTGGCAACTTGGAAAGCCAGTCCACTAAATGGCAGACTGTCAGGAAGAAGTGGCCCAAGCCTTTCAGAAACACAATATTCACAGAGTTGGTTATAATGACTTCTTTCTCAAGTCAGAATCCCAAAGGGCCTAGAGCCTAAGAAAGAATCTGAAAAAGACAAATTAGTGATGAAGGGAGTGAGTGTGTGTGTGTGTGTGTGTGTGTGCGTGCGCGCGTGCGCGTGCGTGTGCGCACACGCAATTAGAGACAGAAAGCTAACTGCAGAAATGAAGGATTACGGCAATTATGCTTCAGGCTTTTTCAGCTAGTTGGATGTAAAATAATATAGAGGAAAACACACAGATTAAACTTGTTAGAAGCTGTTTTACTGATTCCTTTTTTAAGGGTGACATTGTGAGAGCAGAGCTGCTGCAGTGCATAAGTTAAGGAACATGTGGATGAATTGTTTTTTCTTTGTCACCTTTTGAGTAAAGGACTCCCTCATTTTGATCTTCAGACAATTTACAATAGAATGTGATGAATCGTACTGTTCCGGTACTAGATTAGCTGAGTAATACTATACAATAATTTGAAGTTAGCAATTTATATGTAATATCTGTCCAGGACCTCCCCCCATACACATTTGACATACTTTTTGACTCAGAAGATACCTTTCTGTGTTCAGTTTTAAAGCATTTCTAGATCATGTTCTATTCTTTTGAAGTAACGAGAAACAGAGAGTGGGAAATACTAGTTGTCTTACTAAAAGCCTAGTCGGGGCTGGCGGATGACGTTCATCGTCAGTCCAGTTCTGGAGCGTCATGTCGGAGGGACGCTGAGACATGTCAAAGTACAGACGAGCCCAGGTTGGCCAGAAGTTTAGGAAAGACTTTGGCCTACTGCTTCTAAAGAAGCATTTCCATGAATCCCAGGCTATAACATAATCCTTCATATTTTTTGAATGATTGACCTCTATGCTTAACACACACACACGTAAAATAAATTTCCCTCGGTCATTTAGTGTGTTTTGCATTCATTCTTTCATTCTAGGCGGTACCCACCTGGTACCGTCCGACAGTTGACATCTCTGCCCAGTATAGCTGATCTGTGGCTTTGGATATTTCAGCGTTATCCAGATTTTTTATTTTTCTTGGAAATGAGCTCCCAGGGTGATGCATGACTTCAGTGAACTTACAGAAGGCCTGGCAAGCCCTAGACCTTTAAGCCATGGTAGATTTTGATTCCTTGAAGTCAGCCATCCCCAGCACCTCCTATATCTCAACTTTAATCAAGTCTTCGGTGACTTGAGATGGTTTGTGTCAAAGTCCTGGCACAGATCTTTAGGATAATATTTTCACCAGGGTAGGTTCCAAGAGGATATAGACTTTCAGTTGTACAATAATAGAATTTTAGAGCTGGAAAGATTTTAGATGGCATCCAGTCTGTACCCCTCAATTCTATGATGAAGGAAACCAAGATCTACAAAGTTACCTGCCATGGGTTACTTAGTTAGTTACAGGTGGGGCAAAGTCGACCCCAGGGCCCTGTGTCCTAGGCCTGTGGCTCTTCCTTCCACTTAGTGCTGTCTCTGTAGATTTTCTTTTTAAAAAAAATCTCTTAATTTTACTTCTCCCTCATGTCTAAAGGCAAATCTATTGATACTAGTAGAAAGCAAACATTAATCAGTGTCTCATTGGAGATCCTATTTCTTGCATCGAAGTCTGAATTGTTTTTCTTTAGCTCAGCCTTTGTTGTATCTGAAAGGAAGGGAGCGCTTTGCTGCTTCCACTCAGACTGCCTGCACGCCGTGAGTCGTTTGTTTCTGGAAGCACACACCTTATGAAGTGAAGTGACAGTTTACTTGATGACACACAGTTGGGTTTGAATTTCTGTCCTTTTCACCCTTCGATTGCCCACCATTGGCGCTTTAACATCTTGCATTCTTGAGACTGGAGTGTAGCTGTTAAAATAAGGATTCTGGGTCGTGCAAGAGTAGAAACAGAAGTCGGCATTTCTACCCAGATAAATGCATACACCTACGTGATGCTGATACAAGCAATATGTGTCATCCTCTTCTGTCCCTTTAAAGACTCCCCATTGAACCAACTTAATATCAGACAGAGGAAGACTCTCAGACTTCTTAGGTTTTAAAAAAAAAAAAAGAAAGAGCAAAAACGAGTCAATTTGAAAAGTCTCATTTCTCCTGCCGAGGAGGGAATTTTTATACTGAATATCACAACCTGAGTCTGGAGACGTACATCTTAATTCTTAAGTCATACCAAAAGCTAGGATAACTGAAAATAGCTTTTAAATATTTTTGTTTTCCTAGTAAAGTAGGAGATTAGGGATTTTAATTAATATTATTTTCCAATCTTAGCCGCTCTTTAGCAGGGTGAATAAATTTCATGAAGTCTTAACCATAAGGTAGCTTGATCAGTAGCGTCTAACAATTGACGTTGACGTGGCTGAATGTTTTGTGAGAGTCTGAGCAGTGGTTCCTCTGCTTGGGAACAGCTAGCTGCACGTACGGACCCTGGTGGACTGGGCCTACGTAGACGCTTATACCTGTGTCTTATATGCACCATCGTCCCCCCCACCCCGCCCCAGCTTCCAGCAACTCTTCTTTAGTGGGGGGGGGGGAGGGGTTTATAATTCATTTCGCCTGTTGCTATTTGCCAGCAAGGCACTTTTTTTCTATTTTTTTCCTCTGAAGCCAGTATGACTCAGTCTGCTGATGGGCTAGGAGGCACTGATGTGGAAACAAAGTAATGGAGATAGTGCATTAACACATCAAAGAGAAGGGGCAGAAACGCATGTGTGTGCAACCTCAGTTATAGTGAGTGGGTCCATGGGCTTGAAGAGCTGTGAGTGATCTGTGTTAACTACGAATTTAGCCCTTTGGATTTTGGACAATTAGGTATTAAAATAATAACTATGATTTGAGAAGTCATGTTATTGAAAGACAAAGCGAAAAGATTTCAAAGGCTTAAATAGAGTTTTAATTTTTACAATTAAATGTTAGCCTTTGTTTTAACATCTAAACACGATGCTTTAATTTTTAGCTCCTTTTTTGCCTTCAAAATTTAGAATTGGAATGCATATTGCTGTGTTGGTATTTTAAGATTATGATTTCAATCAAATCTTTCAGAGTTCCAGAATTATTATAGCAGCCATAAAGTACATTTATTAGTCTTCAAATCAAAAAGTAGTAAAACACTAATTTTTAAAATACCAAGAGCGATTTTTTTTTTTAAAGTTTCATGAGATCCAAGGAATCGAAGTATGAAATGTACAGCAAACCTTTAATGGACTCGAGTCTGTGAAATTCCTCAAACCACTGGTTGTTATCTAGAGAGATTTTTAAATATACACACACACCCTCGCCCCAGCCGCACGCCAGGTGAGGCTCGTGAGCCTGTAATTTTTATAAACCTGCTGGGTGATCCTGGTGTCGAAGACCAGCACAGATCCGGGGATTGCATTAGGGGTTCCTGCCGCTGAGGCGCACTAGTGAAAAACACAGAGGGAAGAGGCAGGAAAGCCCAAGCTCGGAGAGCCCGTGCTTTGTACCTGATAGACGCTGACTGAAGAAAATACTGGACTAGAGCTGGGGACACTGGATAGAATTAGAAGGAACTGATGTTTAAACAGAACTGACACCGTGACTCAGGCTTTGGCGATCTTTTGTCTCACTTTCTACCTCTGAGCATCCTCTCAGATATCAGTATCTTCCTGATACTCTGAGATATTCCAAGTTCCCCTCCATTCCTAGAACTGCCTTCTTAATTCAGAATGTCTTCTATCCACGTCCCAGTCTGCACCTCTCACAGCTGGGTGCTGTCCTCACGTCTAAGGGAGCTCTCAATGATGTGTGTATCGGGTTGGGGCTCTGATTAACCGGGCCAGTCCTCCATCAGTGGAGTGTGTGCCCAGGTTTACTCATCCAGGCCACTTGTCTTCCTTTCTAACCTCATGGGCCCACTAACATCTCTTCCCCCACATACCACATGTTCACACCGGACAAACTGGGAATATCACATCTAGAATCAGCATTACAGTCCACCCGTCACTGGAAAAAAATCAGCAACACAGCTCAGCCAATCCCAGCTGTTCGGAGTTGTTAAAGGTAGGAGTGCTGAGATCACATTTGTCTCAGGTAGTACCATTGGCCTCAGCCCCAGCCTGCAAGGCTTTCAGGTTGAAACCAGGAAGTGTCAAGTTGTTCTCAGTCTGAAATCTCATAACCTCATCAGGGTTTGGGGCCGAAGGCAACAAGAAGAGTTTGTAAGCGATGAAGAGGCTGTGATCCGGGTCTTGGTCTATCCCAGTCTGGGGTTGGGGAGGTGTCATGGGTGACCGAGTGAAGATCATAGGTGGGGGGCTGCATTGTCCGACTGCCCAGAGGGCCTCTTAGCTGGTAGCGTTAAGCCTGTGGCAGCAACTCCCTGAGGCTCTTCTAATCTTGACCTTCATTCTTATTTTGAACTCCATTTCCATCACGTAGATTAAAAAACAAAACCAAACCACAAGGTTTCGTCCCTTGCTTTAAAAGTTAACTCTTACTGGATTGCCTTTGATTGTTAAATACCTACCGGTACGAACTTGCCGGGTCCTGCCCCTCCAGCTTCTCGGGCCAGAGCACCTGGCATGGACGTAAAGAACTATAGTTCTCTCACCTATCAGGCCTTTCTTCCAACATTTTTTACCCTAATTTTGAACGGTGTTTTGCTGAAATAAATTAAGTAACTTTGTGGCCCAAGGCCACCTTTAGCTCAGAAAATCTGTAAGAATTTTAGGAGGATTTTTTTCGTAAGTTGGAAATAACCATATTGATATATTTCCTGGCACTGCGGCCCTGGACAAGTGCATTCCTTGTTAGAGGGTCTGACAGAATGTTGCTGTGGTAAAGTGTATGAGATGCGGATCTCAGGATCCAAATTCCATTTTATTTTTTTAGCCGACAGCCTGGTCCATTAAGGTACAAGAAGTCTGAATGCATGTGAGACCTGTGCCCTCTCGGTTGTCCCCTCCTAAAGCAGCACTGGGGTCAGCTCGTTGCTACCTGCTACCTGGCTCCTCGGTAGCTGCCACGCCCATTTGCTGCCTGAATCCCAGGTGTCCAGACCTCCAAGGAGACCCACCCCCGTGTCAATTCGCTCTCCCTTAACGGCTTGTACCCAGGAAGGGAGTGTCCTGGTGCAAAGGTGGGAACTTCTATCGCAGAGAAGGAATAGCCTTCTTTGTAAATCATTCGAGGTCTTAATGGCATTATGATCTCAAGATAAACTTTCTTAAAGATCTTTAATATAATGCAGTTAGAAAGGGGCACTTTTTTCTTTCTAAGGGGGACATCAGAGGCAACTAGTTTCTCTTTCACAAGGTTCAACAGATCTCATTTTTACCAGACAAGGGAACTGTGCCAGTTACGTCTTGTTAGAGGCCAGTCGGAAGCCACGGGTGCCAGCACCCACCCACCAAAGTGCCGGGCTCACCTCTTGCAGGGAAAAGACAGGTTTGGGGCCCGGTGTTGGCCCTGTGGCTTTCCTAACGCCCTGCCCTTGAAGGAAGTGCTGACGTCAAAACCTCTGAATGTAGCATCTTCAAAAGGGAGTTTTTTAGTTCATTTTCGTAGGATTGCCATAAACAGTTCATAAGAACAGAACAATGGGTTTAACAAACCAAAATCAACTTTGAGATGAAGAGAACATCCTTAGTTAGCAATTACCAAAATTCAAGGAGCCAGATAGTTTTTGCCCTTTCTTCACACTCCGACAAGGAAGTGTCTCGCGTCAGAAGCCTAGAGCTCTATTTGTTCTCCTGGCTGCTTTGAGAGAGAAGGTGAAGATCAGTCAGCTGCTTTAGGAACAACTAAAACGGGTTACCTGCACTGAAGCGAAAAGGAAGTACTGAATCTTGAAATTGCACGACAGGTGCCATTTTAGAGTGAGTGCCAGGAGCAGAGCTGGGAGCAGGTTGGAGCCCTTTGAGGAGTCTGCAGGAAATAGTTAACAGAAAGGGAAACAAGGTTTCTGATGTTACAGGGTTTCAGGAAATTCAGCGTGGAATATGCAGGATTCCTCCGTGCTTGGTGGAAACAGCTTCACTGAGATGCAGGGGTGAAAATACAGCTCTCTGGAGAAAGGTGGAGACAACCGGAGTGCTTTAGGCGCAGAGAGGCCCAGTGGGCAGCGCCACGTTATATAGGCCCATGGCAGAGACACGCGTGGGAGAAGCTATGCTCTGAAGAGTCATCTGCAAATATACACTCACTAAAGACGGTTCTGGAGGATTTGCTAAGAAAGTCATTACTCCCCTCTATTGAAAGGGTCTTTTTCATAGAGACGTTGAATGTTATTACATTCCTCTTTGTCCATGCTTAAAGGAAGAAAAAAAAAACTTAAACGTATCAATTACCAAAGGGTTTGGGGAGTTATTAATTTATAGCTGGGAAGTGACGGATAATTGTTGCTCTAGCTAATTTGTTGCTGTCATCATACCCACTTCAGCTCTCCTTAAGGGAACAGGCTGCCTTGAAAAGAGGTGATGTTCACACAGGGAAGATCTTAGAAAACAGACCAAGAAGTATTATAAAGGGTGTTCCTGCCTAGGGAGGAAGGCTGACGGAAAGGACTCGCCCTCCGCTTCCCAGACTTGGGTCTCTAGCTGCCTCCGCGACGTGGCCTCCTGGCCGCTCAGATCCCACGTGTCCAGAGCGCAGCTCACGTCTCTTGCGGGTCTTTCCGCGCAGCAGCGGCCCCTTACCTGCCCCTTGTGCAGCCGGGCAGCCAGGGGAAGTCGGGCCACCTTTTCTTACCCCACAATGTCTGACTCATCACCGAGTGCTGCCTGTCTACCTCTGAGGGAGCGCTCAGCTCCCCGTCACTCCCACCCCGGTTCCGCGCGCCACCTTCTCTCATCTGGACTCGCGTGACAGCCACACACCTGTTGCCCTGCATTCGTCCTTCCTGCCTTTGCTGTGTCCTCCCCGCCACCCCCCAGCCAGAGGACCATGCCTTTGAAATACACATCCTTTTCTGCCATTTCTCCTGCTTAAACCCCTAGTCTCTGCCAGCTCCTCTTAGGGGATAGGCGAAACCCCAGGGAACCGTAAGCCTCATGTGGCCTGGCCCCCGCCCTCTCCCTCTCATCTCTTAATCTCTCCTCTCTTCTTCTCTCCTCCTCACCTGATTGAGTCCCTTTCCATCCCTCAGATCTCACCTGAGGAGGGGGTTCAGAGGGGCCAGCATCCCTTCCTCAGGGAACGTTCTCTGATCTCATTATAAGCACCCCCAGTGTGTGCACCTCTCCTTTATCCTCACGGCGTGGTTGCAGTTGGACACTCCCTGCTCTGGTTACTTGACTCGTGTTTGCTTTTGTCTGGGCCTGCCGGTGGGCTCCTTCCTCCCCTTCCCCTCCCACACCCATCATGAACACATGTCTGTAACTGTCAGCTACACAGAAGGTATTTCTGACTAATTTTGTTATTATAGCACGCCTTCCCGAGTGAAAGGGGTGCAACAGTTTTTTAAAAAGTAGTGTGTGGGCTGTGCATCTTTCTAGGAATTTTAAGTCATTGGCACTTGGATTTGTTCTTTGTCTTTGGTTTAATGATATAAGTGCCACTTTACCTTCACAGGGTTGATTTCTAGCCAAAGCAACTGGCTTGTTGAGATTATAACGTTATTTCCCCACTAGAACTGCAGTTGCATTTGCTGTCGCAGGTGTACTGATGGATTAGCCACACCGAAGATGGGCTGCAGTTCGGACAGCTTTCACTTCTGTTTTGATTGTGTTGTTTTGGGGGCAAAGCTAGTGATTTTCATTCTTCAGATATTAGATTTTAAATAATCTTGACTGAATGTCCCTGTTGGTACTGCTTTGGAAGAGCTGCTGTGTAACTTAGGTTGAAAGTCTGTTTCACCAGTGATCTGGACACGTACGTGCAAATTATTTGTTTATAAAGCCGATTATTTGTGTTTATTAAAATAGAGCATCCTGTGTAATGTTATGTATACGATTGGAGCTCTCCGAGGTTGAACTGCTGGAATCGGGCTTTTTAAAGTTTCAAGTTCCTGATAACTACTGGGCTGAAGTGGGAAAGTACCCCAAGTTTTAGTGTTAGTCTCATTTATTTTGTCAGTAACCAGTCTTTTCTGGCTTCATAACTTAAACTACATCCATAGTGACAGTCCGTATAGAGAAAGATACATACGTTTGGCAGTCATGCCGTTGTCCAATAAAGCATGCACTGCTTTATCTTCCTTTTGCGCATAATTCAATAATGATATTTTCAGTGCTAGGATTCTTCAGAGTGGAGCTTCTCTCCGTGTGTCTTTGCCACTAGACTTTATATAAAGTGGCTTCACTCACCTGGTGTCTATTTCCAGAGCGTTTCTTCTGTCTGTCCCTACCCTCCTCCAAAGAGCTGTATCAGAAATCCATTCATTTTCAAAATAAACACTGCACACTTTCCAGTCTATCCCTATTGAGAAAAAGTAGTGGTGATTGCTAAAACGATACGGCCTAAATATTCTTTTAAAGCACGAAAATCATATACAGACTTTATTTTACTTTAAATTTTATCGTAGTTGACTTAAAAACACGATATTTAGAAATGTGTGGTTACTCTGTATTGGATTTCATACTGACATTTTTACCTGCTAAATTCAAACTGTGGTGGGAAGCTGTATTCTCCTTTCTGTTTTCACGGTGAACCGTTGGAAATGGTCACTTTAAAATTGGTATTTGCTTCTGGGTTTTTTTCCCCCAAAGCCAGCCCTTTATTGGCAGATTAATGTGTAATGTTTTAGAAATCTCCAAAGTGAATAAAAGGACGAGCTATGAGAAACCGCTTGTTTGTGTGTAGACCGAGGAGTGCTAGAGGGAAGTGCGCCTGCCAGCTCCTCTTCTGAATCATTCTCGTTGGAATAACCTGCTTTTTGTCATGGAATGACAGATCTTAAACACTTAGGTCTAGTCCCAACTGAAGACCAATTCAAGTGCCTCTGGTTACTCTGCAAGTCCGCACGTTTACATAGCAACCGCCTACGTCACACCTCGGCACTCCTGAGCTGGGGGAGTCCTGCCGGGCTGTGCCCCGGCCCCCTGGCCCCCGGCCAGCACAGGGCCACGTGGTAGTAAGCGCCTTGTGATTTGTGGCACCGCCCAACACGGTCGGTTCCACAGGGCACAGTCCAGTAGCTGCCTCAGCAGCATAACAGCAACAAAACGTTATTTTCCAATGTTTATCACCCCTACCCCCAGACATTATTGGGCATTCATTGCCACAGCCATTGCGGGTTAGGAATCCATGCCGTCAGGAGAGCGGTCATTCGTAACCAAAACCATCTGAGCCCATAGACCCGCTAGAAACAACATCCCAGCAGTTCACAGACCCAAAGATCAAGGTAGGGCACTTTGCTCTTCCAGGTACAACTTACGTTGTACGTCTTGGTAGGGTTTTACGTTGAAAATCTTTCCCTCATGTCAGTTTGTATTTTTGCCTGTTTTTGTTTTGTCGCTCTTGTTTCCTTTTGAAAACAGGAAACTGGTGACTTGTTTCTTTGCTCTCCTAATTCCATTTGGAGCATTTCAAATGTTGCTGTGGTCAGAAAGAGAGCTGGTAGTCGGTGAGCACTGCCTCTGGAAAGGGACCAGCATCCTCTGAGGCGGCTGTGGTCCTGGTAATGGTAGAGTCGCCCCAACCAAATCAGCTTTGTGTTGTGAGCCCTGGAAGTGCTCTTCTGTCAGCGACACCACAGTGAGCTGGAGCGCTCGGCCTAGTCAGAGAGGCAACCATCTGATGTGTCCTTCCAAAAAACAAATTGTCTCGATTTCCAAAATTCAACAGAGGGCATTGAAAGCTCTTTTTTAGTATCAAGCCCATTTTGCTTGTTCAAAATTACCAACAGTCTTGGCAGTCATTTCCAAAGCAGTAATGAATAGGATTTCTTCTGTGATGATGACAGACTGGCTCTCTCCCCCATTTAGACAGGTGGCCAAGTGCTATGCTCGTGGCCGCACGTGCCCTGCTCTCCTGGGAAGGCCCATTTCCCTCTCAGCTCCTTCCTTGCTTGGATACTACCCAAGAGGCCCGTAGTACCCAGGATAAACTCCCTCCTCAAGGCCGGTGTCCAGGGGGCTGGTCTGTCCACTTGCACTACCTCTCACTGTGTGAGCCCTCCAGGAAGCCCAGAGGAAAGCACCGCTGTGATTTGTCACTTTCTACACCAAAAGAGGAGTATGGTAGACAACAGGAAGGAGCACAACAGGCTGCTTTGTGTCATCGAGAGTTAGCGTTGTTACAGGGCCCTTAGAGAGGAAGTATATAGCATACTGGGCTGAAAGCAGGCTTGGGGACTTCTCTTCCTGCCACTTACTGTGTGTCTTCAGGCAAGTTATTTAGTCTCTCTGATCCTTATTTTCTTTCTCTGTCTGTGAACATAGTGCCACCTCCCTTCCTCCAGGAACTTAAAAAATTAAATGTGTAAAGTACCTAGAAATCATGCCACGCATATTTGTAAGTACTGGATAAGTTATTGATGTTATTATCATTATCAGTTCCTCCATGTTCAGATGTAAAAACTGAGGCTAAGAGAGCCAAAGTGATTTTCCCCCTGGATCCCAGTGCCAGTGGAAGGTGTCACTAGTGACAGAGTCAAGAGCCCTGGCTTTCCAACCAGACTCTTGAAACTATAGGCATAGTTTAATTGAGGACCGTTGTAACCAGCAACTGACATCCACCACATGGACCTTTAAATCTTTAACTTTTTGTTATTTTAAGTATATTTTTTAAAACCTCTGTTATGTGCACTTTCATCATCTTACGGTGATTGAAGATGAACTGTGCAGACTTGGGGGAGAAATAATAGATTAGAGTTGGGCCTTTGAGGTTACTTAATGGAACCATCTGCCTGATGGATTTTATACTCTGATTCTCTTTTTCCCCCTTAGTTATAAACAAGTGTGCTTAAGGAACTGTTAGTTTCATACACACGTTAGTTTCACCACGTGTGAAACTGAATTTGGTGGAAGTTTGAAAAGGGGGCCATCTTTCAAAATGCCTATTCACAATGATAATGTTCTCTATCAATTCATTCATTTAACAAAGACTTTTTAGTAGCTGTGATGTGCTCATTTGTACTTCTCAGGAGGCATATACACCTATAAGAGCCAAAACATGAACATAAATTATTGTAATATACAAAGGAAAATGCAGAAGCTATAAAGCTATAAAAAGCTATATAGGCACAGAGTCTGGAGAAGGCAGAGCTTCCAGGTCGGAGAATAAGGGCGGCCTTCATGGAGGAGGCTGCCCCTAAAACTGGATCTTGAAGGACAGGTCAAAGCAGTCACTGACTTGGAAGTAGTCTCCACAAAACACAGCCTGTTCCTAAGTTAAGGATGCTCTTCATGTGATTCATCAGCTAAAGAAATTAAGAGGACAGTCCCAACAGGTGCTACTTGTTCTCCTTTGAAACAGTGACACGAATGCTAAATCGTCTTTTTGAATGAAACTCCTCAGAAGAGAACCTAAGATAGTGAAGTCAATGCCAACAGTCTACATTGCTGATGTTTAAGACCCTAACCGTATAGGGGTATGTTCATAGCTGCTGGGCAGCGTAATATAAGTATTTGATGACCTAGGGGTTAATCGGAAGCCATTGGGTGATCCTGGGCTCACCCTAATGAACTGCCGTCTAGTCCCACTAGCGTTAGTTATTCGAAGCGGGGGTAGGTGAGCTGCGGTTCAGGGCAGAAGTAAGACTCCCCCCCTCCCAGAGCTTCACTCACAACAGTAGCCTCTCAGACTTCTGGAACATTCTTTCCAAACCATCATAAGTGTTCGTTTGTACAGAACTTCTCTGAATGGTTGGTAAAATATTTAAAAGAAAGAAAAGACCACTCAAATCTTCGGTACTTTGAATTTTCAGATAGACCATGTTGGAACTTCTTCTACCAAGCAGAAAGTTAAATCCACTGAAAATAGCTACACAAAAAGAATAGTATTTTTTTAATGACTTACGTTAATTTCTTAAAGAATCTCTTAAAATTTTTTTTTTACTATTATGCATTAAGAGCCACCAAATGACAGTTTAATGGAGGCGGAGGGGTTGTAAGTGCAGTTAGTTTGGAGCAGATCAACAACGTGTCGGGATTTTTACCTCTCCTAGCAGCTCTACTCCTAAGAGTAAACGTTAGTCGCCAAAAGTTTGATAAGTTTTTAAATGTATACTATTAACATAAGAAAAGCTTGACGACAACAGTGGAGTCTTTTCAGGATTTTGCCACATTGCCATCATCTTTCTTTTTGCATTGTAATCTTCCTGGGACAGTTAAACCTCTTCTCCCCACCTTTCCCTGTCTCATTCCAGCCGTTAGAGACATGACATTATGTGACAGTTGTCTCCTTCAGATCAAAGAATACCCTTTTCCTCTTTGCAAGAGTGAAGAGAAGTTTGTCTTTCCCAGAGCAGAGCGTAGGCACAAAACTAACAAAACTAAGTCACCAGAAAAATGAGTCTGCACAGCAGTGGGGGAGGGGTGCCTGGGAGCCTACTGGGACACGTACAGCCAGTCTAAAAGCTCCCCTTCCCTTCTGTCACAGGAGACGTCGTGCAAAAGAAGTGGAAGTCTGATGTTTACTGTGTAATTTTAATATAGGGAAATTGATGTGTTTTTAACAGTACCTAATCGCAGAATGTTGAAGGGAGCTTTGGAAATGCTTTCTCCAGGATTCATTATATCAGAAAAGTTAGGTCAAAGAAAAAAGTTTTTAAACAACATTTTCACACTGCCCATTCGTTTTTTGTTTCTCGACTTTTGGTTTTCGATGCGAGGATATTAAGTAGTGTTAACAAAGAGTCAGATCTTTTTAAATGTTAGAAATTAATTTTGCTTGCTTTTGTAATTCCTGTTCTTATTTCAAGTTCCCCCTTTCCTGCTTATAGTCCTCTATATAAATTATAACCTGGAACACCAGACATGATTATCTGTGGAACTTACATTGTTTGGAATTTTTACATAGTATATTAAATAATTACTTAGCAGTAGAGTTCAGCCTCTTGGTCCAGGAAATAAATTACTTTAAGGGAGCAACCCCTTGCATAAATGACTGCCATTATGAGAAATGACTGCCGGGGTAAACTGCTGCTACTGTGCGTGGTCAGGATACGTATGCGTGTGCTTTCTCTTCATATAGGCAAGGCGGCTTTCCCGGCGTGAATCAGAGCGGACTCATGGCTTCCAGCTCTCCCTACAGCCAGCCCATGAGCAACAGCTCTGGGCTGATGAACACCCAGGCGCCCCCCTACAGCATGACGCCCAATATGGTGAACAGCTCAACAGGTAACCTTGGCGGCTCTGTGCTTCTGAGGGCTGTCCTCCCCCTTCCCTCTTCTCCTCTTAGGCTGGTACCACTGAGCGTGTAAAAGCAACTCGAGCAGTCGGATCATTTGGTGAAAAGGGGAACATGCTACTTCTCTGCTGCTTGGATACTTGCTCCATCTGTTAAGACTTGAGGATTACATTACATTTTATGTAAATTGTTTTTATTCATTCTGTGTTTGTGTAATACGTGGACATATTTCAAGTGTCATTGGAGATTGCTTGCAAAGTATATACACTAAGCTCTTTTTGTCTTTGGGCATTATTAGGAGTATTGGAAGATTCCGTGACAAAGTCTATCTCCATTTGATAGTGGTAGAGATAAACATTTAAAATTCGTATTTCAGAGGAAATGATTGAAGGGCAGGACAAGGGGGTGTTTGAAATAGTTTTTTTTTTTCATTTAGGAGAACTCACCTTTAAATTTACACATGAAAGTAGTTGTTTACTGTCGCTCTTGAGAAATTATACATTTTTAAATGAATTGTTTTAAATTTCTCATGATGTTTAACTTTTTCAGCACACTTTATGATCTCAACAATTGCATTTTTACCAAATGCCATCTGATTAGTGGAGTAAGAGTATGCTATCAGTTTGTGGAAATAACAAAAATGTCTAAGACTGGGCAAATGCTCCACGTTCTTAGGCCCCCAAGGTCCCGAACCACCCTTTACAAGCCCGCTATCTAGTGATGCTGAGCGCTGCTCCGTATCTCACCTGACCTGTTAACTTTTTCTGGCACCGACGTTTGGGGTAGGATTCCCTCCTTTAGTCACTACAGAGCTTTGCATAGCCAGCTGTGCGTCCAGCAGTGCTTTATGATGTGTTAGAAAAACACTGTGGAGTCAGAGGCTGGGCTCCCTCTTATTACGTTTTTTCATTTCCTCTGCCTTTCGCCGCCTTTCTGACCTCTCCATCTTTGAAAGACGCCCCAGGAGCTGTTGTTTCTTTGTCAGGAACGACAGTCAGCTAGAGGCTGGGCTTGCATCCCATCTGAGCTTCTAGGGTTGTTGGTTTCTAGGGTCTAATTTAATAGTGCCACTCCCTGATTACTTCTCTTTAAAAGTTTATGGAAGAGGAAAAAATAGATACTACTGGTGAAAATGAAGCTTTTTAAATAAATAAATCCAACAGCCCTTCCTGATGTTAAACAGGCGTTCATCCCAGCAGGTGGATGTTTTCGTTTTTGTTGTTTTAAATGTATTTATTTTATTTTTGGCTGCATTGGGTCTTTGTTGCTGCGGGCGGGCTTCTCCAGCTGCGACGAGCAGGGGCAACTCCCAGCTGCGGTGCGCGGGCTTCTCACTGCAGCGTCCCCCCCATCCCAACCCTGTTGCGGAGCATGGGCTCCAGGCACGCGGGCCTCAGCAGTTGTGGCACACGGGCCCAGCAGTTGTAGCTCACGGGCTCAGCAGTTGTAGCTCGCGGGCTCTAGAATGCAGGCTCAGCAGCTGGGGCGCACGGGCTTAGTTGCTCTGCAGCACGTGGGATCCTCCCAGACCAGGGCTCGGACCGGCGTCCCCTGCATTGGCAGATGGACTCCCAACCATTGCGCCACCAGGGAAGCCCCGAGGTGGATGTTTTTACATTTGAAATGAAAGATAAAAAGCTTGAACTATTAGCTAGAAGCTTCCCCTTCCCTTCCCAGCACTGTCCGAGGTAATGGTGTATTGGGGTTATGACATGATGTGTTTTGTCTGACTTGCTGAAATAAAATTACTTCAGAGCATTGAAACTACACAATAAATTTTCACCCACTATTAGCACTACTCATTTTTCCCTTTTTTCCTTTGGACCCCAGAACCACAAAAAATAACCAACAACAAATAGATACCCTGCCTAAGAAGATTTATGTATTCCTGAGGAATAACCAGTTTAATGGACATTCACAGAGAGGGTTTCTTTTTATTATTATTATTCAGATAATTCAGCTATTTGTTATTTCATACAGAGGAAATGTTCAGTGAAGGGCCGTCTATCCTCACAGTCTTTAGTATGGGCTACTAGTAGTATATATATTTTTTTATTGCATTGTGCGTTTTGAAGTATGGAATTTTTAATAATTTACCAAATTTTCCTCTACCCATTTATGTGATTTGATTCCAGCTTTATTAAGTCAAACGCTACCTGATAGAAAGTAATCTTCCAGCATCTCCAAGGAGTGTTGATGACTTAGCATTTACTGTGTCTCTGTTGATAGATACATGTGAATCTGCTATAACTGTGTTACAGTCTCTGAGGGAAACAGGAATGACAAAGGAACCCAGACTGTTACAGTGTGGCTCCTGATAGGAGTTTTGGTCTGAAGGCATACGCTTGACTTTTCTAGAGATGGGCCAGAAATGGCTTGGATCATCACCACCTCAGATTACTTGGTTTGGGCTCATGGAGATAAATTCCCAGTGACAACAGCAAAGCGTTTTCTCCAACAAAGGACACTTTTGGAGAAAGTGCAGATAATACAAATGATGGCCAGTGGGGTTTTATGAACCTCAGTTAGCAGCTTTGTGCAGCCGGCATTCCAGCATCCCCTTTGCTGAGTTCAGACGGTTGTGCTGTAGGCAGTGTGCAGGGCCAAAAACAGTCCTCCTGTGTAGTGACAAATTGTTACAAGCCTCAGTGAGCAAGTAATTATTTAAATGGAGTCAGTGTGACTGTGAAGGTGGCGCCTCTTTCTTCACTTCAGATGTGGGGAGAAGTGGGATGGTGAGCAGTGGGGATTGTTTCCCTCTAAAGAAGCTTTTTAAAAATATGTAGTTAGACTAAAAGATGAGAATTATGTATTACTATGGGGAAAACTATAAATTATGTATAACCTTGTTAAAGATACCCTTATATAATACTTGTGTTGTTACATTGTACTTAGTTATGTTTCATTTTATAATATCCATTAGTCGTATAATTATCTGCATGTAAACTGTCGCCTTCAAGAAGAAATCTAAATGCTAGAAAACATATCTACTGTCTGTGATTCTAAGTTTGCCTCACCAGGAGTCACTGTACAAAGTATAGGGCATTTCCACCTGAATAACTTACAAATAGTAAATGAACAGCCGCATGGCACTGTGGCCACGCACTGTCCCCTTGGAGGTAGGTCAGCACAGGGAAATTTCAAGGCCTTGCTGATCCAGCCAGAGACGAGTGTTTCTCCTGAGCTTTTCTCGTACCCTTTGTATGTGTTAAGAGTATTCTTTATATATTTGCCACATATAAAAAGAGTCGTGACTATCTACAAATGTATACACGTAGGTAGACCCTTTGTGTTTTCAAAAACAAGGAATAAGATATTTTACGGAGTATGGTATGTTATTTACCATGAACAGAAAAGATCTGTTTGTGTGTTTCCGGTCCTGTTTTACCATCTTCTGGGAATGATTTTGCAGCCTTGCAGGGAGACTAAGTAAAGGAAGCTGGGAGAGTAGGAATGGATGTTTAAGGCCCGTTTTACTTGCACCATATGTTCTTTATGTTCTTTTTGAATATATTAAATCCAGGTGGAATAACTGCCTTAGGACCTTGACCCGCACTTACTCCAAGAAGTCATTCTAGCTCTTAAATTCCAGTACTAAGCCAGAGGCTACTAGTTGAAATGTATTTGCAGTACTCACACAGCACTTTCTGCAGTCAGAACGTTCTCTACTGCCCCTTTTTCTGTCTGAACTTTACATGCTGGATTACTGATGTCAAGAAGAGGAAGAACAGTGACTTGATTTAACAAATTTAACAAATCCTTATAATATTGGTGGTCTTTCTCTTCTGGGAAAGAAGAAAAAAATAGTGCCCCTGGAGTAACAGTGCCCTGGAAAGCATATGGCTCTTTGCAGTATTCATTGAGAATTCTGGTAAGAAGTCAAAAAGAAGCATTTTAACAAAAGGAATAGTAAAAGCCACAGTAAGGAAAGACCTTATGATCCATTTAGTAAAATAAAACTTGCACCGTAAGTAAAGCTATTACCCTATATTCTATACTTATTTATCTCTCAAAATAATATAGCATTGTACTTTTTAAATTTTATTTGTTTGCTTATTTTTGGCTGTGTTGGGTCTTCATTGCTGCGCGCGGGCTTTCTCTAGTTGCAGCAAGCAGGGGCTACTCTTCATCGCGGTGCGCGGGCTTCTTGTTGCGGAGCACGAGCACGGGCTCTAGGCGCGCGGGCTTCAGTAGTTGTGGTGCACAGGCTCATAGTTGTGCACGGGCTCTAGAGCGCAGGCTCAGTAGCTGTGGTGCACGGGCTCTAGAGCGCAGGCTCAGTAGCTGTGGTGCACGGGCTTAGTTGCTCCGCAGCATGTGGGATCTTCCCGGACCAGGGCTCGAACCCGTGTCCCCTGCTTTGGCAGGCGGATTCTTAACCACTGCGCCACCAGGGAAGTCCCAGCAATGTAATTTTAGAAACATGTTTGCATCCCCCGAATGCCCATTTTAAAATATATAATAGGAAATGAAGAAGTTTGGGGAATTTCAAACCAATATACATGCTTATATTCATCTAAGTGTGATTTTTAAATCACTGTAAATTGTCATTAATTATCATAATACAATATTGGCCTAGTTCTTTATGCTAAAAAACCCGCCTTTTATGTACATTAACACATTTCATGCATGAAGAAGGAATTAGAAAGAAATTACTATTTTTCAAAAATAATATTCAGGCATAATCTATTATAAATGCTACCAAACTGTCTGTTACAACCTTAGGAGGAGCAGGACTTAAGCCGTGTGTCCATGGCTTTGCCAGTTTCTCTGAAATTGTGTGGCTGTCGTCCCTTTGAACCCACTCTGGGAATACCTAGAAAGGACATGTGGGCTTTCATAAAGAAGCCCCTCTTTCCATACTCATCCTGCTTTCTTTCCCCATCTCTTCTTCTGCAAAGGGGGTTTCTTAATGTATAGATTTACTGGTTCCTATCTCGCTAGACGCAAGGGGTAAAACTGCACGAAAGCAATCCGCTACTTTGCACGAGGCTGTCTTCTTGGTGTAATATCTCTCAGCTGCTTTTTTGAGGTTTCACACGTTCACAAAAATAACAGCATTTTTAGCTGATCCCAATAGATTTTTCTCTGCAGCTGCATCACTTGAAAAAGCTTTTTGTTCCAGTTCTTAAAGTCTAAGTATTGAAAGTAATTTGGAAAAAAAAAAGAAAAAGAAAAACATCCCAATTATGATTTGTGTGTGTGGTGATGACTTCAAGGGCTGACTGAGCTGCAAATGGGCTTTGAAAAACAAGCCAATGTGCCCATGGAAAATACAGGCATTTCAGAGCGCATCATTGAGTGTGCTGATGTAAACTCACAGGCACGTGCCTGGGTAGGCTTTTTTGGCAGGACCTCTGGTCTCAACCTGCAGTGATGCTAACGATATTAGCAAATTAGCACCACAAAGCTTGCCAGCTAATTCGCCAGAGCCCTGCTCACTCTCTCACTGCTGTAATTAAAACTAATTATTTTCTAAAACATAGTAATACATGAATATGTGCAATAATCATTTTGTAGTGGGCAATCTGTGGAGCCTTTTTTTAAAGCTTTTTTTTTTTTTTTTTTGCACATTATGCTGCATGTGCACTGCCATGGTTAGGCCAGCACGTTGATTTGCAGAATGTAAAATGGGTCCTGTTCATAAAACCTCAAGGTTTATTTTATTTTGAAAGGGGAATGTTTTCGGTTTTTCACTCATTTCCAAGGCTCATGATTCTCTCCCCTCTCCCTTTTCTCCTTCCACCTCTCCTCACTCTGCCTCCTCACACAGCTGTGTGGTGTGACACTCACAGCCCAGTGCTGTGCAGATGGTTTGCACAGTGGGGTTCTGGAGAAATTCAGCTGTTATTCCCCGGATATCTGCACTGATTCCCTACTGTAGCCTTGTTCTTCCTTTAAAAGGAAATCTACATCCCTATTTTTGACTTGAAAATATCTAGTAGTGTTTGCAATAAATGTGTGTAAATCCGTTGTTCTTTGGTGAACCTTTCATTCTAAAGCCTAAATGAACTTGATTGAATTTCTGAGCCAGGAGCTGGGAAATGAGTTTTGCCTGGGACCGTAGGGTTGGCTTGAGCTGGTGTGGGTGTCTAACCTGGGCATTTGAGCTGAGGCTGAGGACTGATCCATGTGTGCACTGCACCAGAATGAAAGGAAACCAGCCCCGTTGCAAAATAATTAGAAATCCTCTCCTTCAAAAATTACTTTTGATTATTGTTTTTGAAGTCATCTGTTACAACCACCTTCCGTTATTGTAGCCTATGCCATATGTAATAGATGCGATTTTCAAATGAAACCATATAAAAGTGGTCAATGATTTTACAAACTATGGATTATGTGAATTTAGGAAGTTAAGAAAGCAGTAAATCCTCTAGTCAACCAGTGAAAATAGACGTATCCAGCATTTGAATCCCCCATGAGCAATTTAGACATTGGGCAGATTTCTGCTTGCACCTACTCTATTAAAGCTGTAATAATTTTGAAAAAATAATATTGATAAAAGTTGACTTTCAGTGGCTTAGGTCTTGAGTAAATGATTGCTTTTTTTCCCCCTAAGATAAAAAAGGATTGCCAGAACGTCATGCTACTTAGATTTCAGAAATGAGTATTCTCTGAGTTACAGTTGCTTTTTCCTTTTTTCTTTCCTTCCTTGGAGGGAAATTCGGGTGCCCCATCACTCAGTAGCTTGTGTTAGCGGGAGCACAGCCTGACACATCATGTATAATCCCAAACTCTTTTCTCCTGTTTTCGATTAGCATCTATGGGTCTTGCAGATATGATGTCTCCTGGTGAATCCAAACTGCCCCTGCCTCTCAAAGCAGATGGTAAAGAAGAAGGCACTGCACAGCCGGAGAGCAAGTCGAAGGTATTCCTCTCTCCTCTGCACGCGGTGTGGGGTCTGCTCGCTGCAGCTGCCGTGTGGCTCTCTCCTCACTTTTTTTCATTTGGTCTCTTCTCTTCCGCATGCCTCCATCTTGTGCGAAACGTTTGCAGTCTTCTTTCCCCGCCCCCCTCATGGTGTGGATCTGAAAGTTACTAGTTCTTACGGCATTTAACTCGTGGCTGGGGGAGAGGGGTGGAGGGACAGGACCCACCCAGAGAAATGCTTCGGGGGTGGGGAGAAGGAAGGGATCTTGCCTGGTTGGTACTTGAAGCCATTTTCTCTGCCTTCAGTTTGTAGCTTCCTGTTTTGGCCGCCTTAGCAACAACAACATACTTAATATTTTGCTTTCCTACCTTATTTGATAAATAAGGTGAACAGCTTTTTTTTTTTTTTTTCCTTTCTTTCTTTCATAAGGGGTAACCCATGCTTAGCATTCCATGTAAGCTTGAAGTAAGCATGGTGGCTCAGTGGTCCTATCCAGCATCCAGCAAACTTACCAAGTTATACTAATTAAGAATGTTGTTTTAATACTTTTACATGTGTGTGGTTTTGTGTGTTTGTTTGTACATGTCTTTATATATATATATATATCTATTATATATAAAAATTAGTCTGTTAAACTGGATGTGCTTTTTGTTATTTTAAATAAAGTTTGCCCTACCTTTGTCTTTTTTTTTTTTTTTTTATTCCTCTACCACAGGATAGCTACAGCTCTCAGGGTATTTCTCAGCCCCCAACCCCCGGCAACCTGCCAGTCCCTTCCCCAATGTCCCCCAGCTCTGCTAGCATCTCCTCATTTCATGGAGATGAAAGTGATAGCATTAGCAGCCCAGGCTGGCCAAAGACTCCATCAAGCCCTGTAAGTGGCTCTGGTTTTTTGTTTTTTTTGTTTTTTTGGGGTTTTTTGATAATTAATTCTATTTTAATGCTTGCTTATTTATTTGTTTTATAAGACTTTTTCTTCATAATTTATCCATGAAAGGGTTTTCTTTGTAGTAGTAACAAAATGAGTAAAGTTTATATGCATCATACATAAGTTGATTGCTGGTAATGAAACCACTGATGTAAAGAAGCGTCTCTATACGAAGCATGTGATTGTGTTACTGGGTCCAAACTCCTTCACGCAATGACTTTGTTTAAATGTCTAATCCATTGTGCGCTTATAGAAGATCTTTAAAATGAGTTAACTGTCCATTTACATGGGAACTAATAGCAGCCATGGAGTATATGATAAGTTTGGCCTTTGGCCTAAATCTTTCATCGGCTATTGTGTCTGAAACATCTTATTTCAAAACTGCCTATCTTGAAAATATAAATATTACACTCTGGGCACAGTTTAGCATATCATCAGCCAGGCCTTGTTTCAATCTGCCTGTCAGAAATTAACAGAAAAGTTGTAGAAATGTTAGTGCATGTGAATATCTGGAACGCTACTCTCAGATTAATGTGTGCCTACATTAGAATCAGTTGAGATAGAAAAATTATATCCTGCACAAGCCTGCTCATAATCTTGATATTAAGTGTTGATTTCATACGATATTTTAAAAAACAAAAATGGAAATGTGCATATCAGGGAATTTTTTTAGCCTTAATATTCTTCTGTCTGTAGAGCTAGGCCTTTATTTTCCTACTAAAGAAATTAATTCTGTGCCATTAAAAAAGAAGAAGAATGGCACTGTCGTAACCTTTATTTTACATTCATATAAGGAATCAAAAGATCTTTAAAAAAAGAAAAATCTTAACATGCAATTACTTGCCAAGCAGGCTTAATTAATGCGCTAATTTTTGCAAGACAATGTATTGAAGAGCACAGCTCAGGAAAAGCAAGTTGGAGGGAAGAAGACCCTGACTGCAGAATCTGGCAATCTAGTCAAAACCCCAAAAGGAGGCTGCTATTAATTATCCATTCGCTGGTTTAAGCAGATAGAGCTGAAGGTTTGAAGACTTGGTAGTTCCAGTAAATGTTTGTAAAATTCATGTGGAGCTCTAGTATAACCAGCATTTTCCTTTTCAGAGGAAGAAAGGGCAGTATTCGCTGTTACCTCCTTTGTAGACATATGTTTCGCTTTTTCAACAACCGAGATGAAATGAAAAATGCTTCTAATATGGATGAAGCAGAACTAATGGAAGAAAGAGTGCAGCGCCTTAATTCTGATATCTTTGTGTTATTTGCTTTGAGTCTCAGAAGGCAGCCAACATGGGGGGGGGGGCGGTCCCATGATCTCCTCTGGTGTTTTGTTTTAATCATAGAAAAAGTGTTTTTGAATCAGTGATACTCTCAAGTTAACAGGTAGAACCCCAGCTATAACTTTTCCAAAACATTCGTTTATTGGCTCAGAGGGGAAGATTTCAGAGGTTGAAAATATCTTTAAAACCTTAAGATAATAATTAAGAATAATAACTTATTAAAGACTACTAATAGACCATATTATAGGTTTAAAATTTCCATCTTGCTGATTTCTGAATTATAAAGAATGATTGAGATATTTATTTTAAGTTACTAGTCACATTATCTCTATCCAATAAGTCCTGTAGGAAACTATTATCAAAGCCCTCCTTTCTACTTAAATATGAGAAAAAAGAAAACTGAATTGTTGATTTCATTAATATTTCTACATACATTATCTCTCCCTGTACCATAGCCATTTTTTTGTTTAAGAATTTACGAGCAAACTTCTGGCTCCAGTCTTAGAACAAGGGAACAGCAGAAGATGTGGTTTGAGGTAGTGGGAGGTGTTAGAGATTGCTCTGTGTTGAAAAAACAGCACCACCCTCTAATGAGATGTTCATTCAAGAAAGGAACTAAAGGAGATTGTTATGCAGGACCTAAACTTATCTCTGCTATCAAATCACTGCAGATATATATTGAAGAGTATTTAACTTCTCTTTCTGAGATACAACTTTAATTTGTACTTAAAATTGCTCCTAACAGTGTTTCTAATAAAGCCTATCTAATAGCAGGCCTGAAATGGACTAAATAACAGAGATGTTCTATGCTTTGACAGTGTGCCATGGACCAGCGCTGTTTTGTTACAAAACATTCTAAAATAAAAATAAACATTTGCACATAAACATGCATATACACATATTACCAGGCATATGGTAAAGACTGCTGAAATGTAAATCTGCTTCAAAGACTTGAGGAAAAGTGTACTTATAGACTTAATTAAGTTATATGCAAGGAAAACATTTGTGGCACCATAATAATGTCTTGCTGTAATTTTTCAGCTATCTCCATTTCTTTTTCTTGCCTCCACGACTGTTTCATGCAGTAGGATACAATTTTTACAACACCAGAGCAATATGAGGTGGTGCTAGTGGCCTGAAAAAGTTAACCAGCTTTCTTCGGGGCTAGTTTTCTTGCCCATTGTTCAATGGGTAGAGTGTAAATGACGTTTATTCAGAGGTCACATCATAATTAATGTCTCTGAACAAAAAAAGTATGTTTTGAGCCTGATCAGGGATAGTGTATAGTCTTTATTTCCTAGGGCTTTTGTTTCTCTTAATGTCCTTTTTCTCTGTTTGGGCACCCAAATACCAACTTTGGGAATGGGCCAGTGTGCAGCCCAGGAAGCTGGGAATGGAGATGTTACTTGCCCACCAATCCCTTCTCAGCTTTCAGCCTTATTCGATTGTGTCCACATTCACTTAGCACTTCACTCACCGAAAACCTGTTTATAGAATATTTTAACCAGCTGTTAATTCTTACTTGGATGGTGCTAGGCTTTTCAGACCTTTCTTGTTCATGTGAGTATTCACTCAGAGCAAATAATGTACTGAGTACCTTCAGTGTGCTGTCGCTGTTGGTGATTCAAGATCAACCCAGTTCCTGCCTTGTGGAACTTAAAGTCTAGTCAGGAGAGTGGAGGGCAGACAGCTAATCCCACGCGAAACATAGGCCTCTGTGCACTGTGAGGCCAGGTACCACCAAGGACAAATAAAGCTTTTGCGATGATGATTCGGACCAGGGAGCCGGCACCAGGGGAGGCCTCTTCTAGGACCTGACATAAAACTGAGGCTTGACCACTTTCTTTTCACACAGATGCATTTGTTTACGTTATGGCACCATAGAATGCATTTTTGAAGATCTAAAAACTATCAAAAGTAAAACAGTTCTATTAACAACTGTTATCTTCATTAAGGTTTTCTAATTTTATGAGAACAAATTGAGATATGTAGAAGTTAATTAAACTTAAGTTCACTTAACAAAGAAAGGTAAGGAAAGTTAAAATACGGATAGTCAAAAACTAAGTAAATCATTACTTTAGGCCGGTTTCAGGTTACGAGAATCCCCTCCTTTCATAGATAGGAACAAACACTTCACAGTCTCATTGCTTGGGCCACGAGTAACTTTCTCCTGGAGCCCTTCCACGGTGTGGGTTTAGAGAGGACCTGGCCGGGAACAGCAGCTGGATCTTTTTACTCGGGATGTTGGCGGAGCACCTAGAGTGACTGTAAACTGAAACGACTGATTTTATATCTCTTATTTTTAAATGGAATCTCAGACTTTTCCTCTGAGTTCTTCACAGATGAAATGCAAGGGGGAGGTTCATGGTGGTGGTTTTAATTGATTTTAGGTGATAATGGTTTTTTCCTCTGGTTCTTCTTTCAAATTTTTATTTTTTAAAAAAAAGATTGGGTCCATTGTTTTCAGTGTACCTCCCAATAAAGACAAAGTTTCAAAACTATGATTTGGAAACCTCCTGTTCATAACTACCTCATTAATGATGACGAAGTTTCTGAAACGTTCCCAGTATGAGAACGCGGTGTAAAATGTGTTAGAACAGTTTCTTTTCCGAGTCAGATGTTCCCTGGGTGTGAGAATATGGTAAATAAATTTTAAAAGCTTATTTGGTTGTGGAGTATGTTCCATGATCTGGTATGTACGTGAGTTTATAGACGTATATAGGAACATGTATACGTACTTTAAGTTCTTATCTAAAGTAACTTTCTTTAGCTTCAGCTTCAAATTCTAAAAGATCACATTTTTTTATCCTACCACTCTACTTTCTTTATTTACATCAACTGTATTACCCAGTTTTATATATTTTATGTAAAGATTTTATGCTTCAATAATTTTAAAGCTGAAGGCTTAAAATTTTAGCCAGAACAGCTTGGGAAAATTACATGTTAATTGGAGGGACCTCTGCCACTCACCAGCTTGATTAGTTTCATTCTCAAGCATCCTTTCTCAGGCCCTACCACCACCACTGCCCCCATTTCAGCAGTAGGCTTAAAATGATCTTGAGCTAAATATAGTGAAAAAGAGTTAAGAAAAACTCCATCTAAAATAAGAGCTATACACTGCAAATGACAACCTAGTAAATAAACATGACTAAATGAAGTATATTATTATTCCAAGGAAATCTTTATCGAGACTTTACAAGTGGTTTTGCACAATGATCCCGGAGTTGCAGATATTACAAGTGCACAAATATTGTTACAAATACAGAGACGTAAAAGAAAGGAAAAATATACAGTTGGGCTCTTTATGAAACAGCAACTTTTGACATTTTAGAATCAAATACATAGTTAGAAAAATAAAAGACCAAGAATTAGAGCATCAGTATAAACCAAATGGGCACATGAAAGTAAACGTGTGTCCATAGATATGCTGGGAGTATGAAATAGCACACGTCTTTGTGATTAACACGTGGCTGCTTAAGAAATGTATTAAACTATCTAAACAGCCCCTTAACCTTGGCAGAGAAGTTCAAGGAATCTTAAGTCGAGAAAGCAGGTTGTTACGAGTGAACGCCAGAGCTTCAGCTGGTCATTGGTTTACAAAGAGCCCACACACCACTGGGTCCTGTGACATGTGACCTACCTTATATTTTTCAGCAAGTACCACGTGTTTGCTCTTCCTCCATATGATTTAGTTTTAATGAAGACACACATCGGCCATCCACATTTTGACAAGGAAATGTAGGAGACCATGTAGTTTTTTAGGGCTCTATAACATTACGTGTGAAATTTTAAATTCACTGTGATCATTCAATGAGCTAGCACCCTTTTGTTTTTAAAAATGACGCGAGGTGTCATTGGAATCTTGCCTTCTGGGATTCAACGCTTATATTGATAAAGTAAAAGAAAGTTTTTGTTCCTTTCTTTTTGTTTTTCAAGTATATAAAAGGGGGAGTTTGGGCCCTTTATTTAAAGTCAAAGTAAATTCTTAATTAAGACAATGTATACTTTGTGCCTGAACTAGTAGCCTTCATTCCTAATTGTTGTGTGATAGCAGTAGTTTTAAAATTTCTTCTCTTCTTGTATTTGGTAGCTCATTACTTTTTTCTCACCTTCTTCCCTTTCCCTCTGCCCACCCATGCCCCATCTCCAAATGCTCCTTCTGGGCTCTAGAAGTCCAGCTCATCCACCACCACTGGCGAAAAGATCACAAAGGTGTATGAATTGGGGAATGAGCCAGAGAGAAAGCTTTGGGTAGACCGATACCTCACCTTCATGGAGGAGAGAGGCTCCCCGGTCTCAAGTCTGCCTGCGGTGGGCAAGAAGCCCTTGGACCTGTTCCGACTCTATGTCTGCGTTAAAGAGATTGGAGGTTTGGCACAGGTGAGAATGAATGAATGAACGAGGAGATGCTATAGATAAGCTCTTACAGCAGCTTTCTTTGAATATACAGACTCGAATTTTTTTCTCACAAAGAAAAAGCGAAGCCCCTGGGAAGGTCACCTTTACTGGGATCCATGTTCATGTGCTGCAGGGGGAGGGTGCTGGGGCCAGGGACCCGGATCCGCTGCCCACTCGCAGAGTGATCTCGGTCATTTATATGGGTCTCAGTCCTCATCTGTAAGATGAGACATTTGGGCTAGATTTTGCTTTCGGGTCCCTGACAGCTCCAGAATTCTACTGAATCTGTCAGAATTTCATAGTAAATAAAAATGTTTTGCAAATGACTAAGTTGTCTAGATTAGATATAAATCAAAAATTCACTGTTTCCCTCTATCCAGAGCAATTGAGCAAGAAAACTAAGTCATCCTTCTAAGACCACGTCCACCATACCTGGGCGACAAGAAGAGCAGTGCTGTCCCTTTTTCACAGGGCTGGGACTGGCATGGGCAGAAGTGGCACCCGGAGTGCAGAATTCCAGGAGGCACTCGTTTTGGGGTCGTGCAGATGCCTCCCCTGCAATTCCCCTTTCAATTTTGTACCCTAGAGGCCACACTTTCCTCCCCAGTCTCAGCCCAGTTTTTAGCATTGGGTCTGGTTTTGTATATCCATGTCCCGAAGTAGAATGGGGGAAAGTGTCCTAAGGGGTGAGTGCCCACTGCGTCCTGGGCACTGTGCTTTTTCTTGTCACTTTTTTTCTCAATACCCGTGAAATGCAAGGTCATCAGCCCTGAAGAAGAGATGTAACAAGATGAAGTACAGTTGTCCCTTGGGATCCATGGGGGATTGGTTCCAGGACCCCGACGAACACCAAAATCCTCAGAGCTCGAGTCCCTTATTTATATAACCTACACACAACCTCCCGTATACTTTAAATCATCTCTAGATTACTTACAATATCCAATAAAATGTAATGCTGCCTAAATATTTGCTGGTACAAACGCAAGTTTTGATTTTTGGAACTTTCTGGAATTTTTTTTTTTGATTCTTTGAATTTGAAGTTGGCTGAATTCACAAATGCATCACCCAGGGACACGGAAGGCTGACTGTACAATGTTGTGGTCCAGGGATTCTCAGGCTAGGTGGTGAGGCCAGGTCTGTCTGATTGCAAAACGCAAGCCCTTATTTCTGCCCGTAGTTCTCAGACCTAGCTGTTCATTAGCACCACCTGGGAGAATTTAAAACCTGCCAATACCTGGGCTCCCACCCAGATCAATGAAAGTAGCTGCTCGGGCCTCAGGTGGTGCGGGGCCTCGCTATCCAAAGGCAGGTCGTGTAATCCACAGGTATCACCGAGGGCCCGCCCTGGTCTCGGTGCCACACAGCTCTTGGGGATGCAGGAGAGGCCTTTGTTCTCAGCCCTCCCTGAGGTGCCTCCTCCCACCCGAGACCCGAGGCCTACAACTGAAGCAATCAGAGCCTGACCCCAGACTGCCTGATCAGATGGTAAATCATAGGATGCAGACCAGGTGTGAGTGGTGGTCAGTGAAGGGAGAGGTCAGGATACACACCTCTCTCTTGCACTTAAACCCTCTGACCTTTCCCCTCTGTACCTGGACACCCCTGACCTTTCCCCTCTGAGCATAGACCCCCCCCCCCGACCTTTCCTCTCTAGACACCCCTGACATTTCTCCTATGGGCATAGACTCCCCTGACCGTTCTTTCTTTACACCTAGACCCCCTGACAGATTTTTTTAGAATCCCCAGGACGCCAAACAATTGGGTGTCACCCCTCGCAGCAGCGTAGGGATCGTCTAGACACCTCACTCTGTCAGTAGTGTGTATTCCCATGTTGGGTCTGTGAGCAGGACTCTGCTGGCTTAGCTAATGAAGCTGCTTGAACGTAGCAGTGATTCACAGCGGTGATGAGCTCCTTGGCAGCACTGTTGCTCACACCCTGTCTGGCGCTCTACCTGGTGGCCATCAGATGTGGTTGGAATAGGTGCTGCAGCCACAGACAGATCAGCTCATTCAGGGTATATCAGGCAGCGCTCTGCTTACTGTTTGGGAAGCAATTGCAAGCCTGCTTGTTGCAGCCTGGCGTTACGTAACAAAAATGGCATTGAGCGTTCCCAGGAGTATTCCATGGTTTATCATGCACCGTTTAGTACTAAGTAAATGGACATAAAGAGCTTTGTGAGAAAGTCTGAATCCAAAAATTGAACATGTCATTAAAACTCACTGTCCCCTTAACCTATGCTACTTAACACAGGAAACGTCTAAAGGCAAAATATTCCCCAAGTATTTGCAGGCCTTCACGTGTCCTTCGTGTTTCAGTGTCATGTAACTGTGTTCCCATGTGGGAATCAAAAGGTTAAAGTAATTCCTCAAATCCTTTTATAACATTTGAGGATTTCCTTTCTTTTTTCTCTTCTCTTTTTGCAGTTGTGTTCCCTCCATCCGAAGTGTGACTGGGAACACTGGGTAGTCCTGTGCACCCCTTCCCAAGCCCACAGGTGCTGCCAAGTCAGCGACCTGCTGCCTCCACAGCTCAGACAGGGCTGATGGCTTCGGCCAGGCTTTTAAGCTGGGGTCATTTGGCTGGGGCCTTATTCACCCAACACCACAAGAAAGCCTCGTGAGAGGCTGGGCACGGACCAAAATTATAGGCTCATCTTTCCGGAAGCTTGCGGCTGTTGGAAGAAGATATTGTTTTTCATATTAAGGCCCAAACACTTACCTTGCCAAATAGTTCTGTTATTGCTTCTTATGTTAGTTTTTTAGACACCCTTCTTTTTTTTTTTTTTTTTAAAGATAAGAAGTGGTATGGGGATGAGTGTGAGTGAGAGCGTACATTTGCTCAGAGATAAATTGCTGGGCCCGGACAGCACCAGCTCTGGAAGAGCGTGAGGCATTAGAAGATGCACCAGGCAGAAGAATCTCCACGAGCAGTGCTTTCTGTGTAGCTATCAGCAGGTTCCTTAATGGTTTTATAACTGTAAATGCTGTCTATGCACTACTGAGTGGGAATAATGAGCATTAGTTAAAAGAGGCAAGTGAAGAAAAAAAAAAGTAAAACAGGACATTAAGTGCTTTTCTTTTGTCTCCTGGCTTTAAACAAGCCACTTTGCTGCAAACCAATGATCCTGCCTTTTTTTTTTTTTTTTTTTTTTTTTTTTTTGCCAGGTTAATAAAAACAAGAAGTGGCGCGAGCTGGCAACCAACCTAAATGTCGGCACTTCAAGCAGTGCAGCGAGCTCCCTGAAAAAGCAGTATATTCAGTACCTGTTTGCCTTTGAGTGCAAGACTGAGCGAGGGGAGGAGCCCCCGCCGGAAGTCTTCAGCACGGGAGACACCAAGAAGCAGCCCAAGCTCCAGCCGCCCTCTCCTGGTAAGTGGTGGTGCTGCAGCTGTAGCGGCGGTCGAGCCGGGGACCCCGCCCCCATGGAGTCCCTCCCAGGCTCTAAGAAGGCCGCTCAGAGTAAAGCGAGCAGAGCAAACTGGGATCTTAGAGAGCCAGGGGTGTTCTCTTCTGCCTTGTCTGTTTAATTAGACCCCGTTGGCAGTGCTTAAGGGAAGAAAGAATAAAATTGGGGGTATTGTCATTTCTGGTCAGCACTTGGAAGGCACGGTTCTTTTGCTTTACCTTTTTTAGCCAAAGTAGACTTTGGAATTCTGAGTTTTATACCTTTATTCCTTATACAATTATTTTAAAATATTCCATCTAACCGTCAAAATAAGTCTCCCCAGTAACCTGTGCTGATGCTGGAAACGCCACTCTGCGGATTTAACGGCCAGCTTCTACCAGCTCTGCCTCTGTCAGAGACACTCCGATTTGTACGTTAACAAAACAGAATTTGGACTTGGTTTTTAATATCCCCTGCCAAGCAAGTTTCTGCTTGTAGGGAATTCAGCAAACTGTCAAGATAAAGGTCTATATAGCCCTATTTCTGAGAAAGAGTAGTCCAGTTAACTTTGACCCCAAGGTCAGGAATCTTAAAATACCGCTTAGGAATAATGGTGATTCACTTAAATTCTCATAAGCAAAATCATATTGATGATACCTTCCTTCTCTCCTCTCTCTTCACTCAGCTGTTGGAGACCCTGCCATTCTTTTCAGCTCTCCCGCTAGCTTTTGTTCTGCCTGTTAGTGTTTCAAATTTGATATTACTGGATCATTATATTCTGATAAATACGATATTAGAGATGGGAAGAAACTTGCATCATCCTTAGTTCTGGGTGGTGACCTCACTCAAGTTAAATTTGATCATTCTGTTGTCTGTTTCTGGCTGTGTCCAAGCCCTGGGGTGGTCCACGCTTAGTCACACTGTCCTGCATACAAGATGGGGCTGATCGTACCTGCCACTTCCCCCAGCAGAGGCTTGCTCTGCGATCAGATGATCATAGCTCATTGCCAGTATTTCTTGAGCACTGACAGTGTGCCAGACGCTCTTCTAAGTGCTTTAATCATTTAATCTTCATGTTAGCCCTGTGATAAAGATACTGTTCTAAAATCCCTGAGAAAACTGAGGCACATAAAATCTAAACAGACTGATATACACTAATTTGTATGAAATAGATAACTAATAAGAACTTGCTGTATAAAAAAATAAATAAAATAAAATTCAAAAATTCGATAAATAAATAATCTAAGCAGACTGGCCCATTATTGCTAGTGAGTGGGAAAACCGGGCCTTGATCTCAGACATCTGGCTCTGGCACTAGAGAGGTAGGTGTGCCCACTACACCTGTGTTTAAAGTAGCGCTGTAATCGGTAAACTGTTTACACGTAGGACGTGGTGTCTGTGAGCCAAAGAAAGGAGTTGTTTCTCCTTTAATTATTCCCTCTAGCTGATATCTGGATGGCGATGCCAATATCTAAGGCCACTTAGAGATCTCAAATAAATACTTTTTAGGCCCAAGGTGCACTTGTAATGAGCATACCTAGAGATAGATCTGTTGGTTCTAAATACAAATAGAGAAGTCCTCCTCTCTAACCCCACCCTTAAAGATTCACAGCCTTTGCCAGTTATGGTGTACTTTAAAAACGGGGAAATCTAATTTCGAAAATCTCACCACATTAACAAGCTGCCTGTGAACAGCTCTGAAACTATTTTTCCAAAATAAAAACCCGGTGGGGTGTAGGGACCAAAGTGGCAATGTCTGCGCAGATCTAAAAGTATATTTTATTTGCCAGGAAAGAACTCATGTCACTGAATGGTCTGCACTTCTGTATGGAGAATAGCTCTCCCAGTGTGCATCAGCTTCAGTACAAGAAATCCTGCTGAGGTATAGATAGTTCAGAAAGTACAGGGCCTGTTCTCTTAACAGTCAGCTCTTTCCTTTCCCCCCTTTTTTTTTAAACTACCGTTTTTATGGCAACATTATCGCTTTAACTGCACAAAAGAGCTTGGATTGCAGATGCACTTCTGATAATGCATTCTTCCTAGTGGTCCAAATGGAGCCCAAGTCCTGTGAAACAGGAAGCAGGGGAGGAAAGCTTCCTGAGTCTAGCCATTCAGCCAGTGCAAGGCCTGGAAGGCATCGTGCAGGGTGCACGGGGCCAGTCTGCTTGGCTCATGTGCTCTGCACACCGCTCAGCAAGAGAGACGGACACACGGACTGGGCAGTAGGGCAGTGAGTCACGTCAGCCTCTCAACCAAAGACCAGGCATCTCCTCCAGCATCTGTGCATTGTGGCCTCTTTGATTCCAGACCTATCATTAAGGAAAATGCCTCTGAAACATTTTTATTGTCAGAGAAGGGAAACAACTTATTCCCAGGTATTTGCCACGTCAGGGCCTCATGTACTACAAAATTTTTTTTAACTAATTTTCAACCAATGTTTGTGTTCTTTGAAGTCGGTTTTTCCCATAAGAACATAACTGTAGTTTATTCCTTACGAGTACATCCAGGCAAACAACTAAAAGATTCCTAAGAAACATTCTAGACGGTTTTTTCAAATGGTCATTCTGAACCAACTTAAATCCTAAGTGCTAATGACTTAGCATTCTAAGTCATCCCTCTGCATTCTAGTTTTGATTTGATGCAGCTGATACTGATCTGAAATTCAATCCTGTCAGCCCCTGAGAGGTATCACCCCTTAGCCCTGGGGGCTGCACCAGGATCTTCATTGTTGAGTGGCTGTGTGGTTTCTCATGCCAGAGATCCAGGTTGTATCTTCCGGGGACTAGAGTAAGTCAGCCAAAGGAAGGCTCCTGAATGAAGCCTGAGCAAGGACTGGGGGTGTGGTTGCATCTCTGAGGTGCCGGCGGGCTCTTGTTATAACAGACTGTAAAAGTTTGTGGAGATCTAATGAACGGTCACAGGAATCGCCTCCCCAGGTGGCCTGGGCCCGCCTGTAAGCTAGAGTCGGGGAGGGGCGGCGAGGGGACCCGCCTGGGAGGAGTGCGGGGAGGTGGCAGGAAGCTCCCCTTTCAGTTAGTAAGTCTGTAACCAAAAACCCATCCATCTTTGCTGGCAGGTGGCTGACTGCATTTCTATTATTAGCTGATGGGTGATGTCACAGAACTTGTCATGGATTGTCATGGATCCAACTAGGGAATCCTCAGTGGGAAGATAAATGAGAAAGGGGCTCGGGTTATAAACAGAGGTGCCCTCTGGGTGACCTCTGGTCGCTGTAGACCTGAGACATATCAGCTATTGCTCTTCTCCCCACCCTACTTCCCGTAACCCCAGCCAGAGCTGGGGCACCGGGTTCATGCTGTGTAAATTATCTTCCCAGCTAGGAGTCTGGCTGTACAGTCTCAAGTGTGTGGATGCACTTAACCTTCAGTAACCTTTGCATTGTTTACTTTCGAGTATACATCTGTAACTTCTGGCACAAGGTAGGGATATCCTGGAGAGCCAGCCTCCTGGCTGCCTTCTTTTTTTTTTTTTTCCTAAAAGGAAAGGAAAACACACTGGCAAGAGGGGAGAATTTTTCCTGTTTTTTTTTTCCATCTTAGCTGTAAATGTGAATACTTGTAAATAAGGGTCATTCTGAGATCACAGCCTTGTGAGCCATGTTCCACAGAAGATGTACAGACTGCTGTACAATCTGCTTCTTGATTTAAGAAACCAGTTATTCCTCCTGCCAGCTCTACGGTGCAGTCATATGTATAGGGTTATCCTTATACGTTTGTAAAAGACTCTACTTTGTTCTTTTATTATATCTCCTTTTTAAATACGCATTTCCAGGGTTTTACCAAAATTTGGTTTGTAAGCATGAATTGGTAAGTTTTTATTTTAAGGTATCTACATCTAAGAAGATACCTCCTTTTGAAGTTAGTCTTCCTGGCACCTGTGAGAACGTCCCTGAGTCACTCCAGCCCTGGGCACCCAGGGGAGATATTACGGAACAAGCTCCCCATTGGCTAGCGTAGTCGTCAGTGTTCATTCTCGACACAGCCAGGACCCAGGACCGGGCAGACCTGGCCTCGCTAGCAAAGTCTGGGCTCAGCTGAGGCTTTTTGAGGAGAAGCAACAGGCTCATTGCTGTTTCTTACGCCTTTGTAGCACACTCCGTAGTCTCCAGTGATTTGTTCAACTCCGTTTCCTCTAAAGTGTGGGTGGTGGTAGCTGTGGTGAGCCTTTGGAACTCCATAGGAGAGGAGCTGTGGGTAGTAACATACGCAATATTATTGTTTACAAGCAGCCATTAGTTCTGTTTGTTAGGGTTACTGTTCTGAAAGTAGTCATTGTAAACTGTATGGGGACAGGAATTCTTGTCTTTTTCCGTCTTTGGGGCATCCAGCTGTAGAAAACAGCCTACAATATAGCAAGCACTTTATTCATTCAATTAGTAGTTGTTTAATTAATAAGTGAAACCAGTGTCTATTGAACATCTAACATGCTAAAGACTGTGATCAATGATAAAGCAAGAGCCCTTAAAATATTATGTTTTCAGGTTAATTATTTGCAAGAATCCCACTTAAGTTTTTAAAAGATCTGCTCAGTTCTGAGCTCTGTTATTATAATGTAATTATAGTTAAAGCCAAGTCTTGTAACTCTGATACTGACATTAAAGAACTCCAAACCAATATGACTTGTGTTCTGTAAATAACAAATATGATTTCATAGCTCTAAAGATGACTGTTAATGACAGCATAGACATATCCAGACATTGAGAAGGCATTGAAATGATATAAAGCTCTGTATTACTTTGTATCGTTGCTTTACAACGTAAACACTTCTCATTGCCTAAGACCCAGATAATTTTCCTAATAGTCCATCAAATTGATATACCAAACTTTTCATCCCATTTTTCCTTATTCTCAGATATTCAGATTATCTCCATTATAAACAACACTGAAATAAACATTTTTCTGCCGAAAGCCTTCTTTATATTAGATTATTTTCTTGGGATAAAGCAATTACCCAGTCAAAAGGTATAAATATATTTTATGGCTCACATCGGAAGTGTGTTGCCAAATAGTTTACCAAAAAAAAGCTTTTACTGATTTTCACTGTAAACAATGTAAGAGCAATTAATTTTACTACATTGTTACCAGCAATGGATATTGTTACTACTTCTACATAAGATGATGTCTTATTTTCTTTCCTTTTTTTTTTTTTCAATAACTATCAAGGATGAGCTTACTTGATAACCTCTAGATTTTCCCCCATTTTCTCTTGGTGCTACTACTATCAGCTAACTCAGGATCCTTGCAAGGTCCACAGACTCCCCAGTCAACTGGCAGTAATTCCATGGCAGAGGTTCCAGGTGACCTGAAGCCGCCTACTCCGGCCTCCACCCCTCATGGACAGATTACCCCAATGCAAGGTGGAAGGTATGTTGAAACATCTCGGGGAGCCATACAAAATCAGATTTGCCTATTTTCATTTTTCTGGAGCAAAGTTTTTATAGAGAGAGGCAACGGTGTTCTCTAGTGAGTTTTGTAAATATTAACTACCACTAGTTTTATTCATATGCTTTACTTTGGATGGTTTTTGCAGGTACAGATTTCAAGCTTGGCTTATTTTCTCAGTAAGTGTTTGGAGGTGACTAATGCTCTGTCGTTAAGCTTTCATGTCTCTCATCTTATCAGAAGCAGTACAGTCAGTGTGCACGACCCATTCTCAGACGCAAGTGATTCATCATTCCCAAAACGCAACTCCATGACTCCGAGCGCCCCATACCAGCAGGGCATGAGCATGCCAGAAGTGATGGGCAGGATGCCCTACGAGCCCAACAAGGACCCCTTTGGAGGAATGAGAAAAGGTAAATGCCGAGGGGCCTCTGTGCAGAGTTGGTCCAGAGGGTGTTCTTCTGTCTGCCATCCCATGACTGATTCACTGATCCATTCGAGACATATTTGAGTCCCAGCTCCCCAGCCTACTAAATTTCTGGCCTTGGGCACAGTACTTAGCATCTCTGTACGTCTGTTTCCTCATCTAGAAATGGGGATAATAATGGGCCACAAGGATTAATTGAGTTAATGCACGTAGACACAGCCCTTAGAAGAGTGACTGGTATGTATTGTAAGCAAATGTGCTCCCAGTGCAGCCTGGAGTTGGTGTCATGGTCGTCATGGCATGACCTGGGCATGGGGCTGAGTGCCAGGTAGAATGCTGGTAAACCAGACGGTCTACAAACAAGAAACAAAAAGTAAGTTAAACTACATATATATGATTAAGGGTGGTGGTTGATGGAAGGAAGGAAACAAACAGGCAAGAAAGGACACAAAGAGCAATGACGTTGGGTGGAGGTCATGGAAGGAGGGGCATCTCCTAAGGAGGGTGGCGGGGAGGAGAGGGCTCAGAGGAGCTGTCAGTTATCTGCTGAGACGTGGGGAGCGGGAGTAAGTTGGGGAGGCCGAGGCAGGAGCGGGGCTGGTGTGTTTGAGGAGGTGCAAGGCTCCTGGGCACAGAGAGCAGGGGGCAAGCTGAGCACGTCGAGGCCAACGGGGCAGAGCCTTTGTGCCTTCCTGGGCATGTTGATGAGTTTGGGGTTTTATGCAGGAAGTGAGGTGACTGGGTTTTTTGTTAAAAATAAATAAGTAAATAACTGGATATTTATGGAGAACATAGTGGAGAGAGGTGAGGGTGGAGATGGGGAGACCACTGTCATAATCCAGGGAGAGGTGATGGGTTGGAGTTAGACCCCAGCAGGGAGCTTGAGAAGTGGACCCACCCGGTATATACGTTGGGGGATAGAAACAACAGGATGTGCTGATGGACTGAACGTGGGGAGAAGAACCAAGTGATGGTGACTGAGAGGGTGAAGATGTTACCACCTGAGTGTGGGCAGTTGGGAAAGAGAGGGAAATAAGGTTGGCTGTTACTACCTGTGGTGTGGACATCTGGGAAATGAACAAGCTAGAGAAGGAAATCCCGAGTTGACTTGTGGATAAGTCAGGGCGGTAAGTTGTGGAGTGTATGTCTGGAGCTGGGCAGAGCGTTGGAATTAGGTATAATCTTGGAGAACTAAGCAGAGAAGTGGTATCGACAGCTGTAGGATGGACGAGGTCACCGAGAGTTCTCACTAACATTAGCGAACACCCAGGGTGGGGTTCTCCTTCGTGGGTATCAGCCCCCAGCACTCCCGTAGCCCTGAGACTGTAGCCATCTAAGCCCGTTTTAGCTCCTCCAGTGGCATCCACGTGCCAAATGTTGTTGGCACACTTCCAGATGCAGTTGAGTCCTGTGACATTGAGGCATGCTATGAATATTTTTTGAAAAGCGTACAGAAAAATGGTGAATAATATTTTTATGGAAGTACTTATTCTGGGATCCCTTGAATAATAGTACTTTTGCTGTATTTAGATGTTTGGGGTACATGAATTTCTTGATACTGTCTTGAGTAGAGAGAAACATAAAGCCCGAAGCCTTGGCTTTCACAGGTATTACAGAGCAATGCAAAATAAAAATGAATAATCTCAAATTTTTAGATGTTGGGCATATTACCATTTAATTAACAAATGAGATTGTATTTCATATGTATTTCAGATATCTGTTATACAAAGCAAGATAATCTATAATTTTTCCTTTCAAAAGGTTTACGAGCTGCTTATTCCAAGTAAAGATTTTGCAGAACATGCAGTAAATCCATAAGCTCAGAGGTTCGAAAGCTTTGTGAGTGTTGGCGTTAGCTGTCTTCCTTAGTGGTATGAGACGCTAGAAGGAACACGTTGTTAGTGCTGTTGGTGGATGTATAACATTTTTAGACTCTGAAAATATGACAATAACATGGAAAAAATAATGAAGTTTTGGAATCTGGTTTCAAAAGTTATTGTGAAGTATTCCAGTATCCTACCCATATGCTATGTTAGACAGCGAGAGTTCTATTTCTTTTGTTTCCGTACGCCGCTAATTGTTTTATAATGAAAATAAACATGGGAGTGGGGGGTGACTGGATCACCTGGCTAGATACTAGGTAGCTCTGCAATGTGTTTTCATCAACCGTGTGAATGGTACAGTGGTTCAGCGGGCAGCTCTGCCTCGCATTTCCCCAGTCTATTTCAGCTCACCTGCTGCCTTACGGTACTGGTATATTTAGTATCAAATTAAAGCGGAGAAGCAGAAAACCCACAGGAAACATATTTTCTTACAGCCCTACCCCCTGTATAATGAAGTTTTCCGTTCCTCGGTTCACCACACCGTGGCGGCGAGCTTGGTGGCGCTCTGATTTTTTGTGGAACGACCAACGTCAGTGGCTGTCACGCTGCCTGTTGTTGGTGTCGGTATTGTCGCTCCTGCTGCCGACCTGTAGTGTGGTGGTGGAGTAGATGAAAGAGCCCAGCCTAAGAGTCAGCAGCCCTGAGTAGCCTCGGCCCCGCCTGTCCACCTGCCTGCCTTCCCCACCTACTCACTTAATTCATCACTGATTGAGGGATTGATTGATTAACTGCTTGTAAGTGAACAATAAGTGAATATTTATACATTGTTTAACTTAACCGTGTTTTTATTTTTATTTGGCTGCGTTGGGTCTTCGTTGCTGCACGCGGGCTTTCTCTAGTTGCGGAGAGAGGCCAGCGGGGGCTGCTCTTCGTTGTGGTGCGCGGGCTTCTCACTGCGGTGGCTTCTTTTGTTGCAGAGCATGGGCTATAGGTGTGTGGGCTTCAGTAGTTGTGGCTCGCGGGCTCAGTACTTGTGGCTCGTGGGCTCAGTAGTTGTGGCTCGTGGGCTCTAGAGCACAGGCTCAGTAGTTGTGGCTCGTGGGCTCTGGAGCACAGGCTCAGTAGTTGTGGCGCAGGGGCTTAGTCGCTCCGCGGCATGTGGGATCTTCCCCGACCAGGGCTTGAACCCGTATCCCCTGCCTTGACAGGCAGATTCTTAACCACTGCGCCACCAGGGAAGCCCAAACAGCGTATGTTGAATATTTATTAGCATCTGCACATACAGTCCTACTTATTCTTTCTAATGCTCTAGCAATGGGTGGTTTGGTTCATAATATTCTGCTGTTATAAATAATGATGCAGGGATTATTGAAGCATGGCTGTGTTCTCACACTTGTAAGAGCGTTTCTGTGAAATAGATTCCTAGAAGGAGAATAACCGCATCAAAGGATAAGAATTCTTTTTTCATTTACTGAGTACCTTCTACTATTGTAACAAACTATCCCCAAACTTAGTAGCTTTAGCAACAACACTTGATTCTGTCTCACAGCCTGTGATGGGCGGGGTGGCCCTGGGCTCCACACGTGCTCAGCTGGGGCTCTGAGGGGCCGCTGTCCACTGAAGCCTGACGGAGAGCTCTGCTGAGCTGGGGTGTCATTTGAACGGCTGTGTCACCTGGAGGCTCTGCTGGGAGCTCCTGGAGCTGTTGGTGGGGGCCTGCTCCGTGGGGCCTTTCCACAGGGCCTCTCCTTGGAGGTCCTTGGGCGCCTCGTGACATGGTAGATGGGTTCCAGAAGGAGCACTCCAAGAGTGCAGCCTCACTTGCAGCCCTCACAACTCTCTGCTGCATCACATTTGCTGGTGCCCAGCCTCCTAGTGGGTGGGACTTCACAAGCTATGAACGGAACACCCAGAGGTGTGCTTCTTTGGGGGGGGGGGGTCACCAAAATATAGCCTATCATAGCAGGTATTGGCAAGTTATACCAATTTAATACTCTTAACTTGAGCATGTGGGTCCTCCCATACCAAGAATGATTATTATCAGTGGTTTTAATATTTGCCAATCAGATTGGGAGGGGGGAAAGCCTCACAGTTGTTTTAACTTGGATTTCCTTAATTATAAATGAGATCATACATCTTTTCATATATTGAGCGGCCATTTATTTGTCTTTTCCTGTGAATGTCCATCGACGTGTTCACCCATTTTTTAATTTGATTGTCTTTTTCCTTATTAATTTTTAAGAACTCTTTGTTAGGGAATTAAGTTATTTAGCTCTAGTTATCTCCCTTATTTCTGTCTGTCTGTTTTTACATCTGTAAAATGGAAAGTAACGTCAAAACTGGTTCTACTGCAGGTTGAGTTAAGATCTTGTAAGATATAAAGTACGTGAAAGCACCTTACAAAGCAAAACACATTCTGCCAGTGTCAGGCTTCGCTATTCGCACCTCTCTACCAGCCAAACATATTTTATCAGCCCACAAAATTTTAATCGGCTTTTATCCCATGGAACATAAAAGTAACCTTCAGGTGGTGGTAGTACTGTATATCAATTAAGATTTGCATTAAAATGTTTAATTTGCCTACAGGCTAGTTTCTGGGCCTGACCCAATTCAATTTCCTTCAGGCTCTGAGCTAATGCTAATTTGCATATTTGACCTAATTGACACTCTACCCCTTGTTAGAAATAGTTGTATCTCATCCCTTCTTGAGCTGTTCTTAGCTCCCTAGTGATTTTCTTCATCCTGATTTTAGAGTGAGTCAGCGCATGGGTGGTTATGTTAAGGTTTTCACTTTTTTTTTTTTTTTTTTTTCCTAAAAGGGAAGGGAAGTAACTCTCTCTCTATATTTCATCTCTTCCTTACAACCATTCCATGAGATGATATTCCCAACCACATTTTATAGACAAGGAATTAAACTTAGAAGTTCAGCAGCTTACCCAAATAAGTATGGATCTGGGCCTGTGTTCGCTTCCTGTATTACTGCATAACACAAACTTGTGGCTTAAAACAACATACACGTATGCCCTCGCAGTTTCTGTGGGTTCTCAGCTCACAGCAGAAATCAAGCTGTCAGCCGGGACTCCATTTCTTCTGAGCTTGTTCATGTTGTTGGCGGAATTTGTTTCCTCGCAGTTGTCGGACTGAGGTCCCGTTTTCTTATTGACCGTCATCTGGGGCCTTCTCTGCTCCTGGAGGCTTCCGTCGTTCCTAACACATGGGCCTCTCAGGCCAGCGGGGGAGAGTGTCTCCGACTTGCTCGTCTCTCACCTCTAGATGCTGATTTAAAGGGCCCACGTAGGTGCTCTCCCTTTTGGTTAGTTCAGCCAGCTGATTAGTGACTTTAATTACATCTGTGACATCCCTTTTGCCCTGTGATGTAGCATAATCCTGGGAGTGACATCCTATCCCATTCGTAGGTTCTACCCACACTCAGAGGGAGAGGCTCATACAAGGTGTGTGTACGGGGGTGGGGAAGGGGGACCTCAGGGTCCATCTTAGAATCCTGCCCCAACAGGGCCCATCTTGACTCCAGACCTTATGCTCTTTCGTCGGTATTGTTGTCTGTCATATTAAGGATAACAGCAATGACTAGAAAGGGATGTTTGGGCCCTTTGGCTTTTGAAAGTGCTTAATTTTTCGTCTGTTCCTGAAAATATTGCAGTGCCTGGAAGTAGTGAGCCGTTTATGACGCAAGGACAGATGGCTGCCAGCAGCATGCAGGACATGTACAACCAGAGCCCGTCTGGAGCGATGTCCAGTCTAGGCATGGGGCAGCGGCAGCCGTTTCCCTATGGAGCCAGTTACGATCGAAGGTGAGTGTTTCCTAAGAGGAAGATGAGGTAACTCACTAGAAACTGCCCTCCTCACACACACACTTCTGAGCCCGGGGAGCCGATGGAGTTTCAAAGGATTGTGCGTGTCAGGTGGCTGCCTTCAGTCGACGACTGTCACAGGACTGGGGAGAAGGACCTTGTCCCCAGGCCACCAAGTACAGCTGTATTTTTATTAGCGAGTGCCCAAAAGCACAAATGAGAAATATGCTGGGGCTGGGCTGGCCAGGGCAAGAGTCTCCTCTCTCAGGATGCAAGAGCCAGGGCGGTCACGCCTCGAGCCTCCACACCTGGCTCCTCCTGTGACCTCAGCGCCAGCCTGTCTCCCAGAGGCCGAGGTCTGGGCAGTGGTACCACACTGGGCTGCCAGCAGGCTCAGTGGTAGTGGTTCTCGGTAAGGTCTTCCAGGTGTTGTTTTTTCAGTTGTTTCCACTGTGAACATTTTAAACAGGGAGGGAATACTTTGTTCCTTAATAAACATCTCTGAGAAAAGCCAGGGCAGCTTTTTTTTTTTTTTTTTTTTTCAGGACAGCATCTTGATATTAAAATGGCAAGTAAGGTTGCACTACTGGCCCAGATTATTTTAATAAGATAGAAGGAAAGTCATTGAAACGTCTCTGCGAGGAAGCTCCCTCCTAAAATAGTGGCTTAGGGTGGACTTCTTTGTGTGAAGAAGGCTCCTGACCTTGGTCCTTAACCACGGAAGCCCCTTCCCTTGGTTGGCATGTTCGTTACCTCCCTAACGGAGAAGTGCTCAGAAACAAAGGCTTCGATTTAACATTTTTAAAGAAAACCAGTGGAGGTGCCGTAGAAGGCTCCTTTTCTAACTGTCGCTGCGCGGGCAGTTCTCAGGACAGGCAATGGTTTCCATCGCTTCCTTGGAATCCCATGTGGCGAGGCCTCCGTCCACGCTGCTCCCCTTTCCTCAGTACACATGCTGTAGGTTAGGTAGTGAGGTGTCCCTGGTTTAACACAAGGAAAAAAGGTTTGAAAAATCACTGTTTTACCGAATAAGGTTTCTTTCTAGCATCCTCTGTGAGCCTGGTTCTTGAGTTACACAGCCTCACATGCTCAAAGCCATGTGGTACTTTCTAATAGTGACTCAGGAATCTCGACTTCTTATTCTGACCTCCTAGTGAAGGTTTATTTGTGAAATCTGCCTCAGTCAGTTACCATTGTGTGATGTCTAGTGTACTGGATCAGGGTTTTACTAAGGTTTGGTTTGTTTTTGAGGGTCCAGGAAAAGCTTTGGTGAGGGTAGGGGGTGAGGGGTAGGCTGATGGGATTAAATGGAGAACAGTCATCCTGGGACATATATTCTTAAAGGAACCCAAGCAAATATGCTTTTCTGTTTCTTCTGGAATGCTTTCTGGAATAGTGCGTGGCCTGGGTTTAATAGTCATTTGGACTCTACCACATTAGGATTTACCTCATTAAGTTTTCTCTTCTGAAGAGTGTTACTCGTTCGGCTGAAATTTTATCCATGTCAATTATATTTTTTTCCTCCTAACTGTAAGCTACCTTCTAGATATCCATGTCATTAGCAAAAACTTCCCATGTATCTGTTTTACATGTGATATTCTAAAAATTCATTTATTTTCCTTCTTATTCTCACTCCTTGACCAGTTTAGGAGTATATTCAGTCCAAGTATTCTCTTTCTTACAAGATTCAATATACTATCTACACCAGCTTAGTTTTTAAGTTTTCGATTCATTGCTCTTTTAAACATGCTATTTTTATGGTATTTATAACTTCTCAATATGAAATAAATGTATTGCTCATTCCCATTTTAAGATTTAATAGACGTACTTAAATCATCCCTGTTATTCTTTTTTGTAGCCTTTTAAGGTCATAGGACTTTGAAATTTTGAGTAATTTTGTCTATACTTAGTATCATTTGGATTGATTTTGAAGTATCCCTTTAAAAACTTGCACATTTTATATTCATGATGAGAAAGTAAGACATATAAACATTTTCCACCATTATATGCCAGTGTTCTGGTACTCCTAGAAATACTGCTTTGATTCTTTGGTTCTCCTGTTATTTCTTTTTTTTTTTTTTAAGATTTATTTATTTATTTATTTATGGCTGTGTTGGGTCTTCGTTTCTGTGCGAGGGCTTTCTCTAGTTGCGGCGAGCGGGGGCCACTCTTCATTGCGGTGCACGGGCCTCTCACTGTCGCGGCCTCTATTGTTGCGGAGCGCAGGCTCCAGACGCGCAGGCTCAGCATCTGTGGCTCACAGGCCTAGTTGCTCCGCGGCATGTGGAGGGCTCGAACCCGTGTCCCCTGCATTGGCAGGCGGACTCTCAACCACTGCACCACCAGGCAAGCCCCTCCTGTTATTTCTTGCCCTCGTTAATACCTCACATCAGCCTGTGCCGTGCCCTCCCCGTCCCTCAGTGGATGGGCGGGGCCTCTCTTCAGAGGCGGAGGGTGGCTCCGTCCAGCGGGGCTCCTCCCATCCACCGGCCAGGGATCGGCAGCGTCCCCAGAGTGGGTGCTACCACCCCTTCTGCTGGGAGCTGAACTGCTGCTGCAGCTGCCAGCGCCTGTCTGGAGGGTGCAGTGGGGTTTCCAGAAATGGACTCTTCCTTCCTCCCTTGGCCTGAGGTCCATGGTAAGTGAAGTTCTCTTTGAATGCCTCATTCTAGGCATGAACCTTACGGGCAACAGTACCCAGGCCAAGGCCCTCCCTCAGGACAGCCAGCATATGGAGGACACCAGCCGGGCCTGTATCCACAGCAGACGGTGAGTTGGCGAGCGGCATGCATCTCTGTGCTTTCTGTTTAAAATTCAAACTCGTACTACTTCTGGACAGTTTTAGGAAGTATAACAAAAATGACATATAACAATCAGGTTATGTTTGTTTTTGCTCAAAAATATTCCTAGGATTTTGAAATCAGAAAATTAGAAATAGCTCTTGAAAATATAACATGTCGTAGGAAGTTAAGGACATTTCATCCTTGTAAATAATAAGCCCAAGTTCAAGTATGGTTTAGACATATGTGTGTTCATTTTAGCACAGAAATTTGTCGATATGTTTTAAAGAGGATATGTAGGGAAAACAACTTAAAATATTACATACTAATAGTGAAAGTTGATTTGTTTTTAAGAGTAAGATATTAATGACCGCCTATTTTCACTTTATAGGATAGGTGTTAGGTTCATGCTGTTTACACAGCGCTGCAGCTCAGAGATGGTGGTGAAGTATGTGAGGTAACCTTGCAGTTATCACGACCAGTGCAGAGGATTGCACAATATGCCATGGCTTTTCAGACACAGGAATTTACTGTTTCTAAACCACTTTTCAGGTCTAAGACCTCTTGTAAAATAGAAGGGATTTTAAACATTTATTTAATTTTATTGGAGCATGTTTCTACAGTGAATTGTATTATCAAACCAACTGATCTTAAATAGTTTTCAAGTAAAGTGAAAGAACGCTAATTAGCATATGAGCATCTCCCTCCCTCCCTCTCATCAGGAGCTTCCCACCCTGATCAAGTGCTGGAACCCCCGGCGTCCCTGGGGAGGAGAGTTAGGAGCAGGGCTGCACCAGCCCTGCGCTCAGAGGCTTTCATGGAGAATGTGACCCACACAAGCTGGAAGTCGGGACGGGGCCCTGGAATGTCAGGTGTCAGGGGGCACAGGTCCAGTCTGAAGAGCCAGGTTCCGTGTGGAAGTTATTCTGTAAAGTTAGGCCCAAGGAATCTGTTTAACCCAGGACCCCTTCGGGCTGGCCCTCAAAGGGCTCAGTCCCTTCCGATGAGGTCTCTCTCTACCTACGGAAGTCACCCTAGTGCATCCCCAAGCCCTTGTTCGGCACTGCCTCTGTGGTGGTCACCAAAACCATACACTCCCCAAATTGCAGCCCTGGAAAATAACCAGGCGAGAAGGCTTCCCCCCCCCGCCCCCCCGCAGAAAATTTGAAGCACATGAAAACGAACCGCGGAAGCTCCTTCAGAGTACGTGACCTGGTTTATGCAATACTGAATATAGTGCGTAAATTGTTAGTCCGTAGATGTTGTGGGAGCTTCCCATATTCATTTGGAAATGCACATTCTACCAGGTAATAACTGTTCTGCATAATTCAAGTGTGTGATTATACCTGGAAAAGCACATCAGTATGATCTGTCTTTGTGTGAATTTTCAGAATTACAAGCGCCATATGGATGGCGTGTATGGGCCTCCAGCCAAACGCCACGAGGGAGACATGTACAACGTGCAGTACGGCAACCAGCAGCAAGAGATGTATAACCAGTACGGAAGCTCCTACTCCGGACCCGACAGGAGGCCCATCCAGGGACAGTACCCGTACCCCTACCCCAGGGAGAGGATGCAAGGCCCGGGGCAGATGCAGGCGCACGGGATCCCACCCCAGATGATGGGCGGCCCAATGCAGTCGTCTTCCAGTGAAGGGCCTCAGCAGAGTATGTGGGCGACACGCAACGATATGCCTTATCCCTACCAGAGCAGGCAAGGCCCCGGCGGCCCTGCACAGACACCTCCTTACCCAGGCATGAACCGCACGGACGACATGATGGTACCTGATCAAAGGATAAACCACGAGAGCCAGTGGCCTTCTCACGTCAGCCAGCGTCAGCCTTACATGTCCTCTTCAGCCTCCATGCAGCCCATCACGCGCCCGCCTCAGTCATCCTACCAGACGCCACCGTCGCTGCCAAATCATATCTCCAGGGCGCCCAGCCCCGCGTCCTTCCAGCGCTCCCTGGAGAGCCGCATGTCTCCCAGCAAGTCCCCCTTCCTCCCCTCCATGAAGATGCAGAAGGTCATGCCCACCGTCCCCACGGCCCAGGTCACGGGGCCGGCCCCCCAGCCGCCCCCAGTCAGAAGGGAGATTACCTTTCCTCCTGGCTCTGTGGAAGCGTCACAGCCCGTCTTGAAACAAAGGCGGAAGATTACCTCAAAAGATATTGGTAAGTACTCCCAAGGCTCTGCTCCTGAAATGAATTCCTGTTGTGATCTAGAACTTTAACTTCAGGTTGGATGTAGTTGCTTAATCTCAAAGGGATGCCATTCTGTGACTACAGACCATCAGGACGTGTTTTTGTGCAGGAGCTACAGTTGGAAGCTGCTCATATGAGTTAAGCAGTAGTGCCAGAGAAGAGCGAGAGTTAAAATGGCATTTTTACGTGTGAGTGTTATTTGTGTGAGAGGGTAGAGCTCCATGTGAGAGACCAGGGATTCCTCAGTGACTGTGGACTGTGTTTTGGGCTTAAAGATTTGATCTTAACCAAACACTCAATCTCTGCCATGTGTGCCTAATAGAACAGCTGCCAGGCTGATGAAACACTAGGGCGGCCTGAGAAGATTTGACGGCAGGTCACTCTGTAATTTTGGCAACAACATACAGTGAGTTTCCCCAGGAGCTGAACAGAAAACTGACTGTGCTGTGTAGATAGATGCGTGATGTGCAGTATGGAACTCCATATGACACGATACACAGAATTGCTGTAATCCGGGCAGCACTGCTGAGAGCGGCCGAGGAACTCTTTCCGTTGAACGCTGATGTCACCTATTCATCCTATTCGGAGCGTTCTGAATACTAAATAGAGATTCGGAGTATCTGGGAGTACCCAGAGTTTTTCTGCATTATTTTTGAAGTACTTTTTAACACAGCAAAGGAAATAATAGGGTTCAGTTGTATAAAAATTTTTTTCCAAAAATCTCAGAATCACGTGGCTTGAAATCAGTTGCAGTGATTAGAAAATTAAAGCTATTAAGGATGTTTTCAATCACTGGACATTAAGGATGTATATGGGGGGTGGGGAGTAAGGAGTTCTACATAGAAAGGGTACTGGAGGCGAGAGAGAGATAGACCCTGAGCACCATGTTACGTATGGAAATATATATGTAAAAATATACGCATGTATTTGTGTGTTTATATGTGTGTGTATAGATGTTTAAATAAATATATATATATTTAAATTTTAAAAAAATTTCTTAGTCCATGTTATACCAACCTAGGGAAACTTATGTTCCTTATTTTAAAATGAAAGCTTGCCTTTTCTACTGCAAAAGTATTATGTGCCTATCTTAGAAAATTTGAGAACTAGATGGAATTAAAATAAAGGTGGAAACCCACGACCCCCACACGGAAGCTTGCTGTTGGCGTCTGGGCTGCCTGCTGCTGTGGGGAGTTCCGACTGCCGGAACCACGTGCTGCCGCCGGTTTCCTGAGATGGCGTCCCTTGAAATTTCAGGCACATGATGGGCCTCTCCTCCCAGTCCCATCTTTTGACAGATCTTACAGATCTTTTCCCCTTATCGCTCTGGCTCAAGCCAACCTCCTGAAAAACCTGAACCGTCAAAGTGCTAATACTTAGCAGCACGTTGTGTGGGCAGGAGCTCAGACAGAAGACAGCGCGGGAGAATGAAGGCTTTGCATCTGAGAAGGTGCTGCTTGGGAATTAAATTCTGCTTATATTCTGCGTATTCACCAGCCTTCGGAAGACGCCACCTTGAGACATTTGTGAACGGAGCAAAAGAAGACATACGGAAAGGCTCATTCATGCTTACTCGCTCCCACCTCTGTTGAACCTGCGAAGCGAAAAGCTCTTCAACCACACAAGCTTCTTAGTGCAGCTGTCACCTCCACCTAAGAATCTGAAATGACCACGTTTAACTGTCCCCCAGAACATTTGTTTAAAATCAGTATTTAACTTAACACTCTGCTTCTTTTTCTTTTGTTATTTTCTATTCTTTCGTGCGTAGAGTTAGTATTAATCACATCCTTGTTTTTTCCCCCGTTTTTAGTTACTCCTGAGGCCTGGCGTGTGATGATGTCCCTTAAGTCAGGTCTTCTGGCTGAAAGTACTTGGGCTTTGGACACTATTAATATTCTTCTGTATGATGACAGCACTGTCGCTACTTTCAATCTCTCCCAGGTAAGCCAGCAGCAATCCAGCTGAGGACCAAATTAGAATAAGAAAGTGAAGTACTGCCTAATTCTTAAGCTAATGCCTCAGGTAATTAGCACTCACCAGCTAACATTTTTTTTTATCATTGCAGCTGTTATAAACCAACATCAGTCAATGTGTAGTTGTCTGAGAATTTTGTCTGGAATAATAATTTATTTCAGTCTTTAGTATAAATACACACATACCTATATTTCTCATAAGAAAATAGTGACCTTGTGTGCACATGTGTGTATGTATATGGAATAGACAATAGTGGTGAAATTAAATTGTTGTTTAGAATGAATATTAGCAGGCCAATGGGAATTAATCCAAATGTAACACAAAGTTATGGCTGTAGTCAGTGTTGGATGAGACATTACCATACAGTAGATAGCAGTGAGACATTACCCTATTTTCCAGGGGGACCTAACATCTTTCTTTTATTAAAAAGAAATGTAAAATTTAAAAAGAATTTTTATATTACAGAAAATGTATAGTATTGGGTTGGCCAGAAAGTTCGTTTGGGTTTTGTCTGTTATGGAAACCCGAACGAACTTTTTGGCCAAACCAATATTACAGAGGAGTCGAGAAAACAATTTAAGAAACCCCCTTGTACCCATCATTCTGCTGCAATAGTAATGAGGTCATGGCCAAACTTGTTTCTTGGTCCATTCCCTCCCTTCTCTGCCTCCCTCAAGGCTATTTTGAAGCAGTCATTTACAAGCCTACTACTTTTAAAAAAAAAACAAAAAAAAACCCTCCTTTGTTCTGTTCTAGTCTTCAAGTAGCTTCCAGCATAATAGCTAGAAGAGAGCAAGGGAGCAGAGGATTAGGAAAAAGGCCCAAGAGTCAGCTGGACTACAGACTTTTTAAGAAATATTTAGAAACAAAAATCAGAAAAGGTTATTTTCCCTTCTGTGTATGAACAACTCTGCTTTTGCCGAAAAAAGCCAAAACATCTAATTGCATTGCTTCTCCTGAACTAGGACCAGAATCTTCCACTTCCTCTTTCTTCTCTCATTTAAGTCCTCATTAGAGCCCTGAAAGGCAATTCTTCAGTTGATAGCAAGTATATTAATAAGGTTATAAACATTGCATGAAATCCATTTTAACAGAAAATAAGTATTAAAAGAATATATACTACCTTTGCTAGAGGAATAATTTTTCATCCTTACGCTAGGTGAACTAACTGCTCTTGAGCACACTTTTTCATAACCAGAATTGCGTCAGCAATTTTCCCTCTTCCCTTGCCCTGGGAAGAAACTAAGCTTTAAGTTGGGGGCGGGGTGGGAGGGGGGCGACATCCAAACCTCCACCTGAAAAATTGTGCCTTCATCCCCTAAAGGCAAGTACTGTCTGGTTGGTCCTTGGGTTTCCTCTTGCTTCTTTTTTTTTTTTTTTTTGGCGGTACGCGGGCCTCTCACTGCTGTGGCCTCTCCCGTTGCGGAGCACAGGCTCCGGACGCACAGGCTCAGCGGCCATGGCTCACGGGCCCAGCCTCTCCGCGGCATGTGGGATCTTCCCGGACCGGGCCACGAACCCGTGTCCCCTGCATCGGCAGGCAGACTCTCAACCACTGCGCCACCAGGGAAGCCCTCCTCTTACTTCTTAATAATTGTTTCAAACCTACTTTCAGGAAACTTACAGCAGGATATGAAATTATGGTTGATTTCCATAACATCTGTCATTAAGAAATCCTTGTTCACTTACTTACCCTTTATCATCCCTAAATGCAGCAGCACGGGATTGAGGGAGGGATCAGGCCAGTTGCTAACCATGGAGTATGTTGGTTTTCTTGATATAAACATTTGCTTAAAGGAAACAAAGATGGTTCTCATAGTGGCTTTTGTCTTTCAGCTGGAGTTGTGAATAGCTAAAATACACAAGTGCGTTCTGTGAAACATTCTCATTCATTTATCAGGGACTAAATTGATTTGTGTTTATGAGCTACTACATTGCTGAAATTATCTTCTCCCCCAAATATATGGAGAATGTAAATTAGAATAACCTATGGCACCTAAGACAAAAATAACCATAAAATCCTAGAATAATAACCATAAAAATCCAGGCAAGCAAAGTTTTAGATAAATAAGAGGACAGACTCAGTTTGGGTAAATGAGTCTAGAAAATCCACGTTCCCACTCTTCTAGTCATGATTGCATCGTGTCTAAGTCAGAAACAAAGGTACAGAACAGCAGAGCACTCCCTCACTGACAATATCAGAAATGTGAAAATAACAAGGAAGTTTTCATGTTGATACTGTAAGAAGGTAAACAGCAAATAAGAAAGATGGTAAATGTTGGTTTGATCAATAATGAAAAATTCAGGAAGATAGTTCTAGCTGACATATGGTTTCTCTTTCCTGGCCTAGCCAAAAAGGAATCAAAACATGAAAATAATCATAGCAAATGCATTGCTAGCTCTCAGGATTTTCACCCACTCAGTCGCACCTGAGGTTATGACATGGTACCTCTTCTCTTTCTCGTCTCTCTAGTTGTCCGGATTTCTCGAACTTTTAGTAGAGTACTTTAGGAAATGCCTGATTGACATTTTTGGGATTCTTATGGAATATGAAGTGGGAGACCCCAGCCAAAAAGCACTTGATCACAATGTGGTAAAGAGAGATGACAGCCAGTCCTTGGCCGACGATTCTGGGAAAGAGGAAGAAGATGCCGAATGTATTGATGAGGAGGAAGACGAGGAGGAGGACGAGGAGGAAGACGGTGGGAAGGCGGAGACTGAGGACAGGAGCAGCATGGCCTTGGCCTCCCCCGATGCCACCGCGGATCCAAAGGAGAAGCCCAGGCAAGCCAGTAAGTTCGACAAGCTGCCAATAAAGATAGTCAAAAAGAACAACCTGTTTGTCGTCGACCGGTCTGACAAGCTGGGCCGTGTTCAGGAGTTCAGCAGTGGACTTCTGCACTGGCAGCTCGGTGGCGGGGACACCACCGAGCACATCCAGACTCACTTTGAGAGCAAGATGGAAATTCCTCCTCGCAGGCGTCCACCTCCCCCTTTAAGCGCCACAGGTAGAAAGAAAGAGCAAGAAGGCAAAGGGGACCCTGAAGAGCAGCAAGAGAAGAGCATCATTGCAACCATTGATGACGTCCTGTCTGCTCGGCCAGGGGCTCTTCCTGAAGACGCAAACCCTGGTACCCAAACCGAAAGCAGTAAGTTTCCCTTTGGAATCCATCAAGCCAAAAGTCACCGCAATATCAAGCTGCTGGAGGACGAGCCGCGGAGCCGGGACGAGGCTCCGCTCTGCACCGTCGCGCACTGGCAGGACTCGCTGGCTAAGCGCTGCATCTGCGTGTCGAATATTGTCCGGAGCTTGTCTTTTGTGCCTGGGAATGACGCTGAAATGTCCAAACATCCAGGCTTGGTGCTGATCCTGGGGAAGCTGATTCTTCTTCACCACGAGCATCCCGAGAGAAAACGAGCGCCGCAGACCTACGAGAAGGAGGAAGACGAGGACAAAGGGGTGGCCTGCAGCAAAGATGAGTGGTGGTGGGACTGCCTCGAGGTCTTAAGGGATAACACGTTGGTCACCTTGGCCAACATTTCTGGGCAGCTAGACTTGTCTGCTTACACGGAAAGCATCTGCTTGCCAATATTGGATGGCTTGCTGCACTGGATGGTGTGCCCGTCAGCAGAGGCACAAGACCCCTTTCCCACTGTGGGACCCAACTCTGTCCTGTCGCCTCAGAGACTTGTGCTGGAGACGCTCTGTAAACTCAGCATCCAGGACAACAATGTGGACCTGATCTTGGCTACGCCTCCATTTAGTCGTCAGGAGAAATTCTATGCCACGTTAGTTAGGTACGTTGGGGATCGCAAAAACCCAGTCTGTCGAGAAATGTCCATGGCGCTTTTATCGAACCTTGCCCAAGGGGACGCGCTGGCTGCAAGGGCCATAGCTGTGCAGAAAGGAAGCATCGGGAACTTGATAAGCTTCCTAGAGGATGGGGTCACGATGGCCCAGTATCAGCAGAGCCAGCATAACCTCATGCACATGCAGCCCCCGCCTCTAGAGCCCCCTAGCGTGGACATGATGTGCAGGGCGGCCAAGGCTCTGCTGGCCATGGCCAGAGTGGACGAGAACCGCTCAGAGTTCCTTCTGCACGAGGGTCGATTGCTGGATATCTCGATATCAGCCGTCCTGAACTCTCTGGTTGCGTCTGTCATCTGTGATGTACTGTTTCAGATTGGGCAGTTATGACATCAGTGAGAAGGCAGCATGTGTGAGTGAAGACTAGAGGCTCCCGTATAACTGGCTGTTTTCTGTTCTTGTTTCTCCAGTGTAGGAAGATGGAAAGAAAATCTTTGCTCCTCTGCCCCATCCACTATTTACCAATTGGGAATTAAAGAGATAATTAATTCGAACAGTTATGAAATTAATATTTGCCATCTGTGTGTATAAGTACATCCTTTTGGGTTTTTTTTTATTTTGTTGGTTTTTTTTTTTAACCAAAGTTGCTGTCTAGTGCATTCAAAGGTCACTTTTTGTTTTTCACCGGTTTTCTTTTTAATGTGCTTTTCCATGTCTTACTGCATTTTTTGGGAAGCGAATTGACTTTAAAGAAAAAAGTTAGGGTAAAAGATGCTAAGATGGGAAAATTTCACCACACTGAGGCAAAAAGGTGAAAAATTATCAATTTCCTAGCTGTGTTATTCTTCAAATAATGAAAAAATTAAAACTGCATCCCATCGCCCAAAGCTCTGTGCAATAGAAACTTCTAGAGATGTAGGTATAGGGGCTCACGGAGGTGTGTCAGTCAGCAGTCAAAGTATGAAATGATACTGGTTTCTCCACAGGAAAATGGTTACATTAGGCTAGGAGCAAAAACAATGTTTCTTTAAGTTAAGATTGAAAACACATACCTGACAACGATCAACAGAAATTGCTTCCTCACCACTACCGTCATGTCTGCTGTCTGTTGTTTGACCTTCCACATGACAGTTCTTCACAATTCCTTTAATCATTTTTTAAATATTTTTTTTACTGCCTATGGGCTGTGATGTATATAGAAGTTGTACATTAAACATACCCTCATTTTTTCTTTTCTTTTTCTTTTCCTTTTTTTTTTTTTTTTAGTACAGAGTTTTTAGTTTCTTTTTCATGATGTGGTAACTACGAAGTGATGGTAGATTTAAATAATTTTTTATTTTTATTTTATATATTTTTTCATTAGGGCCATATCTCCAAAAAAAAAGAAAAAATACAAAAACAAACAAAAAAAACAAAAAAAAAGAGGGTAATGTACAAGTTTCTGTATGTATAAAGTCATGCTCTATTTCGGGAGAGCAGCTGATCACAATTTGCTTCATGAATCAAGGTGTGGAAATGGTTGCATATGGATTGATTTAGACAATGGTTACCAGTACAGACAAAAAGAAAAAAATACAACTAAAAGGAAGAAACACAACTTCAAAGATTTTTCAGTGAAGAGAATCCACATTTGTATTTCAAGATAATGTAGTTTAAAAAAAAAAGAAAAAAACTTGATGTAAATTCCTCCTTTTCCTCTGGCTTAATGAATATCATTTATTCAGTATAAAATCTTTATATGTTCCACATGTTAAGAATAAATGTACATTAAATCTTGTTAAGCACTGTGATGGGTGTTCTTGAATACTGTTCTAGTTTCCTTAAAATGGTTTCATAGTAACCAAGTAACAAATAGGGGGAAAACAGCCGTGTACTAACATAGCCCCTCGTTAAGAAACCCTGAGGTCGGGAGGGACCTTTAAGGGTTACCTACTTGAGAGTGGGGAGCAACAGTTTGATTTTCTCAAAGTATTTAGCTAATTAGTCTTTGTTTGAAGCGATCAACTCTAACAACATTGAGGTATGAGAATTTTCAGTGTGCATGGGAGGTGGCTGCCGGCCCTTGAGGTGAGATCCCAGGAGCTCACTGGCCTGCCAGGTTAACACCCTGCCTTTTTCTATCCCCATCTTAATTTCGATCAGAGTTCAATCTATTCCATGTTTCTCTTGTGTGCCTCAAAGTTATTTTGCATTAGTTTACTCCACCGTGTATAATATTTATATTGTGCAATGTTAAGAAGAATATGTTATATTGTATGTGGTGTACATAGTGCAAAGTGATTATTTCTATTTCAGGGCATATTAATATCCTCATATTCCTTCCTACCCGGTGCACAGCAGCTTTTTAATACTTGTCACTTCTAATTTAAACGTTTTCTTCCTGGGTCGTTGACTGCTATTATGTAACAATCAATTTCTTTGAAACGGCTGCAGAGTTCAGCTGTTAGTGGACACCCTTCTGACTCTACCTCTTCGCACCACCTTACAATCTCAGCAGACTCAGAAATTCCAAGTTCATTCGCCAGACCTGTTACCCGGGCGCACATTACTCACGATAATACATGGAAGAGTTAGACGAGAGCGCTCAGTTATCATCAGAGTGTGAACCAGGACTCCAGTGTTACAAGACAACATTTTTTCTGCAAGCGTTCTCATCATCTGGCAACTCCCACATTACTCAGTCTTCTTATATAATAAGGCAGCCAAATATATGTTGAATTTAAAACCCATTTATAATTCTACTTTAAATACATCTGCTTGCTAAGAACAGATTCTAGTGCTCCAACCTTCAAATACGGAGACTTGTAAGAGGGAATTCAATATTATTCTAATTTCTCTCTTACAGAGTATGAATAAAAGGTATACACAAACTTGGAAGTTTGTCAATCAAAAGAGTAAAATCATTACAAAAGACTGTTGTTGTCATGGTTGTTATCGATACCTAGAGTCTGAGCAAAAAGATTTTACATACGATACACAGCATAATCTCTATAATAATCCAGGAAGATTTTAGCATCCTTTCTACATTTTCACCCCAGAATGAAGACTACAGAAGCCCATGAAGAACTTACAACCTGCCTGAGATCATCTTGCCTACAAACTGAGTTATTGCTTTGTCCTAAAAATGAGTTGTTTTTTTTTTTCCTATGAGGCTTTTCAGAAATTTACAGGATGCCCATACTTTAAATGTGTACCAAAAAAAAAAAAAAAAGATTAAAATAAAGGTGCAAAGAAAGTTTAGTATTTTGGAATGGTGCTATAAAGTTGAATCTGTTGGTATTTGAGTGAATTCTTTAATGTCACATAAGATATTACTGGGTGGCATGTGTGCAGAAATAACTATTCAAATGTTTTGTTTGAGATTGGGAATGATATAGAATCAGTTTTTATTGGTGAATGTGGCCTATTCAAAAACTAGTTAGGCAGTTTTTGTAAAGTTATAATGGAGAACGATTCTTTTAAGGGGGTATGAGCAGTTTGGTGATAAAGAATGAAAGCTATTAACTACCTCTTTTACGAAAAGAAAATGGCTTTAGCCCTGAAATCATCCATTTAAAACCTGCTGGAAATATTTCATTTTTTATCAAACACCATGTACAGATTCCCATATCTGTTCACCTGCAAGGAAGCAAAGAAAGTATTATAAATGAGCCAAAGTGACAATTCAAACAGCCCATTTTCTTGCTGAGTTTTGTTTCACTTCTTTATCTGGGGAGCTGGGCGCAGCTGCCTGATATGCCCACACTCTGCCATCCCGTCAGCTCTCTTGGAGAACCTCAGAGTCAAATGAGCTTTTAAAAATGCCAGTACATGGTGATAGTATATGACCTGCTAAGATGTCACGTTATTCATTAATTCAGCAGAAATGCACTGACCACATGCTGCGTGCCAAGCTCTGTTGTTCTAGGTGCTGAAGGGTCATTCATGAGCCAAGACCCTGATTCAGTTATGTTCTGGTCGTTCTTGTCAGACAATTACAGAAATAAACTCATCTTCCAAATACAGCTTTTATGCACTGAGAACACTGAGTACATTTTGTTGACTAAGAAGTGAAGCGAGGATCTAGCTGTGGGAATTGGGGTCTGGTATAAGAAGAGTTCTGGCCTAAAATCAGAACTCAGTCAACTCTCAGCTGGGGCCTGACCCACATGCTTGTGAGCTCTAGAAAACGCAGTGGGACAGCCGGTCTCTGAGGCCCCTTCCAGCCCTACAGTGTGACTCTAAAGTGTCTGGTTCCCTTCCTGATTCTCTGCACACGAGGGTGCTTGTACGTTCCCAAGTGGAGGGGAAAAAGCCAGAGTCAATAGCCTGGCACCCAGTGATCCCAGCTTACGTGATCAGCCCTTGGAAGTTCAGGAATTGACTAAAACTATACAAGAAGACCTTATTTAAGGGCTTTTTTGTTCTTAAGTTCCACAAACCGCCACACGCGCCCATGCGCATCTCCAGTCACTGTGTTTCATGCTTCTATTGGCTGATTTCCAGTCGTACGTTTGTTTTAATGATGATCCAAGTCGTGCAATCCCCTCAAATGCCAAAGTCAAGTTAATTCACTTGGGATTTAAATATATGAAACCCTGAGGGGAAGGTGGGGGAAGAACATCCAATGTGTCCCAAAGTATGAGACTCATTTTTCTTCCTGAATCTGATTTCAAGGACTTTTTCAAGGATTTTCCCCAGCTTTTTCTAAAGTATATTCTAAGAAGCAGAGGAGATCTAAAAAAAAAAAAAAAAAAAACACTCCTCACATGTTCCCCTCTTGGCCATCTATAATCTATAGTATCACGTTAAAGACTGAGAAATCCTACAAAAAAGAAATCTGTTTACCCCAAGTACTGAATATTTCCTGACTTAACCAACCTTGGACATTTTGTTTTTTAATCCATATACACGTGCTGCAGAGCTCTGGGAAATCACTGCATCAGCCGAGGATCATGCTTGACTTCTAAACATCCATGTTCCTTGCTTATCCTCAGTGTATTCTTATTTCTTAAACTGAAGCTGAGATGTCCTCACTGAAGGAGACGTCACGGAATCTTCTCTTGCTTCTCCGTGACCTTCAGCAAGGTACTTAGATTCTTTGAAACTCACTTCCTCACCTGTAATGTGGGTGTAACACCTACCTCAAGATTGGTGAGGATTAAATTAGATAATTGTATAAAGGGCTTGTAACCTAAGCGATTACCATATATGAATCCCAAACATACATACACACTTTCCGTTTGGTGAGTGCCCGAAAGCGTATTTCACATAATTTAAAAATCTGGTCTAAGAATCTTTCCATTTTCATAGTCGCACAGTTTGTGTGACTTGTTTGTTTGGTTTTGGTTTTCTAGTAAAAGCCGTAAAAGCTTAGCCTATTGATTGGCTGTGTTTAGTGCCAAGGGGGATTCTGCATAATTTCTCTACTGAATGTCAGTTTTGGCTGTCAGATATCCAGAGGTGGTAGGAGACCTCCCCTTTCATTCTGCAGGCCTGGGGAAGAAGCACATCTCTGGAATACAGTGCAGTCATGCAGTAAACTTGTCCTGTCCTGTCCTTCTAAAAAAAAAAGAAAAGTGGCTCATAACATATTTCAGGGGTCAAATACCACAGGTGGCCCATCACAGTGTTTTCTTTGCTCTTCCTTTTCGTCTGATATGCACAGCAGAGAGCTTCCCTAGAGAAAAAGGACTGCAGTCTTCACACTTAGCTGGAGATGGGCCATATCTGTGGGATATAGAAGTGGAATTAAGGGTGTTCTTCATTTCCGTGTAAGCTTAAGGTCAGGTAAATAAATGAAGCCTGAGCTTTGATCTTCTGCATAAATTTGGTATTTAGCTGGCCCTGGATCTGTATGTTCAACAAACTAGATTTTCCCAAAGACTTATGGAACCTAAACTTGGATTCAGCTCCTTGAAGATATCCTTGTCCAAACAAAAGCGATTCCTTCAGGCGAGAACCAGCAGCATTTATAACACTGCTTACTGGTAAGTGGTAATTACTTCACATTTGGATGTTTTTTGCACTTGAAAGAATTTCACAGCTATTAGTTGTTCTTTATAGAAGCCTTAGTATAGAACATTATAACATCCGTTCTCGCAGAACAGAATCAGAGGCTGACACACAAAGTAGTTGGAACAAAACCGTTCCAAGGATGTATATTTGCCTCAAGAATGTTTTCAGCTTTACGCCACATCCAGAGGAGACACGGACTTTTAAAACAGAAGCCATGAAGTATGTTAGCCACAGATTGAAGCAGGGGGATGGGGGTGTCTTTTGTAAAGTCTCATGACCAAGACACAATGTCATATGCTCACTTTACATCTGTGCCTCTGTTCAAGGGAACACAGTCTAAATTCAAACCCAGATCAGCAACTTCTGGGCAACGCTCTGTCCTTGTATGACAGGTCCTTTCAACAGCCTCTCTCTGCTGTCATCTTCATAGTCCTCAAGAGCTTCATCTGGATGTTATGTGTTGAGATACAAACATAATTATCACCCACTCCCTGGTGTAAGCTACCCATGTTACACGTCTCAGTCCTCCAAGCCTGCCTTGGGCCTCCCTTCTCACCTCCAAGGTTGTGTGAACTCCTGTTAGAAACTCAGGATTACGTCCCTACTGGACACAAGATACTCTGCCAAGGACAGATTCCCAAGACATGTCAGATTTTCAAATACATCATAACACTTGGAATGTAAATTTCCTCAAAAGTACTGCTGGGCCCATGGGCTTTTCATAGATGATACTTTGTGAGAAATTAGAATGAACCAAACCCCAGGTGGCTTTAAATCGAAATCCACAGTCATCCAGGGAATGGGCCTGTCCAGTAGGAACTGGCACAACATTCAGCTTTGTGGTTTCTTAGGTTGGCTGGGGTCTGTTGGAGTTTTCTACCAATCAGTGACCTTTTTGGTGCCCCTGCCAGACAACATTAAGGGTTTTAATTTCATAATATTTTTTTCTTTCCTGTCTGACTTTTCAGTCACTTGTTGTGACTCAAAAGAGGACACCTGAGGAATGAAAAGTGACAAGGGACATATGGGGAGGACACCAGTTGCTTATGTTTGGATCATAGCTTTAAAAATGCTGGTCTAATTCAAGCAGTTATTTGTTCCCAAGGGGAGGAAAAATGACATGACATCTTCTGCACATTTAAGATGAATACACGTTTAGCATGATAAAAAATTTACCCATAAGTGCAATGCTTGTTTTGTTGGTTCAGTGTATTTTTCACCAAATGGTGTGAACATATGGCCAGTACTTCTCTTGGCCATAAGATCTGAAGGGAGAAGACTCCTGATGGCGAGGAGCCATGGTGATTTATCGAGATGAGTTTCAATTCCAAAGGGGAGCTTGGAGTGAAGGCCTCTCTCAGCCAACTCTTGATGTGCAATCCCCTCTGCCCACATTTAACATTTGATGTCTGCTTTGGTGGGTAACAGATCGGAATGCATCTGGAAAAAGAAGGGTTTTGTTAATTAGTGGAATTGCATCTTGGTGGGCCTTGTTTTTGGAAATTAAATTCGATATTAGTTTGGGGGCTCAGAGTACTGAGCAATCAAATCTTGATACAGACTGACATCTGCCACGCACCCAGAATCTGTCTTTAAGGGCCGATGTTAAATAGTGAGATTCCTAAGTGCCTGTAGATCGTTTTTGAGTTCTCGTGCTTGTCCAGGGAATTGAACTTTCGTTTTTGGAGAACACTCTCAAAGCCTCCTGCCTGGCTTCCTTTATGGAGGTGGAGGTGAGAAGTCTGTTTACTCTGTTCTCAAAAGCATATAGGAAACCGAGCTTTGGTGCAGCCCTGCCAGGGGATTTCACAGGGCTCCCATCATCCTCGGGAGAGGCCTGCCTTCCCAGCTCGGCTGCTGACGAGCTCCCCACGCCCTCCAGCCCTCCTCACCTCCAGGACGGAGGGCTTCTGACCCTCCCACCCTGCAAGGGCACGGGGGTGGACACAACCCAGCCCAGTACTTGCCAGGGGGGAGACAGAGCCAGCCATGTGCTGCCTCAGGCCCGGCGGGTCTTCCCAAAGAGCAGGGTTCCTTGTGTTCTGCCGCAGCCCGGTCTGAATTTGCCTACCTCCATGCCTCTGCCATTCCCTTCAGCATAACGTAGTGGGCAAAGCCTGAGCCTGCCATCTAGCACATATTAGGCATTTAATAATCATAGCGCTTTCTCGTTGCATCACGTGCCTAAAGGGGGCCACAAGTTAGCAAGTAAGAACCATTCAGTGTGATGTGTGTTGCAGAGTCACGGGCAGAGGATACAGCGGAAGAACCCAGCCGGGCTTGGAGCCAGCAACCTGAGGCGGCTTCCTGTAGGAAAATGCCTGAGTTGGAGCAGGGCTAAGAAAAGGTGTTCTTTTCCAGGCAGAGGGCTCATCATATAGGAAAGAGTCATGAAAGATCCCTGGGCATTCTGGGACCTAAAAGAAATCCAATATTGTTCAACTGCAGGTTTTGAAGAGACCTGAGAGAGAGGAGGGGTGGGAGTGCCGCGGATGAGACTGGAGAGGCAAGCGAGTACAGGACCACGAGAGCCCTGCATCCCCCTGAGAAAGCTGGCCTTAATGGGCTGCGGAAAGACTTAAAACTCGGGAACAGTGTAATGAGAGCCTCAGCTTAGAATCTGAGACCGGTGGGTGAAAACCATGAGGGGTTTTGCAGTATTCCAGCAAGGAATGCTGAGGGCTGGGTGAGAGCAGCTCCAGGAAACTAATGCAGGGGCTTCTTGAGTTTGTGGTGCTTATGGAACATGCTAGGGTGGCTAGTTAGTGGGCAGTTGCACATGAGGTCTGGAAGCCAGCGCCTGAGTAGAGGCTGGAGTGAAGGTGTGTGGGTGTCATCTGCATAGAAGGGGAGAGTGTGCTGACTGGGAAGACGTGAGGGCCGGGCTCAGGATTCAGAACGAGAGCGTTGAAGGGAGAAACTGGGGAGGAAGAGCAGAAGCCCGGGAGAAGCAGAATCCCGAGGTGGAGGACATCAGGAGGGCGGTGTGAGAGCCAAGGGCAGAGTCCCGGCTGCAGACCACCCGCCAATAGGAGATGCTCTGTGTCCACGCGCTCCGGCGAGGGGAAGGGCATGGGCATGGGGAGGGTGTTTCGCCGTCCGGCAGGGGGATGTACTGCACCCCTTCAGACCTCCCCCAGCCTCCCGAGGCTGGGCCCGGGCCCCCGTTTAAGATGCTCCTCAGAAGACTGGTGAGGGCACAGCTCGTCACTGTCGACCAGGGAAGTCCTGCCTGACCAGCAGTCGGGCCTTGTGGTGAGCAGGCAGAAATAATTCTACTCCTCTCTGCGCAAATGCTCAGATCAAGGAAACCAACTGGCCAATCAGCAGTGTTCTCGCCGTGGGAGGTGGCCTCTGACGTCTGCGTGCCCCGTAGTGGAGCCCACGTGGGGGCCGCACGCGCTCCGCAGCGCCGCCCGCTCCGCACGGTCTCCGGCCCAGCGGTGGTGGAAACCGGACTCCGCAGGCTCTGGCACATCGGTCTTGAGTCAGGGGATAGATCTAGAAGCTGGGCCACTTAAGCTGGATCCACAGTGGCCTGCGTCCTGGGGTCCAGGAGTGCCCTCAGGCTGCCGCGACGACGGCCGGGGTCCGAGGCAAGCGAGGAGGCGCCACACGGCGCTCCCCCATCACGGCCCGCCTTCTCCTGCCGGCCCTGGTCCTCGCCAAGTCCCCAGCCCCGGCCACCAGCGCCTCAGGACCAGCCTTTCGAAGTCACCGGAACATTCCGAGGTGAGCGCCTAGGCTTACAGCCCCTGCTTCCTCCGCGTGCGGCGCAGCCACCTGGGGAGGGCGCCCCAGAACGGCCTGCGGACGCTGCTCAGCGGGCCCGGCCCGGTGCGCTGCCTGGCGTCCCCCGCCAGGGCCCCGGGAGAGCCCCGCGCCGCCGGCTCGGCCCAGCGAGCGTTCACTTCCGCGCCGGAAGCCCCGCGACGGCAGGAGATGGGGCCGCCCTTCGCGTCTCTCCCCGCGGGTCTCCTCCCAGCCCGCGAGGGCCTCCCCTTACCCGGGCTGCTCGCCTCCTGCTCCTCCGGCCTCGGGACCTGCAGCCCCCGCCACTGCCTTACCGCGTGGGCGCCATCCTGCCCTCCTTCCCGGGCTGCTCGCTCCGCTGTGAATCTCAGCTTCTCGTCCCTTCTTCCCTCTGGGCTGTTTTGTTATTTTCCTACCTTTTCGTTGGAATATTTACCTTTATTTCTGTTTGATTTTGTAGGACACATTCAAGTTATCCATTTTCTCGCGGGAATATTCCTTCAGCCCTGACGGCTGTGTGGTGAGGATTGTTTCTTTTCCTCCCTCCACCGCGGATGCTCTGGGGCGAGGGGAGCTCTCTTTTCGGTTGAAAGTGGTTTCATTTTTACCCTCCTGTTCTTGTCTTTGCTAGTGATCTTTCGTTTTCTTGCATTACTGTCGGGGACTATGGCTTATGTAAATTTCTATATCGGAGCATTTTTCTTCTATTATTTCTTCTTCTCTACTCCGTTATTTACTTCTGGAAAACCTGTTGTGCGATCTCCCCAACAGACACTCTGTGATCTTCCTTTTTATCATCCTTGTTATTCGTCGTTTTCACCTCTTTATATTTTCTTCTAAGGGCTCAGAGAATTTCTCGAGGTATTAGTTTGGCTTTCTGTAACATCCAGTACACTGTTCACTGCTTCTGTGGAGCTAAGAAACAATGAGTAATGTTTTACTTCTAGAAACAGTATTTTAAACATTTCAGATGGTTCTCTTTTCATAGATGAAATTTCCTCCCTAGTGTCTTTTTTTTTTTTGCGGTACGCGGGCCTCTCACTGTTGTGGCCTCTCTCGTTGCGGAGCACAGGCTCCGGACGTGCAGGCTCAGCGGCCATGGGTCACGGGCCTAGCCGCTCCACGGCATGTGGGATCTTCCCGGACCGGGGCACGATCCCACGTCCCCTGCCTGCATCGGCAGGCGGACTCTCAACCACTGCGCCACCAGGGAAAACCCCTCCCTAGTGTCTTTGAGAATATAAAGTTTTCTTCTTTCTGGGAGAAGATCAATTTCACAGGAAAATGCTTGTTCACATAAGCCCCCTTATTGTAGGTTTCTGAATCTTTTTATAAGTTCAACTATTTTTCTCCATAATTTATTGGATTTGAGGTGGATTTTGTTAGAAACTGTGTTAAAAGATTTCAGTCTCACACAAAGGAGTAAAGAGGAAACTTTATGTTTTCTGTAATTGAATTTTGTTTCACTGGAGGCTCCGTGAGCCACAAAGGAGAGGGTTGAAGCCATGTTGGAAAGAACACAGCCATAAAAGTCTGCTATGCTCCGAAGTGCGGCACTCAGGGTGCTTCTGGAGGCCGTTCGCGGACATTGGCCTTTTGCCAGTAAATTCAGGGCTTGTCCTGCCACCCTACACTAGGGTGAGGGGTAGGGGGTACAGCCATAGAGGTGGCTGGGCAGTGTGGTAATGTGTGTCTGGGTGCCTGGGTGTGTCTGCACGTGTGTCTGTGTGTATTGGCCGGGGTGCTGCAACCTTTCTCTAATTGCTGCCGCCACCTCCATGAGAGGCCCTTATAGAAATAGCCCCGTTTTACTAATCATAGTGTCCCTTGCAGATTGGCCCTGGGGATGGATGCCAACTCGGGGCTCTCCACCAACGTTTCCTAGAGCCTTTCCATCGGCCCCCATGCCCAGCCCTGGCCAGTTCCTGGGAAACTAGTGGTTCCACTCCAACAGCCTCAGGTAGAAAATTATGTCCCGGCTCTTATTTTTCCCTTTTGGAATTTGTGGGAGCTAACTTCTGTGACCTGACATGGCCAGGTTTTTGTTAAGAAAAGTTTTATCCCATATCTTTTTAAATGACTTTCTGTTTCTCAGTAATTACAGATTTACAGGAAGTTGCACAAACAGTACAGAGAGGTCCCCTGTACCCTTCACCAGTTTCCCCAGTGGTTACATCTTAGATAAACATATTCAGTGTCAAAACAGGAGCTTGATGTTGGTACAATGTGTGTGTATATGCCATACTTCTAAATATTCAAAGGTAATGAAAATATCCGTTTCACCCCCAGGTGCCCCCCCCTTAGTCAGTCCGCAGCGCCCTGAGTCACTGCGGGCGCTGGGCCTCTGAACCCTCCCCGGGCTCAAGGTTGCCTCCTGTGTCACTAGGTGGTGAGCCTGAAAGCTGGCCCGGCTTTCTGTCCTCACGGCTCTTGACCTTCGCTTCACCACACATGCTCACACTCCAGGGCCAGGCTTGGTGTTTGGAGCCCCCAGCCAGCGCAGGGCGCCAGCCCTCACTCCTCCCGCACAGTGGCCCCCCAACGGTCCTCCCTCACAAATGACCTCGGTCCATTAGAGGTGTTTAGTAATAGGAAACCTAAGTGGTCCTGGCTTTCCTCCAGCTCGCCCAGGCCTCTCCTGAGCCCCCGGGGCCCCGCTTTCTCATCCTCCCCTCAGTGAATGCCGGATCCTGAGTTTGCCCACGGCTGCCCAGCACCACACTGGCACCTGTCTCCAGACCTGAGTCCCAGGGGCGGGAGCCGAGAGTCATTCCACACAAGGCCTGGTCCCTGGGGATCAAAGGTAAGCTCTCAGAGGAAACAGGAAGGTCCTCCAAGGAAATCCTGCAAAAGGAGTATAGTTAAGAGAGTGGGATGACCCCAGTTCATAGCTGTATGTTTTCTCATGAGCTTATTGTTCGTTTATTGAGTTTACTGTTACAGAGGAAAAAAAGCAACATTTCCTCTTTCTTAAAAGGTGTCCTGTGGCCATTGGTAAGCTGGGGTTTCCCTGGCTTTCCCCAGAACAAAGAGCCCTCCTTCCAGTGCCTGGAAGTGAGGAGGATCTGTCTTCTCGAGAAGGACCAATCTCTGGGCCCAGCCCGAGGATGTGGTAGCCACTATGGCCAGGCCCTGCTCAGAGACGGGAGGGCACAAATGCAGACGTGTCACCAGGGGAGGACATGGTGGAGGGCGTTGATGATGCAACGAGGTTTCTTTTGAGAGGGATGGTCTGAGTGACCACAGGTAATGAACAGCTCCAAGCCTTCCCAAGGAGACCCCTCTGAATAGCACTCACTGCACGTGGAGGGAGGTGATGGGTGCAACTCTGTGCAGTAAACAGAGTCTCATCAGCATTCCATGACTCGTGAGTCTGCAATAACCCAAAGGCACCAGAAATGTTTAATAATACCAGTAGCAGGAAAACCTCAGTAATGAACCTGGAACTGGAAAGTCTGCCCCAACACTGGAGAGGGTAGAGATGGGACACCTAACCCTTGTGTACTCTTGCCACCATTCCGGCTTCCCCCACCAGGCCATCGATGCTTCCAGCAGCCCTGGGAGGGAGCTGTGGGCCCAGCCAGGGCCCTTGGTTGCCAGTGGCAGAAACCGACATGGGCTAATTCAAGCAGAGATGCGATTTATTAGAAGGATATCAGGTGGCTCACAGAATCAACAGAAAGAAAACCAGGCTCAGCAAAAGGGCAGAGACCACAGGAGGGTGGCAGCTGAGAACACACCAGCCATGCCCCTGGACCAGTGCCCACTCAGACCTTGCTGCCAGAATCGTGCCAAGGCAGTGGAGGGACACTGGCAAGGGGACGGGCTGCGTTGTGGCAGAGTGGACTGTGAAAGCTGTGTGCCCCTCCGTGTGGCTCTCTGCCCACGGGGCTCTCGCGGTTCGGCGGATGGGGAGGGACACACTGTGCTCCAGGTGAAGTGTGGCCAGAAGGAATTCTTTCTCTGCCGACGCGTCAGGCAGCTCCTCGGGTTAACGAGGCTTCTGTGGGCGCGGGTGCTTCACTGAGAGGGCGGCGTGGGTGGTAATGGGGGCTCTCGGGCGCTCCTGGATGGGGCTCAGGACTCGAAGTGGGTGCAGGGTGCGTGGATGACAGAACAAATGGGGCCCCCTAATAAGGGGGAGAAAGCAAGTTATTTGGGGAAGACTCAGAGAATCCTAAAGAGTAGAATTCTGACAGCGGGTGAAGACGTGGTCCAGAGGACTCGTGGGGACAGACAGGTGTCGAGTGTCGTGCGGATAAGGGTGTTCTTGACAAAGTGAAGCAAGCAGGCAGTCGTTAGAGTGCGGCGACGGCCGTCACTTGCGTTCCCTGGCAGCTTTGACGGCTTCTAATCATCCTGCCCCTGCAGTTACCCTCGGGAGCAAGCTGGGCCTCCAGCCGAGCCTTCCCAGCCCGCAGACTAAGTGAGGAAATGAGAGCCAGGATGTTCAACGTGCCTCTAAGACTCATCGGAGCAATTAGAAGTTTCCAGAATTGCCTGGAGAAGAGAAGGCCAGCAGGTGAGGACGGGGACGGAGGTGCCGAGGGTGCAGTCAGTGGTGGCTGTGAGGGACGAGGAAGCAAGGGCAGCGATCCCAGCCGCAAGGGTGGGGGAGGCGGGGAAAGGCCCTCCCACGGGCGTCCCGGGAGGGGGCCCGCTGCTCAGCGGCCACCCGGGGGGGTTGGCTATTCAAGTTAAAGGCCAAAGCAGCGTCCCATCGGGGCCTGCAGCTGGCTGAGTCTGGGGAGGCCTTGGGATTTCCAGGCCCCATCACAGCGTTCGCAAGGCCTCTCACCCCCGCCGCCCAAGGGGAGCAGCCCTTTTGGGGGGCGGGGGCCTCCATGGGAGCTGGGCTGGGTGAGTGAGGGGGCGGGTGGCGCTGGCCTTCAGCCCTTGTGCCGTCGTAGGGTTAGGACTCGTGCACTTCCTCCCACTGCAGAACAGGGACTGATAAAGTCTCATGTATGAAATCAAAGCAAACAGGAACCTGTTAGTAAAAGATGCGGAAAAGAGAGAGCCCAGAGGAGAGGCCAGAGCCCTGCGCACTGGGACATACGGCACTTGTCAATCAAACGCAGAGCGACTTTCAGAGAGCCGGCGGAAGGCAGCCCCGTGCCGGCCGCCCTGTGTGCGCTGCCGGCGCCTCTGTCCCGCAGGCCCCGCAGAAGGCTCCCATCCGGGGACGAATCAGCCTTCCAGAGGGCAGTCAAGGGCCCTCTGCTGGAACTTGGTTAGCAACTGAGCCCTCAGGTGGCTTCACGTGGACGCCGCTAGACGTGGGCAAAAGCCGGGGAGGCGGTGGCTCCCCTCGGGGGCGGACAGGCTGCCTCTTCCTCCCAGGCGGCTTTCCTCCCCTTCCCGCTGCCCTTTCTCTCTGACAGCACCCCTCAGGCTTCGCCACGTAGTCCAGGTGTGCGTTTGTGTCAGTGACCGTATCCGGAAGGGGGGCCAGGGCGGGGACAGTTCCCTCACTGTGAACTTCAGGGCCTGGCGGCGCCTGGCAGGGAGCGCGTGCAGCTCCAGCGGGCGGTGGCACAGGTTTTGTCCCCGCTGGACTAACCGGGAGGAGTTCCTTTGAGGAACATGCTTCTCATAGGGCAGACGGGTTTCTCGCCTCCTGTTTTTAACGTGGTCTACATTTAGGAAGAATTTGGTCCCTGAATGCTCCTTCTCTAAGTCTTCTCGGTGTGGTCTTCCTCCACCTGCCGGGGGTCCGCACCACTTGGAGTCATGTGGAAGCGCCAACCCCTGCCGCTTCTTTACCTCAAACGCGCCTGGTCTGCGCCTGTCCTCGGACCGGTGCCACCTTCCCTACCGCTCGGAGAGAGGTGGCCCCGGTTGGCCTGGGGCTGTGTAACGCCATCGCAGGGCTCCCGGGTCCTCTGTGCTGCCGCCTTTGCCCCATGTCCCCATCCAGTGCCCCATGAGCCCATCCTCCGCCCTTGCTCCCAGCTCAGGGCTCCTGCCCGGTTTTTCCACCTAGACTCGTGGGGAGGCCCTGGGAACTGGGAGCTGGCCCTTTGGTGTCAGGAAGGGAGGGCGAGTCTTTCCCAGCAGGGGGAGGAGGAAACCAAGTGGAAAATACTTCCCACCCGGTTCTCCCTCGTCTGAATCTGGGGCAGGGAATTGGGATGTTGGAAAAGTGAAACTCTAGATAGTCCCAGGAACAAGAAGGTGTGGAAACAAGGAAGAGGCACCAGGTACCAGAAACCACCCGAATGAACGAAAATCCAGTTAGGGTCTATTCATCACTTGAACCAGGTACAAACAGGCCTGCAGGCTGCCCTTGACCTTGAACACGTTGTCTTATTCTGCAGTGTCTGCCGACAGGCTGAACTCCTGGGTGCAGGACCCAGAGCCACTGTGTGGATGCTGGGCACGGTGGGGCTCCGGGCGTGAAGGACAGCCTTGACTGAGCCCCTGACCCCGCAGCTACTGGTAATGGGGCGCAGCAGCGTTAGCACATAACCTCACAAATACTGATTTCCGTCACTCCCTGCAGCCTCCCTTCCACAATCCAGTCTTCCTTCCGTGCCCTTTTCTTAAAGTAAGAGGTTAAAGAATGTGTCCATTGTAGAAAATTTGAAAGTATGGGAGCATAGAGATAAAAATTTTAAATAAAAATTACCTCCAATTCTGGCACTCAGAAATATCTACTTGAATAAAGTGTTGAATTTTATAAGCAAATTTTAAAATTTATTACATCATGAGCCTTTTCATGTCAGTAATTTTTCTAAAATTTGAATCTTAGTGGCTGCCTAGGGCTCCATTTATTTCACCAGTCCCCTGTTGTTGGACATTTATGTCTTTTTCCAAATTTTCACCACCATAAAAAATGCTGCAATGAACATCCTAGAAGATAAATCTTTTTGACTATCTCTAATTAATTAAGATAAATTCCTAGAATAAATTCCTGTAAAAACAATGTATCAAGTGGGATAATGCTATTTAAAGCTATTTGGACACATCACCAAGGTACACTCCGGGGAAATCACATCTTTGAAAATCCCAATGGACGTGTACAAAGGGTCCAGTTCCTTGAACCCAGCCAGCACTCTCTTTTTCCCCCCAAAATTTGATAGACAAAAAAGACCTTTTATTGTTTTGTTTTCATTTCTTTGTCAACAAGATTGAATATTTTAAAATATGTTCTTAACTCACTTATATTTTGTCTTTTGGAAAATTTCAATTTGTATCCTTTGTCAATTTCTCCACAAGATTATTAATCTTTTATAAAATTGTTTCTGACTTCAGTCTCCTTATCTGCAAAAAGGATCACTTGGACCAAATGACCTCTTGACCCCAAGGTTATTTCAAAGAGCTCAAATCTTCCTCTCTGCTGTCACCCTCCCCTCATCAGCAGCCTGCCCAGGTCTCTAAACCTATTAGCATAGCTCCAGGAAAACTTGAATTTCAAATGTCTGCCTGGGTTGAGTTTCACAGTTGAATAATCAAGTCAGGTGGCTAATCAGACCCACAGGTGTGAGTGGGAGCCAGTCCCTCCCTGAGGAAAGGACCAGGCTGAGGTCTCTGCCTTTCACACCAGCTGGGTGTGGGCAGTTCTAACTTGTGCAGAAATGCCTAATGGGGGCCAACCTCCCCCACTTACTGGTTGAGGAAATGATGATATATCCATGCAAGGGACTTAGATGTAGATGTAAATTTTGTGACATGGAAGAATTTATTTTTAAATAAGAAAAGTAGATTCCAGAAGAATGAAAGCCCTTTCATACGTGCTCACGTGCACACTCAGAGAACGTGATCTGGAAGCATATTCTGCAATATATTAACAATTTCCATCACTAGGAGGTGGGGCTACCAGTTTTGTTTTGTTTTGTTTTGTTTTGCGGTACGCGGGCCTCTCACTGCCGTGGCCTCTCCCGTTGCGGAGCACAGGCTCCGGACGCGCAGGCCCAGCGGCCATGGCCCACGGGCCCAGCCGCTCCGCGGCATGCGGGATCCCCCCGGACCAGGGCACGAACCCGTGTCCCCTGCATCGGCAGGCGGACTCCCAACCACTGCGCCACCAGGGAAGCCCCAGGGCTACCAGTTTTTACTTGGTTCTTTTAATTTGTACTTTTCGACACAAATGTGAATATCGCTCAGGGAGCAAGGCCACTCCTCTCTCTCTCTTTTCCTTTCACATGTTGCCTAAAGTGGACACTGAGGCAGCTGCCCACTGAAGTCACGTCCCCAGGGCCAGTGTGTCATCACCTTCAGGCGGCTCTGGGTGGAACCTCATTACACTGTCTGCCAGGTCCTGTCAGGCCTTGTCGGGCCCGGAAAGCTGGCCCGCAGAGGCCCCACTCCCGTACATGGACTGGGCTTTCTTCAGGAAGAATGTTCTCCCACTGGCCTTTTGTGGCTCTCTGGGCCTGGAGCTACAGCCCCCTGAAGTAGGGGGTCCCCGGGGGCATGGGAGCAGAATTGAGTGCCCTGCTCTTCAGTCTGCACTCCCGGGCCAGCAGGAAAACATGGTCCGGGAATTTACCACTGACCTGCCTGGCATACTCTCCCCGCCCCCTCGCACACGCGTGTGCACATGCATGCTTCTCTAGGCAGACTCAGGCAACCTCTTGGGCCTGGGGTCTCTCGCTGGCTCTCCCAGGCTGGTTTCCCAAGGACCTAAAACAGCTGTTTTGTTGTGACAGGTGAAGTCAAGGCTGCAGCTGGGTCGAGGAGGGAGCGCTGCTGGTGAAAGAGAAAAATCTAGGTAGTCCTGCAATGCTGTCCATCCTCCTGCATGCCCAGAAGTGGAGTGGACTGGCAGACATCCATTAGCTTTAGGCTGCCTTCAGCGGAAGACGTGGGGATCGAGCACCTTTGTAAGTATGCGAGTCAGGGCTCACAAGTGCAAGTCTGCTTAGGGCTGGCCGCCGCTGGCTGGTGGCCACTGCCCTGCGGCCTCGGTTCCCAGACAAGCCTCCTTAATGCAGGACCTGGGGTGGGATGCCTCAGCTCAGGCTCAGGGTCATAGCAGACAAAATGCCCCTTCCAGACACCAAGAGGCAGCTCCCCAAATTCAGAGTGTGGGAAGAGAACTGCAGGCCGGGGCTGGGGGAGCAGGGAGAGCTCGGGGCTCCAGGGAAGAGAGTGACGGGTACTTTTACAAACACATATCACTGTCAAGGTTCAGAACTGTTAACACCTGGGATTCTTGTGATGGCTCAGAGAAAGCCCCCCCCCCTTTTTTAAGCCCTTTTAAATAATTCTTTAAATTTAAGAAAACCCAGTTTTCCAGTTCCACGTGGATAAATTGCAGGGGGCGGGTGTTGGAGTCAGAAAGACCTTGAGCAAATTAAACTTCCAGTGTTTAAACACACCTGCAGTGTGCTTGTTTGTGAATGGGAACTCTCATATGGGTCTCAGATTAAATGGGGTGATGTTTGTGGGTCCTTTGCTCAGTGCCTGGAATGGCAAGAGCTCAGTAAACAGTCACTCTCTCCTCCTATTGCCTGGGAATCAGAACCAGGAAAAACCCAGGGGGGCCCAGTGTCGAGGTCAGGTGGACAGGGCAGGACTGTGCACCTGCCAGGGCAGCCCTGGGCGGTGACAGAGAGTGGAGATCAGCTCCTGGTCTAGCGGGAGTGTGTTCAATGAGAAATAGGGCAGTTAGTCAAATAATGATAATCATGACAAAATTAGAGACTAACAGGCAAAGTGATCTGGGAGTCCAAGGAAGGAGAGTCAGTCATTTATTATTTATGTATTATATATTGCATATTACATACATATATGCCTGGAATACGATAGATGATAGACAGACAGACAGATGAAAGATGTCTGGTGTGAACCAGGAGCTATGTTCATAGTGTGAACAAAGCAACTTAGATACTCTGCCCTCAGGGCTGCTCAGCAAAGTGGGGGAGACAATGAACAGGGAGGTGAGTGAAAAAACAATTACACATGGGAGCCCATACTGTAAAGGGAAGATACTGAGGTGACACAAGAGGATGAACAGGAGGTTCCCATGTCAGTGTATCAGAGAGGGCTCCTCTGAGGAGGTGACATAGTCAAGCCCAGAGGGCACCGTGGGACAAGTGGGGAGCAGCCCCAAGCGTGTGGGAAGCAGTTCACACAGTCAGAGACCACAGGGCAAGAGCTGGCCAGGGGCCAGGAGCGAGACTGGAGAGGCCATGGGCCTGAGAAGAGCATCATCCCCCTCAGGAACCTGCAAGCCTTGGGGGTCCAGACAAAAGTCTTAGGGCAAATGGGTCAGAGGTCTGCACCAGGGAATGCTCACTCGTTCGCTGTTTTTATCTGTAGCTGCTTTTTCATCCAGGGCCACTGCAAGAGCAGTTACATGGTACCGCGTTTGCCCCACGTCACCACCAGGAGGGTGCTGCCGCCATGCCCTTCAGAGCTGGAGCCCCCCAGGCCGCTGGGCCAGGAGATGCCACTGTCCGGAAGATGTCGCTCAGACGCCACCTGACAAGGATCTCCTCCTTGTCCTCCTTCCCTTAACTCCGCCTACCCTTCAGCTTCACAGCTGCTGGCCTCCTGGTATGCAACCCCCCCTTCCCCCATGCGCCTCTGCTTTGGGTACGTGGCCAGTTATCTGCAGCCCCTGAGTCTTCATTCGGAAACTTTACACGTATTCAACTCTCTGGCTCTCGTTGAAAATCCATCCCTACAACCTTTTTTCCTGCCTCCCTGGGCCTACTGCCCATTTGTCTGGTCTCCACGGCGAAGGGCACCTCTAATGGATGCGCAGTTCCTATGAGGTCAGACCCGGGCCTCTTGTCACCTCCCTGCCTGCACACACCCCCCATCTCACTGGCAGCTGCCTCTTCCCCCAAATGACCCACATACATCGATGGTCTAGTTTCATCTTCTAAAATTCCTTTCCCTCCTCTTCTCTTGTTTTCTGCCCAGTTTTAAGTATCCCTAAGATGGTTTACTAGAACCTTTCCTGATCTGCTCTGGACCCTGGTCTCTTGACAGTGGGGATTGGGGATTAAGGATGGCCAGGGATGTGGCTACGCTGTGCAGGGGATGCGGGTGTGATGACCTGACTGGAGGGCGAGGCTGCTCTGTGCACCATCAGGAAGGGCATGGGCTGCGGTGGCGGCTTAGTCGGATTGGAATCCCCAAGCAGCCACTTGTTAGGTGTGTTCAGTGAACAATTCCGAAGCACCTACTGTGATGCAGGTCCTGGGAGTACATTCTTGGATCATATAGTCTCTGTCTTCTTGTAGCCTTTGGGCTGGTGGGAATAGGGTCACCACATTTAGCAATAAATATACAAAATGGTCAGTTAGATTTGAGTTTCAGACAAATGATGAATTTCTCTTTAGTGTAAAATTCAATATTTGTTGCTTATCTGAAATTCAAATTTAACTGGACATCCCGTATTTTATCTGACAACCCTGAGTGAGATGGAAAGAAAACAAATAAGTAAATACAGAAATAACGTAATTCCAGGATTCTGGTGGATAACTGGGAAGAAAAAGCCAGTGTTCTGTGAGAGCATCCCAAGGGGCCAACTGGATGGTGAGAGATGGGCTCCAGGAGTCTGGCAGCCTGGGAAGGAGCCTCTATTTGCAAAGCCCAGGGGTGAGCATTCCAGGCAGATGGAATAGCAAATGCAAAGGCCCTGAGGTGGGAAAGAGTTTGACATGATCCTCTGTCAACAGGCCCGTGTGACTGGATGGAGGGGCTGGTAGGCAGGTGTGTACGACTTGATGACATGATCGACCGGGCCACATTGAGTAAGGTACTCAACAAATTATATCATGAGTTATTAATAATTACGATTTTTAAAGTCAGTCAAATATGAATTCCAAACATTGTGTGGAATACTCTTTCAGTCACCTAACTGCCATACTTAACTTTCTATAAAGAGGCCATTTTAGTGCATATGGTACTGAATACCATCCAGCCAGGCATAATATATTTGCCTTAGCTTTAAAAGTTCTCTTAAAAAATTAAGCTGCAGAATATTGTCTGAAATCCCTTTTTCCATCATAAGACATTAAAAAGTCAACCAGGACACTCCCCCGCCCCCGCCACCAGTGACACTAGGGAAGTTGTAAATCACAGGTGTCAGTCAGCAGAGACACGGGGCTTCTGCTGGCCCCTTTGTACTCCCCTGACAGCCCACATCTGGTGTGTGACTTGGGGCTTGTCACTTGACCTCTCCGAGAACTGCTCATCTGTAAAACAGGAATAAGGATAACACCTTGACGCAGAGGGTCATCGTGAGGGTCCAGGAAATAATGTCAGTCAGTTTGTAAGGCATTGAAGGTCACAAGAAAAGCGTGGCCTGACTGCTGTTTATACCATAGTCGTCCCAATTATCACCTCCCTCAGCTAAAAGAGAAGGAAAGGCAGTCAGAGTTAAATCACATGCCCAAGGATTCCAAGCAGTCCAGAAAAGTCATCTTCCTGCTTCATTTTTCTGTGCAGGTTACTTTCAGCCTGCTGAGGCGGGGAGAGATGATTGAACAAACTGCTTGTGAGCACTGAGGTAAGATTTAGTGCAGGGACACGTGTCTACAATGTAGCTTAACCTCTGAAGGTTCAATGTCAGTGGACAGTGCTGACCCTCCTCGCATGCAACCATGATTGAAGGCCACAGCAGAAGCCTTCTTCTTCAGCTGCTAAGCCAGGTTTATGTCACAAAATCCCACCAACAGTAGGGACTGGAGGTCTCTGTCTCAGGCAGAGCCTGCTCTCGGTGGGACACGGTGGTCAGGGGCCCCGGGGCTGGCCCCAGAGCTTAACTCCATGACCCATTGGCCCTGTGAGGCTCGGTTTTCTCCTCTGCCACTTGGGGCTGGGGCGGTGCTGTCTACGTCACAGGGAGGTGGCGTGGGTTCAACGCGATGGCATGTGGCTAACATGCTTAGCACAGCGCCTGGAACCTGGAAACATTCAGCAAAAGCCAAGGGCAAAGCCAGCGCCACCTTCAAGGTCGCCCAGGTTGTTGGGGGAGGCGTCATGCACAATATCACCATTGCTGAGCGTGAGTGTGTGCTCGTGTGTGCAGATGGCCTGAGCCACAATCAGGGCAGGTCCCAGAGGTCCCCAAATCCTTTCCTGCCCCGTTGCTGACGCCTGGAAGGCAGCGTCAGCTGCCCATCCCCTCTGTTTGGGCTCTGACCCTGCACTGAATTCTGTCTTCAGCCCTGTGAATCCTGGTGTGAACATCAGGTGCCTGAATATGGGCTGGGCCTCCGGAGGGGGTGAGGGCTGGGGGCACTGCTGGCCTCTGGTTGCCAGTCGAGGTGCAGCCACTTCCTAGGGAAGTGAGCCACACGGGAGGAGAGCGCAACCTTTTATTTTTGCTGCACCTCAAAAGAAAACTTTACATTTGAAATTAACAGCATGTCTGCTGCCAGTATTTGTGGTTACTACCTGTAACATAAATCTCTTTTAGAGATGTGTGAGAACAGCATACATAATGAAATATCAACATGAAGCTTGATTTAAAGTGGCTTTTCATTAATATAACAAATGAAGTGTACCAAAGTTTGAAAGTATATTCCTTTGGGCCTAATTAAAACACTGAACAGAATACATGTATATGTATGTTTTAAACGAAGACATTCAGCGGCCAGAATCCGCTGCACAAATTAATTCACATCGAAAAGTGCGCTGTGCGCGCGTGGTCGCTACTAACCTAGCCCATCCCCTTCCCTGAGATGTCTCCGATTTAACACCTGCATGAGGTGTCAGGGGAGTTTTGCTTTAAAAACATCACCCCCTACACAGCGGGGCGCTTCACGGGGCTGCCTTTTGGTCAGAGAGTTTTCTGTGCGCCTTGGAAGGCTTCTGAGAACTGGATGTCCTCTGAGTGAGGAGAATGCCCTTGGCCTTCGGTCTGTGGCCTCTGCCTGGGAGGGCGGGGCTGGAGCTGGGAAGCAGCGGGCTCCCTCCAAACGGAGAGGAGCGCTGACTAGAGGGGCCTGGACCACCCACGGTGGCGTCCAGGTATAGGAACCTGGGGGCGGCTAGGGGATGGTGGGGAGACGGGGGTGAGGAGAGTGGCCATGTGGCTGAGCACTGTGGCCCCACCCCTGGATTGAGGGCGGGGAGTAGATGCGGCATCTGCCGTGACCCTCACCTCCACCCTTTGAGGGCAGTGAACTCAGGGGTGCCCTGGAAACCCAGCGGAGGCCCCAAGAGTCTGTACTCCGAGGCCGGGGTGAGAAGGGGGCGTGGGGAGGGCAGTGACTCCCTGGTGACGATTTTGTTCAGGGGCAAAAGATGCCTCAGAGGCCAGGCTGCCTGACCGACCGAGAGACCTCTCATCCATCCACGTGTCCCCTCAGCCATCTGGGACCAGGTCTTGCTACCAGGCCGTGGAGCCGGACTTCTTAACACGATCCTCTGGAACAGGATGGGCCTCTATACTTGCAGGGAAATACCTCCCGGCCCAGTGAGGCCTCGAGGGGCGACAGGGCCCAAGTGGCAAGTGAAGTGGTGTGTGTGTGTGTGTGTGTGTGTGTGTGTGTGAGTGGACACACGTGCTGTGTGTAGTGTGAGGATGCAGCCTTGGAAAGATGGACTCTGCAAACAGTGACCATGTCTGTGCTGGTCAACTGGTGACCTAGAGCTTCCATGAGGGGCAAGTGGTTAGCCTCTCTGTTCCTTACCTGTACGTGGAGACACCAGTAGTACTCTCCCCACAGGATCCGTGTGAGGGTTGAATTCAGTACTTCACGTGAAGTGTTGTTCCTCAGAGCAGTAAGCATTTCATGATGGTTCATTATTCTTATTATTCTGTAAGTTACGGGCTCCTAGTTCAGTCCCTGGGGACTGTTAGGAAGTGAAGGACCACACTAATAACTCAGATTTGTATAGCGCTTTACAATTTACACGTGACTTTCACAGACCTTATCTCCTCTAAACGTGTGATGATGTAGGCAAGGTGCTGGGTTGTTATTCCTCCTTTCTCGGAGGAAACACGCTCAAAGGGTCTGGACTTGCCCTGCATCACACAGCCTCTAAAGGGTGGGACGCAAGTTCTGGTCTGAGTTTCAGCCTTTGAACCATTTGGCCCTCCACCCTGGGGCTGGGAGAGGAGCTCCCATGGGGAACCTCAGAAAGCTGTACAGAACTTGCAGAACTTCACAGGCTGGGGAAGAAGAAAGTGAGCGAGGTGGGGCGGGCACTGATGGCAGAGTGAGCCCAGCCAGTACCGTCCCCTCCAAACACTTGGACCAGGTCAAGAACAGGCTCTACTTCCATGCAGCGGTGACTGCATATCTCCCTGGTGATGGGAGGACCCAAGGCCCCAGGTCAAACCTCTCCCTTTCTGGGTGATTTATCAGAAGGCTGGTGGCTGCTACCAAAATCTCTGTATTTAACTGGAAGCGTATTAACAGGCACGTGGTAAAGAGTTCTGGGCCATGGGAATCCTTAGATCTCAAGTTGTCATACGTGGCCTTTTGCGTTGGAAGATGCTGTCATTTCCCACAAACACAAGCCTAGGGGAAAGTACAGTGCCAACCAGACCTTTTCCCCAGGCTGGCTCTAGGAAGAGGCCTTGCCGTGTGCAGTGGGCAGTGTTTATGTACCGGGTGGGGCTGTTGCTGGTCGTGACGCTAACACAAATGGTCTCCACAAACAGGCGAGCGAGCTCTCCTCTGCCGGCGATCATCCCGCCTTTGGTTCAGCAACAGTGAGTAACACCCTGTTGCTCCATGAGCACGATCTCCAAGGAATCAAGGTTCAGAGATGGGGGTCACACGGGGCTGGTGGTGGAGGGGTTGGGAAACCTGCCCGTTTGAAGAGATGTTGAGAAGAGGTCAAGGTGGAAAAGGTTGGTTGGGCCTCTTCTGTTGTGAGAGGCAGCGGCCTGATCCCAGCCTTCAAAGGCTAAGGGGACACGGGCATGTGTGGCACGAGAGGAGCTAGAGTTTGTTCTGGCGTGTGCGCAGGAAGTCCTCCTCAGCCCTGGGGAGGACACTTCAGAAGCTCTTTGCTCCTCAAGAAATGGTGGAGACAGGAAATGGAACTGGACGCCAAGGGCTCTTGGGCAGACTTAAGAACCGAGAAGAGAGGAGGTTTTTGAAGGGCAGGGGACTAAAAGGGATATGCTGGCTTCCAAAGCACTGAGACAAAGGTCAGGTGGCCTGGTGAGCCATCCAGCAGGGAACTCCAGACCGCTGGCCGGCTCCCAGCCTGGGGTGCGCTTGCTGCCCCTTGCCTTCACATCTGCTGTTCCCTTGTCTGGAACACCCCTCCTCTCACTCCTGGCCTTTGAGACTCAGCCTTCATTGAACATCATGTGGACGTGAGTGACACTTCAAGGAGAGAATTGGCAGGGTTTGGATCAGACTGGATTTGTGTTGAAAAGAGCAAGGGAGGGGAAGGTGTCAACCTGGGTCACATGTATTTGACGCTGGAGTAATTGGGGGTTGAGGCTATTGGAAGTAGTGGGGAAACTGGAGGCAGAGAGGCTCTCCTTCCTTTCGGATAGGAGAAGTTCCCCTGTGAGTGAGACAGTCATGGAAGACCACCTGGAGCCCCCCAGAGAGGGCTCTGTGAGGACTCAGGCCTGGGTGTGGTGACCTGGAAGTAACTCAGGTTGCTGGTGGCCAGGCCTGGGACGGAGGGGGAAACACACAGGATGGGGAAATCAGGTTGAGGGTGGGTGTGGGACGCAAAAGCAGGCCAGGTGGGCAGGGATCAGGCCCCTCTCGCCTGGCAATTTTAACCTGGTCACATCAACCTTGGCTTTCTTCACTGCTCTGGAAGGGAACCCAAAGGCCCAGCATTTAAAATCTTAAGCCGCCGCTCAAATAGAACAATTAAAAAGAAAAAAGCATTCCTGGGCACTTGGAATTTGCTAGCTGATGGTTTGGGGTGGAGTCCAGGAGCAGAGCTGGGATGCACAGAACCAAGCCAGACAGGCAGCTTCGGGGAGGGTGCTGCGCCGCCCCCGCCTTCAGTTACCAGAAGCAAATAGGATTCTGCCGAGAACTGAGGCCAAAGACGGTTATGTGTCCCTGGGCTGCTGCCCTCCTCTGCCTTCGGCCCAGTCCACACTGCGGGCCGCACGGCTTCCTGAGATCGTCTCTAACCTGGAGTCCTGGCTTCCCTGGGGTGGGGGTGGGGGGTTACAGGCCGGTCCTGAGCAGGACAGAAGGTGGGAGAGAAGTAAAACGCCCCTGTTTAGAGGCACAATAAGCACTGGGAAGCGAAGGGGGCTTCCCAGGGCCAGAGAGGAGGGGGAGGCGGAAGGCGGAACGTCAGGCCCTTGGGAGGCACTGGTGCCTCCTCCCACTGTGGCGGAATGGGGGTGAGGGTGGGGGGCCTCGGCGGCGTGCGGGGTCCAGAGGGGAGAGGGCAGGGGGGCGGGATGCGGGCGGGGGGTCCCTGAGGGGGCTGGGCACATCCTCGGAGCGCATTTACCCTGCCCCTGCGGTCGGCGGGGTTGGGACGACAGATGCACGTCGCGGCCCCATCCCAGTGCCCCCTTGCAGGCCTGGGGCCGGTCCATCGCCGCAGGGCGGCAGCGGCCCGCGGTCCAGGGCGCGCCTCCGAGTCGCCTGCGGGCAAGGCGGCGGCGCAGGGGGAAACACACCACGGGCCCACGGGCTCGGCCCCGCGAGGTCGCCTCCCCTGGGGCCCACCCACGACTCAGACGGCTGCCCCCAAACTGAAGCGTGGGATGGTTCCACCGCCCTAAATCACGCAAACTTAGCGGTGCAGGGCCTGCTTCCCCGCAGCCGCGCCTCCGGAGCGCGGGGCGGACCGCGGGCACCTCCCGCCAAGGTCAACAACGGGTGCCCCCGCGCCTGCCCTTCCTCCTCCCGAGCGGTCAGCTCTGTAGGGACCTGGTCGAGGCGGCAGCGGAAAGCGGGCACGGAGCCTGGTGGGAGCCCAGGCACCACCTGTGCCGGAGTCAGGGCGGGGGGGGGGGGGGGCGCCGCTGCCCACGCGCAGATTCCAGGCCGCCCGGGCCAACCTTTCGGCGCCTCAGGGCGAGCGACCCAGGAAACCGCGTTATAAACCAGCCTCGGCGTGAAATTCGGCGGCCGCTGTTCCGCACACTCTTGCACTCTCCCGGGCGCTTTGGTGGCGTTAGAAAATGCGCCCCTTGCGAGGCGCGCCCCCCGCCCCTCCGGGGTGGCCTGCGTCCGCGCATGCGGGGTTCGTCGAGCCCTGGGCGCCGCCTCCGCGCGCTGCCGGCGGAGTAAAGACGACGGGGTCCCGAGGGGGCGCTTGGCAGGACGGTGCGGAGGGGCGCGCAAAGGTGTGAGCGGTCCTTGTCGGGGGCGTGCGGTCCTAGTTGGAAGTGGATGTTAAAGATGAGAAATTCAGTTTTGTAAAGTGAAATGTCACGGATTTAGAGTTTCGAACCCACCCCTAGCCTTTGGTATTTGACTGTCTCTATCCTTGGCAGTGTGTGAGTCCCATATTTCAAAGAAAGAACTTTAAAGTTTCATAAAGCTCCAAAGATTTCAAATAGCTTTATTGAAAGCACTTTGATGGTTTAAATGCAAACACATGAATTACGTATCTCTTAAATTACACAGGGTTTTAAATCTAAGGGAACATGTTTTTGGCAAGATGGATTGGGGCTTTGTCTTGTGTGGGTATTTCTTTTTTTTTAAGCGTGTGTAACGTGTATTCAGGTTGTTGGTGGGAAGAGAAGAGAAAGGAGGCATCAGGTGAAGGATGCTGAGACTTCCTGCCTTCCTGCCACCTGGCCCCCCAGTGGCTCTCAGAGCAGAGAAGTGACACACCCACTGGGCCCTTCGTGTTCCTCCTAGGCAAGGGCAGTGACGTGGCCATATGAGGCTCCTGAAGGGCCACAGGGGAGCTCCTCCAGGGAAAGCCTTGACCTCATCATGCCTTCTCCACCCAGATCAGTGGTGAATGAATGAATGAATGATACAGAGAACACAGGTAGCTATCACATCTCCACTCTTGCTACACCTGCAGCTTGCCCACGACCTAAACTGATTTATCTTTTCAATTTCCCCGGGTCAGACCTTCAGGATACCAGCATCAACCAGATGCTCTAGCCTGGGAAGGGAGACAGTTTGATATGGGGCGACTCAGGCTTTGGAGTCAGGCCACATGGGCTTGAATTGCTGCTCTGACACTTATTATTTGGGTGACCTCTTTAATCTTCAGTGCCCTCATCTAGAAAAATGGGGTCATAGTGGTCCCTGAGTCGCTGGGTTGTTGTGAGGATTGATCTAGATATATGTAAAGCCCTTAGCAAAGGCCTGGCCCACAGGCACCTTTAAGAATAAATGGTGGGAATTCCTTGGCGGTCCAGTGGTTAGGACTTGGCACTTTCACTGCCAAGGGTGCGGGTTTGCTCCCTGGTTGGGGAACTACAACCCCACAAGCCACACAGCACGGCCAAAAAAAAAAAGAAGAAATGGTGATAGTGGTGATGTTGGTGATAGTGGTGATGTTGGTGATGGTGGTGAAGGTGCTGCTGGTGATGGTACTGATGGAATATATGGGGATAATGATGGTACTGATGGTGGTGATGGCAGACGTCCCTCAAGCTCTCTTTTAGCAATTGGGTCTCAGTGTTATCACCCAGCTCTTCTGGTGACTGTGCCTGTTGTCTGTGCCATGAGCTTCGGTGCATAGCCCGTCTCATCTCATCATCCTATATTGTTGGTCGATCCCCAGGGCAGGCATCCTGTTCCTCACTCGTGGTCAGCCCATGGGCAGGAGCCAACCCTCAACCAGCCAGCTATGGCAGCTGGTAGTCTTGCAGGGTAGTGGAATAAACACCATCCCCCCAACCCCAAGAGCATCCCTTCTAGGGGCCTAAGAGGTTCACCTGCTGATGAAGTGGATATGCAGAGAGGCAGGCTCTCCCACCCTGCTTGGGCACAGTGGACTTTGCTGGAGAGTTTCTAGAGCTGCCCAGGAGTCCCTGAACAGCCTTGGCCTTGGGCATGAGCAAGAGATGGAAGAAAAGATAAAAAGATAAACTATTTCTCAGAACAATAAACGTGGGAATGAGATTTCTCTAGAAGAGAGGGGTTTTGGAAGACAGATTAAGGGGTCGTGGTTCTTCCGGAGAGGCAGAAAATACTGTGAGCAGGCTCTGGGGATGGGCCAGGTCCACCCAGACAACTTCCAACGACCAGTGCTTCCCTGGAGCCCTTTGCACAGAAAGAAAAGTCCCATTGAGCACACTTCACCCCCTGCCCCAGGAGTTCTCAGTGCCTCTCACCCACCCCTGACTTGACAAGATGCTAGTTCCTTACCTACTTGGTTTGGGAACTTGCTCCGTATTTGCTCATTCATCTGGTTCCTGTGCCCCAGTTCAGCTGGGATTGTAAGGCTCTGGAGGGCAGGATGCTGGACTTGCTTCCTCAAATGTCTCACAAAGCCCTTGGTAGACAGCAGAGGGGGCCCCCATATTTGGCATCACCCATGAATCTAGCACCATGCTTTGCTCGTCCTGGGTGTTGGTTAATGTCTACTGAAAGGCAGGCGTTGACAGAGGTGAGGGTGCATGTCATCTTCTCCAGGCAGGCACCATCCTTGTCCTTCCCAACGCAGATGGCTCCAAATGCCATGTGCTCAGGGCCATAGTCACGTCCAGCTGGGACCACTGGCAGCTAAGCTACTCCATGAGGTGCCTGTGGAGGTGAGTCACCTGGCCACTCCCAACGCGCACCTCACATTTTAAACCCAGCCTGAGAGCTCCTGGGGGACTTGCTTCCCCCCGCTCACTAGGAAATACTCTGTGATGTTAGATGTTAAACCATCAGTATTATCAGATTTTTAAAAAACGCATTCCTCATGCGGTCAGTTTTCATTCCAAATGCAGAAATGCTTCAAATCTCAAAACCCTCCACATCAGGCTGTCCCGTGAAAAGTGCTAACTCTGGATTTTACCCTGTGTTTCATCGTGGACTTGAGGGCTCTGGGGGTGGGGATCGAGCCAGCAATCCCAACACAGCTCGACCATCGTCCTAATCTCTCTCTATTATGAAAACGGATGGCAGGATGGGGATTACTGCGCCCATAAATCAGCGTTGTGTTCTGGATAATCTAATACATTTTTCAAGTGTTGTTCTCGCTGTCTGGCACGCACGGAACTGCTCAGTTGGCACAAAGTTTGCAATCAATCTCTCCTGCCGGCTCCCCACCCGGCCTCGCCACCTTCTCCGAACCTTCCTGATATTTTATACATAAACCAGTTTGGATTCACGGGGCATTCCAGCTAGTAAATGCTCTGAAGATTCATCTTTATGGACTAGCAGCCCAGCCTTGTAGCGTCCCAGCTTCTCAAGATGAAAAGGAATTTTATTTGGTGTGTTCAAGCTACGCGGGGAGTGGATGCTGGCGGCTTGCTAGGTTCTGTTATTACCGCGCGTGCTCTTCTCCAGGGAGGAGAGACAAGGCCAGAGAGCTGGCCTCATGGGTGGGGCCCTCAGAAAAATGAGCCTCCCCCGTTCCCCCTCTTGTTCCAAGGCCCTCCCAGCAGTGTGAGCCCTTCAAGGCTCCCCAAGACCCAAGGGAGTGGGGATGGGGAGTTTACAGCGACCAAGCTCAGGTCTCAGCGGGTCACATTGCATCCCTGTGCTGCGGGAAGAGGGACCAGGGATCAAATAGATTAAGACAGCTTTTGGGGGAGGGGCACGGCCCCACCAAAGGAAATGAAAATAGTTGCAGTTTCATTTGCTTTAAAGCGCAGCCCTCGTAATAAACGTGCGCGGCAAATGTGCTGAGCAAACACCTCGGCCGTCATCAATATGCGGGGGCTGTTTATTGCCTCATAAACTTGGAAGCAAGTGATATTGTCTCTTAAATCAATGGCTGTGCGGACAGCCTTGGTGCTCCAGGAGAACAGGACATCCAGGCTGCGCCGGCACTTAAATTAATGGCTGGAACTGTGACTGAAAGGTGCTTAGTCACTGCCTGAGGAATTAGGAGCCGGTGCAGAGGGTGAGGAGCCTCCTTAGTGCGCATCTGTGTCAGGACGATGGGCGAGAGCGCCTGGGATGCTGCGGGGCCTCCCCACCTGTGAGCTGAGCTACCCGGGACCCGCCGGGGTGTGGAAGGAGGGGGGGGGTCTGTCTACAGACTCTGGGTCCTTGAGGGTGCTCTGGGTCCCTCTGCTTCGGATCCCCAGCACCTGGCATCAGGCCCATTCAGGGTAAAAGCTGGAGGAAAAGGGCAGGAGGGAAGGAGGCCAGGCAGCCAGGTTTCAAAAGGTGGTCATGCAGGTGTTTATGGGGGTGGATTCTGCAGTGGAGGGAATTCCACGTACCGGGGTGGGATGGGGATAAAGACACCTGCCGTTGAGAAGGCTGCAGTGTTCATGCAGTACCAGCCCAGTCGAGAGACATCCATCGGGCCGTTCATTAATGAAGGGCCTGGGCAGGAGGGCGTTTGGAAGCTAGCCCAGGCTGCTCCCCAGGCTCCTGTAGTGTGCTGAGTGGTGGACCCCAAAAGATATGTCCATGCCCTGATCTCTGGAACCTGTGAATATGACTTTATTTGGAAAAAGGGTCTTTGCAGATGCAGTTAAGGATCTTGAAATGAGATCATTCTGAATTATCTGGGTGGGCCCTAATTCCCAACAAGTGTCCTTATAAGAGAGAGGCAGAGGGAGATTTGAGACAGAAGAAGGAGGGCACAGAGGAGAGGAGGAGGCCCTGTGACCACAGAGGCAGAGAGTGGCCTGATGAGGCTACAAGCCAAGCAATACCTAGGGTTGCCAGCAGCCTCCAGAGTGAGGAGACAGGCATGGAACAGATTCCGCCCCGCCCCACCGGCGGCCCCCAACCTTGACTCCATCCAGACTCTGGCCTCCAAACCAGAAGAGAATACATTTCTGTTGTCTTAAGCCACCAGGGTTGTGGTAATTAGTGACAGCAGCCACAGAGACTAATATGCTTCTCTTCCCCAAACCTGGGCTCAGAAAAGTAGGTGCTCACCAGTGGGCCTTCTAGCAACTGCTCCTACATTCTGGAGATAACTGATTCTGGCCGGAAGTGCTCAGACTGGTGGGGACAGCCCAGCCTGGCAGAACACTGGAAGAACTCAGCATCCCCGCTTTCCTTCTCTTGGCCTCAGCAAGTGCCCTTATAATAGAACCCTTCGAAGCGCAGGTGGCTTTGTACACCTCAATTTGTTAACCTGCTCTCGCGCTCCACGACTCCTGCCGGGTAAAAGTATCAAAGCAGCAGTTGCCACTGGAATTTCACTGAGGTCACATTCGGGCTTGGGGACGTGTAACAGGAACCTACGATACGGGCGTGTGGTTTCCATCCGGCAGCTTACGTCGCCCTTCCTGGACTGCAGCCACCTCAAGCTCAATGCTGATTCTCGGCTGCCCGCCCAGGTAGTGTGTCTTGATGTTTCTCTCGTTTCCTGCAAGCGCCCACCACCGCTGACCCCCCCCCGTCCCCTGAAGAGTGGGCAGCACCCAAGCCTGTGTAGTCGTGATTCAGTCGTCCTGCACGTTAGTGAGTTTGCTGCCCAACCGACACAGCGGAAGTTCATGTGGAGGCAGATTCCCTCCGATAAATTAAAGAAGGTGCCACGGGGGAAAACCTGGTCTTCCTTCCAGAGCCTCATATGACCTTGATAATTCTGAGTGTGGTTTAAGGTCAAGCTCACTGCCTTAAAGAATCAGAGACCCCAGATGGTTCACACCCAGAGTCCTTCCTCTCAAAACGGGCTCACAGGAGACAAGGGCTCCAGAGTGACAGTTTATTAAACTACAGTGAGAAATAGTTAGGCTCAACTGTGTGAAATTACCAATATTCGAATGCTTTCTACCTAGAAGAGTGGCAATTCCATGTGGTTTAACAGTAACATTACTGCACGGATCCGGAATACTCAGGTCCATGTGGCCACAGTTGTCCCCTGCAGGTCCCGTATGTGGGAAACCCAATTATAATCAAAGAGGTACTTGGTGAGCAATGAACTGGAGCAAGGATTCTGGGGCTGGATGGTGAGAAGCAAACACGCAGGCCCTGGCAGCTGTCAGCTGGGAGCTGGCCTGGCCCTCGCAGCTCGGCCATGGTGTTCTTTTGTTGAACAAACACAATTTCACTGAACACCAACATCGAACAAGGTCACTCTGTGACCAGGATGGAGAGAAAACAAGGCCACCCCATATTCATGTCTGAACACAGACAAAGAGCTACGCGCATGGTTTAAACCGCCAGCGGCATGTTCCTCCCTCCCACCTGGCATGCGACGGCCATTTCTCTACCAATTACAGTCTTATGTAAAACGGGATGCCCAGTCGTACCCAGTCTCAACGTTCTGGTTTCCAATCCAGAGCGACTGCCCCGAACATCATCTAACACAAGCCCAAATCCTAACGTAGATTCCCCCCCAGCCCCCCTCACTCAGATTCTCCGAGGTTCTCCACGGTAAGCCATCTCCCTTATGGCAACGAGTACCAAGAAACCCAGCCTTGTTCAACTACCCACATGTTCCTGGTGTGTTTTGCTAGTGGGCAGTGCTGACAGCATCAGGCTCTGCCTGCCCATCCTGGCATCTCCGCATTGAGGCGGGCTCACTGCTCTACCGTCACCATCATCACCCCGACCATCACCCCACCGTGGTAATCAAGTCCACCGTTACCTCAACAGCACCCACCACCCCTCTGCTAAGTGACTTAGATACATTTACTGTTTTATCCTTCTTCAACGCAGTGGGAAAAGTACAGTTATCTACATTTTCCCAAATAAAGCTACGACGGTTCAGAGAGGTTAAGTCACTGGCTCAAGATTACATAGCTAGTAAATGGCAAAGAAGGGGTTTGAAACCCCAGTCGCCATGTACGCTCTACTGCTTCCTACCTAGCAGAATGCCCCAGGGCTTGGCCCAGAGGTACCCTGCCGCCTCCCCCTCCAGTCTTCCCTTTGCTTGAACGTGAGCTGCCGCAGCTGCTTCTGTGACTGTCCCGTGCAACCCTGGCTGACCCGCATCCGGCCTGTAAACTGTTGTGTTTCTTGAAGGTGGCTTTGCACATGTTTGCTCTGGTCTTATGTGTGGATTTCATAATTTAACTTTTACAGGAAGATTTTATTTCCTTCATATCCAAGTTCTTGAGTCTCTCTCCCTGTTGTCTCCATGTGCCAAATGCAGTGAACACGTAGTCTTTCCGGAGCCAAGAATAGAAACTAAGGTTTATGAGTTTCAATCTATTACTGTAAGCAGCAGGATCACTAACTCCCCGTATCTTTTATTTCATGACCATATTTTTCTCCATAAATGGCATCTTTTTAAAGATGCTTAGCTATTGGGCTAAGAGGCCCAATTCAAAGTTTTAAATTCAGATGATTCAGGCTACCTGAAAACATACTAAGCATCTGAACTACGGTTGGAAAATACCCTTTTTACATGCTTGAATAAGTCCAAAACAGCTTAAAGGATTTTCTTCAATTTAAAAAAAATAATTCACTTCTGGACTGATGAAAAAAATGTGATAAATTTCTACACAAAAGCAATGCCCTAAGAGAGAATAGCATATGTGGCTGTGAAAACCAGAGGCTTTGAAGCATACGCAGCCCAGCCTACAAGCAAAGCCTCTTCGGGCTTGTAATGTATACGTCAAGGGTATTTTCCAGGGAACCTGGCTCAGGTGGGTTTAGGGGTGTTCAAAGTCTGAGATTTCTTCTTCAGATGTGTGTGTGTGTGTGTGTGTGTGTGTGTGTGTGTGTGTGTGTGTGTGTTAAACACCCACCTGGTACAAAGATTAGAAACTGTAATTGGGCTGGCCATAAAATATTTTGAATTATTTTTGATGTTATCAAATGTGAAAGGGGGACTTCTTCAGTGAGGAAGAGTGGAATGGCCGCTTGACACCATTCACGGGAAGTGCAGCGACCCCCCCAGATGCTACAGAGACTTTCTCCTCTTCTTTCCTGTAAGGCTGTACTGTGACCTAGGAGCAGCTTCCAAAAGTCCTCAGAAGACACATCTCGTGTAGTGGTGGCTACTCCCTCACTGGGCTCCTGGGTGCCTAGCACGTGGAGCTGTGAGCACGGAGCTCTGGCATTTTCCGACTGTAGCCCTCGGCCAGGATCTTCCCTCTGCTGTTCCCAGCTCTGGGGCCAGGCACCTGAGAGTGGGCCTCACAAGGCTCCCAGACCTGCTTTCCAGGCCCGGGTCCCCTCCAGGCTCACACACGGGAGGGATCACTCTGCCTACCTTAACCGGACACCAGGAGAGGCCATGCCATTTTCTGTCTTCCTTCCTTCCTTTCTTTCTTTCTGTGTTCTTTGTTGCTTCTCGCGGGCTTTCTCTAGTTGCGGTGAGCAGGGGCTACTCTTTGTTGCGGTGTGCGGGTTTCTCATTGCGGTGGCTTCTCTTGTTGCGGAACATGGGCTCTAGGCGCACGGGCTTCAGTAGTTGTGGCTCGCAGGCTCTAGAGCGCAGGCTCAGTAGTTGTGGCGCATGGACTTAGTTGCTTCGCGGCACGTGGGATCTTCCCGGACCAGGGCTCGAACCTGTGTCCCCTGCGTTGGCAGGCGGATTCTTAACCACTGTGCCACCAGGGAAGTCCGCCATTGTCTTTCTTGAGTAAAACCTTCAAACTAGGTCAAGGGTCCCCTCATGGGGTGAGTACTCGACTACTTTTCTCTTTCCTCAATGCATCATTTTGAAGGGAAAACAAAATTTAAGGCTCCGTAGAACCCTTGTCTCATCTGCTTTGCTCATAGACAGTCACCCTCCCCAGCAAAAACAGAAACACAGAAACAAACGGGAAACAACGAACAGTGCCATCTTCCCAGAGACCTTGGGCAGCTGCCAGCTGGGAAAAGAGATGCGCTTTTCACCCACACCCAGGAGGTTGTTTTAGTTTTAATATCTCACAACGGTGATTCCAGCCAGTGACCCAAGCATTGAAAGGCCCCTGTCTCGTCACCTCCTGCTCAGCCCTGTCGTGTGTGGGGGATGCTTGCCACCCCTGATTCAAAGTGGCAGACCCTCGGCAGGGTCTGTTCTGTCCATGAAACAGCAGACCCTCCAAGCAGAGAGTGTGGGCTGGCCGCTCCACGCAGCCCCTTGGTCCCCGCGCCCTGCACCCACCTGCACTCATCCGTACCCCCCCAAGCCCATCTGATCCGGTAGGGGGAGCCCACGCGGAATCTGCTCCCCAGGCCCGCACAGCCCGCGGGGCGCCTCTCCGCAGGCACAGGCACGTCGCGGGGCCGGGACGGAGCAGTGCATCTGCAGCCACGTCAGAAATACATTGATTTTCGTTACAGCAACAAGGCCCATCCAATTAAGAATCATCACCCGCGTGTTCCAAGTCTTCATTCTTGCCAAGTGTATTTGCCGCTGGCAGAAAACAATGCTGTTTGTTAAACGTGGCCTCACTTCCCCCACTGATCAGAGTTTTGAAGCACCCCCCAATGCTGGAAGGCGTGAGGTTTCCTGACGTGATAGTAATAAACACTTGAGCCTTGAGGGGGCTGGGGCCAGGGCCCCTTTCCTTGTCTGGAAGCTGGAGTTGTCACTGTGTTTTAAGTTTCTGTCTAGGGTTAGTGACGCTGGCCAACCTGCTGAGGAGGGTGGGAGGCAAGAGGATGATTCTGCGCTTGTAATTCCTGCCTGGGAAGTAGTATTTATGAACTGTCAGCTGGATGGGGAGTGGGGGGAAGACAAGGCAGCCATGTGAAATTACAGAGCAAACCGTACACACGTACTTCTTAGCGTCACATAAACAGAACGCATGAAAGACAAATAGGACAGAGGCAGGACACATATACCTGCCCAAGGAGGCCTGTGTATATGTATGTCAAGAGGTCAGTCCCTTGGTGGAAGCAGTAATAGATTGGAATAGACAGGCACTGATATCAGACAAAGCTGGGTTGCAATCCTGGCTCTGCCTCTTTCCAGCTGTGTGACTTTAGGCAAGTTACTTAATCTCTCTGAAGGCCATCATCTCTATCATCTGGCGAATAATACCTTCCTTTAGAGAGTGAATAAAATTGTCACCCATAAAACTTCTATAAGAGTACTTGGCAAATAGCAATCGATGGACAAAATTTTAATTATACTTCGTAGTTCTCTGCAACTTTCAACGATCTTCCTAATGTCTATTTGCACAAGTCTGGAAGTGTCTCAAGAGTCTATATTTAACTTTTTCCTTTTCTGGTTCAGGGTAGCAAAGAAAGAAGTTAAATTATGCACAGACAAAGATTCACTGACAAATCCCACTTTTCTTCCTAGAGATACTCCTTCTGTTTCCAAACTTCCCAAGGTTTCCTTTTTAACCCAAATTTCTGTACAGTGACCCAGTGAGATGCCGGTTATCCGTGGAGTGTCTTCCTCTCCATTCTTGCTGTTGTGGCGTTTCTTTTTGTGTGGTCTTTATGGCATTGCTACTAAGTGAGTGGGAGCTGGGGTGATGCAGGGGTTAAGCCGTGGGCTGGGGAATTGACCCGTCTGCCTGGAACCTTTCACATTAACTCACTTTTTAAAAAAGATTTATTTATTTTATATATTTTTGGCCACGTCGGGTCTTAGTTGCAGCACGCGGGATCTTTGTTGAGGCATGTGGGATCTTTCTCTGCGGCGTGCGGGCTTCTCTCTAGTTGCAGCATGCGGGTTTTCTCTTCTCTAGTTGTGGCGTGCAGGCTCCAGGGCGTGTGGGCTCTGTAGTTGTGGCGCACGGGGTCCAGAGCACGTGGACTCCGTAGTTTGTGGAACGTGGGCTCTCTTGTTGAGGCCTGTGAGCTCAGTAGTTATGGTGTGCGGGCTTAGTTGCCCCGCAGCATGTGGGATCTTAGTTCCCTGACCAGGGATCAAACCCACGTCCCCTGCGTTGTAAGGCAGATTCTTCACTACTGGACCACCAGAGAAGTCGCAACACTAACTCATTTTGTGATCCAGGTTCTCCAGGTCTCAGTACCCTTGTCTGTTAAATGGAGATGAGAAGAATGGTCCCTTCCTCCCGGGACTGTTGACCCAGGACACTGAGCTTTAGGTTCCTGACATCAAATTAACCATTATGTTGCAATTTTGCACTCTTCTGAAATAACTTTTTCTAGAAAGTAACCAAATTATTTCTGACTCAGATTTGATATCTCATTGCTGTCTGCATCCTTGCCAGACTGTGGTATGGTCAGTCTTTCTAATATAGCCATTCTAATAGGGGTGTAGTGGTATCTCACAGTGGTTTTAATTTGCATTTCCCTAGTAATGAAGTTTTTGAGTATCTTTCATGTGAGGATTTGCCATTTGTATGTCTTCTTTGGCATTATCTGACAATTTGGCAAATTATCTGTTCAAATCTTCTGTCTAGTTTTTAGTTGTGTTGTTTATTTTCTTTTTTTATTGAGTTTTGAGAGTTTTCAAAAATTTTTTCTTGGTACAAGGCCTTTATCAAGTAGGTATTTTGCAAATATTTTCTCCCAGTCTATGGCATGTCTTTTCATTCTCTTAGCATCATCTGTTGAAGAGATGAAATTTTTAATCTTGATAAAGTCTATATTGTAAATCAAGTATGTGCCAATAAAAATTAAAATAATAATAAATAAAATTCAGCCATGACCTAAAAAAATATCTTCATAAAGTCCAATTTATCACCTTTTTTCTCTTATAAGTTATGTGTTTGGTGTTGTAGCTAAGAAATCTTTGCCTAAACCTAGGTGACAAAAATTTTTCCTATGTTGTCTTCCGGAAGTGTTATAGCTTTAGGCTTTAAATTGAGGTCCATGATCCATTTTGAATTAATTTTTGTATGTGGTGTGAGATTTGGTTAGAGGTTCATTTTTTTGACTATGAATGTCTACTTGTTCCAGCATAATCAGTGAAAAGATTATCCTTTCCCCATTAAATTGCCTTTGCCCCTTTGCTGAAAATTAATTGGCCATCTATGTATGCATCTATTCCGGAGAGAGTCTTGATTTTCATCGTATAATCCTGTACTGAAATTCTCTGCTTCCGGCCTTCAGCCCCTGAAACTCTTCCCCATGATACCCAGACAGGCCCCTCTCCCTCCCCATGGACACCGCTGGCTGTTGGGTCCCCAGCACAACCAGCATGGACTGCTTTTCTACATTCCTGAAGCTCCTTAAGCCTTGTCCTAGTGGGGCTTGGCTACAGATGAATCCACAGATCTCCCAGAGGTGGCTGGTCCCCAAACCATGTTTTCCAAGAAGCCTATTATACAAAAGCACCCTCCCAACTCTGGACCATAGATCCAGATGCCCAAGAGACTCTGAAACCCTGGCCAAGCTGGAGAACCCAGAGCTCCCTCACGTCCCCCCACCTGCACCCCAGTACCCCACCTCCCATTCTCACCTCCCCTTGACTCCAGTCAGGCTGGAGAACCTTCAAGAGAAAGATCAATTAGAAGATGCCATCTGTTTTTTGAAAACACGGAAGGTTAGCCCTTCCGGCAGCCATCTTGGCTGCCTCTCCTCCTCCAGCTGCCTGCGGAGGGCCGCACAGAGAGAAGGGAACATCGGAAGAATCTCTCGCTTATTTTCCCAGCAGTTAGGAATTAGATGAATCCAGAACTGGCTCTACACTTGGCAGAGCACCTGGACACAATAGTATGCTAATGAAACGATTAAATGTCTCCACAGCGGAGCCCCATTTCATTTACTTAACTTTTATTGACCTCTGATGAACGTCTGCCAGAATTCTAGCGCAGCGTGGAAAGGCACAAGCGAAGCGTCTGCCAGCAGGCAGGGTTTAACCTGACCTTGTAGTTTCCTCCTTCTTCCCCAAGCCGGAGAACCCACAGCCATCATCTCCTCTCTCTAAGGCACACCCCCTGTAGATAACTTAATTGGTACTGAACTGGAAAACTAACAATAAAAATGTTTCCTTTTTCAAATAAAACTGGTCTTGGCTAGGAAGAAATGCAAGGGGCTGTGTTCCTTCCTCAACGTTTCCACCTCTTTCTTAAGGATGAGGTGCTACTGGCTTTAGGACATTCAATTGACCAAAAACCATGTGGTTTGTATCTAGGACAAAACGCAGGGCCAGAGAGTTCTACCAAGGTGTTCCACAAAAAAATATTTTTAAAGGGGGGAGGTTTTTTTAAAATTTTTTTATAAATTTATTTATTTTAATTTTGTTTGTCTGCGTTGGGTCTGCTGCTGCTCGTGGGCTTTCTCTGGTTGCGGCGAGCAGGGGCTGCTCTTCATTGCAGGGCGTGGGCTTCTCATTGCGGTGGCTTCTCTTGTTGTGGAGCACGGGCTCTAGGCATGTGGGCTCAGTAGTTGTGGCTCGCGGACTCTAGAGCACAGGCTCTGTAGTTGTGGTGCACTAGTTGCATGTGGGATCTTCCCGGACCAGAGCTCGAACCGTGTCCCCTGCATTAGCAGGTGGATTCTTAACCACTGCGCCACCAGGGAGGCCCCCAAAGGGGGCAGTTTTAATGATAAAATTCATTTGAGAAACCTGTCTACTTTATCCCTCCTGTAAGATTCAACAACACACTTTATCATGTTAAAGACTCTGGAGAGTCCTGATGCAGCAGATTCACTTGCTGAGCTAAATCCACCTGCAATTTCCCCAAACTTACTTAAGCTAAGAACACCTTTTTTTTTTTTTTGCAAACCTAATACCTGTTAACACCAGGGAACTCGGTTGGGAAATGATGTTCCAAAAAATTCTGTAAGATATTCCCACGAAAGCAATGTCTGTTGTTCTGTTCGATTCAACTAACCTCTTAGAATTAGTGAGTGGTGAAATAATGAGGAATCGGGGGTTTTCCCGGGCTCCCTGACATTTCCAGCTTGGGATGTAGAAGGAAACAATGAGGTTTCCAGACACACGGGGCGGGGTGGGGGGGGCGGGGGTGGGGGCAGAAGCCCGATTAGCCAGGTGATTAATTAAGACTGCTCGGGAGCCCCCTAGGTCAGAAGTCCACCTCCCTGAATTAGCACAGTAAGTTGCTATCTAGCACATCCGTTTTTTTCCTTGCTTCTCATGCCAGTTTTCCGAAGAAATTCATTTTTTCCAACACTTCCAATCTGTCTCTTAGGAGGCATCAGCTACGAAACAATGGAATCGCTACAACAACAGTGGCTTCCTCCCTTAGTTTAGAGCCTTCTCTGCCACTAACGTGCAAAGAGATTAAGCGCCGCTGCCCCCTGGACCGAGCTCTCCCGCGGTCAGGAGACATGCAAAGCCCCGAGTCAGCAGCTCGGCCGTCACCCTCCCCTCACCCTCTCTCTGCACAGCGCCCTGTGCTGTCATCTGGAGCACGTGTGCTTATTCTAATTCTTTATGCCTTGTTATTCTGTCAATTTCTTAATCCATTTATGCTGACTTTATTTTTAGTGAGCCCGTTGTGACAGCAGACCCTGAAATTGGTTGTTTCTTGAAAATGGCCGTTACCAAACGTACTGCAGACCCCGAATAACATGATGTAAGCCCCAGGCACTTCCTGGGCGTCCACAGCAGCTGTCTCCTTTTAGAGCTGCGTATCAATTTCCCCCTCGCACAGGCTTGCCCGGGAAAGGCGGAAAGCAACGCAGTCTAAGATTTAGATGAGCATCTCTGGGTCTCGCTGAGAATGCTCATTTCTTCTCCTTTTGGAGAATTTCTTCGAACATTAATAAATTCCCTCCCCTCTCGCTATTTTTTGTTGGCAAACTATTAAAAAATGCAAATGACCCAGAAACCAATTAATTTTTAGAAGGTTGCAGCTGTTTTGCTCTGTTCACAAGACATGGTGGGCATATTTAGGGTGTGTGTCTGCGAACGCACACCCACATGTGGAAGGCACTGCCCATCACAGACGCGTCACATCTCCAGGCATGAGCCATCACTCCACCGTGTCCATGCAAGCAGATCACTTTCGAAACGCTTTCCACTTCAGAAGCATCGCAAACAGAGGCAAGAAGGCGATAAAATGAAGTTTCAACTTCTCAGGATGAGGAAATGCCCTGTGGGGAGGCAGGTGCCTGCACGGGCGTTCTTCCGCAGGCTGTGTGCTTCTGGCCACCATCCAGGCGAGGGCCCGATGTTCTGAGCCCTGGGGACTTAACGCACTACAGCTGCAGGCCCCACTGGTGGAATTTGGTTAGGTTTAGAGCTCATAATCGCAGCATCAAAGTCTTTCTTTTCTGATGGTTCTCAACCTGTCACAACAGTATTCCTGCAAGAGGACGTGGTAGGTTTTTCTTCCACCTTCCATTATACGTGCCCCGTGCTCTTCATGGCCCACCCGACAGCCATTCTCCTTCCCCATTTTTCCCTGCCGGGAGCAGCTGGATTTGGTTGAGGAGAGGGATGGGGGTCCAGTAACACCAACCTCACAAGGTACACTGTGCAGCTCAAAGCGAATCACCGCAGCGCCACAACTGCTGCAGGACTGGGCACGCGACCCAGTTGTGGCCAGTGAGGCACAGGGCAAGTCTGCTGACGGGGCTCCTGGCAAAGACTTTTTTTTTCCCAGTAAAAAAGACAAGTCAGTTAAGGAAAGTCTTTTTGTACCTTCTTCTTTTCTGCCCCAGAGAATGCTTTTGTGTGCTCTTGTGTTGCTTGTGGCTGGGCAGTATCCTGTGACCGTAAGTGGCAGGACTAGGGTGGACAGCCCAGTGTTGAGGATAGTGGAGGGGCGCCTAGGAAGCCGTCCAGCACCTGCACCCACACCCATCTCGGACCTGCCGACCTCCAGACTTCCAGCCGTGGGAGATAGTCACCTCTCTTTATTCTTAGCTGCTGTTTGTCAGGTATTTTGTTACTTGTGGTCAGAAGCATTCCTGACTGATGCAAGGCTCTCTGGGTTGGAAGAGACCTTACAGTCGTGTCGTCTAGAATCACTGCTCTAGGCTGCTTGGACCCCTGCTCTGTCATTTCCACGAACTGATCTTCCAAACTGTGCTTCAATGATCAGAGGAGGAGTAGTTGCTTCCTTCTGGAGCCCCCAGGCTGCCACGGAGCACGTCCGCTGGAAAGTCTTCCTGATGTGAGGAGAGCATTCAGTTTGCTAGCGTGTGAGCTGGAGACCTGGGGCTAGGGCTGAGCCCAGCTGTGAAGGGCAGGGGCAGACAGGGGAAGGCTGCAGGAGATGCTGAGGGGGAAGCTGCTGAGGTATGCCCTCCTCCCCCAGCTTTGCTCCCTCCTGTGAGCCTGTGCTTACTCTTGAGGGTTATTTTTTAAACAGTTTTATTGAGATATAATTCATATGCCATAACAATTCACCCATGTAAAGTGTACAATCCAAAGTGTATTCACAGATACGTGCAACCAATCACCAGAATCAATTTTAGATAATTTTCATCACCCAGAATGAAACCCTGTACCCTTTAGTTATCGCTCCTCTACTCACCATCTCCCCTCCCTCCCCCAGTCCCAAGCAACCACTAATCTTTCTGTCTGCAGATTTCCCTCTTCTGGACGTTTCATAAAATTGAATCGTTTAATACATGCTCTTTTGTGACTGGCTTCTTTCACTTCGCATAATGTTTTCAAAGTTCATCCACACTGCTTCAGCACTCATTTCTTTTTATGGCCAAAAAATACTCCACTGTGTGGCTATACAGTCAATTCCTGTTATTTTTGCTAGTTGCTTTCTATAGAGTCACCATGAACATTGAACTAGCAAATACCGCACCATTGCTCCTGGGCAAATACGGGGTTGGGTTTCTGTGAGCCTCTGGCCACAACATTTTCATCAGTGAATCAATACATCACCTCGTTTTGTGGTATTTGTGTTTAAAGACACCTTGTTTGATATATATAGTTGACTCATTAACATTGAGCTCATGGCCAACAGCATAATAATTCAAATTTGAAAGAGCGGCGGGGGGGGGGGGGGGGGGGGGGGGACGGGAAGCGAGTGTTGCCTGAGAGGACTCCTAGGACAGACACACCTGAGTCTGCCCAGCGACAGGCTTCCTGGGGCGGGGCGGGGCTGGGCTGGGCTTTCAGCGCCGAACCCCGGCAGTCCGGGATGGCTGTTCACCCTTCCCATCTCCCTAGAACTTCTGCTCACCCACAGGCCCTGCTTCTGCCCTTTAGAGTGACGCAAAACAAAGACAGTCCTCCTCCCTGTCACACGAAGACCCTCCCAACGCTTGAAGACACGCCTTGGACCCTCCCAAACCCTCTCGGGCTCAACGTCCTCGTTTCGTGGACCTTTCTCGCGTCGCGCAGCGTGGCAGAGGCCGCCGGCTGATCACAGAGCGGGTTGCTTCTGCCCTGACGACCAGACTGCACTTCCCAGCCTCTTTGGCAGGTAGGTGTGGCCATGGGGGTTCTAGAATGTGAGCCGAAGGCATGTGGCCACCTCCAGACCTGGCCCCCACACGCCTCGCCCTCTGGGTCCCCACCCTCTTTCAGCATCATCACTGGAGGGGGCTGACCCCCTCGCAGGAACACGGTGCCCATGTTTGTTAGTACCTGCAATCATTTCCTTTATTTGATTGGGGTCTATCTTTCCCACTTGAATGTAACCTTCCTGAGGACAGGGGAACCCTCTCCCTTGGGGGCCTGGCACCCACATGAGTGAGTGAGTGAATCCGGTTCTCACCTGTGCCTCTTGGTGGCCCACGCCCCCGTCTAGTGACAGTGGCAGCCCCCGAACCCAGGCCTAAAACTCACCGGGAAACCCAGTGGGGACAGAAGGGAGAGGCCTGAACCCACCCCCAGAAAGCCTAGGAGGTCACAGAAGGATGACAGCTTTTCTTTTTCCTTGATATCACCTCAGTATTTGTCAGGTCCCGGCCTCCTGCCTGAAATAACAAGATGAAAAAGTCCATCGTATCAGTTCCTTTTAGTCCACGTTTCTCTGAGTTTCCTTAATTGATGATTATTTTCTATAATAATCTCATTAATTTTTTTTTGAAAAAGTATCTTCTGTGTTTATCAGCAAAATGCCAGGAGCAGGTAAATACCGTTAGAGAGAGCCACTCAGGCCTGGGCCAGCTGCTGTGTAACTGGACTGGGATACGGAGGTGCTACTTGGGTTGAAAGCCTGAGGCTCCTTGTAGCACCAGGTTCTTTCTGGAAAGAAGTTCTCCTTCTGTGGAGGGGAGTGGGGAGCTCAGGGGTGGTCCCGAGCAGCCAGGGTTCTACCCAGTGCGTCACAGAATTACCATCACCCCCAACACGGTCATCGTCGTCTCTGCATTTACCAAGTGTCTGCTCTATACCAGGTCCTCTAGGACAGCGGTCCCCAACCTTTTTGGCACCAGGGACTGGTTTCGTGGAAGACAGTTTTTCCACAGACGGTGGGGGATGGGGGGATGGTTTCGGGATGATTCAAGTGCATTACATTTATTGTGTGCTTTGTTTCTATTATTATTACATTGTAATCTATAATGAAATAATTATACAAAGTAATTGACCTATTATGGTCTCTGTGCAGTCAGACCTCTCTGCTAAGGATAATCTGTATTTGCAGCCACTCCCCAGCACTGGCATCACCACCTCAGATCATCAGCCATTAGATTCTCACGAGGAGCGAGCAGCACCTAGATCCCTCCTACGCACGGTTCACAGCAGGGTTCGCGCTCCTGTGAGAAGCTAATGCGGTGCTGATCTGACAGGAGGCGGAGCTCAGGTGGTATTGCGAGTGACGGGGAGCGGCCGTGAATACAGATGAACCTTCGCTTGCTACCCTGTTGCTCACCTCCTGTCGTGCGGCCCAGTTCCTATCAGGCCACAGACTGGTACCGTCCATGGCCCAGGGGTTGGGGACCCCTGCTCTAGTAGGTGCCTTACCCACAAGGTCTTCTAGAAGTATCACTCTGAGGCCAAAACACCTTCGTCAAAGATGTGGCAAACCAGCACAAGTTATGAAAATACAGGTGCAAACAGAGCGCATGTGACCCTCACCCCCATGCACATAGCCAACAACCAAGAACTTCAGTGACATGTGCTAAGATTTAGCTGGGGCAATGTCTGCACCTGACCGGGAGTTGCTGCTCTAGGCCGGCTGTGGCTGGGAGCCTCAGCTTCTCCCTTCAGAGCCTGGGGCCAGCCGGGTGCCTCTACTCCAGGTGTGCATGCCGGGCCCAGGCTCAAGGGGCAGCAGCTGCTCCAGGGAAGCTTTTTCTCACAGTCATGGCAAAAGTGCAAGAAATCAAGTGGGAACGGACAGGGTCTCCTAGGAACCATCACGTCACTCTCCCCAGGTGCCCACAGCTGAAGCGAGCCACGTGGGCAAGCCTAGCGCCAAAGCGGCAGGGATGCCTAGCTCAGTGTCACGTCATCGAGGACACCTGGTGGTTCGTGACACAGTGAGTGTGGCAATGTACCTGACACGCCTTCCCCTCCCTTCCACACGGTGGAAGCCCCCGAACTCCTGCTCCTCTGCTGTGAAGGCAGGTCAGGGTGAGGGCTTTTGGGGGGGGTAGGCAGGCAGCCGTGTGGAGCAGCCCTGTCTACTAAGGGTTCAATTTCTGTTTCTGTCACCTGCCAGCTTTGTGACCTTGGACAAGCCACTTAACCTCTCCAAGCTTCAGTGCCAAGTATGTAAAGTCCGGATAATAACAGTCCTGGAGAAGAAGGTAAGGATAGCATGTGGAGCCCCAGCCCACAGCCTGACGCAGGGCAGGGCTCGGGAGACGGCAGCCTCTTGAGGCTTCTGGCTCTCCCTAAGTGGTGGGGCATTTGGGTGGAAGAGGAAACAGCTGTGATGCTCCCCAAAGAGCTGGTCTCTACAGAAGGTCAAGCAAAGAGCATGCAAGTGGGGAAGGAGGGAAATGATCCAGGTGAGGACGAGGCAGAACCCAAACAGGATTTGATTCCTGGAAGCGCCCAGGTGTTTTCAGCATTTGTGTAGGGAATCTGGATGCTTCCAGAAGAGGGGACAGAAGAGCAGGACGGAAGCTGGCGGAGTCGATGAGGCAATGTGTTACTTCACGCCGGGCGTTTGAAGGTGGGGTGGCACCAGGTTTGTCCCGTGGGGTCTCTGCATCCCCCTCAGCTGCACATCCAATCAGTCTCCGGAGGACGGGGTTCTCTCTCAGGGTCTCTGCATTGGGAGCCAGGAAACCGGCCCAGACTGGATCACGTGCCCACTCCTAACCAATCACTGCCATGGAGATCAGCCTGGCCTTGGGCCAATCAGGGTGCGGCCCGGCGCTGGGGGCGGGGTCCGTCCCGAGTAGTTTGTGGCGGCAGCCACAGGGGCGCCCCGGGCCCACAGGGACCGCAGGCCCAACAGGAGTCGTTCAAAAGGATCCAGAACTGAAGATGCCTCCCTTTCACTGGATCCGTGTGGAGCCCAGCCCCGGGCGCGGGTGAGAGTGGGTGGGGGGCACGGGGAGGGGGTTCAGGCGGCGGATACGCTGCTGGGGGCCAGGACTCGGTGGAGGGCGGGCTTGGGACCCTGAGTTCCCACGCTGGCTGTACCGCGAGGCGTCCAGCGTGCGCCCCTGGAAGCGCGGTGGCGCTGGGAGCTCAGGTGTATTGCGTCTCCACACACCGGTTCTAACGTCAGCTTTAGAAAGGAGGCCCGCGGGAGAGCTGGGTTTCCTTGACACCATCTTCCTGGGGCCGGAGGGCGAGGGGAAGTTCTGCACGTGCGGCCGCCGGCCCCGCGGGTTCAAGTCACAGCTCCTGGGGCCGTGCTTGCGATTGGGTTTCCAGCTCCTGGGGTAGTTTTCAGGATGTGAAGGCGGAAATCGGGAGGGAGACGGAGGGCCCCAATACCCCGATCCCAGAGCTGTGGCCCCCCGTCCCCAGTGGGCGTTGTCCGGTGCGTGGAGCGGGGCGCGGAGGTTGGTGATGGAGAGGTTGGGCATCAGAGGTGGAGGCCAAGAAGGGCGGACTCCAGACCGCACGGCTCCAGCGGCCCAGCTGACGCCAAAATCCTGGTGGTTCGGGGCTTCCCTGGTGGCGCAGTGGTTGAGAGTCCGCCTGCCGGTGCAGGGGACACGCGTTCGTGTCCCGGTCTGGGAGGATGCCACATGCCACGGAGTGGCTGGGCCCGTGAGCCATGGCCTCTGACCCTGCGCGTCCGGAGCCTGTGCTCCGCAACGGGAGAGGCCACAGCAGTGAGAGGCCCGCGTACCGCAAACAAACAAACAACAACAACAACAAAATGAATGAACGAACCAAACAAAAACAAATACAGAGAACAGAGGAGTGGTTACCAGAAGGGAAGTGGGGGGAGGGCAAAAGAGGTAAAGAGTGTGGTGATGAATGGAATCTAAACTTCTGGTGCTGAGTTTGCTGTAGGGTATAAGAAGTAGAAATATAATGCACATATGATACTTAAATATAAACGTTTTTTGAATTAAAAAAGAGACACAAACGTTTTGTTTCTGAAAACATTTTTGAAGCACTGGAACAGAACAGTGTGTGCGTGGGCAAACACACACACACAGGCAGCTGACAGGACGTGGCAGGGACACTGACAAGTGCAGCAAGGTTCTTATGAAAATGGAGGGGACCCCCCCCTCCCGTCAGACACAGCCTTGTGACCTAGGGAACCCCTTCCTTCATCCCGTGGCATCCGAGTCCCTTCTGGTTTTACTCCCTGCCCCCCGAGGCCGTGGCCCTTCCTTTACTCTGGATAGCTCAGCGAAAAGGAGGTTCAGAGAAAGAACCTCTGGTACGAGGGGCAACGTGGAACGTTGTCTTTAGGGTTTGGTGTTCCAGTCGGCCCTAAATTGAGCCACCCATAACACGTGAGATTATACCCCAGGACTGGTTTACTGATGAAAACATTATTCACTTGGCAACAAGCAATTGAGTGTTATGTTTTGCCTTGACCCAGACAGATCTTCTAGCCCGATAAGCGGTATTTTACATTTGAAGCAGTTATCGTTGTAATTACAGAGATGGCTGCCATTAGAAAGGTGGTATTCTAGGAAGAGTGTCAGAGGCTCCTGCACACTTTGTTCCAGAATCCACAGTTGTAAGCCAAATTGGATTTTTTAAAATTAATTATTATTTATTTATGGCTGTGTTGGGTCTTCATTGCTGCATGCAGGCTTTTCTCTAGTTGCGGCGAGCAGAGGCCACTCTTCGTTGCAGTGCATGGGCTTCTCATTGCAGTGGCTTCTCTTGTGAAGAGAAGGCTCTAGGCGCTCGGGCTTCAATAGTTGTGGCACATGGGCTCAGTAGTTGTGGCTCGTGGGCTCTAGAGCACAGGCTCAGTAGTTGTGGCGCACGGGCTTAGTTGCTCCACGGCATGTGGAATCTTCCTGGACCATGGCTCGAACCCGTGTCTCCTGCGTTGGCAGGCGTATTCTTAACCACTGCGCCACCAGGGAAGTCCCAAATTGGAATTTTTAATGAGTCCCCTTGCCTCTCTGTTTGCTTTTTGGAAGTAACATCATATCAACTTCGGATATCATTTCCTGGTTTGGTTGGAGTCTTCAGAAAACTGGCTTTTATAGTATTTAAGGCTAACTTACTGATTGCTTTGGTGCTTTTGAATCGTTGGCTTAAAGAATGTAGTGGGAAAAAAATCGCAGTCACCAATCACAGGAGCAAAAAGTGTAACTTTATCTTTTCTACAATTAAACTTAATTTTTATCCTGAATCCCATTTCTGTCTAATGGCGGAAAACCTAATTTAGGTAAATTACAGGTTAACTGTGGACAGTTTCATGATCTAGCAGCCATTTTGTGCTTCAGATCAGTTAAATCAGTTGGTAGATTGCAAGAGTGGCCCAATCTCTCCCCCGTCCCGTCAGGAGTGCCCACCCACTCTGACTGTGGCTTTTGAATGTGTGACTTGCTTTGACCAATGGGATCTTAGCAAATGAGAAGCAGTTAGAGGCTCCAGAAGCACTTGCATTGATTAGACTTTGTTGATCTTTTCCTCTGCCGTTAATACTAGGAATGCCTACCCTAGTTTGCTGACCCAGGAGAAGAATGAGACTCTTGGAGCAGAGCTCTCACCCCAGGTGTGACCCAGGCCATCCTAGATCCGTCGGCACAGCTACTGCAGGCGCGTGAGAGGCACGTTTCAGGTGAGCTGTACCCCACGGGCTCCTGAGATGTACACCACCCAGGCTTGTGGTGCTTTGTTATGTAGCATTTTAGTGGTAGTGAATGAATGACCACATGAGGTGGTGGTACCTAGGGGCAGTGTCTGCCCTGCTTGCACTAGCATTCGCGGAGGTATGACGTCTTCCTCTCATGTTTCACTAACGACGTCCATTCCTAATGAGATTCCCTGGCCAGAACTGTCCGTTATCGGTGTCCACCAAGGTGGCCACAGTTCCATGTGGCCTCAGGCTCGTATTGGTCATGGCGATGCCCGTGGCCTTGCCTTCCAGGGCACCGGGAGGGTTGCCGACCTCCACCACCTCCCTGCGGCTGAGAGAGACTGAGGACTATCAACCAGCCTCTCTTCCGCTGCTCCAGGAAAACACCTCGACTCTCCTGGCCCAGTCCTCGGTGGCATGGGTTCTGTTTGTGCGCCGGGCGGCCCTCCCAGAGCTCCAGACAGTTAGGAGGCCCGAGCCCTCTGTCCTCGGATTCCAAAGTCCTGTCTTAGTGACCTGGTGCCGGCCCCCCACTCCCCTTGAGAGGGGTCTGCGTCTCCTCAAGCCTGTGTCGTGTCCCTGTTGTCCTCCCCGCCCCTTCTCCCTGGACATCAGTCCCCTTCTAAGGGCGTCCCCGCACCCGAGCCCCTTCCCCCGCAGCCTGAGCCGTCTTCACGTGGCGTGTGGTCCTCTGACTCGCAGTGCGGTGTTGATGGCAACGCCTCTGACTGGATCCCTTGAGCGCACTTGCCTTCAAGACAGTTATCTCTGTGATGGGATTCAAGAAACGATTTTAATCTGAAAAGCCAAGAACTTGACCCCTCTGCGCCCCAGTGTCTCTGGGTTCTTTCCATTTTCTGGGCGTGTTGTGTTACTGAGCGCGTTGGAACAGGCTGGTAACTTGACTCAACAAGGAAATGTGTGTGAAAGAAACCAGGGTTTATCCTGTCACAAGAATATGATTACATTGACAGTCTTTTCTTGATCTGAGGTGATTGGCCAGTGAGAGTTTGGGGCAAAGTTGATGAAGAGTTTGTGTGGGGAGCGAGGAGAGGTTGTGTGAGCGGGGGCCAGCAGGGTGCTGATTCCCGTCCCAGGGCCGATGCTGCCCTCGGGCCTCGGCGTGAGTCACTTAGCTTCTCACAGCCTCAGCTTCGTCCTCTGGAGCACCGGGTTGGACCAGGTGATCGTTTCGTTCTCTTCCGGCTTGGAAGTCCCGTGATGCTGGGATTCACGCCAAGCACAACCAAGAAGCCAGATTTCTGACCTTGCTGAACTGACCCCCTGTCCTTCTTTAAACTGGCAGCTTTCTCTTCAGTTTCAAAGTCTGATCATTTTCGTAATTATTGTGCAGTAGTTTGACACCGGACCTTGGGTGACAACTGGACCCCATGTAAACATCAGAGGGTAACAGGAAAAAGATCATGGGCTTTGAAGTTAGACCAACCCAGGGTTTACCTTAGGAGGTGTTTAACGGAAAATAACTAATAAAGTCCTGACGGACCATGGCTTCGACCATCTGGACGTTTGCTGCTGACTCAACAGGAGTCTGGAGGTAGGAGGTCCTAAGATTGGTTGGACAGCCCAGCCGTGTCATCCGGGCCCTGGGCACGTGCCAGGCTTCCATTGCATCTTCAGCTGGTTGGCTTTATCCTTATTGCCTCATGGTGCTGAAAAGGCTGCCACAGGCAGACACCTTACCCTCCCACAACATGTCCACCAGCAAGAAGGAGAGGCAGAGGATGCCAAGGGGACCTGTCCTTGAACTGCTCTCTCCTTTCTATCAGGGAGAAAATCTTTGCCAGAAGTTTCTGTTCCCGCCGCTTTCTCTCCCATCTCATTGGCCAGAAGGGGTCCGAGGCTCACCCCATACTAACAGTGGCAAAGGAGGACAGGAGTCTTGTGACCGGCCAAGACCAGTCAGGATGCATCTCTTGGGGCCAGCCAGTTTCCATAAAAGCCAGGTGCCATTAGCACAGAAAAGGGGGCATTAGCTCGTAGGATCTGCCCCCACCCCCACTTTTAAATTTGGGCTCCATTTAATTGTCTGTGTGAGCCTGAACGAATCACTCAGCTTCTCTGAGCCCCATTTTTAGCATCTGAAAATTAGGGAGAAGCCTACTGACTTCACAGGCTGTGGGAGGGACTGAGTCAGACAACGTGGGGAATGGCCCCAGAACACTTGACCGTACCCTGCACGGGCCAGGCACTCGAGCAGTGGTAACCTTGCCCTTCCCGGCAGCGCTCTGGATGGCAGCCGGTGAGGGCAGCTTTGCTGAGCTGTCGATTCCCAGTTCCCAATTTCGATGAACTCCATTTCCAGGACAAGACACGCACGAGCATTGCCAGAGCCAACGCGTTTGGCTCCAGCGTTTACTGCTGTGACACCTGCTGCTCGAACGGGCTCTGTGCTGTTTTGTACATGTTAGTTTTGGACAGTGGCTGCACATTTTGTCTTCGGATTTCTTAGTGGGGAGAGGTAGCATCTGGCAGCATGGCCTCCGACCGCGCGGCGTCTCGAGCAAGCACTGTCGCCGGCTGTGAGCTGGGATCGGACTTCTGTGAAGGGAGAGAAGGGCATCTGTTCAGAGAGGTGTGGCCGCCCCGGGGGAGGCCCCGTCGTCCACATTCCCACAGGGCTGGCTAATGGGCCTCTCCAAACACAAACATGAGGCAGAACTCCAGGGCTTCTGTCCCCTCGCTGCGTACAGCCGGCCCATCAGCCCTCCCTAAAGCCCGCCGTCTTCCCACCATCTCCTTTTGTACAGCCCCAGGCCAGGCCGGCCTCCTGGGTTCCCCACGCAGCGCCAAGTGGTGCTTCAAAGACAGGCCCCACGCAGATCCCCCCAGGCCTGGGCCCTTCCTGTAGCCTCCAGCACAGGTACAGACCGTCCCCGACTTGCGGTGGTTGGACTTAAGATTTTTCAAGTTTATGATGGTGTGAAAGTGATACACACTTGGTAGAAACTGCACTTTGAACTTTGAATTTAGATCTCTTCCCAGGTTAGGGATGTGCGGGACCATCTCTCTCGCGATGCTGGGCAGCGCCAGCAGTCCCGCGGTCACAAGGGTCAACAGCCAATACGCCTGCGGCCACTCTGTACCCGGACACTTTGTTTTTCACTTTCAGTATAGTATTCAGGAAATCACAAGAGATATGCAACACTTTATTGTAAGACAGGCTTTGTGCTAGACGATTTTGCCCCAGCGTAGGCTCATGTAGGTGTTCTGAGCACGTTTAGGGTGGGTGAGGCTGAGCTGTGATGTCCGGTAGGTTTGGTGTATTACACGCATTTCAACCTTTACAGTATTTTCAATTTACAATGGGTTTATCAGATGTGACCCCATCATAAGTCGAGGAAGACCTGTAGAATAAAATCCAGCTCTTTCCTCGGCCCAAGGCCTCATGATCCGGCCCCGTCCACCTCTCAGCCCCTTCCTCACACAGGGCCGGCTTCACAGGCACCACGTCTGCCGTCCCGCCGGTCCCACGCTTCCTTCTTCCTCTGCTGTCGCCGTCTGGAATCCTGAATAATTTGTGAACGAGGGCCCGCGTTTTCATTTTGCACTGGGCCCTGCAGATTGTGTCCTGTCCTCACATCCTCCTGCTGTTGGCCACACTCCAGCTCTCCTGGTCCCTGGAACACCCAGGCTGCTTCTCCTCTGGGGCCTTGGCCGTTTCCCCCGCTCTTTGCAGGGCCCCTGCCTTTTCAGCGGGCGGCCTCAGAGGGGACTCCCGCCCACACTCCCCCCCGCCTGCCCAATATCCACCCACCGCTACACTCCAGGCTCACCCTGTCCCTGCCACACCAGGGTCCTCACACTTCAGACAGCGCCCAGCACAGTGCGAGTACTCGATACACAGGTGCTGCGTGAGTGAAGGACATAGAGCAGCTGTCAGTTCCAGAACTTAGGCTCTGTTTCTGGCCTGAAGGTAGTAACTGTGGGAGTTAAAAAATGTTGCTCACAGAAAGAGTTAACTGCTCTGTGACTTTGATTTGGGACGGGGGTCAGCTGAAGGAGAGAGAGGGAGTGCGGCCGCCCCTTCGGTGGGGCCAGCACTGGCTTCTGCAGAGACGCGATTAACTGAATATTCTGAACACTCAGTGAAGAGCTCTGATGACTTAATAAAATTAGGAACTGAAGTAAAGGACAGTGCCTGGAAGAAGAGCACCTTACACACACACACACGTCTATACACCTACCCATACACACCCCTACACATACACACGTATACACGCATATGCATACACAGATACACACACCCATATACATGCCACACACACACCTATACACATACACACACCTACATACACACCTACATACACAGATACACATACACCCACATACATGCCACACCTATACACATACATGTATACACACATGCATACACATACACCCATACACACACATGCCATACACACACCTATACACATACACATACATTCACAGACACACATACATACACCTACACATATACACCCATACACATACACACACCCATATACAAATATACACACCCCTATATACATATACATACACCCCTACACGCACGTGCGCATACACACATCTACACATATATATACACACACACCCACGTATACATATACATGCACACATATGTACATACACCTACACGCACACACATATGCACATACACACACACAATCTAAGGCAGTGCTTGAAGTCTTTTTTTTTTTTTTTTTTTTTTTTGCGGTACGCGGGCCTCTCACCGTTGTGGCCTCTCCCGTTGCGGAGCACAGGCTCCGGACGCACAGACTCAGCGGCCATGGCTCACGGGCCCAGCCGCCCCGCGGCCTGTAGGATCCTCCCGGACCGGGGCACGAACCCGTGTCCCCTGCATCGGCAGACGGACTCTCAACCACTGCGCCACCAGGGAAGCCCTTGATTATTTTTAAAATCATTTTTCTGGGTCTTTTAAAGATATATATGAAATTTTTATGTTTGCTTTCTCTACCCTACCGCAATTCTTTTCTAAAAACAAGTCCGAGTGTCAATGAACAGACGAACACACAAGCGTGCAGCACTTTACACCCTGAGCTCCTGTCGCGAGCTGACCAAGTTCACTAGGCAAGCTGGGGTTTGGGTTGACCTAGAATAGTCTTCAACCACAGGCTTTTTTTCTTTTTTTTTTTCAGAACCTGCAGTTTTGGTTGTGCCCTCTCTCTGGACACCTGCCCTGTGGTTAAAAGGGCCTTGCACTTTCTATGTCAAGCCTCTGGGCTGTTGAGTGAGAAGCCCTCCAAGGAGCTCTCTGCAGTGTCTGCAGTTTCGCAGACACGTGGGGGTTTCATGCTCTTCCTCAGACAGTCTGGCTGCAAGGAGCCCTGCCTCCTCCCAATGCCTGGGGGGGGGGGGACTTCTGGGCTCCCTAGCGGTACCCCAACCTCTGGAGGACAACTGTTTCCCCTACAAACCTAGTCTTGTCATGCTGGACTTGAGAACGATTCACTGGCCGTCGCGGCCTGTATCTGGTGGCATATGTGGCTGGGTTGGGAGTGAGTCTGTGGGAATTCACATCACGGCTTGTAAAGAGACAGCTCCATGTGGTGGCGCAGGGCCTGGGACCTGGGTCCCGGCTGCCTGGGGCCGAGTCTGGGCTCCTCCTGCACTAGCTGGGTGGCTGACTCGGCCTCTCTTCCTCAACATCCTCACCTGCGGGATAGTAATAAACCTCCCTCACGGGGTTACTATATTTAGAGATAAAAGACTTCAGGTGGGGCCCGTGAGCCGTGGCCGCTGAGCCTGCGCGTCCGGAGCCTGTGCTCCGCAACGGGAGAGGCCGCAGCGGTGAGAGGCCCTTGTACCGCAAAAAAAAAAAAAAAAATCAAGACAAGGATAAAATTAGAATGCGAATGGGCAAGCCGGAGGCCTGCTTAAGGACCGCAGTGGATCCGCACATGCGGCCCGAGATTCCTGAGGGTGGAGTGGGAAGAGGCACCGACCTGCCTCCTGACGGCCACGTGCTTTGCAGGCTCCCTGCTTCCTTCCGCCCTCCGTCTTTCCTGGTCAGAAGTCCTGATTCCTGTCTGCCCTCCCGGGGAGCCTCCCTCCTGCTCTCTCCCTTCCTGCCCTCGATTCCTCGCCCTTCTCTGGGTTTATTTACAGCCGCCTTCTCTTTCTGAAGCTGCCGGAGCTGCACAAATAGGCCGGGCGCCTCGGCCCCAGCCGGGTTTGGAGGCCAGGGTGGAAGGAGGTCTGCGCCTCCAGCCAGCCCGCGTGGGACGGGGCGGAGTGCTGGCCGCTCCCCCAGAGCTCAGGGACTGCTCTGACCTCCCTCGTTACTCCTGGCTCGTTTATAATCAGCTCTTCCATTCTCTTAACCCGAAGCCCTCTCAGAATCACAGTAATTGCCCATGACTGCAGCTGGGTGGTTCATTTATTCTTTCTAATTTGGAGAATCCAAATGGTTTAGCCCCCGTTTTTATTTTAAAAGCTTTAGGGGTTTTGTAAACTTTGGAGGCACTAAAGCCAAAGTGGCCAGACACATGCTCACACAAGTCCAAGCACACGCACCATGGGGCACGCCACGGCACCTGCAGGGCAGACTTTTTGAGTGAGGAGTCGGGGAGGCAGGTAATATGATCTGAGAGACTGGTATGTAAGCTGCACCACCCACACCTACACCGCCAAGGACACCAGCATCACCTCCACCTCCATCAACTGCACCGCCATTACCACCACTTCCATCACTACCACCACCATCTTCACCTCCATTTCCACTACCATCACCACCACCCCTCACCCAGGTGCCTAAAATTCCACCATCGCAGCTTCATTTCTTTGGCTTAATCATTTGCTTTCTTCAGCCATTCTCTTTGAATTACATTAGTGTGAAATAGTGAGGCTCAGACCTGCTTTTCTCAATGACTGAATGTCCCCAGGAGTATGAGCCAGATGCCAAGAGGAGGTCTCTCAAAATAGGAGGGCGGGAAGATGAGTGTGTGTGTGTGTGTGTGTGTGTGTGTGTGTGTGTGCGCCCGCATAAGCATGTCTTATCAGTTTAATAAGTTTGAAAAAAGAAAACGTCTACTGACGCCTCTGCAACAATGTCAGGGCTCATTGTTTATGTTTCGATCTTAACAGAGCAAATCCTAAGTTTCCATCTTAGGGAGCAGATTATAAAAAACTGATTTATCCTGAAGATAAGTGGTTCTCAAACCTTATCAAGCAAGAGAATCACCCAGAGGGCTTGTTCAGACGTAAGACTGAGTCTCCCAGTCAGCAGGCCTGGGGCGCGGCTCTGTGATCTGCATTTCGCACAGGTTCCCAGCGATACTGCGGCTGCCGCAGTTCTGCAACCACGCTTGAGAATCAGTCCAGTAGGTGAAAACACACCCACGCTGTTACGGCACGCGCACACACACACACATACACACACACACCACAAACACAAACTTGCAGAATGCGTCAGCCCTTTCTATGTAGATACTCCTGTCCTGTGTACAGCTTGAAGAATGTGAATAAAAATAAAATACCATGGAGAGCTAAAGACATATTAAGATCATCCAACCAGCTGAGAAGAGTAGTGTTGTAATACGATTGGCCCAGAGATGTGGATGGGAGAACTTACATAGAAAATATGAAGTCTTGAGTAAAAGTAACATAACTTATCCTAGGTTGGGCCGACACAGCAATTTAAGAACAGCCAGCACAGGGAGGCCAAAGGTGGCTGAGCTGACCCCGGAGCAGCGAGGGCCTGAGAGGAGTTCCTGCTCCAGCAAAGAGGGGCCATGAGGGGTGAAGCGCTCCAGGGGCAGCCAGGGAGCAGCGCTACAATATGCCTGCGGCCTGCGCCTGTTTCCGGACTCAACAAATGCCCCCAGGAAGGAGGCCGCCCGCTGAGGCCATGGGAGGCGAGGCCCCAAGTCAGAAGCCTGTTGCCCACCAGCACCGGCGGAGCCCCCTGAGATTCTGGGAGCCTCGTCTACAAAATGCCGATGATCATCTGCGTTTGGCAGGACGGTTGTGAGGGTTAAATGAGATTCTGCGTGCTCCTGTGCTCTGTAGGGTGTAAAATGCTCTTACCACTAAAAGACAAAAATGCAGATGCTATATCCAACTCAAGGGAAGAAGAGACGGCTTAAAGTTTTAAGTAATGTTTGTTCACTTGTGTCAGGCCTGAGACTCGTTTTTTAAAAAGGAGTGAACAGATAAATTTGGGAAAAGAAGGTGTTAGGAGGACTGGGGTCAGGGGTGAAACACCAGCCGCCACCCCAGGCCGAGTCATCTCCCGTCCTGCCTCTTGGCGTCTGGAATGCCGCCTTCTCCTATGTTGTTAGTAGGAAGGATTCTCCATTTTCCAGAGTCTCTGCTAAAAATGCAAATATCCCTGGGAGTGGCACCCTTGAAGCTCTTAAACCCCCAGGCAGCAGCTCCCAGGTCTGCTCCCTCCTGGCGCTGGGACGGCTGGTGAACCTCGCCCCTGGACCACAGGAATATATGAAGCTGTTATTTCAATTCTCCAAACATCCAAGGAGGAAGAAGCAGCCAGAAAATACAGGTCTCAAATTGACCAGGTTTCGGAACCTGAACATTCAGGTGGAAAGGAAGCCCATTTGAAGCCAATGCTAAGGCTTCTAGACACAAAATATGGGCTTGTTCCCAAGAAGCCATTCAAGGATCTCACGATTTCTTGCAACAGCTCCTCCCCTGCCCCACCACACCCCGACATTAACGTCGGTCTTGGGGTGTGGGTCGGAGGGCGTGTGTCCCGAGGGCTCTCTGACTCTGCTGCAGTTGGACACTCCTGGGGAACGTTTGAAAGTCTCAGTGGCCAGACGCCCCCCAAACCAGTTAAATCAGGATCTCCGGGGCGTGACCTTGGCATCAGCATTTTCCAAACGCCCTGGGGGATTCTAGTGAGCACTGAAGTTTGAGAGCCAGCGGCCTAGTCTGGTTTAGGGCGGGAGAAACCTGGGTGGATGTCCTTCTCCCCCGTTGGCTTTGTGGCTTCAGGTAAATCCCCTGGAGTCTGAGAGCCTCAAGAGTGCTCACCTGTAAGGTGGGGCGACTCTTCCGTCACAGGCTCGTGAGTGGTGCAGAGGTGCGTGAAAGAGCCCCAGGCACAGCTGGTGCCTGACACAGGGAGATGCTGCTCTTTGTAAGTTCAGAAACTGGGGCGCGAGGCTTTGAGTGCACCTCAGATGGGGCCCCGTGTCCCACCTGGAAAATGATGCGGTCAGATTAGAAACGTCTCAGGTTCCCTTGAGCTCTAACACCCTGGGAGTCTGCAGTCGAGAGGGGTGAATTGCAGGTGGTCCTGAATAGCTCTGGGAACGTTGCAAACCATGACAATGAGCAAAGCAGGGCTACCAAATTACCTTCCCCTGCACCCGACCCTCCCCCACCTCACTGCTCCGTCCGTCCGCTCGCTCAGGAGACTTCAACCTCTTGCCGCCTTTGTCAGCAGCCCTTTCATGTCCTGGCCGAGTGGACAGGGCCTAGCAGTGACCAGTCAAGGCCATGGCCCCTTGGGTGGGGCTACAGGCCGAGCAAGGCTGCCAGGCTCTTGGGCCCCGAGGAGAGCGTCGAGGACCCTCTGGTCCGGAGCTTGGCACTGTTGACCTTTGGGGTGGCTAATTCTTCACTTCTGGGGGCTGTCCTGTGCTTTGTGGGCTGTTCAGCAGCATATCTGGCCTCTATCCACTAGGTGCCAGCAGCAGCCCCCGAGGTCATGACAAAGACGTCTCCAGACGTTGCCAAAGGTCCCCTGGGGTCAGAATCGTCTCCCCTCACCCCTCGTTGAGAACCACTGATCTGGAGGCCCATCCTTCCCAGCCCAGATGCAGAAAGAAGAATGATGTTCTTTCGTGTGTGGATATAGATTAGTTCTGTGTTTCTCGAATATAGTCACAGGGGAGAGAGGAGGTGCTCTAAAAGCGCAGAATTGTTTCCACTCGAAGGTGGGCGGAGCTGGAGAAAAGGGGCGGGCATGGGGGGGGTGTCTCTTCAAAAGGAGGAACCGAAACCCCAGGCCGCTGCCTCCCAGTAGAGACCTTACCTACCTAGGGCAGTGCCAGCCTTGGAGACAGGTGCCTGTGACGCTCCTGCCCCCCAGAGGTCCCCGGAGGGAGCCCTCGCCGGCTTCGGGGCCCCCGGGTGCGTTTTCAGCTGCGGCCTTCGTGGTGAGATGCTCTCGTGGGTCGCTGAGTGGAAGAGCAGGTTACAGAGGTCCCGAGAGGGTGTGATCCTCACTGGGGAAAAATAATACAGATCTGTCTGCACGCAGAGGGCACGACGTGGCCGTACCGACACCAAGGTGTTAATGTGGTTGTGACGGAGGCTGGGATTTCAGGTTTTCACTTATTTGCTTGTCTGTTTTCTCAGTTTTGTACCTTGAACATTGTAGTTACTGGCAGCAAGGGGGGGAAAAGTCACTCAAAAAAGTAGAGAAGAGGCAAACACTTGGGCAAAGTCACGTCAAACCCACGTCGCCAGAAACACTGCTGGGGTCATAAAAAGGCAGTGAGAGGGCAGGTCTGCCGACCTCCAGCCTTGGCGCCCGCGATGGGTGGGTAGGGGTCGCCCGCAGTGCTGCCTGTCGGAGGAGGGGGACAGAGAGGGAGGCTGCAAATAAGGAATCGGAGCGCGCCGGGGTGGACCGGGTCTGGGTGCAGCCGGGGGCCTGGTCCTGGGGACGCAGACCCTGCACGACGTTGAGGACCGTCGCTGTCGTCGGGATCTGTCAGCTTCGCGGGGGTGGGGGGCCAGAGAGGGGGAGACGTGCGTGACCACGTGGCTGAGGCCGCGCCTCTAGGACGCGGGGTCCGAGGTGTGCCGCGTGGGCCCCGGAGCCCCGATGGCCCGGGGTCAGGGAGTGGAGGCAGAAGGAGGAAAGGAAGCAGCGCTCCGGGACTGAGCTAGCGAGGCTCGGGGACGCGAGCTGGGCTGGGCGCCCGCCGCCCGGATGAGACGAGCCCGAGCCGCGGTCGCCGTGTCCCGAGGTGACGGTCGTAGCTCCTCCGCCCCACTCTGCGCGGGCCGGCCCTGGCCACCGGAAGGGCCGAGTCCCGCGCCGTCGCCCGCCGACGGCGCCGGGGTGTTCCCGCGGCCTGTCCCCGCTCCCGGCCCAGCACAGACCGCGACACGCGGCGGCCGCGGGGCCCGGGCTCGGCTGCCCTCTGCTGGGAGAAGCGAGAAGCGCAGCCTCAGGTTGGGCCCCACCGTCCCGTCCAGCCGGAAATCGACGCCGCCGAGTCCTTGAGAACGCGAACGTGGGAAGACTGGGAAAGGGGCACGTGGTGGGAGTGTAGACGGATCTTAGAAGGAAAGGCCGTCGTGGTGCATCAGGGGAGAGCGGGAGAGGCTGCCCTCTGCGTCCCACCGGGTCCCCGAGATGGGGACATTTGCCCTGCATCTACCGCGTGCACAGTGCTGGCTGCATGGGGGCCGTGGTTGGCAGGGGAGCAGGGCGTGGGCCCAGCTCCTCAGGAACCGGCACATAAGGAGAGGGACAGCCAGGCAAGCGGTAGGGCCACGTGCAGGCCAGTGGGATGGGGGCTGGCGGTGCAGGTGGCTTCAGAGCAGGCTGCGGGACTCATGTGAGTGTGGGGCACACAAGGGCGTTCTATCAGTGTCCTGGGTTGGCTTTGAACAAAGGAAATTTATTCTCTCAGAGAAATTTATACTGGAGGCCAAAAGTCCAAAATCCAGGTGTCGAGAGGGTCACTCCAGTCCCTCGGAAGGCTCCAGGGGAGAATCTGTCCGTGGCCTTTCTCTTAAGTTCTGGGGTTCCCTGAAATCCTCGGCAGCCCTCGACTTGTAGACACATGACTCCAGTCTCTGCCTCCCGTCTGGTCACCTGGCTGTCTTCCTCCACGTGCCTGCGTGCCTTCTCCTCCTCTTTTATAAGGACACCAGTCGATCTGATGAGGTCTGCAGAGTCCCTGTTTCCAAATAAAGGCACCTTCTCAGGTATTGGCTTAGGACTTGGGCGTGCCTTGGGGGGCTGTACATGATTCAACCCGTATCACTCATGTTGGGGTGTGGGCGGGAAAGTCCAGAGGGGAGCTTGGGCTTCACTCCAGAGGCAGAGAGAATGTGGAGAGATCCTGATGACCTAATCTAATCTGAGAGGCGCCAGGCAGGCAGGAGCCAGGATGGAGACAGGCTTCAGGAGGTGGGGCTGTGATTCTGGAGAGGGAGTCGGGGCATTTCTGCTTCCCCTCCTGGGAACTGGACTTGAGGACTGTCTGGGGGTTTAGATCAACCAATATACAGTAGGCAGTGTTTTCTTATTCTCAAAATTATTTTAAAAGCTCCGTTTTTTTTCTAGTTCAAAGAGCGATCCATGGTCACTTAAAAAAAAAAAGTCCGTGCAGAATAGTGTACAGAAGATTATCAAAATCACAGGCACCTCAGCAGCCAGGGATAACTGCATGTAAATAGATGCATATATATGTAAATGGCTGTGATGATGCTGTTCGCGGTGAGAATCATGCCACACGGCCAACCTCTCTGGAGCTGTGACTTTTGCCAGCACTTTATAAATTTAGTTATGTAGATTCTTTTTAAGAAGGCTATTCTTAGCTCAAAATTTGACCCACAATTAGGATCAGTGTTGCCTCTGCAAGGGGCAGTTGCCTTGCTCATGTGGCCCAGAAGATGAGGCAAGTCTCGTCTCCCCAGGTGAGCCCAGGTGGGCTTGGGGGGAGGCCACAGGGAGAGGCAGGAGGCCCAACCAGGGTGAATAACCGGGGTCATCGCCAGAAGAACCAGACTGTGGCGGAGGGAGGGGTCACACCTCAAGTGCAAAGGGCCCAGAGAAGGCGGGAATGTCCTCAGCTAGCTAAAAATTGTCCCCCAATTTTAAGCAATACCTGTTCAGATTTAGGTGAGGTGGTGCAGGCAGTCATTATGCGAAGTATAATGTTTACAAGCCGATTTCCCCGGAAAAGTTCTCAGTTGTGAGTCCAGGATTATAGCAGCCCAGGGTCTTTCACAGAAATAGAAATTTTAAAATGTCTCCATGCATAAAATGTTTTTTGTTGAATTTATCACAGACTCCAAGTCAGGACTTCAGATAAGTCCAGAAATAAGAGAGTGACAGTGGGAAGATTTCAGCAGTATTAATTTTTATAATTTATATCCTGTCCGCTTCTGAAAAGGGTTTTAGGCTGCTTCCAGTGAAAGACATGTGCACAACAGGGTTGCTAAAATGGGACTAGAAAGTTGGAGACTCATTCAGGAGGAGGAGGATGTGAAGGAGATAAACCTACTGTAACGCAAGGTTAAACTTAGTGCCGAGCATCCCGGCAGCTCAACGACGAGGGCCTCTGAGGGAAGGTGACAGGAGGGTCCAGCTCAGCAGCCTGAGGGTAGAGGGGCAGGTTCAGTGCACGGCTGCAAGAGCACCTGGCTTGGATGGGGGGACCTGGACTGCAAAAGGGGACCCACCTGACCCTGGCCTCCTCCCAGGGTCTGTCCTCTCGAGAGAGGCCTGCCCTGCTGGAGTTCACACCCCTGGGCCCGAGGAGCAGCAAGGGGCGGCTAGTGGGACACCAGGTGTCATCTGGTTGTCCACATGTGTGTGCAAGCAAGGTCCTGGCAGTGCAGGGTAGGGCCCAATCTGAGGGAGAGCAAAGGCCACCCTCGGTCAGGCCACGGGCTCTCCCTCCAGTGCATCCTTCACGGTCAAAAGAACCTCCCCCCCCCCCCCCCCCCCCCGTCCCCAGCAAACCGTCAGTGCTTCAAGGAGGGGCTCTCTAATCACCATCGTGTCCCCCCAGCACCTAATGATTGTGCTTAATGATTGTGCTTCAAATGAATGATTGAAAGGAAATGCCGGGACATCCCTAGTGGTCCAGTGGTAAAGAATCCCCCTTCCAATGCAGGGGACGCAGGCAGGTTCATTCCCTGGTTAGGGAACTAAGATCCCACATGCCTCGGGGCAACTAAACCTGCGCATCACAACTACTGAGCTTGTGCGCCTTAACTACAGAGGCCTCGTGCCACAACTAGAATGAAAACCCGCACGCCACAACCAGAGAGAAGCCCGCGCAGCAAAGAAAGATCCCACATGCCGCAACTAAGACCCAACACAGCCAGAAATAAATTAAATAAATACTAAATAAATCTTGAAAATAAAAAGGATATGCCAGTTTCATAATGTCACCAGCTCAGAAAACTCCATGGACTTGCCATTGCTTAGAGGTAAAACCCAGCTTCTCACGGGTCAGCCAAGGCTTTCTACAAAGACTCCCTTCCCTCTCTGCCAGGCCTCCTAGGAGCCCTCCTTCCCCGGCTCCTCTCCACCCAGCTCCGCAGGCTCTCCCCTCTGCCGCTCCCAGGCCGTTCTCTCAGGTCTGCGGGGAAGAACTCTCGTCAAGCTGACGTTTACTGTCACCTTGTCTCCCTGCCCAGGAAACAGCTTGGGGACTGAGCCGGGTCAGACGCGTCCAGTGCCCACTGCTCATTTCTGAACGAACCCCTGTGCGCTTCTGGGGTTCGTGTGCCCCTCCGCGAGGTCAGGGAGTGGAGGTGCGCCTTCCTCCCAGCTGCCTGGACAAGAGTAAGGGTCCTGCCTGGGAAAGTGAACTGGCGGTGACGAGAGAGGGGAGGGTGGCGAGTGGGCCTTGGAGGGTGACAGCCCAGGGGACGGGCGTATTTCTCAAACTCGGGAGAAAGCAGAATCAGGAAGTGTGGAACTCTGGCTTTCACAGAAGCCTGAGAAGGTTGTTTAACAGAGATGCTGTCCTGTGACACCTTTGGTCCCCAGCGCCATCATCGGAGGTAGACACGGAGTAGGGCCGCGGCTCTCAGCCTGTGGTCCCTGCACCTGCGGCGTCAGCGACCCGGGGAACTCGGTAGAAAGGCAGATTCTCGGGCCCCGCCCCAGACCGCTGACTCGAAGCCGTGGGCGGGGCCGGGACCTGTGTTTTCTCAGGTGATGCGGGTGGTTCTCATTCGGGCTGATTGCTGTTTGAGAACCAGGGTCTCGGCAGAGCAGCGAGGTGCAGAAGCGCTCCTTTCCCCACTGGGGTGAACCTGTAGGCCCTGTGCGCCCTCACCTGGGCCACCGAGGCTCCCTCTGTCCCCCCCTTAGATGCCCAGTGGCCTGAGCTCTCAGGGCTGCGCTGGGGTGGAAGGGGGCCCGTCCCCGCAGTATCTGGCTCACCCGCAGGTGTGGCCCCTGAAGCCCAGGCCCGTGGGCCTCCCACCCGCTGGGTGGCGGTTATAAGGTGCGCAGGAGCTGGAGGCCCAGGCCCTGGGAGGAGCCTGCGCGGCGGCAGCGGCGGCGGCGGCGGCGGGGTGAGTAGGGCGGCGTACACGCGAGCGAGTCAGGGCTCACTAGCGTAAATCCACTGCGCCCGCAGCACGGGCCGGGGGTCTCGGGAGCTGGCTGCCGCGTCCAGCATTTCACCCTCCCAGCAGCGGACTTGGGAGTTCTTGTGCCCATTTTAGAGACGGAGACAGCGGGCCTGCGTGGGGCATTTGCCCGAAGTCGTCCCTGCTGGAAGCGGAGGGGCTAGGTTTGGGGTTGAGGCCGGGAGGCTGGAGGAGCCTGGGGAGGGGGGGGGGGGGTCCGGTGGGACGGAGCAGGAAGCGAAGGGACTCAGATCTCCCCTCCCGCCACCAGCGGCCCCTGGAAACCCCTTCCCAGAGGACAGCCCGCCTACCCGGGCGCCGTGTGACTGCGAAGAAAGCTTTAAGGGCTGACCACGGGGCTTGTCATAAAGGGGTTTTAGCTGCGGAGAAAATGTTTATCGGCGCATAGCGGGTGGTGCTGAAGAGACTCTTGGGGGCTGACCGGGAACAAGGACGAGGTTTGGGGCCTGACTACCCAGGCCAGGAAGCAGGGGCGCTGGGCAGAGCTCAGGCCCCCTGCCCGGGGGCCCAGAACGCAGGCCTCCCAAGAGCAGACCAGCCATTGAGAACAAGTCATCTTCAGAGGGAAGAGGGAGGCGGCTGCCAGACTGCTGGCACCATCTACGAAGAGGCAACGGGACTGAGCGGGACACACAGCGTCACAGCATCGCTCGTCCACAGGCCCTTGTTCCGAGAGAGAAAAAGTAAAGGCCGGGGCCGGTGCGCCTGCCGACATGCTGCTCACTCTGTCTCCCCTGGAGAGCTCGGGGCAGGTCCAGGCGCAGAGCGCCCAGAGAAACACGGGGAGTCCTCGAAAGCCCCAGGACTGGGACGCCCCGCCTTGACCTTCTGCCAGCTAGGAGAGTGGGAGGACGTCCCCCAGGTTGGCCTAGATGTTCCTCTGCTTAGGAACAGGATCTTGCTTCTCCAGGTGTTGGAGGAGGATCGGAAGACAAGCAGCTGGAGAAAGTGTAGGCGAGTCAGAAGACCGAGGCCGAGAGGGCGGTGTGCCGGCATCTTCTGGCCACCACGGAAGAAAGCAGAGAGGGACATGGAGAGGAGGGGGCGGCTCAGGGGGTGCGCGTGGGCTGCCCCGCAGCAACGGCTGCTGCTGGACTGGAGGCGCTTCGTGTTTAGCGGATGCACCTGAAGTTAGTTGCCAGGTGATTTGAGGAATGCTTTCCGGGGCAGACCAAACACACGCGGCACTCAGAGCTCCCCACCTCCCGGGACGCCACTTAGCTCAGGGATGCTGCCGTCTAGAGAAGGCGCTGTCTCTGGCCCGCCGTGTCACTGACCACCACTGGATGTGACGTGGTCGGCGCAGCTCTTGGGCTGCTGAGCAGCTACTATGAGCGGGTGATTTAGAAGTTTGGAGCCGCAGAGGATAGTCGTTGCCCCCGGTCAGGACAGTTCAGGGCCGTTAAGACTGTCGGCCTGTCGTGTATTTGAGAGAGCTGTTTTTAATTTCAGTTCTTAAACCAGGCACGGGGTGTGGCATTACACACGGATGCCAGAAGGGATGATATTAACCCGCCGGCCCGAACTTTTCTAATAACTCCTGCGCCTCCCGGCACACACAGCCCAGGAAAACCAGCCGACCCGCGCCTTTGTCATGCTGGGTAATTAACGTGTGCTCACAATGATTTAGCGACTAGCCAAAGAGTCAGATGTACTGCCGAAGCTTACATCAAAGGCACAAATTGGGTAGATTAGGTAGAATTATATTAGGTCCACAGGGAAGTGGGTGGTGGGTTGGTCTCTGCCTGATTTCTTCAGTGAACAGCGCTGCGCCCGGGTGACCGAGCCCAAGGTGTTCTGTGCCCTTCCTGCTCTCAGCGCTCTGAGAACTTCAACTCAGGGGCTCTGGCTACAGAATAAAACTCCACCCCAGAGAGGAGGAAGGAGCCTTATTTCTAGATGGCATTGCCAACAAATGGGAAGAGAGTGAGGTTTCTAAAGTGAAGTGAGAAGTGGCAGGGATTTTTTTTTTTTTTTTTTTGAGGTCATTTGTTTTCAGGGAGAATGCTTCCCATTCATACCTCTGGGTCCCTGACCAGGTGCTACACAGCGAGAATTGGCCAGACATGAGGACATCCTGAGTAATACTTGTTCTTCCAGATCTTCTCTGTTCCTGCTTGGCAACTCAGAGCTGGTGAATGCATTAGGATCTTGCTTTAAATTTTTAATTTTTGGACTATCTAGTCATAGGACTGGGAGTTAGAAACCCCAGCAGGGGCCCAGGGCTCACTTCAGAAACTAATTTTTATCATTCTGATCTGCTTTTATTCTCCCGTGTGTTGGTGGCTGAGGTAGATGTGGTCTGCATGGATGAGAAGGCAAGTGTCAGTTTCTCCAGGAGCTGGATGTGTGGTCCTGGACTTGTGGACCCTCTTCCCAGTGAGGAAGCCCCTGCCCCCACTTTCTTCTCTCCCTTCTCCATCTGGTCCTCCCTCTGCCCTCCCTCCCCCTCCCTTCCTTCCTTCTTTCTCTCCATCCCTTCCCATTCCCTCCCATCTCCTTTTCCTTTCTCCCTCTTTCTCTCACTTCCTCCTTCCCTCCCTCCCTCCCTATATTTACTAAGGGCTTAATCCTGAACCTGAAGAAACTACACAAGGATGAATATCTGCTTCCTTGTCAGGGATGCAGGTGTTTCTCTAAGGCATCACCTGACCCTGTGTTTTAACCCAGCCCTTCCCTGCTCCTTCAATAGTATTGAAAAGTTAAAGCAAATGCACTCCTGAGAAGAATCTGGATTCCACCCCCAACTCAGTATTCGTAGACATATCAGAGACGTCAAATTTGGACACCACGGGAATTGAAGAGGCACAGGGAAAACTGGGATTTGTTGGGTCGGAGCCCCATCCTGCAGGCTGAAGTGCCGTCCATCTCCAGCTCTGCAGGAGCCTGAATAAGGCTCAGGGAACCCGTCTCCCTGCGTTCTTGGCCACCATAGGAGAGCCTGTCTCATCACTTACTATGTCGAAGAAAAGTCTCCCTTTAAACAGGGAGTTGGAAGACTTGATAAAGTGCTGTTTCCACAGATACTGTACTACAGTCGTGCGTAATAAGAATCTATGAAAAGAGAACCAGGGCTGGCGTAAGAGCAAGCTCAGAGGAAAGGGTTTCCTCAATCGTTCTTATTTTTTAACAAGGTCTTATTTTAGCTTTGCGTGAGATTGACTACTAGCATTTTCTTAGTTTTGTAAACTCTGTCCCAGCTGAAGGATCTGTAGCTAGCTGTGGCCACTGCGGACTGAAGGGAGGTAGAAGGATACAGGTAAAGGTGGTGATGGGGGCCGTGACCGTCCGCCCCTGGTAAGTGCCCAGCTCGTCCAGATGAGAATGTCCACCTTTTGGGCTTCGCTCACAGTAGGAAGCGAAGGGAAACAGAGCCTCCAACAGGGACAGTTGGAGAAGACAACCAGTAGTAATAAAGTAAAAATAAACACCCTCCCATCACCCCGGTTGGCAGAGTCAAGGGACTCTGCAGAGCTTAGCACAGCTCCGTAGAGAGCGTCAAATGCAAGCTTTTATGCTCAACTTTGTCCACTTGCTCTTTGCAGGCAGCGGGCCCTCGTGCTGGAGTTCCAGGCAGCCCCCTCGCTGTGTCCTGTGGCGTTTTCTGTTGGGCTGCAGACCTACACTCCCACTCTAAGCCCGGGACGTCAGGGGCAGTGTGAGGATGAATTTCTGGAGCGTTTTCAGGTAAGCAGGTAGAAGGTGTTCTATAAATGTGCCAAGCTTGCTTGGTTTGCCTAATTTAGATTCTTAGGGGAGTCCATTAAGACTGGCTCGTACCCTTCTGTCATTAACATTTATATGGAATCTTGTTTTCTTTGTTTTTTACTATGGTTTTGTTTTCTTTTTTAGTAAGTGATCTTGCCTCACCAAAGGCAAAAGGCCTCACCTAGCTTATGTAAGAAATATAAATTAAGGTCCTGAATCACTCCACTAGTACTTGGGCAGAAAAGTTGAACTCTGCGTACTTCTTGATAACTGTGCTACTATAATTTTCTCCAAAACTGAGTAATCTGCCGTCAGACAAAATCTGCTAACAGCCTCACTCATTGTTACAAGATTAATATCACTGCTTGCCGGAGATGCTTCCTTTCCTCTTCTAGACTCACAAAAGCACAGCCTTTGATAATTAATCCTGATAACACCAACACAGAAACCCAGATCCTTGACATATAACTCAGTGACTCGGCAGAAAGGAAAAACATCTCACTTGCACTTGATAAAGTTCCATAAAAATGTGTATTTTGCTAACTTTCATGAGAAATTTAACGATTTGGAGAAATTTTATATTTTCCCTGGCTGATTTTCATTTGTACTTAAATGTTTGTTTTAAAGAAGATACAGAACCAAACCTAGGAGAGATTAAATTTTGCCCCAAGTGAAATTGCTAAATTCAGTGGATTTTAATTACCTTTGTCCCCATGGGCTTTCCCCACCCCCCTTCATTTCTCTTACCTTCCTCTTAGGTTACAAGGATTAATTTGCAAGCTGAGTCCCACACTATCCGTGAGACTAAGCAGAATGTACGACAGGCGAGGTGATGAGGTGCCCCCTTTGGACCGAGCAGCTGAGGCAGGTTTTTTCTCCAGCGTCAGCCTGTGTCAGTGCGATGGAGGGAGGGTCACCTGCGGTCACACCTCGGCTCTGCGGGGCCTGGGCAGCGGCTCGCTGTCTCTCCCGTCATTAGGATCCTTGTTTCTTGTAGAGACAGGCCGCAGGGCGTCTTGTGCCCTATTTTTCATTCCCAGTTTGTTCAGAAACCGTATTTTCTTAAGTCTGAAAACAGCAGCCGCCCATGGATACGTTTTTACAGGGCAGCAAGAACCTACCAGAATAGGCGTTTGTTTTTCCCCTTGAATGAATCCTGAGGCCCTGGAAGTCGCCCCCTGCCCACCACGGTCTCTCTATATACTCCACGCTGCTTTCTCCAACAGCTTGGCGCCGAGACTCTAAAGCTTAACGCTGAGCCAGTGTAAGCGGCGTTCTTATGGGAGCCGCCTTAATGGCGGCTTACGCGTGAAGTGGGAACGGCGTGCTGCCCACCCTCTAAACAATTTCTAGTGCTCAGCCTCCATGAAATGGACTGCTTATGGCAAGATAATGTCTGCTCTGTTCCTTTTTAAGTCTGTGAAAAATGTCATCCTGGTTGATAGGGTGATTAAAACTCTTTATGGTCCAGGAGATAAATGTGATTGTGTTTGCCATGCTCTACCCAAGATGAAGACAGAGAAGGAGGCAAACTTGAGATTCCATAACATTTCCCCTCTTCCATATCCAGGAACGTTCAGAACTCAGTACACAGATGGTACTTCACATAAAGAGTAACATTATCTGTTAAACACTTTTCCTTTCCATTAACCAGTTTAACAATATGCCTCTGGTATAAAAGGAATAGACAAATGACATCTTCTGATATCTGAGTTCTGACTGTAGAAAAAAATCACTTTAGTCAGTCATATTGCTTGTTTTTCTTTTAACTTTCATCTTTGTTACTTCATTTTGGCTTTTAAAATGCAACTGGAGCCTATGCTTGGTACCGGTTCTAGGGAATCTGTCCCCATCAACCTTTCCTCAGCAGGTGATTCACCATCATTACTATGGGAGTCGTTGTGTCCGTCCCCCCACCCCCCTATCCCTTAAGGACAACAGACGCATATGGGAAGGGTTTTGTAAACCTTAGGCATGTCACACAAACATGCACTCAAACATTCCTTCCTTTAGGCTTCCAGGTGGGTGGTGGCACACCCACCACCCACCTAGACTCAGACTCATAATAGGGACAAAAACCTGTTCAGTTTTCCTCCCGATTTCCTTCCTTCATTGCATTCAAAGACTAGAGCTATTTTATTAGCAGAGATTTAGTTAAAAATGAAAGGTGGGTGAAGTTATTTTGCTACTCCACATACCCTGAGATAAATTTCACAATCCTTTTCTTTTAGTCTTGGATTTTAAACAGGTTACATAGGAATCCCAGGTGCTGATTACACCTGTTTAATTAACAATACAGCAATTTTAACAGGGTAACACAGTCCAGAGAAAAATGTTACATTAGGCAGTTGACATTTCATTTAAAATTTTTTCTTAAAACTAAAAGGTTTCATTTTAACAGATAAAGTTCAAATGTACTTTTTTAAACTGATTGATTGTTAATTAGAGCCTAAGCAATTATAGAGAAAATACACAATGATATTCAACCAGAGGTTAATTTTCTGGTCATACTGACATGTTAAAATACTTTTCTTAAAATTTTAATTTACCTGAGACTCAGTTCTCAGGTATCTTTTTGGTTAAAAATATTTGTTAAGATAGGTGATAATTGGACTATTTTTATATTGACAACTGAAATAAAGCTATAAACTGTCAGTCAGTGTTTCGGGACCCAGAACCAACTTGTCAAAAAAGTACATTTTATACCCATAATATCGTTATTTTCACATGATTATCCTTTCAAGTTATCATAATCTGTTACTGGCTTCTTGTCTAAGAATTTACAGGGCCTAAGGTGAGGCTGTCAGGTAAATGACTGGCATATACAAATCAAAGACTGTGTTCAGGACAAGAGAGCCACACCCACTGCCTGATGGACAGGATTCACCCATTAACCCGTCACTTTGGAGTCTGCCTAACAGGAGCAAGTCCTCCGAGTTCTGACAGCCACATACGGACAAGAAAGGCTGCTAAAACTTATTTAATTAGACTTAGAGGTACTACTGCTGTTAGGAGTCTGTTTATAAAGATTTTCCATCATACGTTATAATTTTGTTTTTCAGGTAAAAAACTTGGTTTCAACTGTTACAGTCATAGAAGTATTTCCCCTGGGATTTCCTCCACATAGAGAAGGTACCCATATAATTATTTTTAAATAGTCTTCCTAACTTTAGGAAAACTTTGCCCTCCCTCCAACACCCCCCACCCCCATATGAACATAACCAAATCAGTTGTAATAAAGTACAGCACACAGAAATGACTGTCGGCCTCCTACAGGGACACTGAATGCCATCCATCCCACAGCGTCACTCAACAATCTGCATGTGTTCCTTAGGAGAAATCCGTCGAGCCCCTTTGCTGGTGTGACATCTCCAAAGCCAGCTTTTCCCGTAACAATCGTTCTGGACGCCACCCACCATGCTCATCTCATTTGGATTTCAATGCTTCCTCCCATTCAACAGCCGATTCAGAGTTCTTGGGAATTGCTGGAAATATTGATTGCATTTTACTTCGAAAGTCTTTTATCTGAAAGATGAAAAAAAATCAGTCATCAGATGTTAAAAGATGGGGAAAAGAGCCAAAGCAATGAGAGACGTACCCCGTTGCTGACCGACTGATACATCATTGCTGTGGATACCGGGCGAAGGAAGACCAACAAAAGGTAAAGACTGTTCTCGCTGCCTTGAAAGACAATGAGACGTACCTCTTGTCTTTTTCCAAGTATAAGTCTACTGGGCCTTAAATAACATAAAACTCCACTGTAAATCTGGAAGGCAACATGCTCTAAATCGTCAGCCCTGACATTTATTTCCTACCAGGAGAATGGTATGTGTTGTTGGCCTTCATATATAAAGATGCAGCTGAGAATGGGATTTCTATCTAAGTAAACATACTGAAGCCATTCAGACTTAAAGAATTTGGGGGCCAGAGGGAAGGAGTGGGGAGAAGTAACTTAGTAGGGGGTAAATAAAGAAGGAATCAATGGCAGATAGAGTAGAATGTTTTTATCAGCAGAGGGTGGTTTGGAATCCGAGAGTCAGAGCAGGAGGTTGGAAGATCCTGACATGCAGTGTCAGCTCCACCTAAGTGCGCACCGCCCTGAGCGAGGGGAACACTAAGTTATGGGAGGTGGATAATCTTTACCTTAGATAATACTAGATCCACACTCTTGATTCATTCTTTTCACTGAGATGGTCCTGTTCTGAAGGTAGTATTTCAGAAGCGCTACAGCACAGCACTGCAGCGTTCTCATCAGCCACATCCCAGCCATTATTTCCCAAGGACACAGATCTCCTCAGTCAGATTGTGAAGCACCCTGAACTCACAGCAAAACGTGAGTCATTCTTGGAGTGATGTTTGAGAGTCGGCTAGTATTTTTTCTTTTTTATCTTGATGCTTACTTATTTCAACTTGAAGCTGAATCCTTGTAGTGTTTCCAAATTCAGGTGGTGCATCCTGTTGGGACTTGTAAATTCCTAGTCATTTGTTCCAGTCATTGTAGCACCATTTTAGCACAGACCCTGGTATCAGGTACACCCCTCTGTTCAAAGCCCAACTCCACTGCTTGGGAAATCTGCTTATTCTAAGGGGTAGTTTCCATGTGTGCAGAAGGGAGATAATTACCTGCTTACAGAGCTGTGAGGATTAAGTGAGATAATGTACATAAAGCACAGCACCTGGCAGTACTCAACATATATTAGCTCGTGTCACTACAGCATCATCAAAATGTTCTGTGTTCCAAGAACAAAGCTCATATGGATAGAAGTATTGTGGTATGTTTGTCAAAAGCATTAATTTATAGTTATATCATTTTGGTTTAAATATTCTGATACTGGAAGACATAGAAGGTTATCCATCATATGTAGTCTGGAGGAGGTCCATGCCCACCATCTCTTTGTTTGGGTCTCAGACACCAGTCTTGAAGACACACACGCACACACACACACACCCACGACATGTGTGTCTCTCCCTAACTCCCTCCTCCATGCAGCTCTCTAGTTTGTAGTGTGATGAAAGGTTTTCAACTACAGGCAGTACTGTATCCCTGACTGGAAATGTAGTTCTAAATAGCAGTTCTCGAGTGGAGACTCCTGACAGTTTGGCTGTCGCAATCGCAGGGGATTACTGTTTGCATAGGGGTGTGTGGGGACGTGGGGTGGTGCTAAATGTCTAGGGTGGCCAACAAAAAGAACTGCTTTGTCCAAAATCCCAAGAGTGCCCCCCTGGAAGAATCTTGCATGGGCTTTCTCAGTTGAAAGACCTCTCTGGCCAGGATCTGCAACGAGCTGCTTGGTTCCTTCCCTTCACCTTTCTGGTTGAACACCTGTTACAACTGAGCCTAACGACAGAGTTTTCCAGTGGGGTATCAGACAGCCAGGGCATGAACAGAATCGTTTACCATCGCACCTTCTCAGGAATCTGGAACAAGGTCCGTCGCTGAGAAGGCAGAGGCTGGGACACTCCGATGAGGCCTGGGTGGGAGAGTGCCGAGTGGCTGCTCCACTTCAGCAGACTGGGCTGGTGTTCCCAGTTCCTCCTCTTGGCCCCATTTTTTTTCTTTCCTCTAATTTCTTAAGTATTATTTACTTGTTTCCCAGGGTCATAAGTGAGTAACTGAACCACTAGAAGGAATCATATCTGAAAAATAGCCAACTAGAACAGACAGGCTTCAGAGCAAGGGGAAGGAAGGGAGACAAGTGGGAAAAAGAACGCCATTTAGTCCTCTTTAACTTTTCAGCTGTGGAGGAGTTCAGTCAACATGGCAGAGAAGAAGGACCTTGAGCTCACCTCCCCTCACAAGCACACCAAAACCACAACTAAGTGCAAAACCACCATGGATGAAAAGATCAGAACCTACCAGAAAAGATCTTCTACAACAAAAGACGTAAAGGAGGAACCAGAAGGAGACGGGTAGGAATGGTGGCCTGGTAATACAGTTAAGTCCCACATCCCCAAGTGGGTGACCCACAGACTAGAGAATAATTACATTGCATAGGTTCTCCCACAGAAGTGAGAGTTCTGAGGCCCATGTCGGGCTCCCTAGCCTGGGGGGTCCTGCACTGGGAAGACGAGCCCCCAGAGAATTTGGCTTTAAATGTTAGTGGGGCTTAATTTCAGGAGTCCCAGAGGACTAGGGAAATAGAGACTTCACTCTTAAAGGGCACACACAACATCGCGCATGTTCTGGGATCCAGGACAAAGGCAGTAATTTGGTAGGAGCCTGGGCCAGACCTACCTGCCGGTCTTGCAGAGTCTCCTGGAGAAGCAGGAGGCAACTGCAGCTCACCACTTGGACACTGGTGCTGGTGGGTGCCATTGTGGAGTCCTCCCTCTAGCTCATTAGTGCCAAGACCTGACCCAGTGCTGGGATGCCTCAGGCCAAGCAACTAACTGGGTTGAGGACACAGCCCCACCCAGCAGCAGACAGCTGCCTTAAGACCTCGTGAGCCCAGCTGCCTTTAGACATGGCCCTGTCCACCACAGGGTCCAAGACCCAGCCCCACCTACCAGTGGGAAGGCACCAGCTCCAGAATCTCCTGGGCCTGCCCCAGCCCTCCAGGAAGCCTACTCTAGCCTCTGGACCAGCCTCCCCACCAGCAGGCCAACACAAGCTTTGGGACACCCTGGACCCTGTACCCAACTGTGTCAGGAACAACCCCCACCCAACCAGCCATCTGACACCAGCTCTAAGACCCTTGGGCCCTGTCACCAGCCTCCAGGACCAGGCTCTGCCTGCCAGGAGTCTAGCACTAATGCCAGGACCTGGCTTCATCCACCAGGGGGCAGACAACAGCCCCAGAATCTTCTGTACCCTGACGCCACACACCAGTGAGCCAGCACTAGCCCCAGGGCCCCCTGAGGTTCTGCAGTCAGCTGCCTCGTGACCCGGTCCTGTCAACCGGCAGTCGGCAGCTTCCGCACAAGGCAGGGTCTGGCACCCAACTGGACTGGGGGCCAACCAAACCTAGCAGACCACCCACACAGTCAGCCTGTCACAAGAGAAGGACCAACCATAGGGGGAACTCCTAGAGCATACGGCTTGGGTGATAAGAGGGAACTGTGTTGCTGGGACACAGGGTGTCTCCTACAGAAGGCCACTTCTCCAAGGTCTGGAAACGTAACTAACCTACCGTATACATTAAAACAACAAAACAAAAAACAGGCAAAATGAGGTGACAGAGGAACATGCTCCAGACAAAGGAACAAGGTAAAACCCCAGAAGAAGAATGGAGACGGGCAATCTACCCAAGAAAGTGTTCAGGGTAGTGATCGTGAAGGTGAACAAAGAACTCCGGAGAAGAACGGATGCACAGAGCAAGAAGTCAGCAGTTTTTAACAAAGAGTTAGAAAATAAAGAACAACCAGAGATGAAGACTACAGTAACTGAAATGAAAAATATACTAGAAGGAATCAACAGTTGACTGAATGATACAGAGGAACAGATCAGTGAGCTGGAAGACAGAAAAGACATAGTGGAAATGACTGATGCTGAACACAAAAAGAATGAAAAGAAATGAAGGCAGTTTAACGTCTCTGACCAGAGACGTTATCAGTATGTTTTTAGAGAGTGATACAATTAACATCACTGTGTGAAGCTGTTAGAGCTTAAAATTGATCAAGGGTTCATTATACAACTTATGATTGTTGTTATCATTTACATTTTGCTCCGTTAGGTTTTCGTGCCAACCTGTGTATATTACAAACATAAAATTTTCAAAAATGATGCATCATGAAATTTTGAGTGAAGAAAAATTTTTTGGTGAATTTTATGCAGATACTTTGAGCAACATATGTCGACTGGTGTCTCAGCAGATGATAGCTCTTCAGAATACAGTTCTGATTCAGATGATGTGAATATAAGACCAAATAAAGACAAAAAATCTTAGTGATTGATTCTGATACAGAAAGTGAAAATAGAACTCACGGTGCTGGAGAATGCTGCTTTGCTACTGCAAAAGAGTGGATTGAAGACAACATTTCATGACAATTAGAAGACTTTACAGGTGGTTAGGTTTAACTACTGAATGTAATAACCCGCAAAGTGTTAGTGAAATAATAACAATTACCTTTTGGCCAGCCAAAATAAAAATTGCTGGCCACAGGCATTAGTTTCTGCAAAAATCCCCTGGTCACACACTAATATTCACATTATAGGGGTCCCTGAAGGAAAAGAGAGAGAAAGGGGCTGAGAACATATTTGAAGACATAATAGCTGAGAACTTCCCTGAGCTGGGAAAGTAAACAGCCATAGACATCCAGAGAGTCCACTCATAAAGGATTAACCCAAAGAGAAACACACCAAGACACACAATTAAAATGGCAAAAATTAAAGGTAGAGAATATTAAAAACAGCAAGGGAAAAGCAACAAATAACATACAAGGGAACTCCCATAAGGCTATCAGCTGACTTTTCAGCAGAAACTCTGCAGGCCAGAAAAGAGTGACACCATATATTTAAAGTGATGAAAGGGAAAAACCTACAACCAAGAATACTCTACCCAGCAAGACTCTTGTGTAGATTTGATAGATCAAAAGCTTTACAGACAAGCAAAAGCTAAGAGTTCAGCACCACCAAACCAGTTTTACAGGAAATGTTAAAGTAACTCTTCTAAGCAAAAAAGAAAATGCCATAACTAGAAACATGAAAATTACAAACTGGAAAGCTCAATGGTAAAAAGGCAAACACGCCGTAAAGACAGGAAGTCATCCACATACAAAGCTAGTAGGAAGGTTAAAAAACAATAGTAGTAAAATCATCTATATTCACAATAAGCAGTTAAGGGATACACAAAACAATTAGATGTAAAATATTATATCAAAAACAGTAATTGTGAGGGGAGGAGAGTAGAAATGCAGGGTTATTAAAATGCATTTGAAATTAAGAGATCAGCAACTTAAAACAAATATATATGTAATTCATATATATATAAAACTATATATATACATATATATATATAAAACTATGTATATATATGTATCTCACTATATAAAAACCTCATGGTAACCAAAAACCAAATTATCTATAATAGATATACACATACACAAAAAGGAATCCAAATATAACACTAAAGATGGTCTTTTTTTTCCCTTCTTTTGTTCTTTTGTGACTTGATGACTTACAAAAACAACTTCCAAATAATTGACAAAATGTCAAAAGTACATATCAATAATTACCTTAAATATAAATGGAAGTGTTCCAATTAAAAAACAGAGTGTCTGAATGGATACAAAAACAAGACCCATATATGTGCTGCCTACACGAGATCTGAAGACACACAGACTGAAGGTTAGGGGATGAAAAAAGATATTCCATGCAAATAGAAATCAAAAGAAAACCAAGGGAGCAATACTTATATCAGACAAAATAGACTTTGAAATAAAGGCTGTTACAAGAAACAAGGGCACTGCATAATGATCAAGGGATCAGTCCAAGAAAAAGATATAACAATTGTAAATATATATGCACCCAACATAGGAGAACTTAAACACATAAAGCAAATATTAACAGACATAAAGGGAGAAACTGAGAGTAACACAATAATAGTAGGGGACTTTAACACCCCATTTACATCAATGGACAGATCATCTAGACAGAAAATCAATAAGGAAACACTAGCCTTAAATGATACATTAGACCAGATGAACTTAATTGATACACACAGAACATTCCATCCAAAAGCAGCAGAATACATATTCCTTTAAAGTGCACATGGATCGGGATAGATCACGTTTCCACAAAACAAGCCCTGGTAAATTTAAGAAAGTTGAAATGATGTCAATCATCTTTTCTGATATGAACACTATGATACTAGAAATCAACTACAAAAACTGCAGAAAACAAAAACACGTGGAGGCTAAACGATATACTACTAAACAACCAATGGATCACTGAAGAAATCAAAAGTAAATTAAAAAATACCTAGACACAAATGAATACTAAAACACAATGATCCAAAACCTATGGGATGCAGCAAATGTAGTTCTAAGAGGGAAGTTTATAGTGATATAGCTTACCTTAGGAAACAAGAAAAATATCAAATAAATAACCTAACCTTACACCAAAAGGAACTAGAGAAAGAAGAACAAACAAAACCCAAAGTTAGTAGAAGGAAATAAATCATAAAGATCAGAGCAGAAATAAATGAAATAGAGCCAAAACAAAAATCAAACAAAAAACCCCAGGGAAAAAGCTGACAGTATTTCCTCTAAGATCAGGAACAAGACAAGGATGTCCACTCTCACCACTTTTATTCAACACAGTACTGGAAGTCCTAGCCACAGCAATCAGAGAGGAAAAAGAAATAAAAAGAATACAAATTGGAAAGGAAGAAGTAAAACTGTCACTGTTTGTAGATGACATGATACTATACATAAAAAAAATCCTACAGATGCCACCAGAAAACTACTAGAACTCATCAATGAATTTAATAAAGTTGCAGGATACAAAATTAATATACAGAAATCTGTTGCATTTCTGTACATGAACAATGAACTATAAGAGAAATTGAGGAAACAATCCCATTTGCCACTGCATCAAAAAGAATAAAATGCCAATGAATAAACCTACCTAAGAAGGTAGACCTGTACTTGGAAAACTATGGCAGTGAGGAAAGAAACCGAAGACAACACCAACAGATGGAAAGATATACCATGTTCATGGGTTGGAAGAGTTAATATTGTTAAAATGACCATACTACACAAGGCAATCTACAGACTCAATGCAATCCCTATCAAGATAGCCATGGCATTTTTTCACAGAACTTGAACAAATAACTTTAAAATTTGTATGGAAACACAAAGGATCCCAGATAGCCAAAGCAATCTTGAGAAAGAAGAACAGAGCTGGAGGAATCGCACTCCCTGTCTTCAAACTATACTACAAAGCTACAGTAATTAAAACAGTATGGTGCTGACACAAAAACAGACACATAGATCAGTGGAACAGAGAGCCCAGAAATAAACCCATGCACCTATGGTCAATTAATCTATAACAAAGGAGGCAAAAATATACAGCGGAGAAAAGGCAGCCTCTTCAATAAGTGGTGCTGGGAAAATTGGACAGCTACAAGTAAAAGAATGGAATTAGAACATTCTCTAACACCATACACAAAAATTTAAAAATGGATTAAAGACCTAAGTGTAAGACTGGAAACTATAAAACTCCTAGAGGCAAACACAGGCAGAAAATTCTTTGACATAGCTGTCTCCTGAAGCAAAGGAAATGAAGGCAAAAATAAACAAATGAGACCTAGTTAAACTTAAAAGGTTTGGTACAACAAAGGAAACCATCAACAAAACGAAAAGACAACCTACTGAATGGGAGAAGATATTTGCAAATAATATGACCGATACAGGGTTAATATTCCAACAAATATCAACAGCTCATACAATTCAAAATTTAAAACAACCCAATTAAAAAATGGGCAGAAGAACTGAATAGACATTTTTTCAAAAGGACATGCAGATGGCCAACAGGCACATGAAAAGATGCTCAACATCCCTAATCATCAAGGAAATGCAAATCAAAACTACAATGAGATATCACTTCACCCCTGTCAGAATGGCTATCCTCAAAAAGGACACAAATAACAAATGTTGGCGAGGATGCGGAGAAAAGGGAACCCTTGTACTCTGTTGGTGAGAAAGTAAATTGGTGTAGCCACTGTGGGAAAAAGGATGGCGGTTTCTCAAAAAACTGAAAATAGAAGAATCACATAACCCAGCAATTCCATTCCTGGGCATATATCTGAAAAAGACAAAAACATTAATTCGAAAAGATACATGCACGCCAATGTTCACAGCAGCATTATTTATAACTGCCAAAATATGGAAGCAACCTAAGTGTCCATCAACAGATGACTGGATAAACATGATGTGGTATATATATATACAATGTAATACTAATCAGTCATAAAAAGGAATGAAATTTTGCCATTTGCAACAACATGGATGGACTTGGAGAGTATTATGCTATGTGAAATAAGTCCAACAGAGAAAGACAAATACTGTATGATATCACTTATATGTGGAATCTAAAAAATACAACAACCTAGTGAATATAACAAAAAAGAAAACAGACTCAGATATAGAAACCAGTGGTTACCACTGGGGAGAGGGAAGGGGGGAGGAGCAACATAAGGGTAGGGGATTAAGAGGTGCAAACTATTATGTATAAAATAAGCTACAAGGATATATTCTACAACACAGGGTATATGGCCAATATTTTAGAACTGTAAACGGAGTATAACGTTGAAAATTTTTGAATCATTATATTGTATACCTGTTACTTATATAATATTGTACATCAACTACACTTTAATTTTACACCTGTGGGAATGGAAACCCAGAGTCTTTACTTATACCCTACTTATAAACAGGGCCTCAAGTTGCTTTCAACAGTAGGGCTCATAGAAAGTTTTTAAGCTTGTACTATTTGCAGTATATGGATAGTAAAAGAAAACCTTCAGTTTTTTCCACCTGTTTCAATTGCTGATATGCAGATCAGAAGTGCTGGTCTTATCAGTGATACTCTAGTACAGGCCAATAGAACATTCCCCTGCTTAAAAATGTGCTTGACAAAAGATTTAGGGATTGAGTACATTTAAGCAAAAATCATTATAAAATAAATGTACTGAATTCCACAATAATAATTACAGCTATTGCCACAGAACCATCCCCCTAACCTAAAACCCCAAAAGTTTGGTGAAGATGGGGCATGCTGGGAACCTGAGTCTCCATCTAGCAACTCAGCTTTACCCTGAAGCATTTTCCAAATTCTGGGACCTCTTCTCTGCAGTCCTCCTCTTTCCTCTTTCTTCTCTGACCAGGGAGAATTTTTCCATGATTATGGACCACAAACCTACCCTTCTAAACAGGGCCACTCTGTACTGCACAACTCCAGGGGCTGCTCTCCACAAAGACTAAGACACGAATGGCACTCCCTAGGCAATGAGCCCACTGCTCCAAGAACCGCATCCTTAAGTCCCAATGTTTGTGTCCAACAGTGCTGGGTTGTAATATTATCAGAAACTACCACTCTCCAAGGCAGCAGTTCTCAAAGAGTGTTATGACAATTGGAAAATGTATTACAAGTAATTTGTCACTAACATGGACATTCTGATTGACTTTTTAGATATTAAAATAGATTCAAGATCATGTCTCCAATAATGTTTATTACTCTCATTCACACCTCAACAGCTTTTTAAAGGGCGATTTAGCCGGTATGCCAGGAGTGAAACATGGGATATGCTATACATTTACCATGCATGTCTTGGCAAGGAAAAAAACAACACGAAAACTTCTGGTCTAATATATAGTGTGCTGAAAAATTACTTAAAAGCTGAGGCTATGCCCCCAATTTAATTTGAGAAAACCCTTACAGCATTTATTCTAATAGACAGCTATTGGAATTAAACGCTTCAAGTTTTAGGGCTTCCCTGGTGGCGCAGTGGTTGGGAGTCCGCCTGCCGATGCAGGGGACACGGGTTCGTGCCCCGGTCTGGGAGGATCCCACGTGCCGCGGAGCAGCTGGGCCCGTGAGCCATGGCCGCTGAGCCTGCACATCCGGAGCCTGTGCTCCGCAACGGGAGAGGCCACAGCAGTGAGAGGCCCGCATACCGCAAAAAAAAAAAAAAGCTTGAAGTTTTAAAGTGTCTTTGCCATTGACTAGCTCATTTAGCTTCAGTTTTCTCACTTGCAGGTACAGGACTGTTGCCAGCCTCGGTGCTGAGGTTAGAATAATGAAAGCTTTATAGGACCAACTGATGAGAAAGCCTTTGGATATGTCAATAATTACAGTGCCAATGGTCATTTTGAAGAACCAGGAAATTCAGCTTCTTCGTAAAACAGAATAAGACTATAAATGTTCCCTGAACAGGAATAACAGTGTCTGCCATTTGAGATCACCTATATGCCGGACACTACACCAAGCAGTAGGCTTTTATTCAGTCTTCACAATTCTGTGTGGCAGAAATGAGGACCACCACTTTACATATGAGAAACCAGAGGTCAGAGAGGTTAACCCACCCATGGTGATCTGGTTTACGAGTACAATGGCCTGACTGATATCCAGGCTCTTTCCCCACAACCACCCTGGTTCTGTGACCTGGGAAGACAGGGCACCTCTACAAGCTCTACTCCTGTGCCAGCTTTCAATATAAATGACTTAAAAAGCCTAGAGTGTGCATCTCTTGTGATGGTGACCGTGTTACTGAGAATGCTAAATAGCAGATTATTACCAGTACTCCCCGATAGCCAGTACTCATCTGCTTCTGGATACAGGGGGCTATACTTCTCTACCCTCTTGAAGTTAGGTAACCATCTAACTAATTCTGGCTAATGAAACATGAGGAAGAGAGATGTGTGTCACTTCCAAGGTGGAAGCACATAATTGCAAGTGTTCAATTCTCCAGGCCTCTCTTCCCTTTCCATAGCAATCATGGAAACCTGTGTTGCTGCAGTGGTGCCTCAAGATCAAAGAAACTTGAGGTATGAAGCCAGCCTGTGGAGGGCAGCTTCCCTAGAAAGTTGTGTAAACCCAGTGAATTTTAGGAGAGAAATAAACCTTTATTATTATTAATTTTTTTTTGTGGTACGCGGGCCTCTCACTGCTGTGGCCTCTCCCGTTGCGGAGCACAGGCTCCGGACCGCAGGCTCGGCGGCCATGGCTCACGGGCCCAGCCGCTCCGTGGCATGTGGGATCCTCCCGGACCGGGGCACGAACCTGCGTCCCCTGCATGGGCAGGCGGACTCCCAACCACTGTGCCACCAGGGAAGCCCAAACTTTTCTTATTTTAAGCCACACAGCTGGAGATTATTTTTTACTATAGTATAACCCAGCCTATCCTGACTGAAGTAGCTGGTGAAGAGAATTACAAAACAGACATAAGGCAGGCTCTGATCTCCTTCAATATTACATTAAATTTGGCTGAAACATGGCTGAATAAAAATTCAAGGGCTGGACAAAGGGGAAGAGAAACTTGGTGCAATTAAGCTTAAAAAGGTTTTAGAACCACCTGGAACAATCAAACCACCACTTTTGCCACCTTCAGGGAGCTCAGCACATCGATTAATCCCATAATATGACACAGCTTCCTGGATAATCAGAACATTTTCATATTTTCAATGAAATAGTATGGTTCAATGAAATAATAGGGGAGCTCTGATCAGCACAGTTAAGTAAAGGGTCAGTTTTGGGGGTTGGATCACTGTCCTATGTCTACTTGATAAAACTAAATAAGCAGGACTGGCTTAATTTAGAAAGCAGATGCTAGGGGCTTCCCTGGTGGCGCAGTGGTTAAGAATCCACCTGCCAATGCAGGGGACACTGGTTCGAGCCCTGGTCCGGGAAGATCCCACATGCCGCGGAGCAGCTAAGCCCGTGCGCCACAGCTATGGAGGCTGCGCTCTAGAGCCCACGAGCCACAACTACTGAGCCCATGTGCCACAACTACTGAAGGCCGCACACCTAGAGCCCGTGCTCTGCAACAAGAGAAGCCACCGCAATGAGAAGCCCGTGCACCACAATGAAGAGTAGCCCCCGCTTGCAGCAACTAGAGAAAAGCCCGCGCGCAACGAATACCCAATGCAGCCAAAAAAAAAAAAAAAGAAAGCAGATACTAGTACGTTTCAATTTTGATTAGGCCTATTGATATCCACATCAAACCTGAGATATGTTTGAACATACCATATAATTTATTTAATATTCAATTGAATAGGAGGGCTAAGATTCTCATTTCCTAAGTTATTAGTACCATTTAGGTAAAGGTCAGACGAGCATCTTTACTTTCTCCTAAACCTTCAATGTATCACATCCATACAGTATAGAATCTGTAGTAAAGTCAACTGATTTAGGAATAAAAAGTGAACATGTAACTTTCTGAGAAATACAATCCCTGAAGTACTCATTAAAATGGCCAAATTTTACGACAGTGACTAACAACAGGGCACAATTCAAAAGCAAAATCTTTCCGTTAATGTGAAGTAAACTGAGCAACAGAGATGACCCTGGAGTGTCTTAGGGCCAGGGCACACTCTGCAGGTAAGACTCAGCCCAATAAGAACAATTTATAATGTGCTTCTTGATTTAATGTGCTAACAGGTCAGGTTCTCAGAGGCAGTTCTAAAATTATTTCAGTCAGACTTTATTTTTAGTAACTGTTACCACCTCTCTCAGGCCTCTTTCTGAAGCTTTATATTTTACTGCCTTAAATACTTTATAATAGCTACCAACTAAATCACTATTATTTTCATTTTTTAATGATCCTGCTTCACTGGTACATATACATGAGCATGCACACACACACACAAGCACACACAGGACCTGCTTCCAGCTCCCATTTTACGATGCCTTTTTGAAAGCCTGGCTGATAGGCTGTCATAGGGCAATGAAGACAGAATGCTTCTGTGTATACGTTTATTTTCACATTGTATAGGAAGTTACAACGTCAAAAAAATAGTATATAAATGAACATAGGTATAAGTCACCCAGAACAAAAGAATGAACCTGTACTTAATGAAAAGAATCAGAATTTCTGTAACACAACAAACACCCACATCCTACATTTTTTTGGACAAGTGGCAACTATACACACACATACACAGGGTGAGGACCGGTACATCAGTGGTACGAAAACACCTTCTCTGATGCAGTCACTTAGGAATTGTTTTAAAAAAAAAGTATAATTCAGCATCTGGATGCTAAATAAAAGAGCTGGGGGGGGGGGGTCTAAATAAATAGGGGAGTCACTCTACCCACTTCCCTGTTTCCAACTTCTAGGAATTCAAGTTTATTCAAAAACTGGACATACACAACTCCATAACTACTCTCTTTTCTTCAATAACTTCAGAATGGTAGTTTTAAACAACTTTAAAACTTAAGCTCCTTTTGAATTTCCCAAAGTGTTTTTGCACTCTTCTGCAGATGGGTCTCTTCTTCAGGGGCCAACTTTACTTTTATAAGGTTGGTAATACCACTCCCTCCCAGGATACAAGGAACACTGAGGAATACTTCTTCATTTATTCCATAGAGACCCTTAATTCTGGTGGAAACCGGATGCACTCTCCTAAGATTCTTCACAATACTTTCTGTTAAGTCAGCTACAGACAGGCCAATGGCCCAAGAAGTATAACCTTTCGTTTTAATAATCTCATAGGCGCTAGCAACCACATCTTTGTGCACATTTTTCCACTGCTCAGGATCTTTATCAGTTCCTATATCTACGTTCAGATCCTTCAGAGGGACACCAGCGATGTTCACTCCACTCCACACAGGAACACTTGAGTCTCCATGCTCTCCAAGGATCCACCCATGACAGCTTTCAGGATGGATACCAAGCCTCTGCCCGATGAAGAAACGGAAACGGGCAGTGTCCAGATTACAACCACTTCCAATAATACGGTTTTGGGGAAATCCACTCAACTTCCAGGCTACGTAAGTTAAGATATCCACTGGATTGGAAACAACAATCAGTTTGCAGCGAGGACTGTACTGAACAATACTGGAAATTATTAACTTAAAGATGGCGAAATTTCGCTGGACTAAATTAAGGCGTGTTTCTCCTTTTTCCTGGCGTGCACCTGCTGTGATAATCACGAGGTTGGAGTTTGCAGTGACAAGGTAATCTTCGCTGGAAATAATATTGGGCATTCTCACAAAATGGCTGCCATGCTGAAGATCTGCTGTCTCACCCTTCAGTCTGCCTCCATCAACATCCACCAAGGCAAGTTCATCACTCAGGCCTTTTAACAGGATGCTGATAGCACAGGCCATGCCAACCGATCCAGCTCCTACAATGGAGATCTTATTGCAACGAACGGGCTCCTCTGAGGGGAAATTCTTCATAAGCTCACACTTGACCGTAGCCATCTTGGACGCGGAGGCAATGGGCCAGGTGCCCCTGTAGGCGATGCCTGCCGGCTGGCAGGGACTCAACACCATTCCCGGGCACAGGCAATTCAGTCTCACTGCGCCCACTCTCTGCCTGGCCCGCTGCATTCGCACAGCCCAGCTCATGGCTACTCACTCGAGAGGTGAAAGAGGAGAGATAGGAAGAAAGCAGCAGGCAGCCTTACAAGCTCAAAAGCAGAGAGCTGTGACCGTTGCCGTTTGCTCAGCCCGTTACTGCGGCTGCGCAAGGCCGGGACCTTTGGACGCGGCCTGCTACTGCGGCTGCGCAAGGCGAGCCCAGCTCTCGTGGCCTCAAACGGGCCTCCGCAAAGTACTTCAGGTCTGATCTGATTGCGGGGAGGGGGACGACGATGACGACGCGGTAGGGCTCCTCTCGCAAATGAATTCTGGAGTTAAAATTTTAAGAACTCGAATTCTCTCCACTACTTAGCATGTATAATGAGACAACCCAGATCCTTGCGATTACTGATTTTCTGTTTTCACTACATATGCCAAGTAAAAACATTTCCATTCAGTACAGATGAAAATAAGGTTAAATTTTCATAACTGTATCCCTGCCAGGAATAACCAGGTGCGTATCCTTTGTCTCCCAATGGCCTCCTGCACCATTTCCCTGCATCCGTTGGAAAAGTGGGACTCCTGTTTCCCGTTGTAGCCAGTTCGAGAACCTTACACTTGGAAAGGCTTCCGCTGCCTTTATGTCAGTCACGACCGTGACTGCGGAAGTCGTAGGATCCTGACGACAAGGGGCAAGAGCCGACCGTGAGCTAGTCAAACAGTTGCGACAAAGGAAAGCTCCTAATTGAGAGTCCTGATCGAAAACGACTTCTCGAGTAGAAAGATGGTGATGATGTAGCCTGATATCAGCATGAGGATATATCTTCTACGTCCTTAAAATGGCAAATTTTGGCCAACTGCACAAACCAGATTATTGATTAAAGTACTAAAATATTAGCTAGTGCAATATGGCACCCGTGTACCTTACTTTCCTCTGCGTTCTTCTGGTCAGTGTTATGAATGTCCTTTCAAATTTCTAAGGAAATAAAAACTTTACATCTGATACATATATGTTTATATATATATATATATGTATATATATACACACACACACACACACACACACACACACCCTTAAACCCAATAAACTATAAAAGTCCAAACAAAAATAACAGTACTTTCTCCTCACTTATATAAACAGAATTCTGACCATGTAATGATTCCTCAAAGCTTTCCTCTCATTCCAAGAAAGCAGTATGTCCTCCCCTAACGGAGCTCTTGGTACATGCCGCCTCCTCACAGGCAGGAAAAAAAATTGTATATGTATATATATATGTGTGTGTGTGTGTGTGTGTGTACACATATATATTCCATTTTAGAATACCAAATCTTGACAAAATGAATATTTTACATTCAGGACTTGAAAAGCTATTCTCATTCTTTCTGCCACTGAGCTGCAGTCCAGGAAGAGAGCAACAGTAAGCAAAGGAGTTGGTGAGAGGCGAGAAAAGTGTGGCAACAGTGGAGACCCTGCCATCCTGTTTAGATGGTACAGTACGAGCTCCGTGTCACACAAAATGGTAAGAGCACCACATACATGCGTTCTCTCCACCCCGGTGGTCAGATTTATGGTCACAGTTTGTCAAATTAAAAAGGAGAATATTTAAATGATCTTTATTTAATGGTGGCTGACATCTTATTCTTTCTTTTATCCCAGTCATAGCTTGAAATGTTTTAACCTGATGCCTGTTCTCACTTTTTCCTACAATGATTCCTTTGACCAGTCATTTTTCTTATAAGTGTTCTTGAGGATGAAATTCAAGGACATAGAGACTCTTAGTTAGACGGCCTTTTTCTACAGTAATTTTCTTTCTAGAGTTTGAACCTCTTCAGAAATACCATCACTATGACAGCTGCCTCTTCAGTTTTTCCCCTTAGCCACACTAAATCAATTTTGAGAAAAATAACACTCTCCAAAATAAAAATATCTCAAACAAAGCAGCCTTTTATTTACAGTAAGTCTTGAGATAAGAAGGAAAGAACTAAAACAGATGAACAGATGACAGGTCTACCCAAAGATGTGGAAAGCCAACTCTAGCTAGCCAGCTCCCTAATGACCTTCTGTCTTAGGTGGCTCATTATTCCTTTTGAATGGAAAATCTAATTCAAATTATCTATTCAAAATTCAGTATAATATTATGGCTGATGGCAGGATTATGCCATAATACTTTTGGTTACACCACTTAGGAGGGAGGAATCAGGAAATAAAGATGACTAGCAAGCGTCTGGACCAAGGAGGGTTGTAAACTAAGTCACTCTATTCCTTCCACCTGGACTCTCATCCCCAGCTCCCCCTGCCCTTTTTCCATCTAGGAGTCCAGCTCAAATATTCCACGCTCTCCTAAGTCTTCTACAGTCTCCCAAGGAGAACTGACTTTTTAAAAATCCGCCACCACTGTACTGTGTACCTCTCTCCATTACAGGATTTATCACACACAGTTAAATGTAATTACTTATGAATTTGTCACTCCAAAAGGGATCACCTTTTTAACAGCATATCCCTATCCTCCAGAACAGAGCTTGGTATATGAATAGGGATTCAGTAAATGTTTATGGTAGAAAAGAATGAGGAAATAACTACAGAACTGAGCCAAGTAAGGCTAGAGGGCTAAAATGTGAGTGAGATGGAAAGGCAGGGCTGGAGAATCCACCTGGTGCTGGAGTTCTGAATAAAGGGGTAAGTAAAATGGTGCCTGTCTGGGGTTTCTTAGCAAGGTTGATACATAAATTTCAGATAAAGCTATGAATAAACTAAAAGATTTCTTAATTACTTTCAAAGCTAATGCCCATCTTTACCACCTTACAACATACAAATTAAAAAGAAAATTCTACAGTGCTAGAAACACAGTAAAATAAATATGCAAAGGCAGAAAGAATATTTTTATCCTTTGAAGTTATTTAAAATGTTTTGTTCTATGGAAAACTTTTAAGAAAATAATCCGTGCACAAAACCCTGGATTTGAAAAAACAAACAAACAAGATGCAATGAAAGCAGTGTTAATACTGTAAGCTATAAACTCACCAGCATGCAAGTAGAACATTATATAAACACAATTATTTTAAAAGTCTTGTGATTTGAAACTCATAAAATGCAAATTGTAGTTTTTTAAAAAAAATTAGTGGGCTGTGATTCTGTTGCTCATAGATACTAAAATCTACCTAACTCCGTAATCCTTGTGTGGGGCATCTTTACAAATCCCAGTACCTCAAAGTATTTTCTTTCGTAAGCAGTACTGGGAATGCTGGGGGAAGGACAAAAGCAGGGCCACAAAGCTTTGTCTACTGAGTAGAATAAAGGTAGAATGTCCATTCAAAAAGCAACCCTGGCACCAACTTCCTATTTATGGTATTCAAATACTATAACATGAATTGGCAAGCTCTTCTGATAAGTTACCCAGAGCTCACTTTTGTTCTTTAAAGGCATCATCTTACACATAACTTTTAATGCAATGTAAAAAAGCTGCTTGGGCTTCCCTGGTGGCGCAGTGGTTGGGAGTCCACCTGCTGATGCAGGGGACACGGGTTCGTGCCCCGGTCCAGGAGGATCCCGCGTGCCATGGCCGCTGAGGCTGCGCATCTGGAAGGGGCCACAACAGTGAGAGGTCCGTGTAAAAAAAAAAAAAAAAAAAAAAGCTGCTTGTATGAACCATTACAAAGGAATTATTTTAATGTGGCACAAAACATGAAAAACAAAGAAATTAATATTCATTAGTATGTGTCTAAACATCCTAAATCATATCTAAAAAGTGAGAGTTTAAGTTTATGGCTTAGGCTCTGACTGCACTAAGTGCTGTTTTACTAATTCAGCTCATTTATTCTCTGCGATTGGCTTAATAGAAATACTACTCTAGTCCAGTAACAGCAGCCTTACCCATCAAAAAAAAAAGGACACAAAGGATATTTTTGTGTATGGAAGTTACTTTCAGTTTGAGGCAACCTTAAGTTACCTTTATAAACTCCAAACTGCCAAAACAGATTAACTCCACGTTATAAAGTTTAAAAACTAATTTGCCGCCAGACTCTATCTGGGCAACAAAGAGGGTCAGCAGCATTGGGAATAGTGAAGAAAGAAAGGGGTGTTCTAGGTGGGGGAGCAGCAAGGACAAGGCTCTGAGGCTAGAAAGCACACTGCCTTTCAGCACGGCTAGACCTCTGACCGTGACAGAGGCTTATTAGAGGCACAGCTAGACTCTCAACCGCAGCACTCCTGACATTCTGGACCAGATCATTCTTTATGGGCCTGTCCTGTGCACTGTAGGATGTGCAGCAGCTTCCCTGGCCTCCACCCATTAGATGCCAGTAGCTCTCCTGTAGTTATGACGGCCCAGACAGTACCTCCAAACACTGCCAAATCTCCGTCGTGGGTGGAGGTGGGCGGATGGGACACAGCAAATTTGCCGCACACACCTCCCCCACCCTGGTCGAGAAGCAATGGGTTAAAGAATAAGCAGGGGCCCGATCACACAGGAACTTACAAACGTCTTCAAGGGCCCTGCAATGTATTCTCAAGGCAAGAGGGCGCCACTGAAGTGACAGCAGCAGTGTGATCAGATTTCATCCAACAGAGTTCACTAAGTACCTCCTCTGTGCTAGTAAGCACGGTGCAGGTGCTGAGGATACGACAATGAACGAGGTACACTCCACTCTCTTAGAATTTATGTTCTTTTAGCAAAAACAGATTAACATTTTAAAATGGTCAATATAACTTCATTTTGCAACAAGTGTCGTGAAGAAAACAAAGCAGGATAACATCAGAGAGGAACTGAGTGGTGGGAATGAAGAGGCTACTGTATTTTAATTAGATGGTCTGGGGAAGCTTCTCTGAGGGGGTGAAGTAAATTTGCGTTGAAACCCTGGATGGCAACACAGAGCCAGCCCTGCAAAGACCCAGGGAAGGAGTTTCCTGGGCAAAGCTAGAAAGGCCCTACGCATAAGGCTGGAGTGCTGAAGGAACAAGAAGGCCCAGGGCCTGGCAGGGCGAGGTGGGCGTGGGATGGGAGAGGTGATGGTGGTGGCTCAAGATGAGGTCAGCGAGGTAGGTGGGGCTACATCCTGTGAGACTTCCTCAACAGGAGATGCTGAAGGGTTTTTAAATAAAGGAGTGACATGATTTGACCTACATTTAAAAAATATCTACGTGGGAAAAAAAATTCTAGGGGAAGTAAAGGAGAGGCCGAGATACTAGACAAGAAACTGTTTCAATACACCAGGCAAAAGGTGAATGGAGGTGGAGAGAGATGAAAGAGCCAGGCTCTGTTTAGCAGCTGGGCTAACAAGCAGGTGCTCACAGCTTAGGTGAAGGGAATGACGGGAAATGAGAAAATCTACCATGATTCTCTGCTGGGTTTTTGGCTTGAACGACGGGGGGGATGGGAGTGGCACTCACTGAAATGGGAGAGACTAAGGGAGGAGCAAGTTAGGGAGGAGGAGAGGAAACCACAACTTCTGGCTGGGATGTGGGGCTTTGACATGCCTGTGAGATGAGATGGACCACGTGCGGTTTCAAGGCAAATCTGAAGGTCAGGCTGGAGCTATGTATTTGGACATTATCAGATTGTATAGATTGTTTTTAATGCCAGGGACTAGGCAAGAGCACCAAGGACTGAGGACAGATGGAGAACAGAAGAGTGCAAGTATGAAGCCACTGGACACTCCAACACTTCCAGGTCTGCAGAGGAGGAGCCAGAAAAGGAGATGAACAAAAATGGCCAGTGAGGTGGAAGGGGTAGAAGCCAAGAGAGGGGAGAATGCTCCCTCGTGTCAAGTGTTGCTGAGAGGTCAAGTAAGAAGGATGACGACAAGACCTGGACCTGGCAACAAGGACGGCACTGGCGACCCACACCAGCAGTTTTGGGTGTGCTGGGAAAGAAGCTGGACCGAGGAGAAAAAGGAGAGGAAGTGGAGACAGCGATCACAACCAACTCTTTTCAAGAAACCTCTCCTATGACGGGAAGCAGGCACATGGGCTGGTACCTGGAGGATGACGAGGAACACCGAGAGAAGACTTTTAGAGGTGGGAGATACTAGAACACGTCTCCACACACTGCAGCAGAGGGAAAACTGATCACCATCAAAGGCTGGGGATCATTATGGGAGCGAGGTCCTTGGGTAGATGGGGGTGGGAGGCGGGTGGATGCCCTCATGCGCGTGGGGCTTTGGCCGCAGCATGGATATTCCGCCCATGTTAGAAAGGCAGAGGTGCGGGGAAGAGGAAGGCCAGCGCATCCTTGCGGTAGTGTGGGGAAAGGGCTGTGACGGGGCAAGGTGGCAGGCAGGGAGAAGGAACCTTAGCTGTGATAAGCACCTTGGGGCAGGAAGGTGCCCCAGCTACAGTGGCTGTGAGGGTGGGGGAGGAGCAAGACTTGGTGACTGATCAGATACAGGGGTGAGAGAGAGTGCGGTCACGATAAAGTCCAGCTTTCCAGTCCAGGCCGCATTGCTAGATGATGGATGACACTGCCATTCACGGTGGGTGACCCAGCAGTAGGTTGGGGGGCGAAATGGGGGGGGGGGTAAATGACAGTTCAAGTGGAAACACACGTAACACCAGTGGGACATCCAAGCATCAGTGTCCAGTCAAACGGGCCCGTGAGCTAGGAGCGCAGGGGTCTGACTGAAGACACGGTCCTGGCAGTTGTCTGCATGTGGATGAAGCCACTGGAATGGACAGAACCATGGAGAAAATACCAGGGCAAAGGAGGAACCTGAAGTCAACAGGATGGTGGGAGGTGAAAAACAAGAGCCAAAGTAGGATCAGGAAGAAGTACAGAAAGAATAAGAACTATGAAAGCCCAGAATCTGTTAGCACAGAAGCAAATAGTAACTGATATATCTGAGTCATCAAGAAAAAGTGAAATTACGTTCAACACAATCTGCGTTGTGGAAAGATATACAGCACATTAAAAAAAAAGATTTCTTCTTAAAATTGTTAGAAGTATTTCAGTCAGGAAATACTGAAACAAAGCTTAAGGGGAAAGCGTGCGCTATCAGGTCTGCACTCCACAGTGCTTTGGTTAGAGATCTGCTCATGTGAGACCAATTTTCTATGCTCAGTAAGAAAACCCAAGTGAAATCAAGGCTACCTTCCCTCCAGTGGAGTGAGACTGGGAACATTCTTGAGGTGATTAAGCCTGGTTTGTGTCAGGCCTGGAACAAGAAGGCTTTTATGGCAGAGCTTATCTTTCCTGGTAAGTGTTGCACATTCTTACTTTATAAAATGCTTTATAAGATGCTTGGGGCCCTATTTTACTTGTAAAAGGAAACCGGTAGGTTTTTAAAGAGGAATCTTGGCAATACGCCAAAACGGCTGATTTCCCCCAACCCTTGGCAAAAAAAAAAAAAAGGGACAGTACATCAGTCACTACATTTTAAACTGAGCAAGTCCCTTTGATTCGGTCTCTCTGTCACCAAATTGCTCCTTGACATTCACACAGAGTACCTCTCACCACCGGGATGCCAAGCCCATTAGAGCTGCAATGGAATGGGAAATAAGGAATATAGAGATGTTCTTGTCACCTCAGACCTGAATTTAACTGATGCACAGTGCCACTTCCAATTAATTTAAAAATGATTCCAGGAAAAATATTCCTCACTGCTTAAGCTGTTTGAAGGCCCGAGGGCTTGACAGATGGAGCTATCTCTGCAAGATCATGACGACTGCGTTCTGGGCGGTCTAGGAAGTACCATCAGGAAGAGGAAGCAAGGCGGCGGCTGCTGACATAAGGCAGTCAGAATAAGAAACTGAAGCTTTCTTCCTGGGGGCGGAGCTGGTAGAACTCTTTGGAAGCACTGAAATTAGATTAGGCGAGGACATAGAGGGAAATGTTTCAGCCGTGTTTCAGACTTCCCCTGCAGACCACTCAGAAGTGGCTACCATTAAACAATTTGCCAGGAGACTCGAATTTGTTTTTAATCTTTGACCTAAACCAATGAAAAGTATACAGCATGAAGTCTATTTCCTTCTTAGATATCTTAGAAGTTAAAAACTTTTAAGCTTTTCCATAGTTTTATTTTACATGTGGGGTTCAAGCATTCACCCTACAATGCTGCTTTCATTTGAAATAAGTAAACACGGTGTAAGAATAAATGTATTTAATGTGAGATACACCAGAATGTTGGTAAAACTGAAATTAGCAAAAAGTAAAAGAAATTTCACTGTAATTAGCAAAAGCCCTCAAGCTGGTCATAAGGTAATTAAGAAGTGAGCCTAAATATTAATATAAAAGTATGCCTAGCAACAGCTACCAAAAAGAGCTGGAGAAAATAAATTTTATTAGAGTGCATTCACCATTGTCTCAGAGATAAGGTATAATATTACTTCTTTTAAAAGATCTTTCTTATAATACATACAGATGGCCAATAGGCACATGAAAAGATGCTCAACATTGCTAAGTATTAGAGAAATGAAAATCAAAACTACAATGAGGTATCACCTCACACCAGTCAGAATGGCCATCATCAAGAAGTCCACAAATAATAAATGCTGGAGAGGGTGTGGAGAAAAGGGAACCCTCTTGCACTGCTGGTGGGAATGTAAGTTGGTGCAGCCACTATGGAGAAACGTATGGAAGTTCCACAAAAAACTAAAAATAGAGTTGGCATATGATCCAGCAATCCCACTCCTGGGAATATATCAGGACAAAACTGTAATTCAAAAAGATATATGTACCCCTATGTTCACAGCAGTACTATTTACAGTAGCCAAGACATGGAAACAACCTAAATGTCCATCAACAGATGAATGGATAAAGAAGATGTATATATATGTACAATGGAGTATTACTCAGCCATAAAGAAGAATGAAATAATGCCATGTGCAGCAACATGGATGGACCTAGAGATGATCATACTAAGCAAAGTCAGAAAGAGAAAGACAAATACCATATGCTATCACTTACATGTGGAATCTAAAATGACACAATTGAACTTATCTACGAAACAGAAACAGACTCACAGACACAGAGAACAGCCTTGCAGTTGTGGGGGAGGGAGGGACCGGGAGTTTGGGAGTAGCAAGCGCAAACTATTACATAGAGAATGCATAAGCCACGAGGTCCTGCTGTACAGCACAGGGAGCTCTAGTCAACATCCTGTGATGAACCATAATGGAGAAGAATTTTTAAAAAATCCTTCTTTGAAGAGGAAAGTCAAATGACACTTTTTAGAGAAATATTTAAAATATGTATGTTTTAACATGTTTTATTTTTTTAAAGAAAAAGAGGTCTGGCCTTACGAGAAAAAAGCAACCTATATTAGATGAGGAGGCAAGACTGGGGCTGGAGAGTATTCGTGACTCCAGTCACAGATTATTTCCATAAAAGCCTTTACAGCAGCAAGGTCTTCAGAGAGACACAATAAAGGAAGAAATTTTCCATGTATCAGATTGGCAAAAATTTCAGAGTAATAAAAGCTACTAATGGCAAGGGTGCTAGGAAACTTGTATACATTGCTGGTATCTTCTAAACTGTATAAGCTTTCCTGGAAGGCCATTTAGCAACAAATATTAAAAACATTTTAAAAATACACTTTGATTCAACAATAGCATGTTCTGTCTTTAGAACACATTTCTTGACAAAGAAGAGTACAAAAAGATGTATGCCTATAGAGGTTCACATGGTGTTTGATAGTAAAAAATTACAAACTAAATGCTGTTGGCTGGAGACCGATTAAGTAAATTATAACATACAATTGAGTACCATGTAGCCATTAAAAGTGATGGAGATTCATACACTCCACTGTGCAGAGATGTTCTTATGAGTATTCAGTGAAAAAAAGTTCCATAGTAGTATAGTAAAACAGTATTTATATATGATTATATGTGCATGCCTATAGAAGCTCTACAGGGATGTTCCTACTATAATAAGTGATTACAATTCAGGGAGATCTTTGGTGATTTTTGTTTTTGACCTTTTCTACACTGATTTTTTCTTTTCATACAATGAGTACATATATATATATATATATATATATATATATATATATATTTTTTTTTTTTAATAAAAAAAAAGCCATGGGCTTCCCTGATGGCACAGTGGTTAAGAATCCACCTACCAATGCAGGGGACACGGGTTCGAGCCCTGGTCCAGGAAGATCCCACATACGGCCAAGCAGCTAAGCCCGTGCGCCACAACTACTGAGCCTGCACTCTAGAGCCCACGAGTCACAACTACTGAAGCCCACGAGCCTAGAGCCTCTGCTCTGTAACAAGAGAAGCCATCGCGATGAGAAGCCCGCACACCGCAACGAAGAGTAGCCCCCACTCGCCGCAACTAGAGAAAGCCTGCGCAGCAACGAAGACCCAATGCAGCCAACAAACAAATAAATAAATTTAAAAACCCATTTTTGTTTAAAAAAGTAGGTCCTAAATATATTTTTTCTTTGAAAATAAACACCAATATATGTAAATAAAAACAAATACCTCTTATCCCATGGTTAAAAAAACCCTCCATTTATAAGAGTTAATTTTAAAATTTAAATCTCTGGACAATTTAAAGTATTTTACAATAACTGAGAATGTTTCCATTCATGGTTTTATTTCTATCAATGTTTTAGCTCCTGTGAAGACAACTATAAATGACATGCAAATTTAACTACGCCAGGTATCATGAATATATTCTAACACAACCACAGTAAATGTTAGCAGTGGGTGATTCTGACCAGTATTTTGAGATAACTTCAAACAAATGCAGAACACGGGTCCATTAGGCATAAAAAGCTATAGCGATTCCAATCATATCTATCAGGAATTTTTTATACACTTTATGTTTTTCCTTCAAAAGGAAGAAAAAAAAAACAAGACAGCCTAACCATAAATATGCTCAACCTCTTGCTCAATACCTACTATAAATAATAAAAGGTAAAAAAGTTTTAACATGTAAATAACTATAGGTGGCATGTTTTTTTCTTTTGACAACTGGGGGATTACCAGTTAGTATCAATAACGCCCTTACTGCCTGAAGAGCATTTATCTCCACTATTCTCTAAACTTAAAACATCTGCCCTAATAAACAATCTAATCACATCACCACGTTGTGCACTCACATGGCCCGAATGCACCAGGATCACGTGCACAGCTGCAGTAGGGAACCGTGAACCCATAGTGAATGTTCATTCTTTTCACAATTCAGTTCCTGTTATAAAATTAATGCTGCCTCCATCATAACACATGATAAAATACCATAATTCAAAGTAAGTGATGAACCCATTCTGAGCAATCAGGCCATGCCCATGGCTGGTCAGCAGGGTGGAGCTGGTGTGGCGATGCCAGGCTGGACCTGCACTGATTCCTACGCTAAGGCAGGCAGGGTGCCACTTCAAATCCTGGGCAGCCTGATCTGCTACAGTTAGCTGACAGGATAGCTTCCACTAGCTCTCCTTTTTTGGAACCTCTGATTAAATGATCTACCACTGTGTAAATTAAAATTTTTTATTTATATCTGATGTATTAAACATGTTCCATGCGAATGAAATTCTGCACTAATTATGAATAAACAAAGAGTAAATCCAAAACATTTCTAATAAACTGAAGAGCTTTGCTTTAAGCCTTTTCAGCCAGCAGATGTAGCTGTGAATTAAAATAGGGAATGCAAGCTGCTCTTGGTCAGCCACTAGATGGCACCCTTTCCTATGGAACTGGTTTACACTGGAGATTTAATACAATTCAACTATTTTGACACTGGATTCATTCTGATTTACATGCATTTATCTAGAATGATCATCTCAATTACTTACTGAGAGCACAGACCGCAACCATTTTTGCGCAACATTTTTTGACTAAAACTTTTCATTCCTTATAGACACATGACATTTCCTAATGAGAGGAAGTAAACAGCGATAAAAGTTCATCACTGGGGGCTTCCCTGGTGGCGCAGTGGTTGAGAGTCCGCCTGCCGATGCAGGGGACAAGGGTTCGTTCCCCGGTCCGGGAAGATCCCACATGCCGCGGAGCAGCTGGGCCCGTGAGCCATGGCCGCTGAGCCTGCGCGTCCGGAGCCTGTGCTCCGCAACGGGAGAGGCCACAACAGTGAGAGGCCCGTGTACCGCAAAAAAAAAGTTCATCACTGGAATCGGCAACCTCATCAAAACTCTCTAAATGCAGAGCTTCCCTCGTGGCACAGTGGTTAAGAATCCACCTGCCAACGCAGGGGACATGGGTTCGAGCACTGGTCCGGGAAGATTCCACATGCTGCAGAGCAACTAAGCCCGTGAGCCACAACTACTGAGCCCACGTGCCACAACTTCTGAAGCCCACACACCTAGAGCCCGTGCTTCGCAACAAGAGAAGCCACGACAATGATAAGCCCGTGCACTGCAACGAAGAGTAGCCCCCGCTCACCTCAACTAGAGAAAGCCCGCACGGAGCAACAAAGACCCAACACAGCCAAAAATAAAAAAAAAATAAATTAATTAAAAAAACAAACAAACAACTCTCTAAATGCAGAACCGAAATATACCACATTGCTCTCCACAAGCCTCAGGGCAGGGTCATATAATAAGAATTTCCTTGGAAAGTCACCCATAACGCTTAAAAACCTATGCCTTATATACTAACAGTCCACTGGGGAGTGCTGTCTTAGTTCAGTGCCAGGCTCAGGGTAGGCCCACAAATGTCTTTTGAATAAACAAATTAATAAACACGACTGCTTTTAAAAGATGTGTCCTAAAAAAGTATCAGTGGGTTCATTTTTCTGTGAGACTTCTCAGATGTGGAAATCAAACTGATATGCCTAATGACTTACCGGTAGGGAGAGGTTATTTGCATTCTCTCTTTTTGGTTAAAGACATGAAGATGCAATACAAAAGGATTCCAAGTCTCCATACATTCAATAGTGCCAATCAGAAAAGAATCCCACCCCCAAATATTTTATTTAGGTAATAATCCTCTTATCAGTGCCATAATACAAAAACTTTCACATTCTAGAAACTAAAATAGCACAGTCTAGCCCATAAAGCCCAAGTTCTCAAGCATATAATTTAAATAACCTAATTTTGTTGGTCTATGAAAATTTGGATGGATTCATTATGACTCTTCTAAATCAAAGACTGTTCATATTTTCAAATACCTTAAAACTTTACTACTCAATTTATGACCTACATTACTAAACTCTAGAAACATTACCTATCAATTCCATGCACTCAATGTGAAGTACTAACAGACCGTCATTTTAATAGAAACCCAAAGCTTAATAACTTTATTATTATTTGCATGCCCCTCCCCCAAAGCAGATTTCATATGTAGTCAAGGAAGTTTTGTGTACTCCTAGGCAGTTGTGCTTTATAGTCAGCATAAATTAATAAAAATAAAATCTAGGACTATTTTTAAAAAAGCAGTATTATTGTCAAAGCAATACATAATTAAGAATTACACAGAAAAGTAAAGTACAAAACTCACCCACATGCCCATAATTCTTTCACATATTATCACCAAACATATTTCCTCCCAATCTTTTCCATTTGTTTTCAAATAATTGCTCTCATATGAAAAAAGAATGGCTGGTCCTATATGAGAATGAAGTCAATTGTAATGTTGGGAGGTCCACACTGAAGATACCCAGTAAAACCTGTCAAATGATCAAGACTGTGTGGATCATTCCACAGTCAAAACCAGATTCACTACCTCCTTCCCCTTGCCCCTTCCACCTACTCCTTTATTTCCCACCTTAGCTAAGGGAGGTAAATTGAAAACGAACCAGGTTCTGCAGACCATCAGACTTAGCTTCAAATCTTGACTCTGCCAATTACAAGTTGTGTGACTTAACCCGAGTCCCTATTTCCTCATTTACAGAATGGGGGATATTAACACCTACTTCATAGTTGTTGTGAGGATTAAATAATCTGCTATGTCTAAAATGTCTGGCACAATGCCTGAAATGGAAGAAGAGATTTTATATTGGTCAAAGCAAAATTGAGGTAACAATAAAAATCATCAAAAATCTTCAGTCATGGGTTTTCTAACTTTTTTCAAGTATCCCTACTTTATTATTACAAACAATGAGTAGCAGGCAGTTACTTAAAAAATAAAGGTTACTCAGACTAGGAAAAAAGCGACATCTGTTTGTCTATCAGTATATTTTAAGTGAAAAGTACAATAATGCCTATGTAGTTATTATTAAACTAAATGTGAAAAATTCAATAATAATAATACCTATTACTCCAGCAATTCCCTCTCCCTTGCATCAATTCCCCCCTCCACTGAATCACTCCTATCAGCACGCACACATGCTGTTAATTCTCCCAACTTTAAAAAAAAAAACAAAACCTCTCTTGATCCCATTCCCCCTTCTAGCTACGACCCCATTTCTTTCTTTCTCTTTACAGCAAAGCTCAAGACTTGCCCATACACACTGCCTCCAAGCTCTGTCCTCCATTCTCCTTCGGATCCACTCCACTCAGGCTTTACCACCAATGACCACCACATCTCAGTGAACTACCAGTTCTCATCCTACATGACGTATACCCAGCATCCTCCTCCTTGAAAGATGTTTTTTCACCTGGCATCCAAGTCACCATTCTCCTGGTTTCCCCTGCTTCTTCAGCAGGGAAACCTTCTCTCATTCCTCAACCTCTAAACCTTAGGAGCTCCTAAACCAAGGGCTCCTTCCTCAGACCTCTTCTCTTTTCTCTCTACATTCACTGCCTATGTGAGCTCATCTGATCTCATGGTTTAAATACTATCCACATACTGATTTAGATCTTCACCTTGACCTGTTCCCTGAATTCCAACTTCTATATCTAACTGCTTGCTTGACTCTCCACTTGGCTATCTAAAATCTACCTCAAACTCGTAAGTCCCAGACTGAGCCCCTGACATGATCCCCTAATATCTGCTCCTTTCACACTGGTCCCATCCATTTTCCAGTCGTTCAGACCAAAAGCCTGGAGACATCCTTGACTTTTTCTCTCACCTCCCACATTCAGTTTATAACAAGTCCTTGTTGCCCCTACCTTCAAAATATATCCAGAACCTCTTTACATCAACTCTACTTCTGCCACCCATTCTAAACCACCACCAATTCTCACCTGTCACAAACAGCCTGGTCCACAGAACTTCCTACCAATAGTTTAAATAAAAAGAAGCCAAATATTCCGAATGTACAGCTTTTTACCTTGGAGTATAAGTTACACACACACAGGTACTAGGCTCTTTTTCCAATAATGTGTAAACACATTAATAATTTAAATAATAATTTTAAAATGCTTTATTTTAAACGATGTTTATATATATGGATGTCAAACAGCATAGAAAGTTGTTCCAAATTATTTTACTGAACAAGTAGCTCCCACAAATTTATACAGAACGAACATTTGCTATGCATTAGTCATTACTTAATTATATTTGAAGTTTCACCACTCTTATATATTTAAATTATTTATATGATTTACAAGTAATGAGAAGCTACCTAGTTATTAGTAAAAATTTAGTCAATTCTCTATCATCACTTCACAAGATAGTGAATAAACTGTATGCAGATTTGAAAACCTGGAAGATTTAGACCTCACAAAGTAGAATAAACATTCCAGATAGCAATTACAGGACTGCAGTTACTTACACTGTGAACTCCTAAGGCCTTCCAGACGGCGAAGCTGATCACACCAACCCCACACCAGGCATAAAGTGAGCCCCATCCCAGGGCTCGCAAGGCAAGGGAAGACCCGCTCTCCGGTAAGGCAGCCGTGGCCACACTTCCCTGCAATGAAGACACAAAGGTTCTGGTAAAAATCATCATTCTGAAAGAAAAAATATTTGGAAAGTGTTTGAAATTAATGACTCTCTGTGTCAGCACCATGATACTAGGAAGCCAGACCAACCCAAGTTCATGCACTTAATAACTGCATGACTTAAGGCACAACTGCTCTGACAAATATTTGAGTGTGCAAGGCACCGTGCCAAGATCCGCGCTAGGTACACAGAGCAACTTCTTTCTGACAGAACACTTAAGACCTGGTGAGGGAGGGGGGAAACACGGACAACTAGAAGTAAATTATGATCTAAATGGAAAGGGCAACGACAGAACTGCATATACATACAGGGCACTGTGTACCCAGAGAAGGAGGACACCTGATCGACTTGCAAGAAGGGGAAGTTTTAAGGAAAGCTTCCTGGAAGAGGTGTGCTAAATCTAAATTTGAGAAAAGACTTGTGATATAACTCATTGTGAGGACTTCTAAATATTTATGCAAAATGCCTGACATATAGTAGAAATTCAGCTCCTGGCAACTATTAATAAGAAACTAGAAAAACAACAGTAACCCTCCTCCCAAGTTTCAAGATATAATATTAAGGTAAAAATCTACAATTATACTAATTGAACAACTTTCAGACTATCAGCATAACGAACTTGACTAGAGAAGAATAAGAATGCAACGAGCACTTCAAAAAGGAATAACCGAGGGAGATTCCTGGTGGCCTAGTGGTTAGAATTCCAGGCTTTCATGGCTGTGGCCTGCGATTATGGAAGTGAGATCCTGCGGGCGAGGCCAAAGGAAAAAAAAAAAAAACCTGCCCCCATTACGAAATGTGCTGGGGTTGGGGGAGGGGTGGGTGCACTGTAAAAAGAGATACTGGGAGGAATGGTGTACCAATTTCTAAAGTCCCTTCCAATTCCATGACTTAGTAATTTATGAATTTATTTATTTATATTTATTTATTATTTTTGGCTGTGTTGGGTCTTCAGTGCTGCGTGCAGGCTTTCTCTAGTTGTGGCGAGCGGGGGCTACCCTTCGTTGTGGTGCGTGGGTTTCTCTTGTTGCCGAGCACAGACTCTAGAGCACGCAGGCTTCAGTAGATGTGGTGTGTGGGCTCAGTAGTTGTGGCTCGTGGGCTCTAGAGCGCAGGCTCAGTAGCTGTGGTGCACAGGCTTAGTTGCTCCGCAGCATGTGGGATCTTCCCGGAGCAGGGCTCGAACCCATGTCCCCTGCACTGGCGGGCAGATTCTTAACCACTGTGCCACCAGGGAAGCCCCATGTTTAAAATGTAAGTTGACAGTGTATTTTTATTTAAAGATTTAAACTGAAATAAAGAAGATACTCCTCCACTACACTGGTCAGACACTCATTGGAGGACAATATCTAGGGTTAGTGTCTACTAATTTAGGTTAGAAGGAGCTCATAATAAGAAAACAACAAAACAGTAAAGCTCTGGTATGAAGGGAACTAATTTAATTTTTTGTAAAGTATGGTGATTCTATGGATGTGGTGAGCTCTTTTTCCATATCTATTGTTTCATGAATAAAACTGCACAAGTGGCATTCACATGCTAAATGTTTCTTTTTACTATTGATACCATTAAATTACATTGATCAGAAGGACTAAAGCCACATTTTTCCTTATACTGTTAAAGGACCATTAATCTTATTTTAAAATGAGATTAATTTTTAAATAAGATTGCAGGACTGCAATCTCCCAGGGATCCTGTATTTCCAAATACTATATCACAGTTAATAATTTTATATATATATATATATGCACATAATTATATATATATTGCTCCCTTACTATATGACAAGCACTGTTCAAAGCATTTTGCATATAGTAATTCATTAAGCATTTTACTTCACCTTACTCTGTGAGACATGTACTATTATCCTCATTTTACTAAAGACCAACTAAAGTAGAGAGAGATTAAATAACTTGTTCAAGGTTTCATGCTTATAAAAGCTAGAGCACTTCAGCAGCCTGGCTTTACGGACTAAGTGGAATTTGCCATTCAGTCATTTATCACCTCTGATTCTAAATACAACACAATACAAAATGTAAATGAAAGTCTCTTTTTAAGTGGAAACAAATCATAGTGTAAATTAGAATAAAAACATCATTACTTAGGATAACTCAAATATTTACACTACTGGAAGTAGAGAAAGAAGTGATAATACTTACGGGCCTACTTGAAATGTAACCAAGGGGCATTCACTTATTCCCATAGTTTGACATGAATATGAAATGTAATTTATCTTTAAAAATTTTTTTAAAGGAGACTGCAGAATTTAGGAAATATTAAGAATTTATTATTTTTCCCTGTGAGCCTGTCTGCTAAAACACATTAAATATCAACGAACAAAAATAGTCAGAAACAATAAAAACTTGAACTTCCTCAAAAGTTGTATCTTATTTTTTTCTGATTATATATCATTGTGGAAAATTTGGTATGTATGAGAAAGCATAAGAATGAATGGAAAAAAACTCCCTTTTATTATTTAGTAAAAACCATGTTAGACATTTTGACATATTCTCCCTCCTGATTGTGAACATTTTAAAAACAACTTAACACCATTAAAATGTTCTTAATCTTCAACTTTCATCCTCTCGTGTCAAAAACTCAAATATTTTTACTGGTTACACGGCACTGATTTATCATAATTTACTTAGCCATTTGTTATTAATGTACACTAGTTTCACTTTCTTATATTAATTTTTTATATTAAAAACTTCTTTGTGCCTAAACACTGACTTGCATTTCTGATTAAGTCCTTGGGGAAAATTCCTCAAAGTAGAATTATTAAGTGGAGAAGCATGAATATTTTATAAGCTGATAAACACTCTAAACTGTTTTTCAAAAGGTTGTTCTAAGTTACAATGCTGTTTTATGAGGACCATTTCAAGTTGGCCTGCATTAGATGGTCTCAGTAAAAATAAAAACATGAAAAAAGAAACCTTTGAAATTTATATAAGACTATTTATTTTCTTTGCGGTACGCGGGCCTCTCACTGTTGTGGCCTCTCCCGTTGTGGAGCACAGGCTCCAGACGCGCAGGCTCAGCGGCCATGGCTCATGGGCCCAGCTGCTCCGCGGCATGTGGGATCTTCCCGGACCGGGGCACAAACCTGTGTCCCCTACGTCGGCAGGCGGACTCTCAACCACTGCGCCACCAGGGAAGCCCTATAAGACTATTTATAACTTACATTTCTATTGTTACTGAGAATTATTTGTCCAAGTTATTATAAGTCAATGTTCACATCTTTTGAATTGCATATTCATGTTTTTTGTCCATTTAAAGTTTTCTGATTTGTATATTCTTTCTATATTAATGTTCTTTGAAGCCCTTATACCTATCATATGTGCTATCATATTTCCCTAGTTTGGTTTGCTTTTATCCTTTTATTTTGCTTATTGTTTGTTTGTTTTTGGTCAAAAATGCATTCTAATGCTTTTAAACTTACTAAAATTTCCCTCATCTGGAAATTGGTTCAAGATGGCAGAGTAGAAGGACATGCGCTCACTCCCTCTTGCGAGAGCACCTGAATCACAACTAACTGCTGAACAATCATCGACAGAAAGACACTGGAACTCACCAAAAAAGATACCCCACATCCAAAGACAAAGGAGAAGCCACAATGATATGGTAGGAGGGGCACAATCACAATAAAATCAAATCCCATAACTGCTGGGTGGGTGACTCACAAACTGGAGAACACTTATACCACAGAAGTCCACCCACTGGAGTGAAGATTCTGGGCCACACATCAGGCTTCCCAACCTGGGGGTCCAGCAACAGGAGGAGGAATTCCCAGAGAATCAGACTTTGAAGGCTAGCGGGATCTGACTGCAGGACTTCGACAGGACTGGGGGAAACAGAGACTCCACTCTTGGAGGGCACACACAAAGTAGCGTGCACACTGGGACCCAGAGGAAGGAGCAGTCTCCCATAGGAGACTGAACCAGACCTACCTGCTAGTGTTGGAGGGTCTCCTGCAGAGGTGGGGGCCTGCTGTGGCTCACCATAGGGACAAGGACACTGCCAGTAGAAGTTCTGGGAGGTACTCATTGGCGTGACCCCTCCCAGAGTCCACCAATGGACCCACCAAAGAGCCTGTAGGCTCCAGTGCTGGGTCACCTCAGGACAAACAATCAACAGGAAGGGAACTCGGCCCCACCCATCAGCAGTTTTAAAGTTTTACTGAGCCCTGCCTACCAGAGCAACACCCAGCTCTACTACCACCAGTCCCTCCCATCAGGAAACTTGCACAAGCCTCTTAGATAGCCTCATCCACCAGAGGGCAGAGAGCAGAAGCAAAAAGAACTACAATCCTGTACCCTGTGGAACGAAATCACATTCACATAAAAACAGACAAAATGAGAAGGCAGAGGATTATGTACCAGATGAAGGAACAAGATAAAACCCCAGAAAAACAACTAAATGAAGTGGAGATAGGCAACCTTCCAGAAAAAGAATTCAGAATGATAGTGAAGATGATCCAGGACCTCGGAAAAAGAATGGAGGCAAAGATCGAGAAGATGCAAGAAATATTTAACAAAGACCTCAAAGAATTAAAGAAAAAACAAACAGAGATGAACAATACAATAACTAAAAGGAAAAGTACACTAGAAGGAATCAATAGCAGAATAACCGAGGCAAAACGGATAAGTGACCTGGAAGACAGAATGGTGGAACTCACTGCCATGGAACAGAATAAAGAAAAAAGAACGAAAAGAAATGAAGACAACCTAAGAGACCTCTGGGACAACATTAAATGCAACAACATTCACATTATAGGGGTACCAGAAGGAGAATAGAGAAAGGACCTGAGAAAATATTTGAAGAGATTATAGTCGAAAACTTCCCTAACATGGGAAAGGAAATAGCCACCCAGTCCAGGAAGCGCAGAGAGTCCCAGGCAGGATAAACCCAAGGAGAAACACACCAAGACACAGAGTAATCAAATTGACAAAAATTAAAGACAAAAAGAAAAATTTAGGAAAAAATGACAAATAAGATACAAGGGAACTCCCATAACGTTAACAGCTGATTTCTCAGCAGAAACTCCACAAGCCAGAAGGCAGTAGCATAATACATTTAAAGTGATGAAAGGGAAGAAACTACAACCAAGATTACTCTACCCAGCAAGGATCTCATTCAGATTCAACAGAGATATCAAAAGCTTTACAGACAAGCAAAAGCTAAGAGAATTCAGCACCACCAAACCAGCTCTACAACAAATACTAAAGGAACTTCTCTAAGTGGGAAACACAAGAGAAGAAAAGGACCTACAAAAACAAACCCAAAACAATTAAGATAATGGTAATAGGAACATACATATCAATAATTACCTTAAACGTGAATGGATTAAATGCTCCAACCAAAAGACACAGGCTCGCGGAATGGATACAAAAATAAGACCCATATATATGCTGTCTACAAGAGACCCACTTCAGACCTAGGAACACATACAGACTGAAAGTGAAGGGATGGAAAAAGATATTCCATGCAAATGGAAATCAAAAGAAAGCTGGAGTAGCAATACTCACAGTAGATAAAATAGACTTTAAAATAAAGAATGTTACAAGAGACAAGGAAAGACACTACATAATGATCAAGGGATCAATCCAGGAAGAAAATATAACAACTATAAATATATATGCACCCAACATAGGAGCACCTCAATACATAAGGCAAATGCTAACAGCTATAAAAGAGAAAATCGACAGTAACACAATAATAGTGGGGGACTTTAACACCTCACTTACACCAATGGACAGATCATCCAGACTGAAAATTACTAAGGAAACACAAGCTTCAAATCACACAGTAGACCAGACAGATCTGATATTTATAGGACATTCCATCCGAAAACAGATTACACCTTCTTCTCAAGTGCACACAGAACATTCCCCAGGACAGATCACATCCTGGTCACAAATCAAGCCTCAGTAAATTTAAGAAAACTGAAATCATATCAAGCATCTTTTCCAACCACAACGCTATGAGATTACAAATCAATTACAGGGAAAAAAACGTAAAGAACACGAACACATGGAGGCTAAACAACACATTACTCAATAGCCAAGAGATCACTGAAGAAATCAAAGAGGAAATCAAAAAATTCCTAGAGACAAATGAGGATGAAAACACAACAATCCAAAGCCTATTGGATGCAGCAAAAGCAGTTCTAAAAGGGAAGTTTATAGCAATACAAGCCTACCTCAAGAAACAAGAAACATCTCAAATGAACAATCTAAACTTACACCTAAAGGAACGAGAGAAAGAAGAACAAACAAAACCGAAAGTTAGCAGAAGGAAAGAAATCATAAAGATCAGAGCAGAAATAAATGAAATAGAAAGAAAACAATAGCAAAGATCAATAAAACTAAAAGCAGGTTCTTTGAGAAGATAAACAAAATTGATAAACCTTTAGTCAGACTCATCAAGGGAAAGAGGGAGAGAACTCAATTCAATAAAATTAGAAATGAAAAAGGAGACGTTACAACAGACACCACAGAAATACAAAGCATCCTAAGAGACTACTACAAGCAACTCTATGCCAATAAAATGGACAACCTGGAAGAAATGGACAAATTCTTAGAAAGAGGTAACCTTCCAAGACTGAACCAGGAAGAAATAGAAAATATAAACAGACCAATCACAAGTAATGAAATCGAAACTGTGATTAAAAATCTTCCAGCAAACAAAAGTTCAGGACAAGATGGCTTCACAGGTGAATTCTATCAAACATTTAGACAAAAGCTAACACCCATCCTTCCCAAACTCTTCCAAAAAATTGCAGAGGAAGGAACACTCCTAAACTCATTCTACAAGGCCACAACCCTGATACCAGAACCAGACAAAGATACTACAAAAAAGAAAACTACAGACCAATAACACTGATGAATATAGATGTAAAAATCCTCAACAAAATACTAGCAAACAGAATCCAACAGCACATTAGAAGGATCATATACCATGATCAAGTGGGGTTTATCCCAGGGATACAAGGATTCTTCGGTATATGCAAATCAATCAATGATACACCATATTAACAAATTGAAGAATAAAAACCATATGATCATCTCAACAGATGCAGAAAAAGCTTTTGACAAAATTCAACACCCATTTATTATAAAAACTCTCCAGAAAGTGGGCACAGAGGGAACCTACCTCAACATACTAAAGGCCATATACGACAAGCCCACAGCAAACATCATTCTCAATGGTGAAAAACTGAAAGCACTGCCTCTAAGACCAGGAACAATACAAGGATGTCCACTCTCACCACTATTATGCAACATAGTTCTCGAAGTCCTAGCCACGGCAACCAGAGAAGAAAAAGAAATAAAAGGAATGCAAATTGGAAAAGAAGTAAAACTGTCACTGTTTGCATATGACATGATACTATACATAGAGAATCCTAAAGATGCCACCAGAAAACTACTAGAGCTAATCAATGAATTTGGTAAAGTGGCAGGATACAAAATTAATGCACAGAAATCTCTTGCATTCGTATACACTAACAACGAAAGATCAGAAAGAGAAATTAAGGAAACAATTCCATATACCACTGCAACAAAAGGAATAAAATACCTAGGAATAAACCTACCTAAGAAGGTAAAAGACCTGTACTCAGAAAACTATTAAGACACTGATGAAAGAAATCAAAGATGACACAAACAGATGGAAAGATATACCATGTTCTTGGATTGGAAGAATCAACACTGTGAAAATGACTATACTACCCAAAGCAATCTACAGATTCAATGCAATTCCTATCAAACTACCAAAGGCATATTTTTACAGAACTAGAACAAAAAATCTTAAAATTTGTATGGGGACATAAAAGACCCTGAATAGCCAAAGCAATCTTGAGGGAAAAAAACAGAGCTGGAGGAATCGGGCTCCCTGACTTCACGCTATACTACAAAGCTACAGTAATCAAGACAATATGGTACTGGCATAAAAACAGAAACACAGATCAATGGAACAGGGTAGAAAGCCCAGAGATAAACCCACGCACCTTTGGTCAACTAATCTATGACAAAGGAGGCAAGGATATACAATGGAGAAAATACAGTCTCTTCAATAAGTGGTGCTGGGAAAACTGGACAGCTACATGTAAAGAATGAAATTAGAACACTCCCTAATACCATACACAAAAATAAACACAAAATGGATTAAAGACCTAAATGTAAGACCAGACACTATAAAACTCTTAGAGGAAAACATAGGAAGAACACTCTTTGACATAAATCACAGCAAGATTATTTTTGACCCACCTCCTAGAGTGATGGAAATAAAAACAAAAATAAACAAATGGGACCTAATGAAACTTGAAAGCTTTTGCACAGCAAAGGAAACCATAAACAAGATGAAAAGACAACCCTCAGAATGGGAGAAAATATTTGCAAACGAATCAACAAAGGATTAAACTCCAAAATATATAAACAGCTCATGCAGCTCAATATTAAAAAAACAAACAACCCAATCAAAAAATGGGCAGAAGACCTAAATAGACATTTTTCCAAAGAAGACATACAGATGGCCAAGAAGCACATGAAAAGCTGCTCAACATCACTAATTATTAGAGAAATGCAAATCAAAACTACAATGAGGTATCACCTCACACCAGTTAGAATGGGCATCATCAGAAAATCTACAAACAACAAATGCTGGAAAGGGTGTGGAGAAAAGGGAACCCTCTTGCATTGTTGGTGGGAATGTAAATTGATCCAGTCACTATGGAGAACAGTATGGAGCTTCGTTAAAAAACTAAAAACAGAATTACCATGTGACCCAGCAATCCCACTACTGGGCATATACCCAGAGAAAACCACAAATCAAAAAGACACATGCATCCCAATGTTCACTGCAGCTCTATTTACAATAGCCAGGTCATTGAAGCAACTTAAATGCCCACTGACAGACAAATGGATAAAGAAGATGTGGTACATATATACAATGGAATATTATCAGCCATAAAAAGGAACAAAATTGGGTCATTTGCAGAGACGCGGATGGACCTAGAGACCGTTATACAGAGTGAAGTTAAGTCAGAAAGAGAAAAACAAATATCATATATTAACGCATATATGTGGCACCTAGAGAAATGGTACAGATGAACCGGTCTGCAAGGCAGAAGCAGAGACACAGATGTACAGAACAAACGTATGGACACCAAGGGGGGAAAGCGGGGAGGGGTGGTAGTGGGATGAATTGGGAGATTGGGATTGACATATATATATATACTAATACGTATAAAATAGATAACTAATAAAAAAACTATTTAATAGAAGACATGAAGAGATTAAAATAAATAAATAATGTACATGACAATTTAAAAAAACATCTTATTGCTACAAAAAAAGCTAACCATCATTGGTGTCTTCGGCAAGTCAGTAATCTTTTTATCATAGTCACATCAGAGATCACTGATCATAGATCACTGTAACAAATAAAGAAAAGCTTGAAATACTGAGGGAATTACCAAAATGTAACACAGAGACGCAAAGTGAACAAAAAAAAAAACCTTCCCTCATTCAAGTCCCAGTCATTTCTCTTTCCTTCTAGCTGTATTTTTTTTTAAAAAAACTTTTACCCCTAACTTTTTAGCTCAGCTGGTATTTACTTTAGTTTTAATGGAAGTTGATAACTAAAGGGAGTTTACTCCCCCAATAGCTTAGCATCTGCCCCAGCACCACTCTATAGATTAATCCTTCTCCCAACTTATTTAAAAAATTAGAGAGATTTGTTTCTAAGCTATTTTCGTAATGTGAACTGATTTTTTTAAATAACAGAATCACACAGATCTAATTATAGAATCATTAAAAAGCCTTAATATCCAGAAAGTATATCATACTCATTACTTTTTTTTTTTTGCAGTACGCGGGCCTCTCACTGCTGTGGCCTCTCTCGTTGCGGAGCACAGGCTCCGGACGTGCAGGCTCAGAGGCCATGGCTCACGGGCCCAGCCGCTCCGCGGCATGTGGGATCTTCCCGGACCGGGGCACGAACCCGTGGCCCCTGCATCGGCAGGCGGACTCTCAACCACTGCGCCACCAAGAAAGCCCATACTCATTACTTTTCATCAAACATTTCTTTACCATTTTTATCTATTAATTCTTCCAGAAAAACCCTGAAACGTTTTGTCAAGTTCTCCAATTCCCATTCATTAGCATTTTCATTAGAATGACATCAAACATTAGCTAACTGGCAAGAGACAGCAAATTTATAACATCCTGTCTTTCATCGGCAAATATATTTCCATTTACTCAAGTCTTATTTTTTTAAGAATTTTCTTTATATTGCTCAACCCATTTCTTAATAAAGGTTTTTTTATGCATGCATTTGTGATTGTGAATGTTATTCATAGTACATAGAAACACTTTATCTGTATCCCCATGCCTAGACCTAGCAGATCTTATCTAATGACATACTTTTTGTAGATATATCCTGGTCCTGACCAGATTTTCAAGAGATTTTTTCTTTAGCCATTTTCTATGATGAAAACAATATACTACTCTCTAATCTTATTCCTTCTTCTCATGTCGCTATAATTTCAGCAACAGATCTCACACAAATGCACTAATTTCTAATTGGCTTGCATTTTCATCCAGAAGCAGTATCATTAACCAAATATTATTACAGCAGGGTCAGTATACGTGCTTTGGCTTAAATTTTATTTTAGAAACTTAAATTAAAAATCTCTTATTTCCCTAAGAAGAAATTATATATGTATTACAGATGTACATAAATTTTTAAAAGTCTACACAAACCCACATTTGTTTTGCTAAGTAAAAAAGGTAACTATGTATAAAAATAACCCTTAATAACACAGCAATACTCCAAATAAAATCTTAGGTTTGCCAAATTTTCAGATTAAAAAAAAAAAGGTACATGCTGTATTTGTATATCAGTCTCAGAAATTGATTGTGAAAGGAAGTGAGTTATTATCAGTTACTGTCTACATACTTCCAAAAATGAATTTTAGTGGAAATGATGTTAAAAAATTGATCTGCCCTTATTATTAAGTTTTTAAAAGTCTAGTCACAAGCTTTATCCGCTGGAGTTATACATCACATGACCTTCATATAGCCTGCTCAGAATTTTCAAAATGAACACTGACTGGTTGCAGGGAAAGACTGACTTGCCAAAAAATAATGTTGCTTTGAAAGATCTTTACATATAACCAACCACATATGCTAGTCACATATATATAAATGAAAACTACCTTTTTCTTCACTACCACATTGTTTATTTTTTTCATTTAAATTAAAATGAAGCCATGTGCATATGGAAATTTGAATTTAACAAATCACAATGCAGTTATGATATTTAATATCCAAGATAAAACAAAAAAATTATTTTCCATTATTTTGTGTTTATAATACCTCTTATGCTTAAAGACACGGGTGCCCCTTATCTTGTATCTATTTTAACAAGAATTAATCTATTATTCACAGGTGCAGGACCTATCAAGAACGAATTGTTCAGCTTTTCCAGAAAGTTAACTGCTTACCTAAGAATAAGGCTCATGTTTTTAGTTTAGTTTTTTTTTTTTTTTCAGTTTAATCCTGGGCTGAATTTGACATAAATCAAACTGATATTTAAAAAGAATGCTCAATCTAGCTATTTCCCCTACAGAGCGTTCTTACCTGATACATTTTGCTATATTCTTTACATCACAGAAATAGCCGTGTTGTTGTAACATAAACAATATATATTTTTAAAAGATTTATTTTTATAATTTCTCATAAGTTGTAACTGTATCAGAAAGATGATGACTCACCCTTATGGTCTGTTCATTACCTAAATGGGTCTTGAAATAACTGTTATTTGAAGGATATTTAACCTCCAAAACAGGGGTTCTCAAACTTCCTGGTCTCAGGATCCATTTACACTTTGATCCCAAAGATTTCTGATTATGTGAATTAAAATAACCATCTTACAAAACAAAACATTTAGTGCAAAGATAGGCAACGTTTTACATTTTTGTTAATTTTTTAAATGTCTGGTTTAATAAAGACAGCTGAATTTTCATATACGTGTCTATATTCAATCTGTTGCAATATGTTTATTGGTTGAAGTATATGAATAAAATCTCTCCTCATACAGATATGTGGTTGGAAAAGGGAGGAGTATTTTAATAGCCTCCCTTCTTTGATACTATACCCAAACTCAACAAATAGTTTCTTAAAAATTATCTGCAATATGGAATATAAAATCGTATCAATGAATTTTTGTACTTTATTACATTAAAACCCATTAGTCTAATCTGCATTTTTGAATGGAACTTTTATCCAGGCATCATGATCATTCAGAAAATAATGATTTGCCAAGATAACAGTTATCTTTCAACTGTTGACATCATTTATTTATTAAATACCAAAAAATTACTTCATTCATATCCCTACCAATCTCATTAGAATAGCTTTTTAGGGACTTCCCTGGTGGTCCAGTGGTAAAGAATCCACCTTATAATGCATGTGATGTTCAATCCCTGGTCAGGGAACTAAGCTCTCACATGTCGTGGGACAACTAAGCCCACGTGCCATAACTACTGAGCTCATGCGCCTCAACTAGAGAGCCTGCGTGCCACAACTACAGAGCCTATGTGCTCGGGAACCCACACGCCACAACTACAGAACCCACACGCCACAACTACAGAGCCCATGCGCCCTGGAGCCTGCACACCACAACTAGAGAGAAGCCTGTGCACCACAACGAAGAGCCCATGTGACGCAATGAAGATCCCATGTGCCACAACTAAGACCCAACAGCAGCCAAAAATATATTAGATAAATAAATAAATAAATAAATCTTTAAAAAAAAGAAAAGCCTTTTAAGTGTTTGAGCAGCTGGCAAGCTCACAATGGCAGACACACGTTTTCTAAAATCTAATTTTTACTCAAAAACTGGAATTTTATCACTGGCAACAAATACTAACAATTGCTTGCTTGAAGAGACAGGTTCATTTTGTTCATTTTCAAGAAAATGTCTACCAAATACTCACTTCTGAATAACTACAATTTGTCTGTTGCTCTTACAAGTGAAAATAATATGCCATGAAAAAAAGTGGCTAGTTCAGTGTGTATCTCACACAACTGCTTTTTCTTGAGAAAAACATACTACTTTGGTATAAAGCAGAAGCGCTTTATGTGTACTTCCCATTTCTTCACACAGAATATTAAAGAGGTTAAGTTCAAGGGTCAAGATATTAAAAATAAATAATTTTACTTCTTCATCAAGGATACTCTTATGCAATGATGGGTTTAACCTCGGGTGCACAGGAAGGAAGAAAACTATGCCTGCTAGTATAGTTTGGGGCCACTGCCTCGACTACAGCAAGGCACCAGCCAGTTTTACCCTCTGTTGTTTCTGTATCATTAGTGCAGGTATCTTAGCAGTATTATGAAAATAACTGACTTTACAGACCCCCAACGGGTCTCAAGTATCCCCAGGGTTCTGTGGACCACAGTTTGAAAACCACCACGTTAGACTATAAAGGCCATGTGTGATATCAAATCTCAGAACCACAAAATAGAATGCAAAGTTGTGAACATGTATATGTGCTTTTTTTTTCCTGAGAGAGAATTGCTAGCTTTCATCAGATTCTCAAAAAAGATCTGTGACCCAAAGGTTATCATGTTAACTTGGATTTAGAAATCAACCAAAACTCCACTATTAAAACACCACTATCAGTCAGGTTTCACTGATTTCTTTCACAAAATATATATTTCTGCGCTGAAAATATTCTGTGACATAGGGGGAAAATGACCATGAGCTCATAACAGTGATTTGGGAAACTCCATAGGAACTCTGAGTATTCAGAGGGGAATCCAAATGCACTTGAAATGTGGTCTCTTGCCATTCTTAAGGCTTAAATATGATTATCAGATTATTAAAGATAAATACAAGTCAAAAAGGAATTCAACTGGTTTATGACTTTTCATATAACACTGTATTCCAAGGCAAATATCAAATTGTAATTAGATTGTTATTTGTGTGATTATTTGTTTACCATCTGTCTCCCACACCAGACTTAGCTTTTTGAGGGGTACATATGTTTTGTTCATTTTTGTATCTCTTGCACCTAGCTAGCACAGTGCCTGCACATAAAAGATCCAAAATAAACATTTGTTGAATCAATTAATGGATAAATAAACCTTATGAGGCGGATAGGGCAGAAACAGAACGATACAGAAGAACCACCATAGGGGAAGAAAATTTCTCAACTGGGAAAATGAAGTACACCTGTCCATGACAGCATGACTGCTCAATTTTGCTCATGGAATAAGGATTTTCTGCCCTCCGTAGGTTATAGTCATTCAACCAAAATTTACTGAGCACCTACTATGTGCCAGGCAATTTTCTAGGGAGTGGGGCTGCTGCACTGCACAAGCATGCATGGTTTCTGGGTTCAAGGAGCTGACCTATGTTTTTCATCTATACTAAGATGCACTGTATTTCATCATTTTAACATCTCTGAGAAAAGCCTCTTGCAGTGCTGTGTCAAGAATTTAATTGGCATTTTTTTTCTTTTTTAGTGGTACATACAATATTGGGGCCTCTTACAACTGAGAATGATTTACCTAGATTTAGAGTTAATGTCATGTTGTGAATAAGAAATGTACTGGATGAGCTTTCAAAGTCTTGTTCTGCTAAAAGTTTAAAAAGCGCATAAAGTACTTCTTTTTAAACGAAAATACAGACAGTTGATTAATTTGTACACTTCCTGAATCTATGAGGTGCACACTGGTTTACTTCTTAAAGTAATGTGAAAGGCCATCAACACTTTCTTTACTTTTCCTAGTCAAAACAGCTGCCATTGATTTGTAAACAACAATAGTGCTATGAATGGATTTCGGTGTCACAAACCTTATTGAACCATTCAGGACTTCTCTTTTTAGCCAATGATAGCGTTGTAACAAATCCAGCCAGCATTCCCGCTGCAGCAACAGTACCAAGGAAAATTCCACCTGTCAAGAGTTTTGGGGGTAGGGCATGGAGGGTGGGGAGAGGAAAAAAAAAAAAAACCCTTACGTTAAAAAGATGGACACAAGTAAGTTTCAGATACTATTTAAAAATCACTTTTGAATTTCGAGAAACAATGGCTAAGCAGCTCTTGGCAAAAGTAAATGACAGCGGCTGGGAAACCTGCGTGACCACACGACCTCTGGTTCCTGAGGCCATGCTAAGGTAGAAAATAGGCGCAGGGTCTCTTCCCCTCTTCCCGGGGACAACTGCGTGAAGTTTCTCCAGGGGAGAAAAAAGAGAGAGTGGGAGTTAGAAAAGGGAGGACACGAGAGAAACTGCAGAGGGAATGGGGGAAATGCAGTACATACAGAACAGCTCGCGGGACCAGCCCACGGACTAAACTCAGGGCACCCAAGCGAAGGTCTCCCTGGGCGGGGTGTGAGTGGGAATGCCAGCTCCAGCGCAGGCTAGGGCCCCGGGTGAGGTTACCCCGACACCCGCACCCCACCCCACCACACCTTTAACCACGAAAAGCCGGTCATTAGTTGCCGCCGGAGCCCCCAGCCGAGAAGACGGCTCTCCAGTGCCCGTATCCTCTGTCTCCATGTTTATAAGCCTCCACTACTGCGTCCGGCGCCAACTGGGACCGGGTGGAAGCGAGAGCTAGGCGGAGGAGAAAGGTTCCGCTGCCCCCTCCATCTGTGCAACCTGAATACCGGTCCGGAGAACGACCTTTGCCCCAAAACTTCTGTCCTCCCCCGCGCGCGAGCGGGGAAGCTGCTGTGGCTGCACCCCGGGGGCGGTGTCTTCCAAGGCTGTCAACCAGGGAGGATCATTTGCCTGCTCCAAGGTGATGATCGCTGCACTTTAATATTGTGTCTATTTGAAACACTGCTCAGCTTTGACTCTAGGGGGCAGTGAGGGGTTGCAGATTGCGCCAGGAGCCCAGTCCCAGCCTGGTTAGAGACTGCAGCTCTGTTTCCCGGTGAGCCGTACACTATGTCTGAGGATTTGGCCGGCGTTAACATTTCACGATTCTAAAAAGTAGGCCTCAGCCTTTTCTCTGTACTTTGCTGGGAAATTTCGTAACAGTTGTCGCTTTAGGTGTAAGTGACAGGCTTTATCCCTGGAAGACTGCCAGCCTATGAGCTGTGTGGTGATGCGCTTCCTACCCCACGGTTTGATTGATTGTCCAGCCGAAGGGACTGGATGGCTAGCATGCTGAACTGAAGTGAATGGCACAACCGCAGCCGGGAGAGCAGAGGAGCACCCTAAGGGGTTGCTAACACGGAGCTTCAAGGCTGCCCCAGAGCGGCTCAGCGCCAGCGGCCAACAGACAGACCCGGTCTTCACAGACTGGGAGGCTAATTTGCAAAAGGTGGTGGATTCAGTAAGCGGCCATTGAGAGGAGGAGGCTGGTAGTCATAGAAAATCTTTTCAGCCTCTCAAAGACAGACACATCACATCATCTTTTAAAATGAGGCAATCTGTCATTCTTGTTCAGTCTGAACGACAACAGCAAAAGCCATGAACTTCTTGAGATGGGGATGGAGATCTTTATCCATTTTTATACGTCCCGGCTCAGGGTGTTACCTGGTCATGTATAATAAATAAATGTTGGATGAAAGAGTAAATGAATGCATCAGTTAAAATGCAGTTAATAGCCCAAACCTGGGCTCTGGTCCTAAACCACTTCTCAGCTATGTGAACTTGATTAGGTTATTAGGCTCACTTACCTCAGTTTCCTCACCTGCAAAATACAGAAACTGATAGAACCCACCTCATAGTATTGCCATAAGAATGAAATGAAGCAGTGTAGGTAAAGGAGTTAGCATAGTGCCTGGCACAAACACTTATTGCATCATAGCTCTAGTTATTATGCCCTTCGATTCCAGTAGCTGTTTTGCAGCATTGCCTATAGAGATTTTTTAAAATTATAGATGCCCAGGGCCTACCACTGGAGTTCACGGCTCTGAAGGTCCAGGCAGGGCGGTTTAAAAGCTCCACTGAGCTTCTGATAATGAGCCAGGTTGAGCACTACTGCTCTGTTCAAATTTCTGTGTGGGAGAAATCACAAAGAATTTATTTAACTTTGGATTCTTTGGAAGCACAGTGTCAGAATCTGAAAGAGCCCTTTAAGCTGGCAAATGCTGTGCTAATTTGTTGAAGGTCCCGAGACTTAACCTTCCCCCTATACACAATGGTGACCATAGCAGCTAACATTTATTGAGTGTTTTCTGTGTGTCTGGCATTACCCTAAGTGCTTCAAATAAATTATCTCATTTAGTCTTCTCCATTGTGGACCAAAAACAAAACAAAACAAAAACAACAAAAAAACTGTTGCCTGCCATCCCAGTGAACAATGAATGTTGCCCTCCATCAAGCCATCAGGCACTGCAGCCACCCCCATGGCGCTCCCTGAGGGCAATTCAGGCTGCAGAAAAACAGGATACTGGTGATAGTTAAGGTGCATCTCAAAGGAATAAATTCAATGAGCCCAGACTCTTGCATCTTCCCATACTTAAAAAAGCACTAAAATCATTAACTTGAGATGTCTGGTTTTTGTGATTAGCAGTAATCTCTTGATGCTCGACTACATTTTTGTTTTTGTAGCAAAAACTCCTAAATATCCTGGCTCCTCCCTTACCTCTTTGGAACAGTTCCTCAGAGCTATCTGAGAGGCTGATTCCCAGGCTATAGTGCTAAGTAAGGTCTTCAAATAAAGCTTTTAGGTTATGCGTTTTCAGTCAAAACCATAAACTCTGAGAAACTAACTTGCTCAATACACACAGCTGTGAAGTAGCAGAGCCAGTATTTAAAAGCAGCCCCATCAAGTCCTTATCTGCCCCCGAGGGGTCCTCAAGCTTGAGCTTGGTAATTGGACTCATCTGCAAGGACTTGTTGACCACAGATTGCTGGTCTCCAATCCCAGAGTTTTTGATTCGGTAGGGCTAGGGTGGGTTTTGAGAACATGCATGTCTAACAAGTTCCCCAGTGATGTTGATGCTTCAGGTTCCACTTGGAGACCGTCTTCTCTCTGTCTTACTCACAGTTTACACCTTTAAAATCCATATGAACAGGCAGTACTGAAATAAAATCAATCATTCAAAAACTCCCAACAAACAAAGTCCAGGACCGTTTTAACATTTGGAATTCTGTTCTCTCAAGACTGTTTAGAGAGAAAAAGTGCTGACTCCTCGACTCTCCCCATTCTTTGCTGTTCCCCCCAAAAAGCACAGAAATTTTTGATTTTAAGGATTATATTACTATTTACTGTTAGAAACAGAAGAGAGATAAAACATCCTTAAATTTAGGGAAGTTACAGTGTCCTGGACTCTGGAGCCTGTCTCCATTTTGAGACAGTAACTACAAACCCTGTTGGGCACCTGTCTGTTTTTATTTCTGAGCATGTGGTTCACAAACTTCTATCTTCTTTCTAACTCCCCAAAGTAAAGGACAGCTTTCCTCCTTCCTACGCAAAAGCTTACTTTCCTGGTAAACAGAGGGCAGAGAGGCAATTAAAGCAAACCAACGGGTAATCTTTGCCTTAGCAAGCAATTTACATTTTGAGGATCCTTGTCAGATACACACCTTGGAGAGGAGGGACTGAGAGCTACTTGGACAAGGCGAGCTTGTGGGGGAATTACATCACCATCCCCCAGCCTATTGTGCCTTGTTCTCTCCCAGGTCCTGGGGGATGGTGATTTCAAGGCCTGGGAAACACGTCTGGTACAAGGATGGAGAGTCCCTGGCCCGGAGATTAGAACCACATTCCAGGCATCCCAAGTTAGAATGCTTAAAGAAAACATATTTTAAAGACAATGTCACTCGTATTTCTATAGTGCACACAATTAGGTATTTCAGGTGCAATCTGATTAGCTGGTCTGTTCTAGGAACCCTGAAATCTCACCTAGACTGGTTTCTATGGAAATGCATGATGCAAGCTCCAAACAGGAGACTTGCAAACATTTGGAGCACAGTGTCTTTGCAAGACATTGACACTATTTCTAAAACAGCCAGACAGAGCATTCCAAGTGGAAACCAGTTATCAGTTCCTAAACAGTGCCCCGTGCAATGCGAGCAGGACTGCCTTTTCAACGGAAGCATGAGTCCCTTTTAGAAAAATGTAATAGAACTGTCTCACAAGCAAAAGAGCATGCTGGGAAAGCAAGTTCATCTGAGACAGACTCTGTTGCTATTTTGGTGTTTGTTTTAGTCAGCTCAAAGTCCATACCAGTGATGCCTCTGACCACATTCTTATTTCAAACCTTTTGGCCCCTGTAGATTCTATTTCAAATTGTGAAAGCTAGAAACCTGTTAGCATTGCAGTTCCCAGAATTTGGGTAGCCCTAGCTCTAGCTAATTCCAAACACTGATGGGCTTTTTTCCCCAACTAGTTTTTAAAAATATTTCTTGAGAGATTCAATTTCTCCCTGTTTGAAGTATGAGGTTGAATTCTTTTTAAAATCTCATAAGGATCACATAGGATCCTTAGTAGGATCATTCTTCTCACTACTTCCTGATATAAGATAGCTGTCAAAAATGTAGTGCAGAGATTAAAAATTATTGCCTAATTAAGTGTGTGCATAGAAGAAAAGATCCACTGGATCTTACACTGATTTATTAATGGAGGTTACCTTGAGCAAAGGGGGAGGTAAAGTTTTCTATTCGTATCTCTTATACTTTCTACCTTAATAAGTAAAATGATGACCAAAGCAACATTTTTACATATTTCTATAATGTTTGAATCATTTTTAACAAAGGACTTGTTACTTTTATGAAAAGGGAAAAAAAAGGAAAGAAAACAATAAAAATACTTTAAAATATATCACCTTATTTAAAAGATAGATTTTTCTGTCTAAGTAGAAATATTATGTAGGTTTCCAGAGTTACTCACCAGACTCTCCAGCAGGATATCCAGGGACAACACTCTTGGAAAGCAAGGAAGCAAGAGTGAGAAGCATGTGTCAGAAGGAGAGACTCCAGGCTGGCTGAGAACCCTGCATGGTATTTGCATCCCCTGGTGGACTACCAGAGCCTCTTGAATGCTTCCCAATATCTGCTCTGGATTCCCAAAGTTATAGCTATTTTGAAGTGCACGACAATCAATATCATGTAATATAAATGGCAAGTATGGTAATAATTCCTCTTCAGTGAGCTGAAACTAGACTTCCAAAGCTTGAGTCGCATTACTCACTTCCAGCATTTCATGCCTTATCTCTTAGAATTGCAGTCTGTAACTCCCAGGTTGAATAATATAAGTCTATCTTCATCACAGTAATTGAAATTTGCCATTACAGGTTCCTTCCTTTCATTTTTTCTTTATTAGAGTATCTTTTTAATATTTTTCTACATTATCAGTTGAGTTGTTATTGATAGACCAGAAATCTTTTTGAAAGGTGTTATATTTCATCAACCACTAGATATTTTCTTTAAAAAAAAATGATGCACATAATTTCTTTTAACTATGTTCCTCGACTTTCTTGTGAGGATCAAATATGATCACATTTGTTCAAGTATTTTGTAAATTGTCAAGTATTCTGGCAACATAAAGCATGATTATTTTTAGTCCTGTGTGTGTATCCCAGTCGTAGAAAACCCTTTAACACTGCCAAAAGTGAAATATCTTTCCACTTATGCCAGTATTATCACTTTGCCAGTATTTCGTATACAGCCCCACGTTTCACTCACGTTTACTGAGATCCATGATATCAACCACTAGTGTCATTAGTGCTTATTATGTGTATTGTGTTTATTTTTATTAATTATCCCCTCTTATTCTGATGTATTAAAGATCATAAACTACAAAATGACTAAAAAGACAGGTTCTATTACATGTATGATAGAAGAGTGACTATATGAACTAGAAGAAGAAAACTTTCTTGACTAAATACTATGTTTAGATAGATTTTAGTTTCATTCATTCAGCAAGTATTAACTGAGCACCTGTTATGGTCTTGGCCCTGGCTTTACTGTGGTGAAGTCAAGAGGCACAGCTCTTGGTTTTTTGGAGCATATAGTTCCATGGCCCTCAATTTTCTAAGTAAGTAAGAATTTCATCAAGGCATTTTTTTGTTTCAACTTTTGTAGTTGATATTCTTTCTACCTATATTTCTTCTACTTTCTGCCTTAAAAAGTAAAATAAGGACAGAAGCAACATTTTTATTTCTTGCTTTTGAAATCTACACTGCTCAAGGTCACCCCTCTGAATATTAACTATTATTGCACATGTGGATATAGAGAGCCTAGGAGATGGGTCAGCACTTGTACTGAATCTGGACTGTGGGATCTTGGAATTCAGAGCGGGGCATGCGAGTAAGTGGCTAGTTCCCAGAAGTAGGCCCAGCAACTGAGACCCCAACAAATGACTCAGAAGCAAGTGGGCTTATTCTGGGGGACAAAGCACATGCCTAAGGGGTCACTGCAAGAGAGGTCTTCACTTCAGGTGGTCTAGTTGTGAGATGAAGTGGGAGGATTTCTCAATCATGAATATGACATCATGAGATCCAGGGCAGGGGAGAGAGTTCAGAACCTCAGGCAGGAAGGCTGGCATTACCAAGAGATTGGTTCACGGATAATAGGTCCTGACCTTGGGCAGAACTGAAGACCCAGAGATGGTAACTGGTCACTGCAAGGCACAAACCCAGTTAAAATAGCAAGGGCACCAAAAAAGAGACCATGGTCAGGAGCCCAGTTATCAGATCCGGAGCACTGAGAGTCAGCAGGACTCTGTGCTGAGTTAGCAAGATGAGGTGAGAGGCCCAAGGTTCCGTAAATAGAGCCTGATCAGGTCTTCAGCCCTACAGGCATGGAGGGCTGGAGGAGAGGAAGGGAAGCAGACAGGACCCCTGCTTTATTTGTGCGACTTGTTCATTTGCACGAGGGCCTCCATCTGGGGGGACAGGTGGAACTGGAATCCAGCCTGCAGTCCGCTCACCAGGACTTGTGCCCTAGTGCAGAGCTGCAAATGCCCCCAGGAAGGAGCACTTTTTCTCATTCACAAAAAGGTATCACATGGGTCAGTACTAGCTTTGGAAACATATTTGGAAACTTGATTTTCAGAAGCTAGAAGCCAATTTAAAATATCCCAGCTGATGGGAGTATATCTCTTACCTTAAGTGTATTCAGGCAGAAAAAAAATCTTGAGAAAGATTTCAAAGTATCCAGGACTAGAGTCTCATAAACAATTGTATGGCTAAAGAAGTGCTAAAACGCATATAGATTCAAAGTGCCTTTGAAATTCAGAGAATAAGTCAGAAAAATGTTACTTCCAAAGAGTGCTAGCATGCTCAAACTACTTGACTTTACACAATTTGAAAAAATATACACGTGGCCTTTGGACAACTTTTTATAATTTTGACTCACCAACTATTGTGCTCTGTGTTTAAAAGAAGTGTCTAGGGCTTCCCTGGTGGCGCAGTGGTTGAGAGTCCGCCTGCTGATGCAGGGGACGCCGGTCCGTTCCCCGGTCCGGGAGGATCCCACGTGCCGTGGAGCGGCTGGGCCCGTGAGCCATGGCCGCTGAGCCTGCGCGTCCGGAGCCTGTGCTCCGCAACGGGAGAGGCCCCAACAGTGAGAGGCCCGCGTACCGCAAAAACAAAAACAAAAAAGAAGTGTCTGTGGTTACTTCTCACTGGGCCATACACTTTCACCTTAGTGACATATTTTACTGAGATTTGATGCTTTTGATTTACTTTTTCATATAAAAATAATAACCTCTTAGAATGGTACGATATAGCATGATAAAATATTTCACTATATAGTAAATTACATGCAATTTAAAAGAGAGTGTTTCATTTAGGTCAGCTGTACAGGGCCCAATGCCCTTTTAGAAACATTCAGAGCATTTGATGGATTCATTGCTGAGTGAACTATAAATAAATACAACCTCAAATTCCAGACAATGAAAATGTGCTAGGGGATACCTCAAAGCTGCCACCATTAATGACTCCTCTTTCAAGGTGAGAGAAAGAGCCTGGACAGGTTGTCTGGAAGCCAGGGTCAAGTTCCCAGCCCTGCCAGGCGTGGGAATGATTGTCTCCACATCTCTTAATAGGGGCTTCACTGTCCTCCTCCGTAAAATGAGTGAATAGATCAGCACTCTTCAAAATACGTTTCATGGCATGTCAGTTCCAGAGCTGTTAGGTGCTACCTGGAAAAAAAGGCTGGGGGTGGGGGTGGTGTGTTCAAAGAAATTTGGCAAACAAGATATAACAGGTTGCTTTGCTGTAGGGCTTCCCAGAGTCTTCAAGAGGAGGACACAGTAAGCAATGATTCTGCAGGGAATCTGAGCATGGAACCCTTTGTTTAGGAGCATAGTGTATACTTTATAGTTTGAGAAATTCTGAACCAGCTGCTCACTAGGATTGTTTCTACCATCCGTCCCCTCCCCCCCCAACTCTATGATGCTAGCTAAGTTTGGAGAAATGAGGCTATTTCATTTAGGGGGCAGAGAGCAATGCCTACCCTTCTTACAGCTCAAGGTCAGATCTAAAACTTAAGGTCTCCACCCAGCAGTTAGTCTGAACCCAAAGGGTGGCTGGATTAGTGAAGACCAGATTTCACTCAGGGGTCTAAGTTCTAATTCTACTTGAGCCAAAAATAACATCTCACTTTCCCAAGTCAAATTTAGAGCTATTCTTCCCATTCTAAGAGAGAAGAAAAAGGGCTATTTATTGGGGGATAAAGGGGGGAAGCCAAAAGGGTCATGAATAATCTACTCATTCCAATCAATTAGGAAGAAAAACGCAGTCACCAAAGCACATTCTGAATTGGTAGAGTTGAGAAACCAAAATAGACTGACTTATGGTAGAATTAGATTTACTATTTCAAGCCCTGCTATATATTTATCCTTATTTGGTTGCTTTTAACAGAGTTGCATGACTATGGAAATAGGAGTGACCTTAAGAGGTCACGTAGCAGATCATCTTGTATCCAGGAAGGATTTCACTCAGATTCTCCTAATTACAGATTCAGCAGCAGGTCCATCTTGACTCCTGACTGTAAGGTAACCAGTTAGCTTAGGCACATTCTTCTACATTATACATAATTTCTCTTAAAGGAATGCCATGTGCTGTGGTTATGAGTGTAGCACATACTGGAGAAACCCAGTGGTGTGCTGTATGCTGACCACAGCCTCAGCTTCTGGGGAAAATGGCCAAAGGAGTTCCACTCGCAGAGGCTTCATGGCACATGATCACGTGACCCAGCTGCTCTGGCCAAAGCACATCGGACCAGGATCACCACCAGATCCAAAGGCTGTTATCTGTAGGTCAGCAACTCTGCCAAACAGGAGCCCCATTTACGGGGGTGGTGACTGCGGTGGAGGGAAATCTTAACCATGTCATCGAAGAAGAAATAGATCAGAGAAAGTGTTAAAGGAGGAAGTAGAATCTCCCAGAGACACAGGGAGAAGCTAGACTAGGTAGATTTCGTCACGATAAATAAGAGCCTCTGAAATGTCCCCCAGATGGAATTAGGAACCTTGAATTATACTGTCTCCTATCCCTAGGACTTTCTGAACAGAAGCCGGATTAACATCTGATGGAGACGAGCTAGAAGAAATTCCTGCCCTCGTGACAGGTTAGAACTTGCAAGAAGGCTTATGTCACAGGACATGGGCCAACTCAGCTCTGCCATCTCTGAAACTTGGTTTTGTCGGCAGAGCAAGAACCGATTGATCCCTCAGGGAAGAATCACGTTAATCAGGCTCACGAGTCTGAATGCCAGTTTAATACTACGTAATGAGAAATATGGTAAGAACCGTGACAGGAAGCCAGGTAACAGCCAGGAGGTGAAGTGTGACACCCCCCTTCTGCAGGCTCCGGCAGATCAAGGACACAAATAACAAGTAAGGAAAACTTCTAGAATGAATTGAGGGTTCACTAGGGTGGCTGGCTGTAAAATCAATCTTATAAAAATCTTTAGCTTTCCTGTATATTAGCTATAACTGATTAAAGTACAAAACAGAGAAAAAAGATCCTACTATGTGTTGGTCACAAAACTTTACTGACGTATGAGAGAAGACTTGAATATACCACGTCTCTGGTTCAGAAAACTTACCTGTACAAGTTGTCGATTCTTCTCAGTTTATAAATTTAATGTATTTCCTGTTGAAATCCAAATAGGATCATTTAAAAAACTTGACAAGATGACTCAAAATTCATCTGAATAATAAACATTCAAGAAAGGTCAAGAAATTTTTGAAAAAGCAGTACCATGAAGGGGGACTTGCCCTGAAATGATAAAATGCATGGTAAATTACATTAATTGAAGTACTAACCATAACAGGAATAGCTAACTAGATCCGTGGAACAGAATAGAAGTGTATCTAATAGCTTAGTAAACAATTAAGATATTTCCAATCAGTGGAGAAAGTCCAAAAATGGTTTTGGGACAATTGGCTGGTTATCTGGAAAAAAAAGTTTAATTTCTATCTCATGTTACAATGAAACCATAAAAGTAATGAAAGAAAATATAGATGACTATCTACTGGAATACATCCTTGAGCTGGAGAAGAACTTTCTAAGCATGAAACCAAAGAAATAGATATAGACCAATTTGACAATATACAACTTAAAACTGCTCTACAGTAGACAGTGCACATTTCTCACTTAATCCCATCTCCCCTTCACCCTTGCCTGCCCCTCACTTGCTGTTGGGAGTAGCCATGTGACCAGTTCTGTTCAATGGGCATAAGTAAGAGTCAGCTGGTATTGTCTCTTCCTCCTCTGCCTAGAACAGAGACCTGATGGCTAGTGCTGCAGCAGCCATTTAGTGACCTTAAGATGACACGCAGGAGGAGGCCAAGAGAGGGCAGAGATGTGAGCCCTCACATTGTCAACTCTTTGAACCAGTTCCAACAACTTCCTCTCTATGAGGTGCTTGTTATGTGAAATAATAAGTCCTCTTTGTTTAAGCCAGTAGAGTTGGTTTCTCTGCTACTTAAAATTCATTCCTAATAGAGTCTGAGCTTAAGGCAAAATACCATATTTCAATAAAAAGCAAATAACAAACTGGGAAAAATATTTGCAAAATATGTCATGAAAGTTAATATCCCTTCTGATGTAAAGAGCTCTATAATAAATAAGAGATAGATGAATGAAAAATGGAAAAGAATATGAATAGGAACATTAAAAAGTTCAAATGTCTAATAAGTTTGTGAAAAAATTTCAGCTTCACTAGTACTCAGAAAAATTTAAGTTAAAATAATAACCTAATGATTTAGCACCTATAAAAATTGTCACACACTGGAACAATTATGATATTTTCTGGAAAGCAATCTGGCAAAATAATTCAAATGTCTTGGAATGTCCATGCTCTTTGGGAATCTGTGCAGAGAAATGGTTAAAGAGGTCCAAAGGTTTGCTACAAGGATGTCTCCTGCGGTTCTGCTGGTAATTGCAAAATGATGCAAATGGCAGAAATGCGCAATAATACAGCTCTGGTTAAGTAAATTTATAGGATTGCCCACCTTAAACAATGTATCCATTAACCTGCTGTAGTAGAGGCATATTTGTGGACACACAAAGATGTTCCTTATTCATCATTAAGTGAAGAGTAAGTTGCAAAGCACTTTAGTAAGGATGAAAGATTTCTATTTTTGTCAATACGTATGTTTATGTATTTTTGTGTGTGAAAAACAGCATGGAAGAAAATGTATCGAGACACTAACATTATCTCTGGGCCTGGCCCACATTTTCTGATTATTTCTGTAATAAACATGTATTGCTTTTGAAATAAGAAAATCATTACTGTAAGAATATTCCTTGGTGAGCACAGAGTTGAAACACAGGGAATTAGGATTGATTATTTAATAGCATCTGGCCAAGATAAGCTGAGGTGTTTGTCTCATTATAAGGCTACCAGAACATTCTGAGTTACTCAAGCTTGTTCCTCTGCAAGATAATTCATTGAACACAGCTGATGTCTGTTTCTGTGCTTCTCCTTCGGCTGGCCTGTTCTGACAGACATATGTTTGCTTTAGATCGTTTAATGTTTTCAGGCCAGCTAAGAGTCCTTCTGCTTTTAAGGTAACTGCATTTCTTTGTTCTGATCCAGTCCCAGTTATTTAAAGTTGAACTTTCTGAAAGTAATCTGATTTCCGAGCTTCTGGGGGGAGATGAGGGTATGCCTCACTGTCGCGCCTAAATATTGGCTGAGGGGAAGGTGTTGGATTCCTATAGAAAGATAATTAGGACTCTGCCTTACAGCGGGAAAGCAAATGAGGGATCACAAAATGATCTTTTGACAACTCAAGCCTGTGAACTCCTGTGCTGACTTCTAATTTCCCATTTAGCATATTTCTTAATACCTCAAGCCATGAGCAAAGACTGTATTTCCCAATCTCATTTCCAAGCAATACTAAAAATGACTATTTCCCTTAAGGCAATTATAATCATGACCTTGCATGTGCCAGTTGGAAATTCTCCAGAATTTCTTTTTTAATGATGGAAAATATGTTATTAAACTAACAGCATGACTGATAGGGAAGTAGGTTGCATGGGAAAATATTGAAATTTATTATAATTACATCTATCAACCAGGGTCCCACAAGGACATAGAAAACCTCTCAGGTGGTTCAACAGAAGATTCCTTAACGAAGGGACTCTACAGAGGAGTGGGCAGGGTTAAGAGAGGTCAAGGCACCAGAAATGAAAACAGTGGGAAGCTGTTATAGACCCTGGCCTGAAGGGAAACGGGGGGCCCGGCGAGATCTGGACTCAGGCAGGAGGTCCTCACCCTGGCAGAAGGAGTGTCATGGAGAGATGTTGCTACTTGCTGAGCCAGGCACCAAAGCATGAAGGGAACAGGGAAAAACTGCCCTGCCTCCTGCAGCCAGTGTCCTCCAGTGCCTCCCACTGCCAAATCCTATCCGAAACCAGCCAAAAGGGACCCCTCGAGAGCTCTTCGGAGCATGGAGAAAGGCAGGAAGCGTGAGGAATGGATCTGAGGGCACAAGTGGAGAATGACCATCTCCCTCCCTGAAGGGATGTTTTGTTCTTTTTTTTTCTTGCGGTACACGGGCCTCTCACTGTTGTGGCCTCTCCCATTGCAGAGCACAGGCTCCGGACGCGTAGGCCCAGCAGCCATGGCTCACGGGCCCAGCCGCTCCGCGGCATGTGGGATCTTCCTGGACCGGGACACGAACCCGTGTCCCCTGCATAGGCAGGTGGACTCTCAACCACTGCGCCACCAGGCAAGCCCTGTTTTGTTCTTTGAAAGGAGATAACACATGGAGGACAACTTTGGCAATGCTCAGCTATGCATCCTCACGTTTCATCTAAGTATGTTTTCAGAAATGTATCATTTTCAAGAGATACTAAAAAAAAATCAAGCCCACCGGAGTCTCAGAGAAATACACTGCTATGGACTGAATGTTTGTGTGCCCCACAGATTCATAGGTTGGAACCCTAACCTCCCAGTGTGATGCTATTTGGAGGGGAGGCCTTTGGGAGGTAATTAGGTTTGGACAAGATCATGAGAACAGGACCCTCCTGATGGGACTACTGTCCTTGTAAGGAGAGTAAGAAACCAAAGCTTGCTCTCTCTCTCCACCATGTGAGGACACAGTGAGAGGGTGGCTGTCTGCAAGCCAGGAAGCGAGCCCGCATCAGAACCCGACCACACTGGCACCTTGATCTCAGACTTCCAAGTCCCCAGAACTATGAGAAATAAATTACTGTTGCTAAGCCATGGTATTCTATCACAGCAGCCGGAGCTGACTAAGACACATACCTAAAATTAAAAATGCATCTACCGAAGACAGTAGTAGCTATCGTTTATCAAGCACATGTTCGGTGCCAGGCACTGCCACGTGCTTTACCTGAACGAGCGCATTTAATCCCCGCACCATTTGACATAGGAGGAAACTGTTGTCCAAGGAATTCCTCCTGTCTTGCTCCAGATCACATAGCCAGCCAGAGTGGAAGCTTCTGTCACTGGAGGGCAGCTTCTGTCACTGGAGTGGAAGCTTCTATCACTGGAGGGCAGCTTCTGTCACTGGAGGGCAGACTGCTGGAACTGGTGCAGTGCTGCCAAAAAACAGTGTGCCCACCGTGCTAATGCCCAGGCTACTGGGGCGGGTGTTGGGGTCCTCAGCCACAGGAGGGCTGTGCAGATCTGAGAGGCCACTGAGGCACCCAGTGGTTCGCTTGTTATCATCTGGTTTCTCTCTCTGGGGTGACAGTAGGAAGACGGTGGGTCTCGTCCATCCCTGTCTCCATGCTCCCTGGCACACAAGCAAATACATGACTGGCACCTGATAGAACTGATGTTTGTAACTTGCATTCTTTCGCCCAGTCACCTCGTGCTCCCTCCCATCATCGGGAAGCCTAGCTAAATGTCTTTAGATCAGTGGTTTGGAGGTGCAGTTGAACACAGAGAAAGGTTGTCACTTCTGGCCTGGATGACTAAGGTTAGTAGCCCACTAGACGGCTCTGCCAGGGCGCTGTGTAGCGGGGCCAGCGTCATTAGCATGACGACAGAGCCAGATGGAGGCATGACACATGCAGAACCAACCTTGGGATGTCATTTAAATGTCTGTAAGAGTTGTGGCCTGGCCATAAGGAAGATCAAAAGAATTCAAATTCTGGCCTGCAGTGAGGGGTTAGAGAAGGTTAACTGAAACCTTAATGGGGGTGCAGGTTTCCATCACACCCCATCAGGCAGTAACGTTGAAAGAAGATTTGGAAGATTAGGTCATGCTTCCACTTGAACCCAGGCAGCCAGGGCTTCAAGATTAACACTCTCTGTAAGGTGAGGACTTGAAGTCCCTCGGTGTCTGACTACAAAAGCTCACAGGTCCACCAGGGCTGCAGGTAGGATTGTCTGGGGCAAACGCAGGCTCTGACAAACGCAGGCTCCTCTGGGACACGCTGCCTGGCCAATAAGTGATTCCGACACCTTGAGAAGACAACCCAGGTTTTGGGGGACGATGAAATCGTTCCTTCAATGGGTGAGCTATATTTCTAGTCCTAGGAAAGTTTAGAATTAGGCATGGATCTGTTTAAGTAAATCAAACCATCATGTTCATACTTTTGTGTAGTTCAGGAATACATCTGAAATCATTGAGGAGCTCTGGGTGTACTTAGATTTCACTGTGTGTCATGAAGGAATTGGATGTATTAGCGCAAAGACAGACTAGGCTTGTGATTTCAGTTTTAAATGTGTAATTAAGTAATTGATTTTAGACTTGTGATTTAAATTAAGTACAAAAATTTGATTAAACTTATAAACAGTATTGGAATGTTTAAGTGAACTGAGAATCACAGTATTTATAGGTTTAATTTGTTAGATTGATTACAGTTGTTTAAGTACTTGGACAGGCTTTACTGCTTAGGATAGGCATTTGAAGTAGTTCAAAAGAAAACTGAACACATTAAATTTATAAATGCAGTTTTACATATTTGAGGGAATTTAATTAACCAAGATGTAAATGGGAGTGATTTTTTAAAGGAGTTTTAGTCTGTGTAATTGATATAATTGGTCATTAATGAAAGAAAAAGTGAAATTAATTATTCTTGTTTTATTACATGTATAAATGGACTGAGTTGTAATTTGAACTCAGAGGTGCAAGGAAAACTCTGTTTGAAAATCTGGCATGGCTTCCTCCTTTCCAATTCCCTAACGTCTTTGCCCAAGAGGCTCAGGGGTCCCTGTGGCTTTATGAAATCAGTGGAGGGGCTGCCCACGAGATCTTGGTGACAGGCAGTGAGATATGCCACCAACTCCCTAGAAGGGATCAGGGACTTACACTGCTTATAAGGTCAGAAGGAGATCTGGCTCTGCCTCTGGGGCAGGTGAACTCAAGAAAGCCACACATACTCTTTCTAAAAAGAAATATCCTCAGAGACAGGGGCCAGCATTGGATAAAACCAGACTACGCCTGAGAGAGCCCAAGATACATCACCCTCACCCACAAACTTGCCCCCTTTACGCTTTTGCCTAGGTCAGAACTCTGGCCCTAGAGTAATATTAGCTGTTGCTATTTGTCTAGACACCATCACCACTTAACTCTGCCTTCAGTTCATACGGTAGCTGGTCTAAAGGAATTATAATTTGCATTTTAAAGACAATGAGCATTACTCAGCTTTTAATAATGCACAGATCTGGGGCCTGACAGGACATAACAGAAGGTACACTCATCTGGCTGGCAGTAATTAGAAACGGAGTGACACATTTTGAGCCAAGGAATTAAACAGCCCCCAAAAGGAAGAGTCAGTACTGTAAGAATGACACAGCAGTTATATCTCAGTTATCTACTGGAATCTCCAGCTACACTCACACCTGGATAAATAAACTACAAGCAGCATCTCCAAACATGCACCACAAGTCAGGACAAGTGTGACATCAATGTGGTAGGTACCCAGTAAGAACCTGTGCTTGGACACAAGGGGTTACATCTGGTGTCTCAGAGCTGGTTATGATGAAGCAAGCACAATGCCCTCCACGTAGTGATTTTAGTTAAGTTGAGCAAAGATAAAACCTAAGTTATGTGGATTCCAATTAAATGGGACAGGGACTGAGTAAAAGATGTTTTCCCCCATGGACAGTATAATTTATTTTAGACCCCAAATTGGTGTGGTATAATTGATATGTATCTGAACAGACTTTCCAAAACACACTCATATCCTTGAGAAGCACTACCTTGCTATAACTGATAGGAAATATGTCTGTAATTTTTGAAGGCAATCTAAGGATTTCCAATGGTTATCTTAATTTTTTAAAAAATGTACTCGACAGTAAAAAAAAAAAAAATCTTTTAGTAAGACCATCTTTTTCATCTACCAATTAGATGCACTTTCCTGGGGTGGGAAGTGAGATGGGGGCCATCTTTCCCGTGTCGGTCGTTACTGCTGACAAGCAGAGTCGTGCGTAGTCTGGGTTTATTCTCAAGCACCCAGTTGCTAGCGTTACCAGTTTTGAGTGCCTTGGTGAGATGGCTGGCTGGTTCCCTGACATCTGAATTGCAGCCGGGATGGGGGGTGTTTTTGAACTCAACACTTCCAGCGACGGCCTCCTGCAGTCCACCTGCTTGGCTGTGGCAGAGAGAGAACCCCCCAGGAGATCCACTTTGGTGGTCTTGCTTTGGGGGGTCATTCCCGGAGGTCAGCCTGAAGAAGGCAACTCCAGCCTCTCAACAATTCTTTAAGCCCGAGTTCCCTGTACTGAATCTCTTTCTGCTTAAGATAACAGTGGTTTCTGTTTCCTGGCTCTGAACCCTGACACAGTGGAAATGAGAAAGGGAGACAGTTGAAAGAAAATCCAAAGGAAGTAATGAGAGGACTTGACATTATGATGTGGAGACAAGGCAGTGAGAGGTGCCTGAGAAGGTACTTGGAAATGAGGAGCTCCGTGAACCCAAATACGTGGGGGAGGTGAGGTTTGTTCAGTTTTAGACTCTGCATTTGCCATGTTAATGGATCATGTAAGGACAAATGGCTATGGAAGGACTGGAGAGTGACAGGGCCTGAGGACAGAGATTTAAGTCAATCAGCAAAAATCTAGTAACCAGAAGTGTGTGGGGTTAGATAAATTCCTTGAAGGAAACATTGCAAAGAAAAGAACTGAGAATAATTTCTTATTATTTTATATTTTTATACTTCTAAAATAGGGAATCCCCTGGTGGTTCAGTGGTTAGGACTCAGTGCTTTCACTGCTGGGGACCGTGTTCGATCTCTGGAACTATGATCCCGCAAGACACGTGGCACGGCCAAAAAAAATAGTTTGCTTAAAATAGAAGTATAACATACAGTAAAGGGCACACATCTTCGATACTCAATTCAATGAATTTTTACAGAGTAAACACAGTTGAATAAAGATCTAAAACGTTACTGTCACCCAGAAACTTTCCTTATGCTTCCTGCCAGCCAAAAACCCTTCCAAAGGTAATGATTACTCTGGTTGCCGTCACTGCTGATTCTTCCTAGTTTCTGAATTTTATAAATGAAGTCGTGCAGTATGTATTCTTTTGTATCTGCATTTGGGTTTGTGTTTTTTTTTTTAAACTTAACATGGTATTTGTGAGTTTCATCCATGCTGAGCATTTACCAATAGTTTGCTCATTTTTATAGTGTTTTATAGTATTTTTATATAGTATTCCATTGCATGCCTGTCCCACATTATATTTATGTATTCTACTCTTGATGCGCATTTGTGTTATTTTTAGTTTGGGGTATTATGAACAGTGTTACAAAGAACATTCTTCTTGCACGTGTCTTTTGACGCATTTCTGTTGGGTGCATAACTAGGAGTGGAAGTGTTGGGGAACAGGGTATGTGTTTAACAGATTCTGCCAGACGATTTTCCAAAGTGGTTTTTTCAGTTAACTTTTGTTGCATCACAAACCACCTGGAGATGTAGTGACTTAAAACAGTAACTCACTATTCTTTGGGTCAGCCGAGTGGACTGAACTCATCCGGGATGGTTTGTTTGTGCTCCGTGTGTTTGGGCTGGGTTCAGTCCGGAATTAGCAGTCAGCTGGGGGCCTCATCCACTTCTCCGGCAGTTGGCTGGTTGTCTGTAGGAGAGATGGAGCTAACTGGACAACGAATCACTCTGGCAAGCCAGCCTGGGCTCATTCACTTGGTGGTGGTAGCAGGGTTGCCAAGAGCAGAAAATGAGAGCAAACTCCAACATACCAGCTCTTCTCAAGGCCTCTTCTGGTATCACATTTGCTAATGTCCCATCATCCAAAGCATGTCACACGGCCAAGCCGCGTTTCAAGGAATCTCCACAGACCTTTTGGAGGGAGAAACTGCAAAGTCAGTTGCAAATCATATGTGTCAGTTGCAAATGCACACACAGATGGGAAGAACTCGTGGCCATTTTAAAATCTGCCACAGTATTTGTTCCAATTTACGCTCCTACCAGCAGTGATGAGAGGTCAGTTGCTCATGTCCTCACCAACACTTGGTATTACCGGTCCTTTTCATTTTAGCCATTCTGTTGGGTGAGTGGTAGCATTTTGTTGTGTTGCTAATTTTAATTTTCCTGGCGACTAATGCTATCAAACACCCTTCATGTGTTGATTATCAATTTGAATATACTTTTTTGGAAGAGCCTATTCAAGCCTTTGTCCAATTTTAATTGAATTATCTGCCTTCTCAATTATTTATAGGATACACACATATATATACATATATATTCATTATTTATGTATTCTCACAGCTTGTTGCTTGCCTTTTCATTATTTTAATGGTACTTCTGATAAATAGAAGTTCTTAATTTTAATAAAGTCCAGTTCTCATCTTCTACTTTACATTTAGTGTTTTTTGTGTCCTATTTAGGAACTCTTTGCCTACCCCAGGTGATGAAGATATTATTAACTTCTAGAAGCTGTATTATTTTACCTTTCACAGTTAGATCTATGATCCATCTGGAATTGATTTTGGGGTGTAGGTAGAGGATTAAGGTTAATTTTTTCCCATATTGATCCACCACCATTTATTGAAAAGAGTACTTTTCCTGAACTCTCTAGTATATTCCAGTGATTTATTTTATATCCTTTCACCAATACCACATTTATTGAATTTAGCTTTCTAATAAATCTTGATATCTGGTAATGGAAGTCTTCCAAGTTTTTTTTCTTCATCAAGATTGTTTTCACTTGTCTTGGCCCTTTGCATTTCCATATAAATTTTACAATCAATTTGTCAATTTCCAACTTGTCAGTGACCTACAGGCATTTTGGGGGAGGGGTTGCATTGAATCTATTGATTGTTTTGGATAGAATTAACCCTTAAAATTTTGGGTCTTCTAGTCTTTGAACTTGGTGTATTCTTTCATTTATTTAGGTCTATTTAAAATACTCTCAGGAATGTTTTGTAGTATTCAGTGAAGAGACCCTGTGCGTTTGATTTATTCCTATCCATTTGATGATTTTTGCTGTTATTGTAAATGGTATTGTGTTTTAAATTCCCTTTTTTTTTTTCCGTCATAAAGAAATAGAGTGTTTGTTTCAGAACTGTCTTGTTGCCTCTTGAGGGTAATATGGTTTTTTATTTATTTACTATTGGGATTTTTCCCCTTTAACTCCAGTTTTCAGCAGTCTTAATATGATGTGCCTAAGTGTGGCTTGCTTTTGTATTTTCTTGCTTAGAGGTCATAGAACTTCTTGAATCTGTGGCTTGATGTCTTTTGTCAGTTTGGGGAAATAGTTTCTGCCCCATTCTTTCTTCTCTCCTGGAATTTTAATTACACATATGTTAGAATTTTCCACCATGTCCCATGTGTCTCTTTCACTTTTTTCTCTATTTTTCTTTTTTCCTTCTCTGTGCTTCAATTTGGCTTTGTGAACTGACCTATCTTCCAGTTTGCTAATTCTCTCTTCTGCTTTTAATCTATAATTAAATCTAGCTTTTGAATTCTCAATTCAGTTATATTTTTCAGTTCTTGAACTGCCATTTAATACTTTTTTAATAGACTCCAGTTCTTGGCGAAATTCTCCGCATTTTTATCTGTTTCCATGACCATGTCAATCATAGTTATTTTAAAGTGTGAGTCTGAGAACCTCAACGTCTGGATCACTCTTTCTATTGTTTTGGCTTTCTTTTTCTCTTGAATTTTGGTCATGGGTCATATTTTCTGGCATGCCTGGTAGTTTGGATTTAATGATGCACATTGTCTATAAACAATTATAGAGACTCTAAATGACGATTACCTTCCCACAGAGAAGATTTACTTTATATTGACAACTTGGTCCAATCAGGAGTTCACCTGACTGGAGGTGAGTTTCAGGTTTTGTAAGGGCTGTTTTATCTCTGAGTTATCATACCCTTCCTCGCAGGGTGGGACCTTTCAGAGGTCTCAATTGAAAGTTTAGATTCTGTGCCAGGACCCTTCATTTTTGGAGGGTCCTGAACTCCAAGTTTTGTCTTCCTAGTACCAGGAGACCCCTAAGACCATGGTGACCCTTTTAGCCTGAGAAGCTCTCTGTTGGGTGGTTGCTTGGTTTCTTCCTCTTGGACTGTGCCTACTTAGTTTAGGAATATGTCAATGTCTTGAGGGAAAATCGCACAGGGAAAATGGGCTGGCTCCTCAAATCCTTTCAGTTTGATAGCCCTGACTTCCACTTTGTGTCTCTGCAGCCCAGTGAGACTCCTGCAACACTAGATCATCCATCCATCTATCTATCTATCTATCCTCTACACCTCAGCAAATTCCCTGGGGAAAATAGCAGTGGCAGCTATCTGGCTCACCACAGTGCATTTTTTTTCCTCTCCAGGATCTTGACCCCTTCAGTCCGGGCTGCTTTGGTTACTCTCTGTTGTTTTAATAGCTGTTTTATTTGGAGGGAGTGTTTTTTTTTTTTTTTTTAATTTTATTTATTTATTTATTTTTGGCTGTGTTGGGCCTTCGTTTCTGTGCGAGGGCTTTCTCTAGTCGCGGCGAGCGGGGGCCACTCTTCATCGCGGTGCGGGGCCCTCTCACTGTCGCGGCCTCTCTTGTTGCGGAGCACAGGCTCCAGACGCGCAGGCTCAGTAATTGTGGCTCACAGGCCTAGTTGCTCCGCGGCATGTGGGATCTTCCCAGACCAGGGCTCAAACCCGTGTCCCCTGCACTGGCAGGCAGACTCTCAACCACTGCGCCACCAGGGAAGCACGGGAGTGTTTTTATAGCTGTTTTTGTGGGAGAGTTAGTCTGATACAAGCTACTTATTTATAGGTGTGATAGAAGTTTCCCATTCCTTAATGTTTAAAGAAGAATATTGTGTTGTCAGAAATATGTATTGTGCAAAGGGAAAGTTCTTTTGCCCTTGTGCAAGCGTCACTCAATTCTTTTGTTCCTGTGCAAGGATTCTTGAGATGCTTGTGTCTCTTCTGAGCCTCACTGCTTTATTTGTCATTTGACCTTAGGCAGACCTGGAGAGTTCTGACAATTTGGTCACAGCTTTTGTAACGTTCCATTAGTCGCTGGGGACCTGAAGTTCCTCAATCTGATCTCTAGAGAACAGAATGGTTTCTGTGGCCGCTTGGGAGTGTGGCTATGGAGCAATAGATGATCCTCCAAGAGTGGGCAGGGATTCCCCTTGCAGACTCCACTGGGATAAAATACGGGTTTGTGTCATCCAAAATGCAACAAGGGCAACTGGCTTAAATAAATAATTCCCTGTTAAGATATGGCCGTTGCTGTGCCTAGGGAAATTGTTTCCATAGGAAACAACAATAAAAATAGCATTATTTTTAAACTGAGAAGAAATGACACTTTGGTATCCAGATTTTAAAATAACACAGAGTAACAGAGGAAATGTTTGAAGATTCAGCTATATTCTGATTTTACAGCGTCCTTGCTGTATTCTTTAGATTCTATTACCTGGAACCACAAAGTGGATCGTACTCCAGTGTTCATGTAATGCATTGTGGGGAGGCGGGAAATAAGGGGTGTGAGTGCGTGGTAGTCCACCCTACTCTTAGGAACAATTAAAATTGCAATCATTTTAGTATCTTATTTTATGATCATAATTTAGAGATAAGGGTTTTTTTCAAATTATGTAATCTTCACTGTTCTTATAATTAAACTCCTCTTCTGAAGAGATGGAGAAGAGGTAGTTCCTTGTAACCTGCATGTGCTTGAAAAAGGTATTGAAATATCTTCAGCCTTTCCTATAGGTCAAAAATATGAAACTGACACTGAAATCAAATGTTTCAATCTTTTGTCTATTGAAAGGTTTTCTTAAGTTGTTGAGGTTTCTTTCAGCTGGCTGAGTTATCAACCAACAGTCATGAGCTTTTCTTCTCAAAAGAAATAACTTGTTTTTGATAAGAGCAAATGACTCCAATTCTTCTTCAATATTTTTGACTTGCTTTCTACAGGTATCCAGAAATTACCCTCTGCTTAAAGAACTATTCTAAAAACATGTCCTCTCCCTTCTGATCACAGAATTACAGACATCTGATTATGAGCAATGTGAAAAGCCTTGCTAATACTTTAAAAACTGATTTACTTTAACGATTACTTTCTGCTTTCTGGTGGAGGAATTAGAGACAGATTTAGAGGAAGCAGGGTCAAATATGGGAGCTAGAGAGTCCTGGGAGAATGTACAGACGAATGAACTTTCTCATCAATGCTCATGTCACCCAATCACAGGTGTGAAATTGACCACTCAATCCCTCTATCCTCCAACTTTAAAGAGACAAAGAATTTTAGAATTTTATTTAACAGACAACAATTGAAGGTGAATTCAAATAACACCTCCATCATGGGACAGAGATGTGCTCAGAAGTGACTCCAGGGTGAATTCTGGTTGCCTCAGACAATGCCTCTCCTAGAAGCTGGTCAAAACAGCACTCAGAGATACCTGTCCAAAGGGAAGTGGGCTATTGTCCTTGCCACAGCTGTTCGGCAATCGAAACCTGCTTTGGCATCTGAGCATCTGTGCACGCCCAGCTGTGCCTGCTATTGCTAAAGAATTTCAGTGCCCTGAGGGAAATACGAGATGATGGGAATAAAAAGAGGTTGGTGCTGGTGATGCTTTGCTGTTTAGAGATAGCTCTGAAAAGAGCTGGAAGGAATAACACAAAGAAACGAAGGTGGAAAACAGTTGTTATTTTGATTTTGTGGTAAAAAGAATCTCCACTTATTAAAATTCTTCCTACCCCCTCAAAGCTAAAAAACAAACAAACAAAAATACTCCCCTAACTGGGATTTGGGGATTATATAAAAATTAAATAAAAAATTAAGTAAAGTGTGTAGTATGCTGCTTGGCACATGATACTCCAATACATGTATTGTTTTACATATGTGTGTATATATATATATACATACACATTATATATATATAATCATATATATATATATATATATATATATATGATGGCCATACATTGATGATATGCCATTCCAGGGCCACCTGGCTAAGGTGAAAGAAGAAAGAGCAGTGCCTGACATACTTTCTAAACACATACCTCTCCCTCTCTCTTTCCTTCTCTTTTTGTCTGTTTAGTTTTTATTGTGTCCTCTTCCTTCTCTTTTTGTCTGTTTAGTTTTTATTGTGTCCTCTTAGCCAAGGGAACCTGGCTAAGAGGTAGGGAAACTAGACAAGAAAGCATGTTCCCTAGTAGTCAAATAAGCTTATAAACATTTTCTTGCGACATTGGGAGCCTTTCCAATAACAAAACTTGCTGGCAGCTGTCATTCCCTGTGCTGTTCTAGAGGGGCTATGAAGTGATCTCATTGTCAAGGCCTTTGGTTTATAGAAACATCTTTGCCATTAATCAAAGACTACAGGCTAATTGACATCACACACTAGAATGGGTCCAGAAACATCTCAGGCGCCACGCAGAATACAGCAGCTTGGTACACGTTGCTAAGGTACTCTTCTCTGGGTTTCTAGGGTAATAGGCATCTTGACATGCCCAGGTTTGTGTTCAGGCTATTCCTAGTATGATGATGACAGTCTGTGGCTATACCTGAAGATCGGTAATTTTTGTCACTCTTCATGACTTTGCTGCATTCCTTCCACACTGCCCATCCTCTCCACAAACCCCTACAAACTGGCCTCACCACTCCTTCAAACTGTCCTCAGAAGACAGCATGACCTCCTCATTTCCAAGTGCAATATCCTCCTGCTGCTAGACTCTGTGCAGACCTTCTCTGCAGCGTTTCACACTGGGTAATGCCCTGTTCCTTCTAAAAGTTTGCCCTTCGTTGGCTTCTTCGGAATAATACTCCAGGTCTTTTTCCTCTCTGGACGATCCTCCTTTGTTGCCTTTCCTCACTCCCACCTTCTGTCCCTTAAATATCAACATTCCCCAAGGTTCTGCCCTGAGCTACATTCTTTCCTTGCTCTATATATTTATTCCCACTTGAATCCATCCACTCACATGCTTATTAAAATAATGGACCAATATAGAAAAGCCTAACGGAGAAAGTAAAAAAAAACACACAAAACATTAAAGGTGACATTTATCGTCTATCTATATTTATGCACACAGTTGCACGATTTTATCAAAATTGGATCATTCTAGGGGCTTCCTGTCGTGGCGCAGTGGTTGAGAGTCTGCCTGCCGATGCAGGGGACACGGGTTCGTGCCCCGGTTCGGGAAGATCCCACATGCCGCGGAGCGGCTAGACCTGTAAGCCATGGCCGCTGAGCCTGCGTGTCCGGAGCCTGTGCTCCGCAACGGGAGAGGCCACAACAGTGAGAGGCCCGCGCACTGCAAAAAAAAATAAATAAATAAAATAAAATTGGATCATTCTATACTTGTGTTTAAATCTATAATACGGTTTGAATACTGTAGGTCAACACAGGATTTTTGCCATCACTTTAAGTGGACCATATTTAAGTGTATTAGTTCTTTGCTAGGGCTGACATAACAAAGTATCACAGACTGGGTGGCTTAAACAATAGAAATTTATTTTTCCACAAATCCAGAAGCTAGAAGTCTGAGATCAAGGTGTCAGCAGGGTTGGTTTCTTCTGAGGTCTCTCTCGTTGGCTTGTAGACGGCCGTTTTCTCTCTGTGCCTTCACATGATCTTCCTCTGTGTACGTACGCCTATGAAAATGGATCAGGGCCCAGCATCTTTAAAGGTCATATCTCCAAATACAGCCATATTCTGAGGTACTGGGGATTAGGATTTCAACATATGAAATTGGGTGTGAGGGTTCACACTTCAGCCCATAGCACATATATTTTAAAAAATAATTCTTCATTCATACCATTTTTTTCCCAAATATTTAAACAATGCCATGAGAGTTGTCTTTCTTCCTTGGTTTTGGAATTTTCCTTTCTTGCCTTTGATTAAGGATGAATAAAGATCCAGACCAAATGTCAGATTCCACACTAGTTACAGTATTCCTTTATCTGTGACCCCTTGCTCTATTGTGTGTACAATCATTGTGGCAATTGTCTGCCTTATGGGAGTGTCTTTAGTTACCTTCTGGATGCTACATTTAATATCAGAGGGCTTCCCTGGTGGCGCAGTGGTTGAGAGTCCGCCTGCCGATGCAGGGGACACAGGTTCGTGCCCCCGTCTGGGAAGATCCCACATGCTGTGGAGCGGCTGGGCCCGTGAGCCATGGCCGCTGAGCCTGCGCGTCTGGAGTCTGTGCTCCGCAACGGGAGAGGCCACAACAGTGAGAGGCCCGCGTACCGCAAAAAAAAAAAAAAAAATCAGAGACTAGTTCTTACCCGTCTCTGCACTCCCATAGTCTAGCACATGCCTGGGACTCTGAGGATAGATGGATAAGATATAGTTCATCTATATCACTCAAATTTATCTTGGGTGCCCAAAGCTTTTAAGGTTCAAACCTTAAATTTTTCATATAATTTAGACTCCTCTTGTCTCCTTTTCTCTTCCCCATCTCCTCTTCTACAGTCTTTTTTTTCAGCCTGCAAGAGATTTTTCAAAGCTTTGCCTCAAGCTCACTTAACATCTGTGTTAATCTAGATAGATTTGTTTCACTATTAAGATACCAAAGCTAAAAAAAAGGAACTTTTATTACTGACTTTCCCTTTTGCCAGGAGGATGATAATCATTTACCAGAGAAAAGTTGACTGAGATCATGGTAAGTTTTCCTTGTGATGACGGATTTACATGTAGACAGAGCCATCCATCATGGGGCCTCAACAATACTGATGTGTAACTTAGCACTTTAACCTATTTACATTTTTCTAGTAAATTAAACATGTCTTCTCCTGTTCCAGGTATTCCATTTCTTCTTACCTGTGCTTGATAATGCCCATATTTTGCCTAAACCTCAACAATCAACCTTGCTAATAAAGTGCTGTTCTGAGTATGTGGATGTCTCTCATCAACAGAGGACAAAGCCACAAAGTGAGAATTATAACTAATTCTCACTAATTATAGAACAGGAAATGTCAAAAGAGAAAGTCCCTTACATTTGGTGGTTTCCAGATAGATTTTTAACTGAGAAAGATATATTGTTTGGAAATTCTTTTATTCATTTCGAAATAAACTGGGTATGGAGATAAAAAGGTAATCCTGTTCTTCCAAAAAATATTAAGAAATACTGCAGGAATATAAAAAAGTTTAGATAATGATACAATAAAGATATAAAAACTCCCTCCTATCAGCCATGCAGCTTGGACTCCTGATCCTCGTTTTCTCCTTTCCTCCCTCCTTCTCTTGCAAAAAGAATACCCTGAATTTTGTGTTTAGCATGCCTTAGGGTTTTGGGGGGAATTTTAGTATATACTATATATGTATATAATCATAAACAGTATATCCTGTTATAATTCATAGAAAAGATATATTTTTGTGACCTTCAGCAAATTTCTCTTTTCATTCAATATATTTTTTGAAATTTGTTTATTATTATAGTTTTAATTATTCCATTTCACTCTATGTAATATTCCATTGAATAAATAGTTCAGAATTTATTTATCTAATCCCCTATTAATGGACATATAGGCTATTTCAAGTTTTAATTTTTTTTAGTATTTAAAAGACAACAACAGGACTTCCCTGGTGGCGCAGTGGTTAGGAATCCACCTGCCAATGCAGGGGACACGGGTTTGATCCCTGGTCCAGGAAGATCCCACATGTCACGGAGCAACTAAGCCCATGCGCCACAACTACTGAGCCTGCGCTCCAGAGCCCGCGAACCACAACTACTGAAGCCCGAGTGCCTAGAGCCTGTGCTCTGCAACAAGAGAAGCCACCGCAATGAGAAGCCCGTGCACCGCAACGAAGAATAGCCCCTGCTTGCTGCAACTGGAGAAAGCCTGCATGCAGCAACGAAGACCCAATGCAGCCAAAAATAAATAAATAAAAATATTTTAAAAGGTAAGTTTTATAAGAAAATAAAAATAAACAACAACAACAATGCTTCAGTGAATGCTCTTGTACCTGTCTTCCTCCTAATAGTACTAAAGGCCTAGATGGAGGCAGTATATGAGAATTCCATTGTTTCACTTCCTCACCAACAGTGGTATTGTTTCAATCGTGTTTTTTCATCATGATCATTTACATAAAGACTGTGACAAGTATGCATATTTTAATCCCTAGAGAAACTACTAAAAAATAAAGCAAAGAGGAATAGGTTAAAAGCCCATCGATGAGTTAAAATGGAATATTGAATTTTTTTTGATAAAACCAAAAGTAGTAACAAAGAATCAAAATATCAGATCAGACAAATAGAAAACAAATAAAAATGGTAGACCTAAATCCAACCATATCAGTAATTACATTAAATAGAAATGTACTAAACACTCCCATTAAAAACAGAGACTGTCAGACGAGGTAAAAAAGCAAGACCTAAGTACATGCTGTTTAAAATAATTACCTTTATGCAAAGTTTCAGAGGAGTTGAAAGTCAAATAATGGAAAAATATGTACCGTGCAAACAGTACACATAAGAGAACTGAGCTGGCAAATTAATACTATAAAAAATTACTTCAAGACAAGGAATATAACCAGAGAAAAGAAGAACACTTATAACAACAAAATGGCCAATTCATTGGGAATATATAACAGTTAAACAATTATAAATGTATATGGTCCTAATTACAAGGCTTCAAAAACATGAAGCAAAAACTGACAGAACTAAAGGGAAAGTAGACAAAACATTGCTGGAGATTTTAACACCTACCTCTCAGTAACTGTTAGGACAACCAGAGAAAACAGTAAGCAAAATTATGGCAAAATTAATTTTGCCAATTAATTTTGGCAAAATTATCAACCATCTTGAACCAGTTGACATTTAAAGAACACCACACATAAGAATGGCAGAAACACATTCTTTCCAAGTGCACCTGGAATCATAACAGGCTGACCATATACTTGAAAATAAAACGAGTTTCAATAAATTTAAAAGGATTGAAATCTTAGAGCCCATTCTCTGATCTCAAAATTATTAAATTAGAAGTCATTAACTCTAAGATACTTAGAAATTTAACAACTCAGTTCTAAATAAACCATGGATAAAAGAAGAAATCACAAGGACAATTAAAAGATACTTTGAATTATGATAATAAAGATACAACATATCAAATTTTGTGGGATGTAGCTAAGGAGATTCTTGGAGGGAAATTTATAGTTTTAAATATTTATATTAGAAAAGAAAAAAGGTTTACAATCAATCTAAGGTTCTACCTTAAGAATCTCGAAGAATATGAGCAAATTAAACCCAAAGTAAATAGACGGAAGGTAATTATAAAGGTAAGAACAGACATAAATGAAATAGAAAATAAACAATAGCTTAAATTAACAAGGCAAAAATTTGGTTTTCTGAAAAAAAATAATAAAATTGATAAACCCTTAGCAAGACTGATTAAGAAAATTGCCAGTATCTACAATAAATGATCTTATGGACATTAAATAAATAATGACAGAATATTATGAACAAATTTATGCCAATATATCCAACAACTTAAATGAAATAGAAAAATTTCTTTAACAGTATAACTTACCCAAACTGACACAAGATGAACTAAAAAATAAGAGTAGTTCTATATCTTTTGAAGACATTGAGTTTGATATCATAATCTTTTCCTCAAATAGAACTCCAGAACCAAATAATTAGCTGGTGAATTCTATCAAACATTTAATAAGTAAACAATACCAACCCTACCAAACCTTCTCAAAAAAATAGATGAAGAAACAATTCCCATCTTGTTTTTATGAGGTCAGGAGAATCCTGAAATCAAACTTGACAAAGACATGACCTCCCCTGACCCCCGCAAAAAAAAAAAAAAAAAAAAATCAGTAGCCAATAACTCTCATTAACATAGATGTAAGTTTTTTCACAAAATATTAGTAATCCAAATCCAATAATATATGAAAAGGACAATGCATTTTGACCAAATGAGGATTACGTTAGAAATGTAAATTTTAGCATTCAATTATCAATCAATGTAATACATCATATTAATAGAATAAAGGAGAAAATGAATCATCTCAATTGGTGCAGAAAGCATATCTTACAAAATTCAGCATCCATATATATAAGAACTCTCAGCAAACCAGTAGTAGAGGGAAACCTCAACGTGATAAAGGCATCTATAAAAATCCCAAAGGTAACATCATATCTAATGATGACATAGTTGTTGCGTTACCCCCAACATTGGAAACATGCAAGGATGTACACTTTTTTTTTTTTCTAAAACAAAACAAAAGAACTGTAAATAATTAATTAACTCTAGTTTGCTGGTTTGCTTTTCATGGTGGCACGGGTTAGCAATTCCAAAACTCTTTTGTACTCTAGACTTGAAGAAATGAACAAATACATTGAGAATAATGGAAGGAATGAGCTACAGATATGGAAAGTGAGAAGCATGCATTACAGCTTGTAGTTTTTGATTGGAAGTGCATGTTATCAGTTTGAAAACATGGTTTTTAGCATTGAGAAAAAAAAATATCTGTGCCTATGTTTTAATAGATATATAAATAGACAGAGATATATAAACACATATGTGTTTTCCACTAAAAGGAACTAGGACCCCCTGGAGAAATGACAGATTGCAGGGCTGGGACAGGAAAAGTACAGGGGGACCCTGGAACATCTGATTGAGGCAGTTAGGGAAGCAAGTGCTCAAGGAGTGACTGGGTCATGTCAAATTTCACAGGAGTTAGCATGAAGGGGCTCATGCTAGCCAAACCTGGAACAGTTTGAATGTCAAAATAACTACTGACAGATTATAGTTGTAGTTATTTATAACTAAACAATAGATTAGGGCTTCCCTGGTGGCGCAGTGGTTGAGAATCTGCCTGCCAATGCAGGGGACATGGGTTCGAGCCCTGGTCTGGGAAGATCCCACATGCCGTGGAGCAACTGGGCCTGTGAGCCACAGCTACTGAGCCTGTGCATCTGGAGCCTGTGCTCCACAACAAGAGAGGCCGCAATAGTGAGAGGCCCACGCACCGCGATGAAGAATGGCCCTCGCTCGCCGCAACTAGAGAAAGCCCTCGCACAGAAACGAAGACCCAACACAGCCAAAAATAAATAAATTAATTAAAAACAAAAAACAATAGATTATATCCCATTGAATAATAAAAGTATCTATGAGGCCATACTGATATAAATAAACCAGTGAATCAATAAATAAATGGGGAAGAAAAGAAAGGTCTTTCTTATGCCAACAAAAGTGGGTAGGGGGGAGAGAGAAAGATAAAGGAAAGAAAGAAGAAAGGAAGGGAGGAAAGGGAAGGAAATAGAATCAAGAAATCAATAGATACTAAAATCAGTAGGTGAGAGTTTGATGAAGAACAAGACATTTGCAGTCTTTCTATTTATTAACTACAAAGGAAAATAACAACTTTATATTGGAAAAACCTAGTGGAACCTCCTTACCCTAGGAACCAAAATGAATATCATGAATATTGGGACAAACCAGCACCATAGACCTTTGGACCTGATGCTGAGAAAGACACGTCACTTCCCACCAAAAATGCATAACCTGATTTTTCTTCAACATATCTAAATGAGCTAAATAGAAAGGTGGAAAACAATCTTAGCTTATTAACAAAAACCAAATTGTACCTATGTTGTTCCAGAAAAGATGTAAGATAGCTAAAGTAAAAGTTGACATTTTGAAATAATTTTAAACCCAGAAATAAGTCTGTACTAGAACAAATTAAACTGTCTCTTAAGGTGAAATATTACTACAGGAACAACAGAAGGTTATAAAAATGAAAATTTCTGTAAAATATATTTGTATCTTTATCTTATTAGATCATCTATAATTAAGAATATCCCGGATATTTTTACACCCCAAATAGGGATAATCTTCAGGTTTCACTAATGTACAGTTATGCAGATGTTTGTAGGAGAAAAAGGACACACCAGTTTTCTGAATTAGCAGTCAGGCTATTGACCCCCCGAAGAAGTCCTTCTAAGTAGACACGCTTATAAAGGTCTCAATCTCCTTTTGAAAGAGAATGATATAAATGGTGAAAACTGATGAGAAAAGGGAAAATAATAAGAATACCAGTAATACCTGCTTATGAGTTTACTACTGACAAGCACTTTCACATATTTTTTTGATCTCACAACCAACACTTGAGGTGGGTAGGTTTCAGTTATTCATTCCAGTGAGGTTTTTATTTCCCACAAATGCCAAGGATGTCAAGGAAAGTTTGTTCTTGGATTTGGTTTCCATGTATTCAGAAAATAAATAAAAGTCAAACAAGTTTTTTACTGACTAGCTTTAGTTCCGAAATAGCATTACACATTTCTCAAAATCCAATCTTTACAGAGGAGACAAGAAATTTCTGAAATCCACTTTGGATTCTTTTGGAATTCTTTCTGACTAAGCTGCATTTTTAGTTAAGAGAAGTGTTTCTTTGTTTTGCTCATGTCCTTTGAGGAGCAAATGGGTATTGACTGTCCAGATGTAGGTGTTTTGAAAACCAGGCTGGGCTCTCGCCATTGGAACCAGACTTGCAGAACTCAGAACTTTAGTCTCTGTGTCTTCCTGCAAGGGTTAAATCGGAGGAGTGGTAGAATCGTTTCTCATCGTCCATAGGATGCTTCTCCTTTTCCCGTTATTTTACCAGTTAGTGTTCTGATGCATATTTTACAAGTAATCAACAAAACAGTTTTGGAGCCTTTCTACTTCTTCATAATTTTTGCTTCTTTAAACCTGAGTGCATATCTATTTTGCTTCTCAATTAATAAGTGTCTGTACTTTGGGGTGTCAGTTTAGCCTTGGGCTGGAGATACATTCCAGCTTTATCCAGCACCTGCAGCTGGAAGCAGTATGGACATGCTTCTTCGAAATCCTGTGAGGAACTGCAGGCCCAGAGGCAGCAGCAGGTGTGACCCACGCAGGTATCTTGTAGTTTTAGCAACGTTGCCTTCATGCCTGTGGCTGAAACCTGATGAGAGCCCCATTGTGGATTACACTGTGAAGAAATGCCAGTCGAACCCAAATGGAGTGACATTGTACAAAATAAGTGGCCTAAACTCTTCTAAAATGTCAAGATCAAGAAACTAAAAGAAAGGAGGTAGAACTGTTCCCTATTGAAAGAGTAAGTGCTAGGTATGAAACCTGGGCTGGATTGTGAACTAGGAAAGATTAATTATAAAGTACATTATTCAGACAATTGATGAAATTGGATTATGGACTGCATATATGTGTATATACAGCTTGCCTATAAGTATATGAGCCTGGAGAAGGATATATACTAAATTGTTTACATTGGTTACTTGGGAAATAGTAGGGGTTAGGGATGACACTTTAAAAAACCATACAGGATGAACAGGACGCATGACACGATTCCATTTTTATTAAATGATACATGTGTGGGGATTTCCCTGGTGGCGCAGTGGTTAAGAATCCGCCTGTCAATGCAGGGGACGCGGGTTTGAGCCCTGGTCCGGGAAGATCCCACGTGCCGCAGAGCAACTAAGACCGTGTGCCACAACTACTGAGACTGCGCTCTAGAGCCCGTGAGCCACGACTACTGAGCCCGCGTGCCACAACTACTGAAGCCTGCGGGCCTAGAGCCCGTGCTCTGCAACAAGAGGAGCCACCGCAATGAGAAGCCCATGCACCGCAACGAAGAGTAGCCCCCGCTCGCCCGCACACAGCAATGAAGACCCAACACAGCCAAAAAATAAATAAATAAAATAAATCTATTTTTTAAAAAAAGAATCTGCCTGCCAAGGCAGGGGACACGGGTTCGAGCCCTGGTCCGGGAAGATCCCATATGCCGCGGAGCAACTAAGCTCGTGTACCACAACTACTGAGCCTGTGCTCTAGAGCCCGCGAGCTGTAACTACTGAGCCTGTGCGCCTAGAGTCCGTGCTCCGCAACAAGAGAAGCCACCGCAATGAGAAGCCCACGTGCTGCAACGAAGAGTAGTTCCCGCTCACCGCAACCAGAGAAAGCCTGTGCACAGCAACGAAGACCCAATGCAGCCAAAAATAAATAAATAAAATAAATTTATATATAAAAAACATGATATGTGTGTGGATAAAATGAATTACATAACAGATGGTCAACAAAATGTTAATGACTGTCATCTTAAGGTAATGGGAATTTGAACAACTTTTACATTTTCCCTATTTATGTGTAAGAAAATTTTTTGTAATACAATGGTTTCAATGCACATGAATTATTTTTATTAAAATCCTAAAAAGTAACTTTTTGGTGTAAAAGAGCCAAGAAAAAGTCACTGGGGAAATTATAAGTACATTTTGGATTAAATTTTTTCTGCCTCATCCAATTTTTTCCTTGCAGTGCTGAGTTTATTACTTTAAACATCTTACGTGTTTTGACACAAGATGTTCCCAGATGTGCTGAGCACATGTAAAACTTGGAGCAAACTCTCTGGGTTGGAAAGAATTAGGGTGCCTGATTTTCCGAGGAATTTTGTCTGCTATGGGAGCTTCGGCAATTATTTCCTGAGCTAATTCCTGAATTACCAGCCCTGAACTCTCAAAAGAAATCCCCTTCTGTCATTTTCAAAGTTCTCCTTCTAGCACTGGGTCCCTTTGACTTACGTACTTTGACCACACAGGTGCACACTCATCTTGGCCTCGAAAGGTATACAAATCATCTGTCTTGGGATCTGAATGTCTTCCCCCTTCACCGTGGATAAGACCGTACCTTCTCCTGGCTGCCTGGAGGTATTCTGAGAATGACCGAGGTGGGTTTGTGGAATGCTCAGATGAAAGGAACAAAGCTCTAATTTTGTTAATAATGTAACCCCTGTTGTCGGTAAACCCACTGAGGCAGATGAGAACAAGGAACGATGCGCTGGAATCAAAGATACCACCAACACACAAGGGAGGGCCAGCTTGGTGCTCTTAGGGTTCACGGCTGTGGTAGCTTTAGGAGCATGGCCCAATGTAAAGAAGATGAAGAGTTAGTGCTCCCATAAGGGGCTCCCAGCTAATAACAGATGGGTTGGTGGACAAAGTTCAGCAAACTCGCCCTTCAGGTGGGGAAACTGTGAGACAGGGTCTGTACCACCTCCCACAGTTGCCTGGAGGGTCTGAGCTCCAGCCACCCACAGTGGCAGCTTCTCCACGCAAGCTTTATAGGCTCACCCCTCCCTAGCTCACTTCCTGTCTCAGCAGCGTTTTAAGGAATCCTCTCCCAAGTAAAGTATTTGCTCTTGAATCCTTGTCAATTCCACTCTAACTGGAAACATCATGTGTTTTCCCACCCTTCCCATCTCCTTGAGATCCTAACCCCTCTTGTCCTGCCTATCATATTGTCAGAGTCCTGGATCTCACTTTGCTACAGTCTAGGCCTCATAGATCTCCCTTTCCGCTGAAATCAAGATACTCTTCCCTACTCAGTTGGCAGTGAGTCAGACACAGTATACTCCTCCACTGTGTAGTGGAATCAGACATGCACACCTGGCCATCAATCCTGACTCCGTTACTTACCAGCTATGAAACCTTGGGCAAATCACCTAACCTCTCTGATCTTCAGTTTTCTCCTCTGTGAAAGAAAGGTAACATTCCTTACCTTGTCAGGTTGTCCTTTTGATTTAATAAGCTAAATGTGTAAAGAATCAGGATATTGTCTAATACAAGAAGCTATTCCAGAAATGATAGTGATTTTTATTACATAATTTTCTTCCATTACTTACTTTCTTATGTGTCTCCATCTTGCTTTCCCACCTAGGCTGTAGCTTCTCTGCCATATTCAACTTCTTTACCACAATGCCTTGCACATGACGGGCACTAAATAATCATTAGTTATCAGGTTTCTAAAGCTTTAAATCAGAGGATGCACTCTTTCAATTCGAGGTTCATTTATGAATTATTTGTTATTGTGAGGCATTCTCAAGAAATTTTTTGCAGGTAACTCCTTTTCTGGGCCTCAAATTTTCCCATATAAAAAAGAAATGTTTTGGTCTATAATTCTAGATGCACCGAGGTCCTTCTAGCATTAAAGTTTGGAAGCTATATATTCCTGAGGGCAAGTACTGTATGTTACTCTCCTCCTGACCCTTCCTCACTTACTATAATGGTGGTCACAGATTAAGTGACTTCCCAGTGCACGGAGAATAGATTCCAGATGCCTCACCCAGCCTTTCCTCTAGCTTTCATCCTGTCCCTCACTCCATTCCAGCCAGACTGTGTTTACTTTGCACCCCTAGAACTTTCCAAGCTTGATCTGCCTTGAGGTCTTTGTACTTGCTGTTTCTTACCATTTGGTTCTCTGCTCAAGCGTCTCCTCCACGGAGGTCTCTCACCCCACCCCAGTCTCTCTATCCAACAACCCTGCTCTGTTTTTTTGTTCATGTCACGTCTCTCTGAAATTGTCTTATCATTTAGTCATTTATTTCCCTTTTTTGGTGTGCATTTTATTTGCATTTATTGTTTTTTCTCTCCACCTCTCCCTCTAGCCCCCAAATATAAACTTCTATCTTGGATCCTTTTATATCCCTGCTGCAACAAAAAATACTTCGCACAAACTACACCCCTAAATAATTGAGAAATGACTGAATAAACTCTACCACACCTTACAGAGTAGTTTTTAGGTGGTGAGTTAAAATCCATGGCTGTCATGCCAGGTTCTAGTGAATTTAAGTATATGTCCTAAGCTAATTGCCAGAGGTCTGCGTAAACATGGAGTAGGAAGAAACAAGGAATTCTTAGGAAGACAACTGCAAACAATCATATCAGCTTATCTAGAAACTTGCTGGCAGTGGGAAATTTAGAGATAATTTTTAAAGATGTAATTCATTTCTTTTTATTATGGAAAATTTCAAACATAAGCATGGACCCTCTTGTGTACGGTGGTGGACAAACTCATCCTAGTATTCAAACCCTTGTAATATCCCTTCCCCTGTGACTTGCTTTCTAACGGACAGAGTACGGCACATTTGATGTCACCCCTGTGTGATTACCTTGTGTTATATGAGATTCCATCTTGCTAGCAGGTTTGCTCTGGAGACTCTCCTTGCTGACTTGATGAAGTAAGTGGCCGTGCTGGCCCATGAATGCCAGGTGCCACCTAGGAATTGAGGACAGTCTCCAGTGGACAGCCAGCAAAAGCCAAGGTCTTCAGTCCTACAGCTGCAAGGAAATGAATTCTGCCAGTGACCCAAGTGAACATGGAAGCTGTTTCTTTTCCAATTGAGCCTCCAGATGAGAATGCAGCCTAGCCAACACCTTGATGGCAGGTGTGAGACCCTAAGCAGATGACCCAAGTGCCTGGACACCTGACCCACAGAAACTGAGATAATAAATCTGTGTTGTTTTAAGCTTCTAGGTTTGTGATAATTTGCTGCCACAGATAACTAATAAAGATATATCTATCACCCAACATGAACAATTTTCAAGTTTGCCAATATCTATATCCTCGTGTTTTTTGGGGGTGGATGGGCTGGACTATTTTAAAGCACATGCAGATATTTTTGTATGTTTCTCTAACAGAGAAGGACTATTAAAAAGCATAACCACGATGCCAGAAAAATTAAGGGCTTAATTGAGAACAAGAATAGGAGTCTTTTTTTCAAGCAACCAAGTCAATGTATTTAGTATATTAACTGGACACCTGGAGAAAAGGTGCTTGAAATAAATCAAATAACATCCTGTTGATCCCATGAGCTAAAGGATAGGAGAGCATGGGAGAGTTTTCATTTGAATTGTCTGAGGTTTGCCAGTTGTTTTTTTAAAAATCAGTACAGCCGCAGAGTACTGAATTGTCCCTACAATGTGCTCATTGGTCATACAATATCTAAAACCATTCGGACCCATTTCTAACTAAGGTCCTACCCATTCCCCTAACCTGCTTTATGATGGATCCTGGTAAATACCATTTTTATTCATAACTCCTTATAATTTCATGTCCTACTCGAATTGCCATTCCCACCACTTTTTCCTTACTACAGGAAGCTCTTCCCAACTGCCCCTAGTTCTTTTCCTCCCTTGGATAAACCAATCTCATCTCCCTTTGACACCGCTCACCTAGGCAGCGCTTAATGAGTGAAATTCTCAGGGCTCTGGGTTCAATCCCATCTCGACCACCCGGGCGGTTTGTGATCTCTGGCAAGTAGTCAGCTGGATACAATAGTGCCTCGCAGGGTTGTCGTGAAGATTAGATAAAGAACGTGCGTAACGTGTGAAGCGCCCAGCACCGAAAAGGCGCAGCAGAACCCCAGCCCTTCCCTTTGTTGGTTTCCATCTCCAACCAAACAGCACCAGAACGCTCAGCACCACGCCTCTCCCGCCCTCGTCGCGGAGGATGCAGGGATTTGTAGTTTTTTGGTCTCCTAGTCGCGTTTCCTCTCGGAGCCGGACGGCGAGAGGAAGAACTACACGTCCCAATAGGCCGTGAAAGGAAATTGGGGCGCGGAAAACCGATCGTCCCCGCCCCGTCTTCGCTCTGGCGGCCCACCGGCTGTGCCCACGGCGGGAGGGTTCAGACCCCCGCTGCAAAGCCGGGGCCGAGCGCACGAGCGGATCCGTGGGGACAGTCGGGCGGGGCGGGAGAGCACAGCGGGTGGCCCCTCTGCCGCCGTGGGAGCTCGCGGGGGGAAAGGAGAGAAATAAAGCGAGCAAATTGTGAGCGCCCGTGTCGGAGAAGTGAGAAAGGGCAGGGGAAGCAGCAACGCACGCAGAGCCTGGCTGCCACGGGGCTTGGTCCTCCGGGAGGGACCCAGGGCGCTTCGCTGTCCCTTCCTCCCCGCGGGAAGCCTGGAAGCTGGCCGGGCACGGAGACTCCCGCCCGCAGCCCCCATCCCGGAGTCCGGCCCGCCTCGTGCAGCGCCTCCCCATCCTGTCGCCGGGGCACCCCCAACCCACTCCCGGGCAGCAGCAGAGCCCCCGCCACTCGAGCACGCGCCCCGCTGGGGGAGGGAGAGGAAGAGTCGGGGCGGGCAGGGGAGGGTCACCACTCCGCGCCGGTTTCTCGGGTCCCCAGGAGTCGCCAGAATGGGTTTGCGTGTTGCTGCGTAAATGTGTGTCCCGAGGCGGCAGCGGCCGCCGGTAATAAACCGGGAGAAGCCGGGAAGCGGACAGAAGTCTGTGGGAATGCGCGCGGCGGGGCATCGGGTGCCCGGCCGGAGAGGCCCTTGAGCGATGCCGGAGGGAGTCCAGCGCCCGCCCCGGGGCCTCGCCTGCCCTGCTGGTGGGCATGGGGGCGGGGACCCTTCCGAGCCCGTGCGGGCTTCGCCCGAGAGAAGGAGGAGCCGGAGGAGGAGCCCGGCGGGTGAGGCGCCGGCCGCCGCCCACCGGGCCGGGAGGAGGCGGACCAGCTCGGAGCGAGGCGCGCGCGCCGGGGCTCATCCTCGCAAACAAGTGTCTGTGGCGTTCGCCCCGCGGCCCAGAGACGCGCTCCGCCGCTCCCGGCGGCCCTCCTTGCGCCAGGCCTGGCTCCTATGGGGCCGGAGAGAATCAGGGAGCCCCTGGCCGCGCAGCCCGCGAGCCGCCGCCGCGACCCTCAGCCCAGGCGGCCCCGGCAGCTCAGCGCGGGGGCCGCGGACTCGGCTCGGCTGCCAGGCGCGCCGGCGCGGGGTCGCCGCGCGAGCAGCGCCCGGGCTGTCGCCGAGCCCGCTCCTGACAGAATAACGTGCTTGGTTTCCCCACCCCTGGGAGGGGTTGCTGGGGCCGCAAGCTGCCTCCCAGTTTCCATCGCTCTCTCCTGGGGAGGATCCGCCGCCGGGAGGAAGGATTAGAATAAACCTGACCGAGGCGCAGAAGTGGCTCCTGAGGAAGCCGGCGCCGGGGCCGCCGCCTCGTGTCGCCTCTGGGCGCAGCGCTCGGGGGTCGGCGGGCCAGAGCCGAGGCGCGGCCGGAGGGCCGGGGGCTGCGGGGCCGAGCGAGCGGCTGTGCGAGGGGGAGGGCGCACGGCAAGCACTGGGGCGACTGGGCAGCCCCCCGCGCCCCGCGGGGTCCCGGAGCCCCAGCACGCGGGCTGGAAGCGACTGAGGACCGCCGCCGCGGGCTGCGGGCGAGCACCGTCCCTCTAGGCAGGGGATCCGGCTATGACAGCTGGGCTCCCCAAAGGGTTAACCTGGGTGTCCTCGGCAAAGTTGTCGCCGAGCCGGGAGCCCGCGTAGGGGCCGCGGCGCCGAGGCTCTGGGGGCGGCCGGGCGGCCGGCGGCGGTCGTGGCTCGGCGGGGGCCGCGCGGCCGGGGGGCTGCTGGGGGTGTGCGCCCCCAGCCGGCTGCCCTCGTGGATGCCTCCCGGCGGCGGCGGGCCCATGAAAGACTGCGAGTACAGTCAGATCAGCACCCACAGCTCCTCCCCCATGGAGTCGCCCCACAAGAAGAAGAAAATCGCGGCCCGGAGGAAATGGGAGGTTTTCCCGGGAAGAAACAAGTTCTTCTGCAACGGGAGGATCATGATGGCCCGGCAGACGGGCGTCTTCTACCTGACTCTCATCCTCATCCTGGTCACTAGCGGACTCTTCTTCGCCTTCGAGTAAGTGGTGGCGAAAGCTCCCCGACGCCTGGCACCCCTCGCCTCCCCGATCCCTGTCCCTCTCCCCTCGCTACTTTCGTTTTCTAGAAGGCTTATCTATTGTATATTGTTAGATAATACAGACCCCGCACTCCCTCTTTTTCTTTAAAAGGTCTATTTGCTTTTCGGTCCCCGGAGATAATGCAGTTCTGGGTCGGGCTCTGGGAGTGGAGGAGAAGGGAGAGAGGACACTTGGAAGGTGTGCCGGCCTTGTTGCCCCCAAGGGTTGAGTGGCACCTCGCAGGTGACTGATTCTTGGCGCGGGCCCTACTGAGTTTGGAGACTAGCAAACCGGCCCAGATGTAGCCTTCTGTGGGAAGCGGGGATGAGGCAGATCCTTAAGTCAGGGATAAACAGAATCGACTTCCTTTCGTGCTCACGAGCTGTAGGGCGTCTTGTGAAGCTCAGTTGACTAAATCTTCTACATACCTTCCCTGACTAACGAGAAATCTTGGTTATTTTAGGTCTCAGAGTGTTGGCCACTCCATGTGGCTTGGAAGGATAATTTCATTTTTCGTTCTCCTTAGATGTTCACTCTTGATCAATTTCTGATTTACTATCAGGTTTCTAAACGATTCACTTTAAAAACAGGTTTCAGTAAAAAAAATGCTCCAAGCAAACACTTTCCCCTCCCCTCCCAATATTGGGGAACAGGTAAAAGGAGACTGTAGGCCTGTCAGGAAGAGTATGACACTGCATAGTAACTTATGATTCCAGAAACAAAACTTTAGGACTTTAGGGCTTTTATGGGGAAAAAAGTGCATGCACGTCTTCTCCATTCAGGAAAATCAAATTGGCTGATAGCAACTATCTTCCTGCCAACTAACTAAAGATCTTCTTGTTTGTTAATAGTATTAGATAAAGTAGTTTAACCACATTTCAGAATCCACTTCAATTGCTCTCATTGGGTCCAACATTTGCATTGCAGCTTCTTGTGTAATTCTTGGTATCTTATGCTCAATGAAACTTATAGCTACTACCCCCTCCCATTGAAAAAAAAGCAATATATTTATTGGGAGTTCTTTGCTTTTCCTAGCTATTATGGGGCATGATACTCTTTCTGCTTCTGTTGGATAGGGTTAATTAAAAGCTTTTGTGTATGTTTACTTTTGTCTGTGGTAAGTATTAATAGGTTCTGATTTTGTGCCTGGTGTTTGATATTCCAAATGCTGTCTCAGTCAGAAATGGATGATCTCTTGACAATGTAATACTTTTCACTTAAAGCCCTCTGACTCTGAGGGGAAACATTTTGTGTCTGAACATTGTGCTGTGATGAACAATTTTCATGGGATTGAGTGAGAACAGGTGAGGAGAGAGATCTCCGCTATATGCTCCTTAACTCCCCCAGCCTTTCTTACAGACAACAACTCCATTTCTGACTATGTAAGATTTCCAGGTCTCTTCTAGAAGGTTAACTTTGGTGCACATTTGAGACTAGTTGGTGGAGTCTGTCTGGGGACCTGGTAACGGGAGGATCGGGGTATGCAGAGGCTTTCAGAATGATGGGAGAAATGCCCTGTTGTTCCTGCTGCTGCTCCCCTGCCCCCATCCAGAGCCACCCTCTTGTCCTTACAGACCTGGGGAACTGGGGGAAGGGGCCAGAGGTTCTGGGTGATTTTGCAGTCTGAGTCATAATAAATCCCGGCCTTGACATGGTGATGTCATACGGTAGAACAGAAATGCCATCCTTCCAATGGTGGCTTCATTACAGGTGTTCCCCTAGGTAGAGCATATTCACTATGTTCCTCATGTTACCAGAGTTTTGAATGGATCTATACTGGCATCTCTGCGCTTTTTTAGCTGTGTTAAGAGTGGAGAAAATGGATTCATTTTGTGATTGTGTGGCAGAGCTTCAGCCACAAGTGTGTTTCATTTAGGATCATGACTATTTCATTTTCTCTAAACACCCAAATCCCCACTGTATGGTTAGGGGTCCCCTGCAGTTATTACTTTTACTCTACTTTTACTTTCTTTTACTTTCTTCTTTCAAACACTGCTTTTAACCAAACCATCATAAGTTCATTTTCACCTCATCTCTGTGTGTTTCTTCCAAGAGTTCCCCGAAGTCCTCACTAGCAGGTTGTTAGGGATCTTTCTGTGTCAGCGTTGTGTTAAAGGATGGCTGTAGGAATAAACATGCGCACTGGGATTTTATTAGCTACTGTCAGCAGCTTCAGTTTTAGATCGGCTCTACATGTATGTGTGTCTTTGGTGTCCATGAGTGTTGCTTCAGTTAGCCAATTTGAAGTTTCAAGAAAATAGGCTCATCGTAACATGATGCCTCAGTTACAAAAAATCATAGGGCTGCTCAAATCATAGAATGTTACGCTTTAGCAAGAATATTTGTCACTGTATTGCTTTTAAGTTCTTTACCATTGCTAATGCCAGGGTGAAATTAAATAACTTTGACCAAATTAATTTGATAGAGACTCAGAGCCCCAATTAGTCACATGCACGGGAAATGAAATGCCAACAGGCTAGGAGAGATCAAGAGAGAATGCCAGTTTTGTCTGCTCTCTGCCTTCCTTCTGCCATTCCTTCAGTTATTTATTGAGCATATACTATGTGGTTGCCTATTTTGATTAATTTCATGTCTAGATAACTTTAATATTAGCAGAATTTGTTTTTAAACACGAGGGTCCATGTTTTTCCATACTGTAACACAAAGGCAAATATGAAATTTGAAAATAAGACATATAACTTCTAAACTTAGTTTTAGACCTCCGTTTCCTGCAACTCTTCTCCACCCTACCTCTTCTTCCTGACCTTGAAGAGATGGACAGGGAACTTTGTTCAAGGGAAGTGGACTTCTTGGAATGCAGCAACAGGTGTTGATACTCTCTTCAACCGTGGAAGAAAGGCAGGGTAGAATGATTTTTCTCACCTTGAAGATGAAGTGATAGAGGCTTGGAGAGGTTAAATAATCACCTAAGATCACACACTAATTAGTGGCCAGGCTTCTGGCTGGAAAGCCTGTGACCTTTCTGATGCTCTCTGCTGCTCCTCCCCCAAATATAGGATAGTGGTTACAGGCATGTATGCCTTTCGGAAGGACAGATCCCAAAATTCTTCCCAGAAGTATGACCTTAGACAAATTAGTTGACTTTTCTAAGCCTTGGTTTCCCAGTCTGTTAAATGGGATTAATAATATCTACCTTTAAACGTTGTGAAGATTAAATGACGTGTATTTAGTCCAGTGTCTGATACATAGTACTCATTAAATGGTACATGTTATTAGAGCAGAACTTAGAAATAGCCTCCCAAGGACGCTGGTCACCCCTTTCTGAGAACCCGTGAAGGACGGAGTATGTGGATTAGGACGGAGTATGTGGATTAAGAAGGAGGCACGACAGTGATAGCATATTAGGGCGGAAAAAATGTGGAACTGTGTAGTCTGCAGTTGAACAGAGACCTTGGCGTGAGTCTGAGGGGCAGCTTTGCTCTTGCGCCTTTTATCCAGACCCTGAGCGAGGGCAGTGAGCAAGCCTACAAGAAGCAGGAACTACATCTCCTTTCCATCCTTGGAGCTGCCGTCTCAGAATCGAGAAGACAGTAATAAAGCAACTAGAAGAAACCTGAAGCAACCCTCCAGTCTTTGTCAAGTAGGGCGGGGCTATTTATCTTTAGACGTCTTCTATTCAACATATGTAGCTGGTCCAAAGTGACAGCATTACATGGCTGTGTTTAAGAGGGAAGGGTGGAAGTTGGTTGCAGTGCTGTGGAGACACATCACTGCTCCTTGCACTTACTGAGGGGCTGGCTCATCAAAGACTCCCTACAATGTCCTCATTCTCACACACCCCAGAATTGCCATTTGAAAAGATCAGTGAACGTTATCAATTTCTTTCTCTCTGACTTACACACACATATAGCCCACTTTTTTTTTTTTTTTCTTTTGCGGTACGCGGGCCTCTCACTGTTGTGGCCTCTCCCGTTGCGAAGCACAGGCTCCGGACGCGCAGGCTCAGCGGCCACGGGTCATGGGTCATGGGCCCAGCCGCTCCGCGGCATGTGGGATCTTCCCGGACCGGGGCACGAACCCGTATCCCTTGCATCAGCAAGCGGACTCTCAACCACTGCGCCACTAGGGAAGCCCTTCCTTTATTTTGTAACTAAACACTTTAAACAGATAAAGCACTCTGTGGTATATATGAAGGTTACCCAACAACCACCAACATGTAGAGTAATTTTGTATCTTATAGGTTCTTGTCTTTGGATACTTGAATTTATATAGTAGGACTTCTAAGGATTCTATTGACTACTTGTATTTCACTGTCTTCTCTCAGCTATTGGGAACTGACATCAAATTATGCAGAAAGGACTCTTGTAGGTTCCTATAACAGGGTAATGATGATCAATTATTTATTGGGCTATATCTACATAACCTGGAGATTTTTCTTTTGCAGTACAATGCTACACATAATTTATTCAAGGCAGAGTTATTCTGTCTTAGCAAGAGAAATTAAGGGTTTCAAGGAAGTATGTTCATTGTTTTGTAGCTCAGGTTGTTAGGAAAGGGAAAACAGTGGTGGTCAATAGATGCTTATAACTAGATACACCCAGAAATATGGATCTGATAAAATGTCAGTTGGTTCAAGTAAGAGTTGGGGACTTTCTTAATGCTTTTGTTTAGTTCTTCACTAAATATAAAAGTTGGTCCTAATTTAAACTAATTTTTATAAACTGGATAATCTTCTAGTATTTCTCCAATTCCCCCCCATTTAAAAAATATAATATTAGATTGATATAGAAGATTATATATAACAACACACATGCAATTTTGAAATAAAATACTTTTCATGAGTATAAAGAGCCCCCATGAAACTACCACTCACTCAAGAACCATGTCAATACCAGGGCTTTTGAAAAAAAAAAAAATTACCAGGACTTTTGAATCTACTTATATCCTTTGGGTTTCAGCCCTGTCCCATCTTCCTGCCCCTCCCTGAGGTCATCACCACCTGAGCTAGTCATTATTAATGCCTTGCCCTATTTTCCTCAAGATTGTTGAATGTATGCATTCCCAAACAACAGGTTGTTTAGTTTGGCTTATTTTTCTATATAAAAAATATAAAGAAAATTTTCTTCTATATATAAAAAAATAATGAAAATCTTTTATTTAAAAAAACTCTCTCTTCCTCCTCTCTCCTTCCCCTCTCTGACCCATTGAAGAGTAAGTTGCAGATGTCATGCTCTTTTATATCCATATTTTTCAGCATGTAATTCTTAAGAAAAAGGGTGTTCTCTTATACAAACACAGTATTAGCATCAATTTCAGGAAATTTAACATGGATACAATAATCCACATTCAAATTTTGCCTTTGTCCCAGTACTGGTGGGTTAAAGTTTATCATCTTGGTATTTGTTTTCTATTTATCTAATATGTTTTTTCTCTTTTCCTCCTTCTTGAATTCTTTTAGGTGAATTGCCTATTTTTAGTATTCCATTTTTTTTCCTTTAAAAAAATGTGGGCTATGTTTCTTTGTATATTTTTAGTAGTTGCTTAAGAGATTAGAATATGCATCTTTACTCTTTAATAGTCTACCTCCAAATAGTAATATTGTACTTCAGAAATAATAAAGAAACCTATAATGTTATAATTCCACTTTTCCCACCCTTTGAACTCTTATTGTCATATATTTTATATCTGTGTATGATACAAGTCCAGTAATGTTATTATTTAAAAGCAGTCAGTAGTATTTAAAAGAAACATAAATGTATATACATATATAAAATAAATATACTTTAAAATAAAACCTATACAAACATATAAAATCTAAGACACATATACATTTGTACATATATGAAATAGAGATAATTTTAAATAGAATTTTGTATTTATCCTCACATGTTTACTATTTCTGGTACTCTTTATTTCTTTCATCTGTATTATTTCCCTATGACCTAAAGTACTTCTTTCAGTGTTTCTTGTATGCAGGTCTGCCGGTGACAAGTCCTCTTAGTTTTTGTTTTGACAGTGTTTATTTTGCCTTCATTTTTATTTTGCCTTCAATGTTTATTTTGCCTTCATATTTTCACTGGATATAGAACTCTAGTTTGACAGTTTTTTTCTATCAGAACTTTGAGGATGTTGGCCCATTGTCTTCTGGCTTCTTTTGTTTCCAGTGAGAAGTTAGCTCTTATTTTTTGCATTTCCTCCTGTATGTAACGGGTGAACTTTTTCCCAGGCTGATGTTCTCTTTATCTTTTGTTTTTTGGTTTCAGCAGCTGAATGAGGACATAACTGAGGTGTGGTTTTCTTTATATGGATCCTGCTTCAGGTTTACTAAAGCTTTGGGGATCTGTGGATTGATATGTTGAAGTTTTGGAAAATTTTCATCCATTATTTCTTCAAAAATTTTTTTGTCTTGTTCTCCCTCTTCTCCTGGAACTCCATCTATTTATATATAATACCATTTTATATAGTTCCTTACATCTTGGATTTTTAAAAATTTTTTTCTGTTTTTTTCTTTTATCTCTTTGTGTTTCAGTTTGATTAATTCCAATTGGTCTGTCTTCAAGTTTACTGATCTTTTTCTCTCCTGTGTCCTGTCTATGATGAGGCCTCTTTGATACCTTATTTTTTATTTTGAGCATTTCTGTATTTGAAAAACTAGTTTTTTTAACATTAGTTTAAAAAAATAATTTCCATTCTTCTGAAATTATCTGTTTATGTCCATATTTTCTTTTTTGCATGTATCTTTTTATTTATTATTTTTAATTTTAATTTTTTTGAATTTTATTTTATTTATTTTTTTATATAGCAGGTTCTTATTAATTATCCATTTTACACATATTAGTGTATACATGTCAATCCCAATCTCCCTATTCATCACACCATCACCCCCCTCCACTTTCCCCCCTTGGTGTCCATACGTTTGTTCTCTACATCTGTGTCTCAATTTCTGCCCTGCAAACCAGTTCATCTGTACCACTTTTTTAGGTTCCACATATATGTGTAAATATATGATATTTGTTTTTCTCTTTCTGACTTTCTTCACTCTGTATGACAGTCTCTAGATTCATCCATGTCTCTAAAAATGACCCAATTTCGTTCCTTTTTATGGCTGAGTAATATTCTGTTGTATCTATGTGCCACATGTTCTTTATCCATTTGTCTGTCAGTGGGCATTTAGGTTGTTTCCATGACCTGGCTATTGTAAATAGTGCTGCAGTGAACATTGGGGTGCATGTGTCTTCTTGAATTATGGTTTTCTCTGGGTATATGCCCAGTAGTGGGATTGCTGGGTCATATGGTAATTCTATTTTTAGTTTTTTAAGGAACCTCCATACTGTTCTGCATAGTGGCTGTATCAATTTACATTCCCACCAACAGTGCAAGAGGGTTTCCTTTTCTCCACACCCTCTCCAGCATTAGTTGTTTGTAGATTTTCTGATGGTGCCCATTCTGACTGGTGTGAGATGATACCTAATTGTACTTTTTTTTTTTTTTGCGGTACGTGGGCCTCTCACTGTAGTGGCCTCTCCCGTTGCGGAGCACAGGCTCTGGACGCGCAGGGTCAGCGGCCATGGCTCACGGGCCTAGCCGCTCCGCGGCATGTGGGATCTTCCCAGACCGGGGCACGAACCCGTGTCCCCTGCATCGGCAGGTGGACTCTCAACCACTGCGCCACCAGGGAAACCCCTCATTGTACTTTTGATTTGCATTTCTCTAATAATTAGTGACGTTGAGCAGCTTTTCATGTGCTTCTTGGCCATCAGTATGTCTTCTTTGGAGAAATGTCTATTTAGGGCTTCTGCCCATTTTTTGATTGGGTTGTTTGTTTCTTTAATATTGAACTGCATATATATTTTGGAGATTAATATATATTAATATATACTTTGGAGATTAATCCTTTGTCCATTGATTCATTTGTAAATATCTTCTTCCATTCTGTAAATATTTTCTTCCATTCATTTGTAAATATTTTCTTCCATTCTGCACATATTTTCTTCCATTCATTTGTAAATATTTTATTCCATTCTTCCATCTTGTTTAGTTTCCTTTGACGTGCAAAAGCTTTTAAGTTTTTGATTAGGTCCCATTTGTTTATTTTTGTTTTTATTTCCATTACTCTAGGAGATGGATCAAAAAAGATCTTGCTGTGATTTATGTCAAAGAGTGTTCTTCCTATGTTTACCCCTAGAGTTTTATAGTGTCTGGTCTTACATTTAGCTCTCTAACCCATTTTGAGTTTATTTTTGTGTATGGTGTTAGGAAGTGTTCTAATTTCATTCTTTTACATGTAGCTATCCAGTCTTCTCAGCACCACTTATTGAAGGGACTGTCCTTTCTCCATTGTATATCCTTGCCTCCTTTGTCATAGGTTAGTTGACCATAGGTGCATGGGTTTATCTCTGGGCTTTCTATCCTTTTCCATTGATCTGTATTTCTGCTTTTGTGCCAGTACCATATTGTCTTGATTACTGTAGCTTTGTATTATAGCCTGAAGTCAGGGAGTCTGATTCCTCCAGCTCTGTTTTTTTCCCTCAAGACTGCTTTGGCTATTCAGGGTCTTTTGTGTCTCCATACAAATTTAAGATTTTTTGTTCTAGTTCTGTAAAAAATGCCATTAGTAATTTGATAGGGATTGCATTGAGTCTGTAGATTGCTTTGGGTAGTATAGTCATTTTCACAATATTGATTCTTCCAATCCAAGAACATGGTATATCTCTCCATCTGTTTGTATCATCTTTAATTGCTTTCATTAGTGTCTTATAGTTTTCTGCATATAGGTCTTTTGTCTCCCAAGGTAGGTTTATTCCTAGGTATTTTATTCTTTTTGTTGCAATGGTAAATGGGACTGTTTCCTTAATTTCTTTCAGAATTTTCATCATTAGTGTATAGGAATGCAAGAGATTTCTGTGCATTAATTTTGTACCCTGCCACTTTACGTAATTAATTGATTAGCTCTAGTAGTTTTCTGGTGGCATCTTTAGGATTCTCTATGTATAGTATCATGTCATATGCAAACAGTGACAGTTTTACTTCTTCTTTTCCAATTTGTATTCCTTTTATTTCTTTTTCTTCTCTGATTGCCGTGGCTAGGACTTCCAGAACTATGTTAAATAATAGTGGTGAGAGTGGACATCCTTGTCTTGTTCCTGATCTTAGAGCAAGTGCTTTCAGTTTTTCACCATTGAGGATGATGTTTGCTGTGGGTTTGTCATATATGGCCTTTATTATGTTGAGGTAGGTTCCCTCTGTGCCCACTTTCTGGAGAGTTTTTATAATAAATGGGTGTTGAATTTTGTCAAAAGCTTTTTCTGCCTCTGTTGAGATGGTCATATGGTTTTTATTCTTCAATTTGTCAATATGGTATATCACATTGATTGATTTGCATATATTGAAGAATCCTTGCATCCCTGGGATAAACCCCACTTGATCATGGTGTATGATCCTTCTAATGTGCTGTTGGATTCTGTTTGCTAGTATTCTGTTGAGGATTTTTGCATCCATATTCATCGGTGTTATTGGTCCGTAATTTTCTTTTTTGTAGTATCTTTGTCTGGTATTGGTGTTAGGGTGATGGTGGCCTCATAGAATGAGCTTGGGAGTGTTCCTTCCTCTGCAGTTTTTTGGAAGAGTTTGAGAATGATGGGTGTTAGTACTTCTCTAAATGTTTGATAGAATTCACCTGTGAAGCCATCTGGTCCTGCATTTTTGTTTGTTGGAAGATATTTAATCACCATTTCAATTTTATTACTTGTGATTGGTCTGTTCATATTTTCTATTTCTTCCTGGTTCAGTCTTGGAAGTTTATACCTTTCTAAGAATTTGTCCATTTCTTCCAGGTTGTCCATTTTATTGGCATAGAGTTGCTTGTAGTAGTCTCTTAGGATGCTTTGTATTTCTGTGGTCTCTGGTGTAACATCGCCTTTTTCATTTCTAATTTTATTGATATGAGTCCCTCCCCCTTTTTCTTGATGAGTTTGGCTAATGGTTTATCAATTTTGTTTATCTTCTCAAAGAACCCGCTTTTAGTTTTATTGATCTTTGCTATTGTTTTCTTTGTTTCTATTTCATTTATTTCTGCTCTGATCTTTATGATTTCTTTCCTTCTGCTAACTTTCGGTTTTGTTTGCTCTTCTTTCTCTAGTTCCTTAGGTGTAAGGTTAGGTTGTTCATTTGAGATGTTTCTTGTTTCTTGAGGTAGGCTTGTATTGCTATCAACTTCCCTTTTAGAACTGCTTTTGCTGCGTCCCATAGGTTTTGGATTGTTGTGTTTTCATTGTCATTTGTCTCTAGGTATTTTTTTGATTTCCTCAATGATCTCTTGGTTACTTAGTAATGTATTTTTTAGCCTCTGTGAGTGTGCGTTTTTTACGTTTTTTTCCCCTGTAATTGATTTCTAATCTCATAGCGTTGTGATCAGAAAAGATACTTGATACGATTTCAGTTTTCCTATATTTACTGAGGCTTGATTTGTGACCCAAGATGTGATCTATCCTGGAGAACGTTCCACGTGCACTTGAGAAGAAAGTGTGATCTGCTCTTTTAGGATGGAATGTCCTATAAATATCAATTAAATCTATCTGGTCTGTTTTGTCATTTACAGCTTGTGTTTCCTTATTAATTTTCTGTTTGGGTGATCTGTCCGTTGGTGGAAGTGAGGTGTTAAAGTCCCCCACTGTTACTGTGTTACTGTCAATTTCCTCTTTTATAGCTGTTAGCAGCTGCCTTACATATTGAGGTGCTCCTATGTTGGGTGCATATATATTTATAATTTTTATATCTTCTTCTTGGATTCATCCCTTGATCATTGTGTCATGTCCTTCCTTGTCTCTTGTAACATTCTTTATTTTAAAGTCTATTTTATCTGATATGAGTAATGCTACTGCAGCTTTCTTTTGATTTTCATTTACATGGAATATCTTTTTCCATCTCCTCACTTTCAGTCTGTATGTGTCCCTAGGTCTGAAGTGGATCTCTTGTAGACAGCATATAGATGGGTCTTGTTTTTGTATCCATTCCGCGAGCCTGTGTCTTTTGGTTGGAGCATTTAATCCATTCATGTTTAAGGTAATTATCGATATGTATGTTCCTATTACCATTATCTTAATTGTTTTGGGTTTGTTTTTGTAGGTCCTTTTCTTCTCTTGTGTTTCCCACTTAGAGAAGTTCCTTTAGCATCTGTTGTAGAGCTGGTTTGGTGGTGCTGAATTCTCTTAGCTTTTCTTGTCTGTAAAGCTTTTGATTTCTCCATCGAATCTGAATGAGATCCTTGCAGGGTAGAATAATCTTGGTTGTAGGTTCTTCACTTTCATCACTTTGAATATGTCATGCCACTTCCTTCTGGCTTGTAGAGTTTCTGCTGAGAAATCAGCTGTTAACCTTATGGAAGCTCCCTTGTATGTTGTTTGTCATTTTTCTCTTGCTGCTTTCAATAATTTTTCTTTGTCTTTAATTTTTGCCAATTTGATTACTATGTGTCTCGGTGTGTTTCTCCTTGGGTTTGTCCTGTATGGGACTCTCTGCGCTTCTTGGACTTGGGTGTCTATTTCCTTTCCCATGTTAGGGAAGTTTTTGACTATAATCTCTTCAAATATTTTCTCACGTCCTCTCTCTCTCTCTTCTCCTTCTGGGACCCCTATAATGCAAATGTTTTTGCGTTTAATGTTGTCCCAGAGGTCTTTTAGGCTGTCTTCATTTCTTTTCATTCTTTTTTCTTTATTCTGTTCTGCTGCAGTGAATTCCACCATTCTGTCTTCCAGGTCACTTATCCGTTCATCTGCCTCAGTTATTCTGCTATTGGTTCCTTCTAGTGTATTTTTCATCTCAGTTATTGTATTGTTCGTCTCTGTTTGTTTGTTCTTTAATTCTTCTAGGTCTTTGTTAAACATTCCTTGCATCTTCTCGATCTTTGCCTCCATTCTTTTTCCAAGGTCCTGGATCATCTTCACTATCATTATTCTGAATTCTTTTTCTGGTAGGTTGCCTATCTCCACTTCATTTAGTTGTTTTTCTGGGGTTTTATCTTGTTCCTTCATCTGGTACGTAGCCCTCTGCCTTTTCATCTTATCTGTCTTTCTGTGAATGTGGTTTTTGTTCCACAGGCTGCAGGATTGTAGTTCTTGCTTCTGCTGTCTGCCCTCTGGTGGATGAGGTTATCTAACAGGCTTATGCAAGTTTCCTGATGGGAGGGACTGGTGGTGGGTAGAGCTGGGTGTTTCCCTGGTGGGCAGAGCTCAGTAAAACTTTAATCTGCTTGACTGCTGATGGGTGGGGCTGGGTTCCCTCCCTGTTGGTTGTTTGGCCTGAGGCAACCCAACACTGGAGCCTACCTGGGCTGTTTGGTGAGGCTAATGGCAGACTCTGGGAGGGCTCACGCCAAGGAGTACTTCCCAGAACTTCTGCTGCCAGTGTCCTTGTCCTCACGGTGACACACAGCCACCCCCCCACCTCCGCCTCTACAGGAGACCCTCCAACACCAGCAGGTGGGTCTGGTTTAATCTTATATGGGGTCACTGCTCCTTTCCCTGGATCCCGATGCACACACTACTTAGTGTGTGCCCTACAAGAGTGGAGTCTCTGTTTCCCCCAGTCCTGTCAAAGTCCTGCAATCAAATCCCGCTAGCCTTCAAAGTCTGATTCTGTAGGAATTCCTCCTCCCATTGCCGGACCCCCAGCTTGGGAAACCTGATGTGGGGCTCAGAACCTTCACTCCAGTGGGTGGACTTCTGTGGTATAAGTGTTCTCCACTCTGTGAGTCACCCACCCAGCAGTTATGGGATTTGATTTTATTGTGGTTGCGCCCCTCCTAACGTCTCTTTGTGGCTTCTCCTTTGTCTGTGGATGTGGGGTATCTTTTTTGGTGAGTTCCAGTGTCTTTCTGTCGATGTTTGTTCAGCAGTTAGTTGTGATTCCAGTGCTCTCACAAGAGGGAGTGAGAGCACGTCCTTCTACTCCGCCATCTTGAACCAGTCTCTTTATGTCCATATTTTCTACTGGATACTTTAACATATTTTCTGTAGTTATTTTGGCATCCTTGCCTAATGATGCCAGCATCTGTCATCTCTGGATATGCTTCTTTTGCCTATTTCTTCTCTTGACTGTGGCTTACAGTTTCTTCCTTCTTTGTATTTCTCGTAATTTGTGATTACATGCTAGATATTGTGTGTGAAAGAATTGTTGACCCTTCAGTAACTTAAAAGGGCATGGCCTTCCTTCAGGCCAGTAAAGTGTGGGCTGAGTCAGTCTCCTTTGTAATTGAGATGGGTGTGTGCTCTGGTGACACTTTAGTTAGATTCATTTCATCCCTGACTTTAGATGTTTTGAGGGAAGAATCAGGACTTTCCCTTTAGCAGGGATTGGGATCTTATCCCTGGCAAAACTCTTCACGCATCACAGCCCAGCACCAGCTTACTGGGGAAGATTTGTTGTTCAGCGAGACTGCCAGCTTTTTGGGTTACAGGAGAGTTTTCTTTGCAGTCTTGCCCCAGCTCTCTATACCTAGGACATCTCTTTTTGCCCGGCTGTTCAGTCTCCGCTTTTGGATCACTGCAGAGTGGCCTGAGTGACGGCCTGAAGTGCCTGAGAGATTTTCTTATATTTTTATGCTCTCACCCCTGCCTTACCCTTGGGGACAGTCCCATAGGTGTCAGGGCGGACGTCTCTCGACACTCCTGCCCTATCTAAGCCTTTGGTGTATTCTTGCTATGTGTTTGGTGAAGATCCATGGGGAAGAGTTGGCTGGTGGCGTAGCCCTACCCTGTGGCTGTGTCTTCTTGGAATTCTAATCCATAGAGCAGTCCACTTGTAGCCATTAACTTAATTAAAAATTTGCCGGTTTCTCCTTATTCCTGTCTATGGTGGATTCCTGTTCCTCCTGCCACTTCACTAGGAATGAAAGCTGGGAATGGCCTGACACATTTAGGCTTCTTTGCATCCTCAGCTCCGTGATATATTTTAAAAACTGTGCTTTGTAGCTAATCTGGCTTGTTCTCATTGTTAGAGTGGGAGTGATTGCTCTTACAATTTTCAACTTGTGATTTTTTTAGCTTAATGTTGTGTTTCTCAGATTCATTTATGCTGTTGCATATATATGTAATTAGTTTTTATTGCTATAATATTTGGTTTGTTAAATATGCTCAATGTATTCCTTATACTCTTTCTAATGTTTCTTTCTTTGACTTCTCACTGATTCTTGGCATTTACTGTCACTTTATAGGGTAGAATATGCAAGGCTGCCTCTGCATAGGTTTTGATTTCTTCTTAAGGATGTCCTGGCAATGACTATGGTGTCTAGACCCAAATGCTTAGGCCTGGATAACTGAGAGAGTTTAGCATGGGATGCAATCTGTTACGCTTTTACATGATAAAATATTTATCAAAATGATAAATCATGACTATCAACTAGTCATTGAAGTTGTATACAATTAAGAGCAAGGTTTAAAGAAATATATATCCTTATGATGAGTGAGGTACTTTATCACAGATTTCACCTTCATCTTCATAGGTTAATTTGGCATTAGTTTTTCATTGATTTTAAGAGAAAACTTTAACTTTTTTCCCCTCACTTATAATACTTTGGGTTTGGAAACTCTTCTCTCATCTCATGTGTAACTTAGATACAGCCCCTCAGAGTACCTGTAATTAAGATTCTGTTACCAGCCTCTTCTCATGTAGCTGGTTTTCATTGACAGTCCTGATAGAAGGATTTCTGATTGAACCAGCCAGCCCTGTTCTCGTATAGACCCGTCAGTCTCCCTGCTCTACTCAAGAGAGAAAAATCTCTTCCCCTGCCAAGATCAGGCCCAGGATGAAGAGAAATGTGATGGCTGTGTGTGTGTGTGTGTGTGTGTGTGTGTGTGTGTGTATGTGTGTATGTGTGTGTGTGTCTCTTTCCCTCGACTCCATTTCTCCAATTTGTAGAGGTTGTCCTATCCTTAATTTTGGCCTGTTTCGGCCCCTACCTCCTTGACCTTTCAGCTGAGAGCTGTCATGCCATTAGAATAGACTTCCTTGTTCTCCCGTCTCCCCCAGAGATTTTTGAAGTAGACTGGCTTTCAACTATAAGGAGACTATTTTATTTCAGAACATTTTAGGTGTATTTGGAGAGAACAAACCGTTAAGAAGTGTGAATTTCCATACATCTTCAAACTGGGCTTTCAAAACTTCTGACTTCAGAGACCACGGGGGCAGAGACCACGGGGGCTGGTCTTGCTGTTGAGGGCCATTGGAATGCAACAAGGCTGTGCAAGGTGGCTGTTAGAGGAGGGTGTAGCCAACGGCCCCCTAGGGTGGATGTGGTTGGCCTGGAGATAGTCTTATCGGTGGAGGAACGGCTGGCTGTCTAACTCACTTGGGAAAGAGTTTAAGTTTTATAGTCTGCTATCTTTTGATGGTTTTCAGGCGCTTCTCATGAAACAGCTTATTTTAACACAGAACACTGGAGTCTATTAGAGGCGTTAGTCCTACTTACTGCGATGGGAAATTACTGTCTCTCCTTGTACAGATAGTAGATTTTGTCTTCCTTGACAAAATCCAGTGTCCCTTTTTTTCCGTTTTTCTTTTTCCTTTTCCCTCAGTGGTATAAGAGCCTGTGAGTACGTTTTTTTTTTTTTTTTTTGGAAACTTTTTCTTCCTTTAGCTTTTAGGATGTTCATCTTCTACTTACCTGTAGTTACTTCTTTTTTCTCTGTATTATATCTGCTGTGTCCTCCTTGCCCTTAATTACCTTTGTCCATTTCCTGTCTGCCTTTCTTACTTTCTCAAGCAAGTCTGAGCCATCATGGTGACACTCTTACCTCTTCCAATGTGACTTCATCTGTCTCTTGTCCCCTGCTTAGAGCACCTGCCCTCCTGTCTTGCATTTCCTCTTGTCTGTGGAGACCTTTACCCAGATGTCCTCTGATGCCCAGAAAGCAAGGTATTGAAAACCAAATGCATTGCTCATGGCTCCACCATTCTCATTAAAGAAAACACTCCTCGTCCCCGGAGTTCATCCTGGAAGTGTTCTCTCTTTTCACCTTCCTCATGTACTTTCAGTTACCACACTCTACTAATCTTTTGCTTTAATGTCTCTTAGGATGTATTCTTCCTGTTTCCATACTTAGGTAGTAGGTTTCAAACATATTCACAAAATCTTTAACCCTCTTCCCATCAAAAAAAAAAAAAAAAAAAAAAGATGGAGTGTAATTCTCCCCTCAAATATGGTCCAGCCTTAGAGACTCAGTTCTAAAGAACAGAACATGGCAGAAGTGATGCTGTGTGATTTCTGAGGCTAGGTTAGAAAATGTGGTAAAGCTTCCATCTGGTACATGGGCCATCTCTCTCTCTCTCTCTCTTGCTCTCTCGTACTGGGGACATGTACCTTAGAGCCCTGAGCTGCTATGTAAGAAGTCTAGCTATATAATACAGAGACCATGAGGAGAGACCCCAGGCCATATAGAGACAGAGGTGCCCACGGATGCCCAGCTGTTCTAGCCTCTGGCTGTTGGAGTCTTTATGGCTCAGAGGCTAGGTATGTGAGCGTGTGAGCCTTCACATGGTTCCATTCCATGCCTCCCCAGTCAGTCTCTGAGCTACCCTGGTCGAAGCTGAAAGGAGTAGGCATGAGCTATCCCTGCCCAGCTCTGCCCACATGGCAGATTCGTGAACAAAATAATGTTGTTTCAAGCCAGTATGCTTTGGGGAGGTTTATTAGACAGCCATAGTAACTGGAATACTTCACCCCCAGAATTTCTCACATGAAGTGTTGAGACTGGGTTGGAGCATGCAGCAATCAGTGTGTGACTGACAACACTCAGTGCTGGAGTTTGAGAATTTGTTTTTAATTACAGTGGATTCAAGGCCAGTTCCTCTCACTTACCTCCATTCCAACGTGGCCTTGAGCAGGAGAGAAAGGAGTTGCAGCTAGATAAGGCATCCAAAAGTGTGCCAACCCCGGATCTCCCTTGTGTCTCCCACATGTGTCCTGGTGGGAAAGTAGTTTAGTCCCAGTGGTCTAGGCCCTCATCACCCTGGGCCACTACCGGCTTTCTTTCTCAAGTTCCCTTCCATGCTGTGTTCGTTGCATTTATAGTGATAGACTTACATGCCCATTATGTGGAAAAGTAAATTCACACAAAACTTAAAACGTGGTGTTCAAGGACTTTCTGGATTTCTCCCGCTTTATTGAGTATAGATGAGAACCTCTATTCTCTAAGAGCTCTGTGTTGAGCAGTCCTGTCTATTTTGGAGAGGGTTGAATGTGGAAACACGGCCCCGATAGGGATGCCTCCCTGACACTGTTGTAAGCTGGATGTCTACTCTTCCCTGTTATTGAGAAGGCCAGGGACCTGGCTCGCCTGCCTGTCATGCTTCTGACCTACTGAGGCCTTTCCAATAATGACCTGTGGTGACCTTGTATCTGCAGAGCTGTGCTGCCCCAGAAGTGGGCACTAGACAACCAGTGACTCCCAGCGATCTGATCTTTCAGATTTATATAATCAATGCCATTTATCATCTTGAATGGTACTATTTTGGGGTCCTTTAATGCCATGAATTTCCCATATACACATTCTTGATAACAGATAAGGGCATATTTGAACATATAAGCCAAAGTCAAGTTAAATCCTGCAGCTATATATAGTCTATTTGTCTTTATAACCAGGGAGAATTCTTTACTCAGATTATCTCATACTTACCAACTTGATATAAATTTTCCTGCTTCTTTTTTTTTTTTTTTTTTTCCTGTACGCGGGCCTCTCACTGTTGTGGCCTCTCCTGCTGCGGAGCACAGGCTCCGGACGCGCAGGCTCAGCGGCCATGGCTCACGGGCCCAGCCGCTCTGCGGCATGTGGGATCTTCCCGGACCGGGGCACGAACCCGTGTCCCCTGCATCGGCAGGCGGACTCCCAACCACTGCGCCACCAGGGAAACCCTAAATTTTCCTGCTTCTTTTTAAGACAGCAACCTATGCAAATTAAATTCCACAGTGGTCCCAACACACACATTTAAATGATGATTTCTACTCTGTTTAGAAGACCTACTGAGTTTGTGTTTCTCTTCCTATTCCATTAGCTTTAAGCATATTTTACACAGATATTTCAAAAGGTATGCTCTTGCCTTTTTAAAAATAAATAGATACTGAAAGTTAGGGAACTCTTCATCACAGCATTATTATTTAGTCAGGATTAACATTGTATAGAAAGAAATTATTTCTTCTTTGACCCAAAATTTAAAAAAGGGTAAAAAGTATTATTTTAAAGCTCTATGCCTTTATTGAAGTAGGAAACTATTTCCGTTCTATTTTTTATTTAGACGTTGAAGTGGCAGCCAAACAGAGTCCCACTCATTTGTAACTAAACTCTTCCACCTCTTGGAAGAGTTTACGATTTTACGATTGATCGGGAAAATGTCATCTCCTAGAACGTGAGATTAATATTCTTCTTCATTCTAAAGAAGGTGTGAAATTATTGATTTCACAGTGTTGTGTGGGTTTGTTCCTATCACCCAGAGTTGACCCTAGTTGTTTTCAGGGAAGATCTTAAGCTTTCCTGAGTGGGAGCCCCGAATAAGCATAAAAGGGGAGAGTTCAATTGTGGAAATAAGTGAAGACTCGCATTCCTTTCACCTCATTCCCTTTCCCGCACGTAAGTTTTCTATTGCTGTCAAAGCAAATTACCACACACTTAGTGGCTTCAAATGATACCGATCTATTATCCGACCATTCTGTGGGTTAGAAGTCCAACACGGGTCTCCCTGGACTAAAATCCAGGTGTCAGCAGGGTGTCCTCCTCTGGCAGCTCTAAGGGAAATCCATCCCCTTGCTTTCTCCAGCTTCTAGAGCTGACCTGTGGCCCCTCTCTTTGCCTTCAAAGCCAGCCACAGTCCCTCTCTGGGTGCCTTCCTTCTGTAATCACACCTCCCTCTGCCGACGGCCAGGAAAGGCCCTCCACTTTTAAGAGCCCATGTGATTAGATTGGGCCCACCCAGATCACCCAGGGTAACCCCCCATCTCAAGGCCTTTAATTTAATCACAGATGCAAAGCCCCTTTTACAGTGTAAGGTGACATATTCACAAATACCAGGGGTTAGGACACGGATGTCTTTGGGTGTCCATTATTCTGTCTGCTACACCCCAAGTCCTTGTAGTTTCCATGTCAAGCTGGACTTGAAATGCTGAAGACTTTTATATACCCTAGAGAGAAGGGCTTGTTAATCAGACATCATAAAGTGGGTGCATGAAACGGACCCCTTGATTATTTGCAGAATTCTGAGGAATTCCAAATGAGATGAGGCAGAGTATCTCAGGGATGGACTGAACTTGACTCACCTGATTAATGTCACAGGTAGGGTCCACAGGGAAGCCGACTCTACAGGTTTACCTGTAGAACATTTAGCAGGAAGCTACACCTACTGGGGAGCAACACCTGTGGGGGACAAAGGGAGAAGCACCGGGCAGACAAGTCACTATAAAGTCTCCGCCGATCTTGCCGGCCAAGGAAACCGGTCTTTATACCCCTGCATTAACCAGCGTTAGATGTCAGCTGCCCCAGGAAGGGGGCGAGATCTCTGGTGAGACCACTCTCTCCAGCTGCAGGCAGTTTTCTGAGAGAGACTCGGCTGAAAGCTGGCAGATGCCAATGTTCCCCGCAGCTGGGGGAATGGGTGCTCCTGTCCTGAAAGAATAGGTGGTGGGGTGCGGTCAGGGGTTGGGGGTGGTTATCTGTCTGCCTGACGACAGCATCCACTACAGTTAGGCACAACTGAATGTTGCAGATGGGTCAGCTGCCCAGTGGGATGACCCAGGCTTTGGGGGACAAACCAATTGCAGGGGTAAGAGGGAATCCAGCCTGGCAGGCAGCAGATGGGATCGGGGTGGCCCAGTGATTTAATCTTGTGGAGTTTGGAGACAGAGAGGTGTGTCAGTGGAGGGCAGGGTCTCAGGCCCAAGACTGAGGTTCAGCAAGAAGTTTTGTTCCTGGTGGGTGGGGACGGGGCTGGTGGGGCATAAGTGCCAGGTGAGGCTCCGGTTCTGGAGCACCGTAGATCAGGGCCTCAAGCACAGGGAACCTGACGAGCCCAGGGCGGGGATGTAGTCCTAGGACCGGACACGGTGTCAGGGTGGAGGGGCAGTCGGCTGGCAGAGGGGAGAGCCCCCGATGGTGGGCTGCTGCCGCTCTGTGCCCTCTGGGGCTGCATCTAAGGGCCTGCTGAGTTTGGGGTAGAAAAGGGACATGAGGCTAGAAACCAGGCTGAACTTGGCATGTAACTGCATTTCTTTCTCAGTGTATGATAGACTTGTCTCCCCCAAAGAAGGCTTTTAAATATTTCATTGTTTTCCTCCCCTCTTTCTACCTTAGACAGGATAATGGGAGTAATTAGTGATGCTCTAGAAAAAGACTTGAAAAAGAACTTTCTCTTCTGAGTGAGGAAGGCTGTGGAAATATTTTATAGGAACACAGTACATTGTATCAAATGAAACTATTTCTTCTTCACTTTAGAACAAATATCGCCATTGTTATTTATTTTCCATGTTTTGGCTAGAGAAAGGCATTTTGTAGTTATAATGATTCCACTGTCAATAAGGCTGCACTTTGCATCTACATTGACCGGCACAAGGGAAGAGGAAAAGTTCTGACTACGTATCTGTGCGATAAACATAAAGTGCAGGTTTGGCAGATAGCTTGCTTACTCTCTCAATGTCCACAGGTTAATTCAGGCTCCAAGGAAAAATGGTTTTACTTGAAGTGTCTGACCTAATACATTAATCAACATAATGAAGACATTTATGAACCTATGTGATTTTTCTGGAGGGAACCTAAGGTTTTTCTCTTTGCCAGACTGGTTGATCAGACCTTGCTTTCCTTTTTCTTTTTTTAACAAATTTATTTATTTATTTTTGGCTGCATTGGGTCTTCGTTGCTGCCTGCGGGTTTTTCTCTAGTTGTGGTGAGTGGGGGCTACTCTTCGTTGTGGTGTGCGGGCTTCTCATTGCCGTGGCTTCTCTTGTTGCGGAGCACGGGCTCTAGGCCCGCAGGCTTCAGTAGTTGTGGCACGCGGGCTCAGTAGTCGTGGCTCACGGGCTCTAGAGTACAGGCTCAGTAGTTGTGGCTCATGTGCTTAGTTGCTACGCGGCCTGTGGGATCTTCCTGGACCAGGGCTCGAACCCATGTCCCCTGCACTGGCAGATGGATTCTCAACCACCGCGCCACCAGGGAAGCCCAGACCTTACTTTCCTGATTACAGCACTTAGGCAAATAGATAAAATCATCCCTCTTAATAGGAGCCTCATTTCCATTCCTTCAGGCCACCTATTTTTTCATATCTTTCTTCATGAATATTTCACTCTTACTTTTGCTAGTATTTCTTTGTCTCTTTACTCAAGACATATTTGAGTATTTATTGCATGCCAATTACAAGGAGCCATGTGTTGGAGATATATATAAGAGATATATATAGGTAAATTAGGGTGCTGTTATCTGTTGTCAGGGCCAAGGTTAGTATTTTCTATATTTAGAATACAGAACTACCATATTCCAGTATCTTGAATAAGCACCGTGCCATGAGATAAGAAATAAAGGTGTTTGCATCATCTTCCATGTGCAGTTGTATGTACAGTAGGTCCTTCATACGTGTTTATAGATTCCACATCCATGGATTCAACCAACTGCAGATAGAAAATATTAGAAAACAAATTCCAGAAAGTTCCAAAAAGCAAAACTTGAATTTGCCACACACTGGCAAATACTTACCTAGCATTTACATTGTATTGGGTATTATAAGTAATCTAGAGACGATTTAAAGGATACAGGAGGATGTGTACAGCTTATATGCAAATACGACACCATTTTATATAAGGGACTTGAGCATCCCGGGATTTTGGTATCCTTGGGGGCCCTGGAACCAATCCCCCATGGATATCCAGGGACGATTGTATATGCCGTTTCTTCAGCTAGGCTTAGACCTCTTCTCATAAATTTGTGCCTTTTCTCTCTTAAGATTCTTGTTTCAAAGGTACAAAGGCAGTTGTTATTGTCACTCATGAAGAAAGCAGACTCCCCCAGAAGGTTAATGAGTTTGTGATGAAGAAAGATCTGGAACCAGCATCTTTTGTCTTCTGTATACTTTCCACCACTGGTGTGGACTTCTCTGCCCGGCTGACACTGACCCAGACCAGGGGTCTCCCACAGGCTCATTCCTTTGCAGGAGGCCATGCCTCATCTTCCCCCTTCTCCAAGGACCCCTTCCCAGGGAACAGGCTGGCTGCATTGCCCTGATCCTGACGTCACACACTGTGCCCACTGTAGGCCCAGGCCCACGGTGGGCTCCCCACAAGCACTAGTCAGATTACTTTGAAAGGGACACGGGATGGTGATATTTGGTGCAAGGAGAGTTTTGCTCAGAATCAATTGTGTTGTCACCATCAGGGCTGGATTAAAGGCTTTCAAAAGCCAGAAACACTAAGAAGTTTATGTGGCCAACCCCCTTTCCCACCACCAAAAGTAATGTATATGCCAAAATAAATTGTAAGACACAAAAACATATTTTTCCAATTCCAAAATTCTGAGGAAGTTCACTGAAGCTGAACTTTTCTCATTTTTTACTCCCTTGTCCCATGGACTTCCCAAACCATTGTGTGGTCTGCCCTCGAGGTAACCTGGTGGAGGTCTCACTGTGGAGAGTTGTCAGGGTGGAGCCAGGGGCCAGCACTGCAGGGCTTTCCTGGGCTTCAGTCCTCCTGCCACCACTGCACTCCGACCCAGAAGGCGGTGATGGGGGTGCACCCAACACCCTGAACTGCAGCTTTTTCAAACATTAAGGGAGTGACCTATACCCAGCAGTACATCATTGAGATCCAGGACACACACACACACTCACAAACAGAGATGAAAATTTTACAAAGCAGCGCTTCTCTGACCATGTGCAGTGAGCTCTATTCTATTCTACTCTGTTGTTTTATTCTAGAATATTTCACTTAAAAATGCTTCTTGACCCACTGAATTGATTTCATGACCCACAGCCCGCACACTGAGAAACACTGCACCACAGCCTCGCACCCTTCACATGCAGCGGCTGCCGTGGCCCCCAAGCCTCCTGTCTTCACCCGCGCTGTGCCTCCCACTTCCAACCTTGCACCCGTGAGGCCGTGCACAGCCCATCTTCCCTGCTATAACTCAAGGCTGCGTGTTTCCCGAAGCCTTCCTGACGTCCCAAACGGTGACTCTTCCCGCGTGTCTGGAGGGGCGCAGTGCATGCCTTCCTCTCCTCGGGCTGTGAGCTCGCTGAGCGCACAGCTGTCCCACTGCCTGTCCCACTGCTCTTCTGTTCCCACACATCTGGACTAGTGGATTGCACACAGTAGGTACTAAATCAGTGCTCGCATAACTGCATTAAAACAATAATGTCCTTTCCTGGAGGAGCCAACAGAAACCTGCCTTCCAATCTTCCTACATCCATTTCCAAGTTCCCGTCCAGGCTTGGAGTGTTTGCATTAACCGCCTTCATTATTTATGGGTCAGATGCTAAAGCCTTTTCTCAAGAGGCATTGCAGTAACTCTTACCAGTAACCCAACGTTTAGACATAGAGGTCAAAGACATAGAAACGTGGGTGTTTCAAATAATGGACTTAAAAAAAATTTTTTAGAAGCACAGAAATATGTAAACATAGGTGCTTTTCAAAATAATGCTTTTTTCATGATTAATGTTGACTCTGGTCAATTTCTTGGCAAACTGTGTTCTAGAATTTTACTAGCTATATCCAGGAATCCTTTTCTTTTACTTCCGATCATATAATGGCAAAACTGGTAAAAATCCCCCCATTTTGCAGATGAGAAAACTAAGGACCATGAGGCTACATGACTCATGCAGGGTAACACAGAGGCCTAACAGCAGGGTGGAAACGTACGCTGATTGCCAGTCTGGGGCTCCCTTGCTCTTGACTTAAGGGAGGTAGTGAAAGGGAGTTGTGATTTTCTCCATCCTCATAACTATCAACAGATCTTATCTTCAACGTGAAATTCTTTTGAGAATTTCTCATTTTAAGCTTGTATGTCTTCCTTGAGAAAAGTGATGAGCGAGCCACATTTCATCCCTCATTTGAAGGTATTAATATTCTCAGACTGGTGATGCGTACATACTATTGCTTTCTGAACTCATTGGTTGCATTGCACAATAAAAAATTATGTTCATCTTCACCTGAGTTCATAGATTGGGCTTTATTTTAGAGCACCTGCTTTCATTAAAGTCTAAGCACATACAAGAAAACACAAATGCAGTTCCTGATATGCACTCTTGGATGGGAAAGGGGTTTTAACAAAATTTCTTTGTGTTGTCCTTCCAGCAGATACCATTTTGATGTTTCACAAGCTGTGAGGAAAGTAAATAACCTTCTAGGTGATGAACCAAAGAATACATTTTGTGAAATTTGTGGTCATTTAGTTGGGTTGGAATGAAATAGTCGTTGATGTTTCTTTCTTTTTTTCTTCCATTTTTTCACCCTTACCCAACCTGTGAAAGAGTCTGTTTCTTTCTTCCCTGCCCCACAGACCCATGGCTCCTAGGACCCAGAACTCCTGCACTATTGTTCCCTGCCTTAAGGATTGGGACTGGCCTGAGAACTCTGCCTTCATTTATCGCATTGTTTCTGTGGGAAAACACATTCCCACTTTCAGACAGCCAACGTGGGAATTAACTTTGGGGACTGTCTGTTCACCAGAAAAGAAAGCTCATTTCTTAGGAGCTGATGAGCTAAGCAGAGCTCATTAGCTTAGCTTCGTTTAGCCAGTATGATCTCATTAGCTAAAGTGGCAGCATAACACGCACACTCTCAACCACCTTACTGGGTCAGGGAGAATGAGAGGCGGCCAAGGAAGGTGGCTCGCGTGCTGCGGGGCTGCAGATCCTGGGCTCCTGCCAGACCAGCGCCAACCTGCGCCCAGACCGCTGCCCAGCACAAAGGCATAGCCTGAGGATGGTTCCCACTGGGCCTGCCTGTAAGTGCCAGGTGCCTGCCAAGGGCTTTCGTGCATTATCTTACTTAATCCTCACACAACCTCGACAGTAGGTACTGTTAAATCAGTCCCATTTTACAGATGAGAAAACAGATTAAGTCACAGATCATTAGAGCCTGTTGTCCATAAAAATCGTATTTGCTGAAAGTGGCAGGTGGATGTTTCTTTTTTTGGAGGGGGAAGTTGGTGTCCTTCTATACTAATTAGCAGTGCCATTATTCAATATTCTTTGCTTTCTTAAGACGCCCCAGTGCCGACAGAAGCCTTAGTAGGTATTGAGTTGGTTTATTGAGAGTCTTTCCCATTTCTCTCAAAAGCGCAGCTGTCTGACCCTCAGTTTTCTCCTCTAAAAATGGAATAACAGTAGCCTCTGGCAGTTTCCTAGCAGCGATTGGTGGAGAAAATGTTTCTGGAGCATTTAACACTGTGTTTAACTCACAGACACAGATGACTGGTTTTTAAATAAACTTTTAATTTTAGTATATTTTTAGATTTACAGAAAAATTGTGAAAATAAGTAACTTTTCAGTTTGCTTGTTCATATTTCGCCTCTTTTTCACATGCTCTTTAGACATTGATAGATTTTTCTCATCAGGAGTTAAGAGCTCATCAATGAATTCTTTATGCACTACTGGCATTTCAGGAAAAAAGATATATACAAGTAAATTAGAAGCGGTGGGTGAAAAAGACAATTCTCCCAAGTCAGTCCATGCAGTGCATTCTTATCCATACGCCTTCAGAGGTGGTGGAGTTCAAACTTGGAGTGAGAAGAGCAACAAAACTGAATCTCTTCTGTTTCATTTATTTATTTTCTTGGCTAATTGAAAAAATATATTCGAAGTAGCTCAGGAATATTTTATCCTAGAGTCTGAATCCAGAAATGTGAAACAAGGAGAGAAACCCATCTGGAAACATTTTTGCATCGCCAAGATCCCGTGCAAAACCTTCCCCAAGTAGGCTCAAAAATGTTGTTTTTTAATGTTCTTTCCTCATTTGGGGTGTGGAAATTTGGCCAGTAAACCTGACCAAGAGTCTATATAGATGATGGTAATGATTTAGAAAGTAGGTTGTGTTGTTAATAACTACACTACATATTTGCATAAGGAACTGAATTTTGAGCCACGATTTACTCAAATAGAAATGATTTTTTTTTATTATAACAGCCTAGCAGTGCTTTCACTTTACAAATGGGGCTGTGGTTCAGTGCTTAGACATAATGATCGACCTGAAAAATAAAGCACTGTACAAAGACATTTTATCATGATTTTGTAATAATTCAGTGTTATGAAGGTGGGCGTGGACTGCTACATGAAGATGAAGTCTTAGATGGGGTATCAGTTGAGAATTCTGGGTAATTACTCCCCAGCCCCATCCACACTCTGACCCCAATCTTTTCCTCTTTGTTCCCTTTTCTATTTGGAATATGCCACCCTTGGCATCATTTGTTGAGTTAAGCCTTGGCCTTTCGAGGGCACGCTCCTTTAAATATTAATTCCCAATGGGAGAGGTAATACATTGAGTTTGTATCATGCCAGCTCCAGAGTGTGTGTTAGCTTATCACTTTCTCACCAGGTCTGAGGCTCTAAATAGGAAGCTGCTTTGGGGGATGGTGAGGGATGGTGCAGAGATTAATTAGGGAGGGAAGGGCGCTGAGAGGTGTATAGGAAAGAGGAAGAAGGGGGAAAGGATTCCAGAGTCAAAGGGACCCATGTGTCTGTTTTGCCATTCCTGACCCTATGATGGGTCCCAGGTTTTGTTATAAGTGGGATCATGATTATCACATTGAGTTTATGATATTGGTAGACTAGGACATTGAATTCATATGCCTTTAGTTGAATATGATTTCAGAAAAAGTTAGCTCCAAGAGTTGGTTGGAATTTGACTTGCTGAGTGAGTGGAGGGCATGGCATATTCCCAGGCTCAGAAGGAATATCTGTTTAAGCCAGAAGTTCCCCAGCAGCATCCTGATTGCTCCATCACTAACTTATATGGTACTTTTGTGTAAACTTGAGAAAGTCATTCCTTCAAGGTGATTTATTTCCAGCTGTCAGGAAATTATCATTACATTAATATTTTTATTAAAACAAAGATATTTCTGTGCTGGAAAGTTATCAAAATAAAGATAGAATTCTATGATATCTGCAGTGTAAATAGTGCCTCTTAATTGTAATGCTTTTGTTCATTGGACGAACTGTGCAACTGGACATGTGGCCCTTCTCCATTTTTCTCCAGTCTTCCTCTTTCTCCATTTCTTTGGCAATGCTGAGTCCCCGCTGACCTAACAGCCTGAAGTGCAGAAAAGCCTGTGCCTGTCTGCAAGTCAGAAAGGGAGGCTGGGAGAAGGAAATACCTGCTGGTCAAATACCCAGGTGTCAGTCATTAATATATGTACTGGCTTTTCATTTAAGCACCATCATTCTCAAACCTTGGGTTAGAAATGCCCTGGATATATAATAATAGTTCCATAAGTGTAACAGGCACCCATTATGAGCCAGGAATTTGGATACATATCACTAATCCTTCCAACAAGTGGCCCTGCAATGCAGGCAGTTCCTGTGGCTCAGAGAGGGGGGGCAATTAGCTCAGAGACACCCATCTAATAAGTGGCAGAGCTAGGATGTGGGTTTAGACCATGGGGCTGCAGACCTGCTCTCATTCCTTGTCAGCTTCACTCCGCCTTCCCCACCCTGTGCCAACTCTCCAAGGCTGGGCTGCCCTGGGGTCCCACCTCTGGGACCAGGGTAGTGCCTTGCCTCCCCCTTTCCTGCATCGCCAGTGAGTACAGGTTGCATCCCAGAGGTGGTCTCTGGATAGGGAACCCTCCACCCTACAGTCATCACTTGGATAAAGGTCCCAGACATTTCATATTCTTCCTAGGTTTTGCTGGCCTGACTTCCCTTTGTTAAGCCAAAATTTATTGGATGCAGGAAAACTTCCCAGCAATCCCTTAGAAGGAAAACTAACTTGTAGTGTTCTTCTCATTAGGAAATTAAATTCTCCAGATAATTGTTTTAGACTGCCCAGACCAAGCCACTTTTCATCTGAGAACACAGTAGCTGTCTCAGCCCTAAAGTAAAAGCAAAAAAAAAAAAGGGTGAACTTTGGGGGCTTTGGCCGCATGATTATAATAAAATTGGTGTACTTTCATCCTCAAGAAAGGCAGACCTGCATGCTTATATGTTCATTTAATTCATCTGGTGGAACAAACACTTCTTGTTTGCCTGGCTCCGTGTTCCATATTTATTTCAGGTTGATTAGGATGGCATGTGAACTTAGAAGTAAATAAACTTTGATTGGGTGGGTCCCCTGGCTAAGTAAGCTCACCATCTGCTTCTCAGAAATCAAATAATCAGGATGCAGGCTGTTTTTATGTGAGTCCTATATGCTCTTGTAAGTATTGTCATGTTGCTACGAAATCTGAGAGTCTTTCCTCAAAAAATGATAAGAGCCAAACGTGGAACTAGGCCCAAGAAGGAGTCAGATATATGAATGATGTTAAATCTTTAAGAAGTCATTTCATTGGCAGCATCTGATATGTAGGGTATATGTCTGTTTTATACATCAATTTTAGCTAGGATTAGGTTTGCTGTGGATAATAGAAAACACACCAAATAACTGACTTAATCAAGATAAAAGTTTATTTTTCTCCCATGTAAAATGTCAGAGGTCGGCAGTGCAGGCTGGCCAGGCAGCTCTGTCCCACAAGTTCTACAGAGATCCGAGCTCCTTCCTCTCATCCTTTCCTTATTCATTGGGATGTGACCCTTGTTCCTGTGACCAAGGTGACAGCCAGAGCTACAGCTATTGCATCTGAGTTCCAGGCACCAGGATGGAAAAGAGAAGAAGAAGAAGAAGGGGCAAAGAGGAACCTCCAGCTGCCTCCTTTAGAGCTGCTCTGTGGCCTCCCCATGCATATCCCATTTGCTGGGTCCCTGGTCCTACCTGACTGCAAAGGCAATTGGGAAACGAGTCTGTTCTGAGCTTCTGTGTGCCCTGCTCAACCTCCTGTTACTGGGGAAGAAGAGGCAAACCGATGCTGAGGAACAACCAGTCTTCCTGCCTCTGGGTCCTGGGAAGTGGCTGTGTTGAATTCACAAGGTGGCAGTGGGTGGCACCTTCTGAAACTGGGCTGGGTGAGACATGAGGTGGGCCCTCTGTGGCATTAATGTGACAGCTCCTCAGTCATCTGTTTTTTTTTTTTTTTCATTCTTTTTCTTTTTTTAACATCTTTATTGGAGTGTAATTGCTTTACGATGTTGTTAGTTTCTGCTGTATAACAAAGTGAATCAGCTATATGTATACATATATCCCCATATCCCCTCTCTCTTGCGTCTCCCTCCCACCCTCCCTATCCCACCCCTCTAGGTGGTCACAAAACACCGAGCTGATCTCCCTGTGCTATGCAGCTGCTTCCCACTAGCTATCTATTTTACATTTGGTAGTGTATATACGTCAATGCTACTCTCTCCCTTCGTCCCAGCTTACCCTTCCCCCTCCCTGTGTCCTCAAGTCCATTCTCTACATCTGTGTCATTATTCCTGTCCTGCCCCTAGGTTCATCAGAACCTTTTTTTTTTTCAAAGTCCATATATATGTGTGTGTGTGTGTGTGTGTGTGTGTGTGTGTGTGTGTGTGTGTTAGCATATGGTATTTGTTTTTCTCTTTCTGACTTTTTTCACTCTGTATGACAGACTCTAGGTCCATTCACCTCACTACAAATAACTCAATTTCGTTTCTTTTTATGGCTGAGTAATATTCCACTGTATATATATGCCACATCTTCTTTATCCATTAATCTGTTGATGGACACTTAGGTTGCTTCCATGTCCAGGCTATTGTAAATAGTGCTGTAATGAACATTGTGGTACATGAATCTTTTTGAATTATGGTTTTCTCAGGATATATGCCCAGTAGTGGGATTGCTGGGTCGTATGGTAGTTCTATTTTTAGTTTTTTAAGGAACCTCCATACTGTTCTCCATAGTGGCTGTATCAATTTACATTACCACCAACAGTGCAAGAGGGTTCCTTTTTTTTTTTCTTTGCGGTACGCGGGCCTCTTACTGTTGTGCCCTCTCCCGTTGCGGAGCACAGGCTCTGGACGCGCAGTCTCAGTGGCCATGGCTCATGGGCCTAGCCGCTCCACGGCATGTGGGATCCTCCTGGACCGGGGCACGAACCCGTGTCTCCTGCATCGGCAGGTGGACTCCCAATCACTGCGCCACCAGGGAAACCCCTAAGCGTTCCTTTTTTTCTACACCCTCTCCAGCATTTATCATTTCTAGATTTTTTGATGATGGCCATTCTGACTGGTATGAAGTGATACCTCACTGTATTTAGATATGCATTTCTGTAATGATTAGTGATGTTGAGCATCCTTTCATGTGCTTGTTGGCAATCTGTATGTCTTCTTTGGAGAAATGTCTATTTAGGTCTTCTGCCCACTTTTTGATTGGGTTGTTTGTTTTTTGATACTGAGCTGCATGAGCTCCTTGTATATTTTGGAGAGTAATCCTTTGTCCATTGCTTCGTTTGCAAATATTATCTCTCATTCTGAGGGTTGTCATTTCGTCTTGTTTATGGTTTCCTTTGCTGTGCAAAAGCTTTGAAGTTTCATTAGGTCCCATTTGTTTATTTTTGTTTTTATTACCATTTCTCTAGGAGGTGGGTCAGAAAGGATCTTGCTGTGATTTATGTCAAAGAGTGTTCTTCCTATGTTTTCCTCTGAGACTTTTATAGTGTCTGGTCTAACATTTAGGTCTTTAACCCATTCTGAGTTTATTTTTCTGTATAGTGTTAGGAAGTGTTCTAATTTCATTCTTTTTCATGTAGCTGTCCAGTTTTCCCAGCACCACTTATTGAAGAGGCTGTCTTTTCTCCACTGTATATTCTTGCCTCCTATATCAAAAATAAAGTGACCATATGTACGTGGGTTTATCTCTGGGCTTTCTATCCTGTTCCATTGATCTGTATTTCTGTTTTGGTGCCAGTACCATATTGTCTTGATTACTGTAGCTTTGTAGTATAGTCTGAAGTCAGACAGCATGATTCCTCCAACTCCATTTTTCTTTCTCAAGATTGCTTTGGCTATTCAGGGTCTTTTGTGTTTCCATACAAATTGTGAAATTTCTTGTTCTGGTTCTGTGAAAAATGCCGTTGGTAGTTTGATAGGGATTGCATTGAATCTGTAGATTGCTTTGGGTAGTATAGTCATTTTCACAATATTGATTCTTCCAATCCAAGAACATGGTATATCTCTCCATCTGTTTGTATCATCTTTAATTTCTTTCATCAGTGTCTTATAGTTTTCTGCATACAGGTCTTTTGTCTCCTTAGGTAGGTTTATTCCTAGGTATTTTATTCTTTTTGTTGCAATAGTAAATGGGAGTGTTTCCTTAATTTCTCTTTCAGACTTTTCATCATTAGTGTATAGGAATGCAAGAGATTTCTGTGCATTAATTTTGTATCCTGCTACTTTACCAAATTCATTGATCTCTAGTAGTTTTCTGGTGGCATCTTTAGGATTCTCAATGTATAGGATCATGTCATCTGCAAACAGTGACAGTTTTACTTCTTTTCTGATTTGGATTCATTTTATTTCTTTTTCTTCTCTGATTGCTGTGGCTAAAACTTCCAAAATTATGTTGAATAATAGCAGTAAGAGTGGGCAACCTTGTCTTGTTCCTGATCTTAGACGAAATGGTTTCAGTTTTTCACCATTGAGAATGATGTTTGCTGTAGGTTTGTCATATATGGCCTTTATTATCTTGAGGTGGGTTTCCTCTATGCCTGCTTTCTGGAGAGTGTCATAAATGGGTGTTGAATTTTGTTGAAAGCTTTTTCTGCATCTTTTGAGATTATCATATGATTTTTATCGTTCAATTTGTTAATATGGTGTGTCACATTGATTGATTTGCATATATTGAAGGATCTTTGCATTCCTGTTATAAACCCCACTTGATCATGGTGTATGATCCTTTTAATGTGCTGTTGGATTCTGTTTGCTAGTATTTTGTTGAGGATTTTTGCATCTATGTTCATCAGTGATATTGGCTGGTAGTTTTCTTTCTTTGTGACATCTATGTCTGGTTTTGGTATCATGGTGATGGTGGCCTCATAGAGTGAGTTTGGGAGTGTTCCTCCCTCTGCTATATTTCAGAAGAGTTTGAGAAGGATAGGTGTTAGGCTTTCTCCAAATGTTTGATAGAATTCGCCTGTGAAAGCATCTGAGTCTGGGCTTTTGTTTGTTGGAAGATTTTTAATCACATTTTCAATTTCCGTGCTTGTGATTGGTCTGTTTATATTTTCTGTTTCTTCCTGGTTCAGTCTCGGAAGGTTGTGCTTTTCTAAGAATTTGTCCATTTCTTCCAGGTTGTCCATTTTATTGGCATAGAGTTGCTTGTAGTAATCTTTCATGATCCTTTGTATTTCTGCAGTGTCAGTTGTTATTTCTCCTTTTTCATTTCTAATTCTGTTGATTTGAGTCTTCTCCCTTTTCTTCTTGATGAGTCTGGCTAATGGTTTATCAATTTTGTTTATCTTCTCAAAGAACCAGCTTTTAGTTTTATTGATCTTTGCTATTGTTTCCTTCATTTCTTTTTCATTTATTTCTGATCTGATCTTTATGATTTCTTTCCTTCTGCTAATTTCGGGTTTTTTTGGTTCTTCTTTCTCTAATTGCTTTAGGTGTAAGCTAGGTTGTTTATTTGAGATTTTTCCTGTTTCTTAAGGTAGGATTGTATTGCTATAAACTTCCCTCTTAGAACTGCTTTTGCTACATCCCATAGGTTTTGGGTTATCATGTTTTCATTGTCATTTATTTCTAGGTATTTTTTGATTTCCTCTTTGATTTCTTCAGTAATCTCTTGGTTATTTAGTAGCGTATTGTTTAGCCTCCATGTGTTTGTATTTTTTACAGTTTTTTTCCCTGTAATTGATATCTAGTCTCGTAGCATTGTGGTCAGAAAAGATACTTGATACGATTTCAGTTTTCTTAAATTTACCAAGGCTTGATTTGTGACCCAAGATATGATCTGTCCTGGAGAATGTTCCATGAGCACTTGAGAAGAACATGTATTCTGTTGTTTTTGGATGGAATGTCCTATCTATCAATTAAGTCCATCTTGTTTAATGTATCATTTAAAGCTTGTGTTTCCTTATTTATTTTCATTTTGGATGATCTGTCCATTGGTGAAAGTGAGGTGTTAAAGTCCCCTGCTATGATTGTGTTACTGTCGATTTCCCCTTTTATGGCTGTTAGCGTTTGCCTTATGTACTGAGGTGCTCCTATGTTGGGTGCATAAATATTTACAGTTGTTATATCTTCTTCTTGGATTGATCCCTTGATCATTATGTAGTGTCCTTCTTTGTCTCTTGTAATAGTCTTTATTTTAAAGTCTATTTTTTCTGATATCAGAATTGCTACTCCAGCTTTCTTTTGATTTCCATTTGCATGGACTGTCTTTTTCCATCCCCTTATGTTCAGTCTGTATGTGTCCCTAAGTGTGAATTGGGTCTCTTGTAGACAGCATATATACGGGTCTTGTTTTTGTATCCATTCAGCCAGTCTATGTCTTTTGGTTGGAGCATTTAATCCATTTACATTTAAGGTGATGATGGGTATGTATGTTCCTATTACCATTATCTTAATTGTTTTGGGTTTGTTTTTGTAGGTCTTTTCCTTCTCTTGTGTTTCCTGCCTAGAGAAGTTCCTTTCATATTTGTTGTAAAGCTGGTTTAGTGGTGCTAACTTTTGCTTGTCCGTAAAGGTTTTAATTTCTCTGTCGAATCTGAATGAGATCTTTGCTGGGTAGAGCAATCTTGGTTGTAGGTTTTTGCCTTTCATCACTTTAAATATGTCCTGTCACACCCTTCTGGCTTGCCGAGTTTCTGCTGAAAGGTCAGCTGTTAACCTTTTGGGGATTCCCTGGTATGTTACTTGTTGCTTTTCCCTTGCTGCTTTTAATATTTTTTCTTTGTATTTAATTTTTGATAGTTTGATTAATATGTGCCTTGGCATGTTTCTCCTTGGATTTATCCTGTATGGGACTCTCTGTGCTTGCTGGACTTGACTGACTATTTCCTTTCCCACGTTAGGGAAGTTTTCAACTACAATCTCTTCAAATATTTTCTCAGACCGTTTCTTTTTCTCTTCTTCTGGGACCCCTACAATTTGAATGTTGGTGTGTTTAATGTTGTCCCAGAAGTCTCTGAGACTGTTCTCAATTCTTTTTATTCTTTTTTCTTTATTCTTCTCTGCGGTAGTTATTTCCACTATTTTATCTTCCAGGTCACTTATTCGTTCTCCTGCCTCAGTTATTCTGCTATTGATTCCTTCTAGAGAATTTTTAATTTCATTTATTGTGTTGTTCATCATTGTTTGTTTGCTCTTAATTCTTCTAGGTCCTTATTAAATGTTTCTTATATTTTCTCCATTGTATCTCCAAGATTTTGGATCATCTTTACTATCATTACTCTGAATTCTTTTCCAGGTAGACTGCCTATTTCCTCTTCATTTGTTTGGTCTGGTGGGTTTTTACCTTGCTCCTTCATCTGCTGTGTATTTCTCTGTCTTCTCATTTTGTTTAACTGACTGTGTTGGGGGTCTCCTTTTCACAGGCTGCAGGTTCATAGTTCCCGTTGTTTTTTGGTGTCTGTCCCCAGTGGGTGAGGTTGGTTCAGTGGCTTGTGTCAGCTTCCTGGTGGAGGGGACTGGTGCCTGTGTTCTGGTGGGTGGGGCTGGATCTTGTCCTTTTGGTGGGCAGTGCCGCATCCGGTGGTGTGTTTTGGAGTGTCAGTGAACTTAGTATGATTTTAGGCAGCCTCTCTGCTAATGGGTGGGTTGTGTTCCTGTCTTGCTAGTTGTTTGGCATGGCGTGTCCAGCACTGGAGCTTGCTGGCCGTTGGGTGGAGCTGGGTCTTAGCATTGAGATGGAGATCTCTGGGAGACCTCTCGCCAGTTGATATAACATGGGGCCGGGAGGTCTCTGGTGGACCAATGTCCTGAACTCGGCTCTCCCACCTCAGAGGCTCAGGCCTGACACCCGGCCGGAGCACCCAGACCCTGTCAGCCACATGGCATTCAGAGAACCTACCCCAAGGCCCAGCCAGGCATCTGGTTTTGGAAGCTCTGATTGGATCCCACCTTCCAGAGACCAGGCAGTAGCAGGTTACCCTCCACTGTGGTTGGTGCAGGAAACTGCTCCCCTTCGCTCTTCTCAGCAGAATCAGTGCAGGTCCTGTTCTCTGAGGTGACCTCTTCTCTTCCGGCGAGGCGTTTGAGGGGTGCCCAGCCACTCCTGTAGTAAATGCCTTCCTCCGTGGATGCTAAGCAGCTACGTAAGTCCAGCACTAGAGCACAGCAGGTGACAGAAGACACCGCGCCTCTGTCATGGAGCTCACATCGCACTGGGGAGGCTCCGGAATCCAGGGAGGTAAAGGAGCGAATGAATTGCCCTCAGCCTTCTCATTTCTTCCTTCTCTTCACCTCCACCATCATCCCATGAAAGCATTTCTCCGTGGTTCCCTGTTTCCTCTGAGGGCGCGGTGGCTGCCCCGTGGAGAGGGTTCCTCTCCTCCTGGCTGCTGTCCTGAGAGTCGCCAGTGCCTCCGTGGAGCAAGCCTGGCTTGTCAGCACTTCACTGGAGGCTTCTGTGTGTGGCCGGGAGACTGCCTGGCCTTAGGGCATCTGTTTTTCATTTCTGGTTTGGGGTCCTCTAGATCCCAAATGTCAGCCAAACTGCACTCAAGGAATATGTTGTGCTTCCTTTGTAATCACCTTCCACTGAAGGTGGGAAAACAAGTAAGGGTAGGACGTGCCACATCATTTTAGTGCTATTCAGACATGGTGATACTTACTTGTCTAGTAAAATTGGCTGGGTTTGTTACAATGCATTCAAAAAAATGATTTCTGAGTGAAAAAGTAAGAATTTATGTATAAAAGTTTGCAGACCTTCGAGCTAAAAACAATTTTAAAAAAGCCCTTATCACAAACCCAATTATGAGGCAGCGTAGAAAGAACAGGCTCTGGGGATTTCCCTGGCGGTCCAGTGGTTAAGACTTCGCCTTCCAGTGTGGGTTTGCCTACCTGCGGCTGTGGATTCGATCCCTGGCTGGGGAGCTAAGATCCCACATGCCTCATGGCCAAAAAAACAAAACATATAAAACAGAAACAATATTGTAACAAATTCAATAAAGACTTTACAAAAAAATGGTCCACTTTCAAATCAAAAAAGAAAAAGAACAGGCACTGAAGTAATAGCTAGTAAGGAAGTACTGCACCAGACGAGTCCATTTCTCTTGGAAGCGCTGTGTGGTGTGGCAGGTGAAGGAAGCAATGGGTGTAATGTTGTCTGCCTTTTAGCAAGATACTTGACTCCATCTTCAACATCATTAGCTAGGGAAATGGCCCAGGGCAGTGGCTCATACTCCACAGTTGATAAAGATTCCTGGGAAGAATTTTTTTTTTCCCTGTGTTTTCCACTTATATTTTTGTCCACTCCTGCTCAGTTTTCTTCAGAGATACTCCTTTTTCCAAGAGCAACTTAAATGTTTATGTCCTCTTAGATTCTGACTTGGCAATCCAGGTAAATTTCATTTTTATTTACCAAATATCTGCTTTCCCTCCTGGGAGAGGATTATACTTCTCGACCCCTCAGAAGTCAGAACTTGTGACTTGCTTTGACCATGCAAATGTGAGCAGAACTTTTTTTTTAAAATTAATTTTTATTGGACTGTAGTTGATTTACAGTGTTATGTTAGTTTCTGCTGTACAGTGAAGTGAATCAGTTATACATAGTTATATACAAAGTTATGGATACACATATATCCACTTTTTTTTAGATTCTTTTCCCATGTAGGTCATTACAGAGTACTGAGTGGAGTTCCCTGTGTTATACAGTAGGTCCTTATTAGTTATCTATTTTATATATAGTAGTGTGTATATGGGAAGCTTTTTAAAATGCCATCTTTTGGGTCCCACCTTAGACCTAGCGAATCAGAATCCTGGGGCTTGGGTTGGCATAGTGAGAGTAGTGATAAAACTCAGGAGATGCTATTTATTAAAAGCTATCAAAAATTATTTCCAAAGTCTCAAAATGTTATATACTGTATGATGCCATTTATACAGTATTCTTTTTTTTTTTTTGCGGTACGCGGGCCTCTCACTGTTGTGGCCTCTCCCGTTGCGGAGCACAGGCTCCGACGCGCAGGCTCAGTGGCCATGGCTCATGGGCTCAGCCGCTCCGCGGCATGTGGGATCTTCCCAGACCGGGTCACGAACCCGTGTCCCCTGCATCGGCAGGCAGACTCTCAACCACTGCACCACCCGGGAAGCCCACAGCTTTCTTAAAATGACAGCATTATAGAGATGAAGAGACAGGTGGTTAGGGATGGGGAGGAGACTGTGACTGTGAAGGGCAGCAGGACGAGTTCCTTTGTGTCTCCAGGACTGTTCTGTATCTTGATTAATCTGTACATGTGATAAAATGTCATAAAATTATATGCAAAGACACATGAAATAAACGAATGCATGCAAAAATGGCACAAACTGCGTAGAGTCTGTAGTCCAGTTCATAGTACTGTGCCGACCGCCTTCCTTTAGTTCTGTCAGATGTAACTATCGGGGCAGGTTGGGTGATGGGTACATTTTTACACAGAAAATAATATCTGAGAAAAGAAGGTTAAGGGAAACAAGAAGAGGAAGAAGAGAGAAATGAAGAGGTTGAGTACTATGCAGTATTTTTACAACTTCTTGTGAGTCTATAATTATTTCAGAATAAAAAGTTAAGAACTTTGCAGGTGCCTCTGATGTGCAACCCTGGTTTAGAGCCCACAGCCACCGGATGTGTGTGCCCTTGCTGGCTATGGGTGGATTAGTGTGGAAGTGCAGGGGGGGCACAGGCAGGAAGATTAGTCTTGGATCTGAAGTTTGTTGGATATGTTACCAGTTGCTGTGTAATGGAATACGCTTTGCAGTGGGAATTGTCTCAGCTTGGAGTGATCATGACCCTTGAAGTTCAGGTGAAAATGATGGTACAACTAAAGTGACTTAGGTCGACTGGAGAATGAAGGGTCATAAGAAGAAGAAGAGCTCGGAGTGGAAAGAGCCCAACTGGTTGGAATCCGAGCAGAGCCCCATGCAGCTCTGGGAGTCACTCTGAAGGACGGCCAGCCCTGCAGCCAGTCCAGTGAGCATGAAGACTTGCAAAGGGAGGTCCCTAGCAAAGGAAAAAGGGTATGGAATTGAGTCCTTTTTGCCCCAAAGGCTACAGACGTAACAGCTCCCAAATCTGTGTGTTTTAGAGCCCCAGTGGGTTAGCTGTTTGGGATTGTCACCAAAGTGAAAGAGATTAGATGACGCTTCTGAGAGACATTAAAGTGAGGCTTCAGGGAATAAAGTTTTAGAAGTGAAGTGAGAGTGAACGAGGGAGGGAGAGAATCCTCTTTTTTGGAAATGTTTAAAATGCCAAGAGCAGTGCCTCGTATAGAGTGAGACTCACTAAATCTTTGTAGAAGCAACGGTTATGGGGTCCTGCTGGGAGGGGAGGGGCAGCCCGATAATTGTCCTGCCTATAAGGTCGAGACTTCGTGTTCACTGCATCCAACCCCTGGACGACACCTCTCTAAAATACAGAGGTTTGCTCATGAGATGCTACCAAAGATCTGTGTGCAGAGAGAGAGCCGACGGACACCCCCTCTTCACATCCCAACATTTTTATCTCATGGGCGCTTACAGTTTCTCTGATTTGGTTTTACCAGTACTCAAAGGTATGATGTCACTGCCTTAGACACCTTGCCTCAGGAGGGGGAATTCTTATTTCATAGCTGTAAAATTACCTGAAAGAGCAGGCAATGTTCTTTCAGAATGATGTTTTTTAAAATTCTTTTTAAGGTATCTCTTTTAGGGCATTTTTTTTTCAAGTCAGAAAGCAGCCAAAACCTTCTCACATTCCGATACTTAGTGGGAAGGATGTGGGTGATGGAGAGCTTTCTACAATGCTTTTTCTGAAATGTCTTTTTCTGTCTCCGTGGAACCTCAAAACTCTTCTCTACCCCCAAATCATTCTTTTCCTTCTCCAGAAATGTTGTGCCTGTACTCAGGGTTCCACCAGTGGTGGTTTCTCATGGACGCTCCGCTTGCTGTGGGTCACAAGTTTTCTGTCTATTAAATGCCACCGTGTTCCTTGCCCTCAGGAAAGGCAAGGCCGTGCTGGCGGTGTGGAGGACACCGTGAAGGTGACCCGATGCATTTCCTTCTGTGCTTGTCTACTGTTCGTAGAAACTAATGCACCGCTCACATTGTAGTGTGGCAGGCAGATTAGGTTCCACTGTGACTCCCTGCCAGTGACTTGGGAACTTGCCCTCACTCAGTGACTGCCTTGCACGTTTGCTCAGTGTTCTGTGTAGATACCTGTGGCGCTGAGTAAAGGCATAAAGTCAACAGGAGGTGTTGGGTGTTGGTATTCTAGGAGCCTCCACAAGTACGCGTGTGCCGTTATTTGCAAGAGGCACTGGAAGTCAGCTGGCAACCAGAACAGGCAAGGTCCTTGCTCTCATGGGGCTTAGAGTTTGAGGGTTGTGTTAGTCTGCGTCCTTGGAGAAGCAGAGGCAAAGGGATCAAAAGTGTAAGGATTTTATTAGGGAAAATGCCCTAACGGGAGAAAATGAGGAAGGAGCCAGAAACATGGGAGAGTCTTTGGACCTGTAGGTCTGACCCCAGTGAAGGCAAGAGGGAGAGAGGCTTGCGTAGAAGCATCCTGTGTGGTCTAGGGAGGTTTGGCAAAGCTGTCGGAGAGGCTTTGAGTCAAAGTCAGAGGACAGGGGATGCCAGGTCTCCCAGGATGTGGTGTGTCTTAGTATTTTCGTTGCTCTTGGTCACTCACTGGACAGCGCCCTAGGAGCTGGGCCCCCGGCCTGCCCACACCCAGTTGGACTTCCAAGGGCAGCAGCTGGGGCTCTCCTCAGTCCAGTATGCTCCCTGTGTGGGAAGTGCCTTCTCAAGGCTGCCATGGGACAGGTAGATATTAATGAAAAAAAAAACACATGAAAAAATGTAAAATTAGAGCTGCAGTGAACTCCAGCAAAAGCCAAGCACACAGTGTTAGTTAGAAGCATCCAGTGTTAGGAGAGTGCCCTGGGTCTATCTAACCTGTGGGGGTGGGGTGGGGGAGGAATGGGGGATGGGGAGAGCGGGCGGGGCCAGGGCAGGCTTCCCCCAGGGAGCTGAGGTCTGAAGAATGCAGAGGTGTTAACTAGGAAAACTGGGGAGGGAGGAGCCCTCTCCTTGTGGCACTTTGCAACGATGACTCTGGTCTAAGTGTGGGAGCTGATTAGAGGAGAGGAGTGGGGAGGGGGTGGGAGAGAGAATTAGGAGGCTGTCGAGGAAAACCAGGTGGGCATGGACCAGGTGGGGCAGAGGAGATGGAGAGGGGTGATGACCTCTTGGAGAAGGGAGAGTGGACTGTGCTGAGATTGGATATGGGGCTGGGGGTCAGGGGCGACTCCCAGGTTGTGGCTTTGCAGCACTGGGTGGACAGTGGCGGTGGTAGGGGCCGGGAGAGGGAGAGAAGGGGAGAGCACACATGAGAGAGAGCAAGCATTTGGACCTGTCGAGCTTGAGATGCTTTTGTCTAACCTGTGAGTTATCTGTGTCTTGCAGGAAGTGATGCATCTGAGGAGAGAGTTTCAAATGTGGGCGAGGCCCCCTGGGATGTGAGAGGTTGAGCAGAGGAGGATGTCGCAGATACTGAGAAGTGGCAGAGAGGCAGGCGGAGGGGAAGGCGGGGCTGCTGTAGGACACGGATGGGGGAAGGGAATGTTTCGAGGAGGGGTGGTCAGCAGAACTGAGCGCTGTGCTGGAAAGGACTGCCGGCTTGGATAGCATGGCGGTGACCTTCATAAGGGCTGTTTTGGTGGAACAAGCATGGGGATACTAGATTGGAGTGGGCTGAGGAATTAGTGGGAGCAACCAACTCTTTAAGAGTTTGGCCATGAAGGGAGGAATAGCAATAGGTCCGCAGCTGGAAGGGGGATGAGGCTGAGAGGCTTTTTTTGGGCGGGGGGGTGGGGTGAAGTAGAAAAGAATAGCTTTATTTCTTTGCCAGGCAAAGGGGGCCACAGCAGGCTCATGCCCTCAAAACTGTGTTCCAACACGGAGGGGGTAGTGAGGAGTCTTATAGTAATGGTTCAAAGAGGTGGGCGTGATCAGCTGGCGGACATTTCTTCTGATTGGTTGGTGGGGAGGTAAGTGGGAGTCAGCATCATCAGCCTTCTGGTTCCAGCCGGTCTGGGGTCTGCGTGCTTGTGGGCAGCATGCAGTTAACTTCTCCCACCTGGCAGGGGTTTCAGTATGATTTTAGATGCTATCTGGTCCAAGATAGTCTCCCAACCAGGTGTTAGTGCCCAAAAAGTTCTCGCAAAGAAACGGCACAGAAGACGTCCCCAGTGGTGTTGACGGTGGAGTTGGTCTAGCTGTAAGTTGGGAATAAACGGTCAGCACCTGGTTTCAGGACTTGATGAAGCTCAGCTTCTTGATGTCTCATCGCAGAACAAATTCAGTGAGAGACAGAGTGATAGGTAAGAAGTGGATTTATTTAAAGAGAAATACACTCCACAGAGTGTGGGCCATCTCAGAAGGTGAGAAAGGCCTTTTTTGTTTTTTTTCTTTTTTAAACAGTAGAGACTGAAGTACATTTACAAGGATCCAGTTGACTCTGAGCAAGAGTCGTTTTATTTGGCACTGCGGGGTTCCTGAGAGGACAGGGGTGGGGTGGGGCCCGAAGCCCAGGTGGAGGGCTTGGCCTTGGGAAGAGGGACACTTCTCCGTGTAGCCAGAGCAGACTCGGGGAAAGACAGATTCCAAATATGGAGCTGACAGTGTTCAAAGGTTTACTTTAAAATTCCCGTGACGTTCTCATATGCCCTCTCTGACCTGGTCCATTTACCTTGGACTTTAGCCTGAATGATGATAACAGTGTTTCATATTTAGTGCATAGACCCAACTGCGTATGAGGAAATGATCCTGTGCTTTTTGGGGCAGTATTTCCTGCAGCTTTTAACATCGGTGAGGATGCATTGGACAAAATTAAACTCTACAGCTATACCTTTAAATACTAAATGTTAATAGTGTTAACCAAGGAAAGGGGAGTAAAAAAAGAAGGAGAAGGAAAGGAATGTGGTGGACCATTTCGGACTGACCAGAACAGAGAGCATAAACACGCATACAGACATCCACTTTCACCCAGTTGTTCTTCTGCCCACCAGCCTGGTTTCAGGTGGTGGGGTGGGGGTCACTGTTGAGCTTTTTTTTTTTAATTATTATTTTTAAAATTTATTTATTTTATTTATTTATTTTTGGCTGCGTTGGGTCTTTGTTGCTGCGTGCCGACTTTCTCTAGTTGCAGCGAGCCGGGGCTACTCTTCGTTGCGGTGCGCGGGCTTCTCATTGCTGTGGCTTCTCTTGTAGCGGAGCACGGGCTCTAGGCATGTGTGCTCAGTAGTTGTGGCTCGTGGGCTCAGTAGTTGTGGCACCACGGGCTTAGTTGCTCCGGGGCATGTGGGATCTTCCTGGACCAGGGCTCGAACCCATGTCCCCTGCATTGGCAGGCGGATTCTTAACCACTGCGCCACCAGGGAAGCCCCACTGTTGAGCTTGAAATGAACCTGAGGCTGAGGCTGAATTGCCCTTATACCTGCCGGAAGCTTCTGTGGTGAATCAATTCTGTGTGGGTTCTGCAGAGAGGCATCCAGGCACCCCCACCTGCCTTGGGTGAGGGCCTTCTTTGTGGAAACTGAGCTGCTTGTCTTGTTTGCCTGGGCTGACTTGACTGTGAGGAAAAGTCATCACCTGGGATAGAAACTTCAACCACCTTGATCAGCCCATCGATTTCCAGGAACCAAAGACCTGGGCTTGTTAACGTGACAGAACTCTGAGCTATGCTTCTTGTCCTTCTTTCAAAAGTAAAGGAGTATGATAATCTCTAGTTGCATCCATGTTGCTGCAAGACAGAAACAGATGCAGCCATAGTAGAGAACAGACTTGTGGTTCCCAAGGGGGATGGGGGGAGGGAAAGGGATGGACTGGGAGTTTGGGGTTAGTAGATGCAAACTATTACATTTAGAATGGATAAACAACAAGGTCCTTCTGTATAGCACAGGGAACTATATCCAACCTCCTTGGATAAACCATAATGGAAAAGAATATGAAAAGGAGTATATATACGTGTATAACTGAGTCACTGCTGTACAGCAGAAATTAGTACAACATTGCAAATCAACTATACTTCAATTAAAAAAAAAGTAAGCGAGCAGGTCTAGAGATTGCTTCGTAAGTTGGGACATCAGGCACTGGGCAGGGAGCATTGAGTGTTTGGCCTGTTTCTCTAAGAATAAAACCTAAAGTGACTTCAGACACTTGAGAGATCACTGGGTTCCAGTCCTGGCCCTGTCGCTGCCCACCTGTGTGCCCGTGGCCAGCTCCCTTTCCCTCTCTGGGCTTTGCTTTCTTGATCTGTAAAATGCTTGAATGGCCTCTACTATTGTCAAAACAATTTATTGATATTGCCTGTTTATCAAAGAGCTTTGCAAGCAATAGGAAAGTATTAAAAAACCACCACTCTCAGGTGAATTGATAGAGGCAGAAAGGGAAGGGGAGTGGTAAATAAAGAATGAACAGACCCTTCCAACATGCTTATTGAATAAAGAATGGTAACTGGGTCATATTAAGGCTTTTATGGAACAGGTGGGATATGCTTCATGAGAGAAAACTTAGCAGAAAAGAACTTGCCAGAAATCTGATGTCCATTTTTTAAAATCCTGGATGGCTTTAGAAGGATGGAGTAAAAGCTGGTGGCCAAAAGGACTCCAAGGGAGGTATAATTTTCTAACCTGAAAAATACCAAAGACAAGGTATTCAGTCCCTTGTTGATTCCGATGGCATGGCAGGACAGGAGGGAGCCCTGGGTTTCAGGGAGCTTGCCTCTGTGGTTCATGAAGCCGTGAGTGCAGGGTCTGAAATTCTAGGCCTCATCAAAGTGGATGACATTGTGGTTAAAAAAAAGAAATTGCATTTTGCTATTTCCTTTCACTCTTCAATTCCTCTTCCCCTCTTTAACATTCAAATCAGTCTTGTTTCCTTGGGAGATTTTTTTCTTTTGCAGGCACACATTTTCAACTTTTCAAAACTGTTTATTTTTTCGGATCACTGAAAGGTACTGTGAGGAGGCAGGTCAGCTCTTTGTACAGTGAACCTATATAAAGCCGTAAAGTAGGTCACGCTTGTATATAGGGTACAGCTCTGCCTGCCTCTTCTCCGCTATGGGAGTAATTGTTTCAGAAGGACCCACGTGGTGTTCTTAAGGGTTGTTCCTTCTATTCCTAAAGATCCTATACATTAAATAATTTCACTTCGATGGGAGATGGTGTGGTAGGAAAGGGGAGGGGTTTGGGGGAAAGATGCCTTTCGGCTTTCAAAAGAGCTTCCTTAAGGCCCACGCACCATTCTTCGACGACGGCTAGAGAAACAGCTCTTGCCAGCCAGGATTTTAAGTATAAAACCAATGAAAGAAAAACCAAAAACTGTTGAAGAGGTCACACTGCTTTGGAGGGCTGAGACCAGAGCTCTGCAGGAAGATGCACGTGTTATATACCCTTCAGTGTGGCTGGACAGTGAGTCGGTTACTTTCATGTGGCCAGGACCATCTGTTTAAGGAATCTTTAGACTGAGCTTCCTGTTGATGTGATGGACCTGCTGGCTGAAATGGGATAGTTGACCCCAACTGGATGAGCTTCAAGCCTATTCAGATGAGTTTATTCAGTGGGCAGCTGTCATTATCTTCATTATTACCTTTACTACTACTACCATCACCCCCGGGACCAACTGTGAACAATATGTGATTACTTCCGTCTGGCACATGAGGACACCCTGGCACAGCGTCACCAAGGAGCTCATCCAGAGTCACTTGGGCTTGTGAGGGGTGGGCTCAGAATCTGTCGCAGATTTGTCTCTCTGCAAAGTGCCAGACACCGTGCCAGGTTCCAGGGACACCCCAGGGAACAGGACAAGCCCTGGCCCCCAGTGGAGCCGTGCGGTGGTCGAGGAGGGGAGGGAGGTGCAGACAAAGGAACAGTGCAGAACTAGAGAGAGCTAGACTGGAGATGGGGGCGGGGAGAGGCTCCTGGGAGAAGGTGACGCCCAGGGAAAGGCATGCGGTCAGAGGAGAGAGGGAAATTCTCATGAGAAAGCTGATGAGGAAGCTTCAGTCAGGAAAGCTGCCTGCACAGTGGAGACCAGAGCCCCCCGCCCCGCTGACTGTTACTATGCATTGGGGCAGGGCTACTTTTCGTGGTGGTGAGCTGAGCCACAGTTTCTTTATAATAACTCCACTGGAGCATAATTCAAAATTGGTATCTGTGCCGAGTAAAGGTAGTTATAAGTGCCCCATATATAAGCTGGGCTCTAAGAGTGAATATGGAAAACCAAGTAAAACCTGGATTGTCTTAACATTAGTATTGTAGGCCACTCGCGTTTCTCGGAGGGTAACGGTGGTGTGGATCATTGATAAAAGTTATATTTGGCTTTGGACTTTGTGGGCATTTGGACTGTATCTTTTAAGTTCTATTTTGCGTAGGCTATGTGAAAATTAGTTCATAGTTCCCTGATTCATACTGACAGCAGGTAGCTAGAAAGATTATAAGGTTTTTGAGGACAGGTAGTAAAAGGGCTAAAAAAAAATGAACATTTTTCTGCGGCTAACCTTAGAATGCGTGCGTAACGTCTGATTTGGATGAACTTCTAGGCACTGATTTTTTATATGTATATTTTCCATGTGAATTTCTGTGGATTGATTGAGTCCTTCGGTCTTTTTGAAAGCACTTTTCATCTTAATTTAAGAAATTATGAGTAGTACCTGCTATGGTAAAAAATTCAAACAACCCAGAGGCTATCAAATGAAAACTAGTTCACCTTGCCTTTGCTGCTTCTCCCCCGTTTGTAACCATTAGCAGTTTTATAGTGTCCTTCCAGAAATGTGCGTGCAAGTGTGTGTACGTGTGTGCACGTATGTAAAAGCATATGTGTATGTATGTATATACATATATATATACTGTGCAAATGAGATCATACCATATATACTGTTCTGTACCTTGTTTTTTGTCAACTAATATATTTTGGGTATCTTTCCCCTCACCATTTATAGAGCCCCTCTCTCTTTTTAGGGGCTGCATAGCGTTCTCTAGTAGGGATAGACCATAATTTACTTAGCCAGAAAGGACTTCTAGGTTTCCAAGTTTTTAAAGCTATTATTAACTAGGCTGTAGTAAACATTCTTGTACATACACATTGGCACATAGGTGTGACTTTATCGATACGACTGTATCAGATGACTCCAGCTGCAAGTTACAGAAAATGATGCCTTGCATTGGCTTATGTGATAAAGAAATCTGTTATCTCCACAAGAAGTCGAGGTCAGGCAGGCTCCAGGGCGTCTTTGTCCATAAGCTCTGTGATGTCTCAAGGGCGCAGGCTCTTTCCTCCTCTGCACTCACTTTCTGCGTGGTGCCAGGATAGCCACACTGATTCCAGGGGACACATCCAGGGGAGCGGTGAGACCGTCGATTCCGGCATGTCCTTCCCAGGGTGGGGAAGCCTTTCCTAGAAGATGCCTAGTCGGTCCCATTACCCATTCTTATACCGCTCACCAACCACAGGGAGAATGTATGTTGAGAGGTCAACTTTCATACTCTCTGAAAGGATAAAGTCCCACAAGTGGGATTAGGGGTTCAGCAATTTTAATGCTAGACTTAAAATTTTGCAGTATATTCCCAAACTGCCTTATGAAGATGTGGCCCCAGTTTATACTTCCTTAGGCATAAATCAGGGTTAGGCAGTTGTTCAGGAAGTGATTTATAGATCCGAGAGTGTTGCACTTTGGTTTTTGTAGCGTGTCTATGAAACCTGACATGTTTTTATTTAACTGTTCATTATCAGGGGTGTGTGCCCTTTATCTAGAAAGGATGGCCAAAGCAGTAGGGAAAAATGACAGGTTAAAAACTGTAGGACAGGACATGTGGGTGGACAAGACTTGTTCATACTTCAAGGGCAGAAAGAGGCCTTTAAATTCTTGATATACGAAATACTCCATGACTTTGAGTGCCTTTTTACTGCACAATGAAAAACAGACTACTATGCCCGTCCTGCTCTCCTCCCCTCTCCCCATCTCCATTCAGTATTCCAGAAGCATTTTAGTGAGTTCTTCAAAGATATCCACTTTGAATAATTCACCAGGTGTATGTTTCTGTGCCAGTCAGAGCCCCACACATGTGGTCGAAGATAAGAGCACTGAATTGAGTAGGGGGTCCTGGGAGGGGGTGGGGGGATGCTTTAGTGATTAGATCACTATTGAGGACTTTGAGTGATTGAACTCTAAAATTCTAGGATGCCATACATAGTGTAGTCCTTGTGCTAAATTTAAAATGTTCTCAAGAGCTTGGAGCCCATTTTGTGGAGCTGCAGGCTTGGAATAGGCCTGGAAATTCAAGGGTTTCTTTGGTGTTGGGGTGGTGGGCTTCCCCGGTGGGCAAAAATAAGGAGCTTAAATTTTCTGGCTTCTTCCTCCTGGGTTGTCCCTCCAATTTTTGGTCTGTGATGACAGTGTGGTACATCTGTTACAGTTGATCAAGTGATCAACCTATTTTGATACATTATTATTAACTGAAGTACATAGTTTATATTATGGGTCACTCTTTCTGTTGAAGTGTTGTATGGGTTTTGACAAATGCATAATGTTCCAATGTTTGAGCACCTTCAATTTAGTATCAGTCTATCATCAGTGCTACTGGTATTGTAGAGCCTGGAATAGAAGTTAGGAAGACTTTGTACAAAGAACTTGGAGTCTAAAAAGTTTTCTATAAACTAAGGTACAAGTAAACTGCCCACTCAGTAGACTGTGAATTAATGGAATATTATGTGCTTTGAGGGCTTGATGGAAAAGTATTAAAAGAACAATAATAACTGACATTTGGGTTGTGTTTGACATAATTGTCTCATCTGACCATTCATTCATTCAGCATTTACTGAACCCCTTCTAGGTTTCAGGAGCCTTATAACAACTCTCAGGGGGAGGTAATGTATCTCCACCGTGGAGGTGAGAAAACGGATGAGCGCGAGGGGTAACTCGAACCCATGCGTCTGGTTCTCAGTACAGAGCCTTTTCCAGCAGGCCACACTGCAGCCTGGTGGGAAAAGCTGTTTTTCAGGCAGCTAGAGACCCTTCTCGGGATGCTCTTAGCTCAGCCTTCTTAATTAAAGGGATAACAGTAGCACAGGAGGGTGGGTTGAGGTTGGAACCTCAGAAAACTCTCCATGTTGTTAAGATGAATGTGGATATCCGTCCAAGCGTTACCGTCGGGGAAGCACTACAAACTATTTTTCTTTGCCAGACGTTTCCCATACCTGTCTAATGCATGTTCCAGGATTTTTATTTTTAAACTGCATCTCCGTTTCTGGATTTTGCACCTCCATCCCACCCATCCCAGATTTAAATGAATAGTAGGAGGCCAGTTCACCCTTGCGGAGTTAATCTCACCTAGCCTCTGGTGTCATGTTACCCAGGGAGGCAATTAGACCTGACTATATGGTGGGAAGATGTTCAGTGGAAGGTTACTAGTCTTAATAAAACCCAAGTTAATTAAAGACTTCTCATGGCTCATTATTATTTGAGCATACTATGTGGTCTATTTTCATTTAATGATTTTTAAAGTTGTTTCATGTTTTTAAGATTCCCCCCACCCCCCATTATCAGAGAGGGCAGGATAAACTATTCATGGTAACCAGGAAGAGGAAAAGATAGTAATAGTATGTATAAGGCATTTCATAGACCTATTCAGTGCTTTCTTGTATTTTTATTTTGTATTCTTTTATTTTGTACCTTTTTTAGTCCCTCTTTTGCACATTTCCTTGTAAAACAGAGTAGCTCTTTCCATAATCTGACTACCCTGGTGGCCTTTTGTACGCAGGAGCACGGATCTGTGTACTTTTAGGAAAAACACATTTAAATGTGTGCACTGTGTACTTACTTCACCTCCCTCTTTTTAAAAAGCAGTTAATTTACTTTCTTATGCATTCCTCTTTTCCGTTGATAAGGAAATGTTTTTCAAGGCCAAACAACTAGGCTATGAGATTATGTGTGTGTCAAGAGGCACACATACCTTCCCTCAAGGCAGCTGGTACTTGAGTGGGTAGAATTGATTGCCATTGACATTCCTTAGCTTAATAAGGTCCTGGAAATGGCATTGGCCTTGAACTCTACTGACCTCTCCTGTGACTGTAGGCCTTAGTTTTTCTACCTCAAAAACGGGTCAAATGAAGCCAGCTGACAGGAATGGTTTCTAATGAAGGAACTGACACTGATAATTAAGTGTTGGAGACTTTTTATTTTACATGCAGGAGGACTTTTGAAATTCCATTTCCTTTATTTAGAATTTGTGATAATTCATACGGGGCCTGGGAAGACTGAGACATTTCATTTTTTTGTAGATTGTAAATGAAATAGGACAAACATGATCCATAGGGAAGTATAGGAAATAGTTAAAAGAGCAAACTGGTTTTCAAACTCCTGAAGTTTGCTTACCCTCTGAAATTGAACGTAATAAGCCTGATTGTATTTTTTAAATACATAATTAAAGCTTCCCTTTTATTTAATTCAAATGGGTGAGGCTTTACTGAGTATTGCAGGGTTCCCTGGATATGATTCTTTTTAGCACATATAACATCTAGGTTAGATTGGGATGGAGTATTCTGACTTTTAAATATTGGTGGACGTCTGAAGAGACTTTAAAGCATTCACTTGTTATGTCTGAGGTTCTTTGACATAGGATAGTGGCAAAGTCTCCGTTTTGTAAATCAGGAGAATGACTTCCAATCTGCAGGTTAACTTTTGAGAAATACAGCTTCTAAGTTGCTGAGCCTGTCTAAACTCTAGGTATTCCGAGTGCCGTCTGTGGATTTGCAGGATGGCATCACCTAGGAGCTCATTAGAAATGCAGAGTCTCAGGCCCCACCCTGACGTGCAGACTCGAAATCTGCGCTTACTAAGACCCCCAGCAATCTGCGTGCAGGTCCAGCAATCTCCATGGAGGTCAAGTTTCAGAGCGCCAGCCCAGGCACCTCGAGCCCAACCTGGCAGACCTTTGAGGTAAGCTGGGTCTGAACTTGTCCCATCCAAGGCACTGCCTTCTTTCACCTGAGTTTTAACAGACACATGTCTTTTGCTGAAAACAAATCCACTTCTTCATATCAAACAACACATTCACTGAAATAATTTCTGTAGATGTTTGAGAGGCAACCACTGTGTGATATATTTAAACTCACTTTGTTCTGCTGAAAATATGTTGTAAAGAGTTCTGAACAGGGGAAAAAAGCAAACCTTCAAGGGAGACTGCCGCTGACAGAATGACAGACCGTGGAGGTGAGGATTTTTGTTGAACATTAAGGATTTATCTGTTTATTAGGTAGGAAGGGTAAAGATATGGTGGAGATGTTATCCAGCCCCAGCGAAAGTAAACATTGAGTCCAACGAGGTCAAACTGAAGCATAATCACTGCCCTATTTTTTTCTAGCACAATTTTGAATTACAAGGGAAAAGAAAAGGCAGACAGGGAAAGAACAGGGTGAGCAGCCTTTCTGAGGCTGACCCATTCTGTCCACCCAAGATCTGTGCCGAGCACCTAATTAACAGAGTCAGAAAGCAAAACTGGTGCTTTATTTCTGCTGTGGACAAACAGCTAGTTACAAAGCCTTTATGCAGGACCTTGTTAAATCTGTTCTAGGCCCAAGGCCCAGAAATACCACCACAAGCAGCGATTTTTAGTAAAGAGGGGATATATTTGTAGGAGATTTGATTAATTATTAAATATGCAAACCCTAAACCAGTAGTCATCATTGGCCATCTCTTGTGAACCTCCCTGTCCAGTCCATCACCATGTCCTGTGAATTTCTCCAAGTAAATATCTGTCACATACACCCTTTCTCTGCATTTCACGGGCCCAGGCCCAGCTTTCTTCAGCTCTCGCTGGGACCACTGCAAAGTCTAGCTCACCCCCTTCTGTCCCCACCAACCCCATCCACTTCACTCTTTAAGGTCTAGCCACACTATAGCTAGAGGGATCTTTTCATATGAACTCTGAAATCACATTGTTCTTAATTTAAAAGAAGGCGCCATTATTTTTATCGGGATTACATTACATTTATAGATTGATGTAGGAAGAATCAACATAGTTGTGTTGTTGAATCTTCCTGTCCAGGAACAGACTTTTCAAGTCTTCTTTCGTGTCTTCCAGCTTAATTTACATTCTATTCATATGGATCTTGTCCAATTCTTGTTACATTTATTCTTAAGATTTGCACTCTGTTGTTCCTATTATAAATGGAGGCCTTTGCTTCCAGTACCTCTTCTAGCTGGTCATTGTTTGTCTACAATCAGGTTTTTGCTCCTGCCATCTTACTGAACTGTCTCATGGTTTGAATAGTTTCTTAATGGATTCTTCGGGGTTTTTAGCTGTATGAGAATATCACATGCAAATAGTGACAGTCTTACCTCTCTTTTCCTGATTTTTTAAATCTCTGATTTCTTTCTTCCACTCAGGTACGTTGGCCAGCTTCTCAGAGACCAGTGATAGTGGACATTCTGTCTTATTCCTGAGTATTGAAATGCTACTAGTGTTCCCATTCCAAATGCGGATTTTCAGGTCAAGATAGCTATATTTTATCATGTTAGGGAAGTATCCATTATTACTTCATTAATGAAGAATTTTTACAGGGTGGTTTTAAAAATTCTGACCTGATTATGTCACTCCCCTGCTTTTTATTGCTCTGAGGAGGAAACTATTCTCACCTGTGTCCCAAGGGCCTGGTGCCCCTCAGCCTCATCTAGCCAGATGCTTCTAGAGAATGCTTTGCCCCTTCCAAACTTAGGACCCTTGGACACCTGTTTCTTCTGCCCGTAAGGCTCACTGCTCTGCCTCTCTCACCCCAAATGTCTTTGCCTGAACCGCTCCTGTGATCTTTCTGAGCTCGTCTCAGTAGTCACTCTCCCAGGGAAGCCTCCTTGATTCCTCAGCCAGAGTGGTTGTCCCCCTAGTGCCCTGCCCCCTTCCTGGAGAGCCAGACAGAGTCAGGTCATGAGGTGCCTCGGGCGGTGAGTCCCAGGTGGCCAGACCAGGGGTAGAAGGTCAGGAGGAGGCCATCACGCGGGTTCACGTTCTAATGATGAGACCTGGGCGTCAGGTGATGGTCCCGGGGGTGGGAAGGAGGGAACAGACGTGAGAGACGCTGTGGAGGTAGGGGCTTACGGCTCGACCACTGAATGGAGGCAGAGGTGGGGACAGGAAAGGGACATCTAGGGGTGCCCTGAGGTCACGTCTTGCGTGATCTGATGCCATGCGCTGAGATGGGGATTGGACATTCATCCAGCAAGCATTTACGGAACGGCTTCGGTGTGCCAGGCGCTGTGCCAGGCTCTCAGTTTTCAATGTGACATGACGGACACGGAGCTGTGGACCTGCTGAGTTGGGGGGACCTGTAGGGCACCCGAGGTGGGGAGGAGTAAGGCGTGTCACTGGGTCTGTGGGTCTGGAGCTGGGGGGAGGGCTTGGCTGGGGAGTCATCTGCTGCGGGTTAGGATGGGGAGAACCCAAGGAGCATGTCAAAGAGCCAATCAGAGAAGTTTGGAGGAAAACAACTTTTCATGTGAGGGAGGAGCAGAGCCTGCAAAGGAGTCTGGAAGGAATGATGATGAGAGAAGAGGAAAACGAAGGGGATGGGGACCTGGGAACCAGGAGGAGGGCATTCCACGGAGCGGGAAGTGGAGCCCAGAGTCAAGTCCTACAGAGGGGCGAGCGAGGAAAGGGGCGGAAGGGTCACTGTGCTGGCAGCTGGGAGGTCACCGGTACCCTCAGCAAGAGCATTTTCAGTGGAAGTGGGGACGTCCTTGTAGGGGTGAAGAGTAACAGCTGGGGGCTGAGGGGTGGGGGGTGGGCGCTGCAGTTCCGACTCATCCGACGGCAGGAGGAGGCTCAGACCGCATCCCGAGGAGAAGGTAGCAGAGTCAGTGTGGAGGAAAAGCTGGAACAAGTGGGTGAAGGAGGGAAGAGCTGGACAGCAGGGGCCCCAGGGAGGATGCAGGGAGGGGAGGAAGGCGTCCAATGCAGGAGGTGGGGAGTATTAGCCTTGTCTGGGGAGGGCCACCCCTGCGCAGAGACAGGAGGAAAGGGAGACAGGAGAGAGGACGGTGGAAGGGCAGCTGAGGGTGTTCTCACCTCATGGCCCTGACTTTCTTGGTGTTGTCAGAGGCCAAGTGAGAAGAGCTGTGAGGGTTGAGGGTTCCACGTTTGGAAGTGTCCCTTAGTGAAATAGGGAGGGAATTTTCCAAAGGCATGGCAGGATTCCTGGGCCTCTGGGATTGGAGACTGTTCACGTTTTGGGGAATCTGCTCCCTGCTCTGGTTTTCCCCAGCAGGGGCTAGGAGCATGGAGCTGTGTAGATGGGGATGGTTGGCTCGATTCATTCAGGGATGGACTATTTAGCAGAGAAAATGCAGGACCGGGAGGCTGGAAAGCCAAAGACAATGGCTAGAGAGAAACCAAAGTGATGAAGCGTGTGGTCTGGGCCGGCAGAGGGAGGTGAGGAGAATAGAGGGGTCCACAGGGAGTGTGTATGTTGAGATATCAGAGAGCCGAATTGGAGTATACTTCAGAGAGAGCAGATGTGCCAGGGTTATTAATCCTGCAGGAGTGAGAACCAGAAATGTGATATGAAATTGACCCACCTCCCATTAGAATGTGGAAACATCTTTTTTTTTAAATTTATTTATTTCATTTATTTTATTTTTGGCTGCGTTGGGTCTTTGTTGCTGCGTGTGGGCTTTCTCTAGTTGCGGTGAGCAGGGGCTACTCTTCGTTGTGGTGCGCAGGCTTCTCTTTGCAGTGGCTTCTCCTGTTGCGGAGACGGGCTCTAGGCGCGCGGGCTTCAATAGTTGTGGCGCACGGGCTTAGTTGCTCCACGGGATGTGGGATCTTCCCGGACCAGGGCTCGAACCCGTGTCCCCTGCATTGGCAGGCGGATTCTTAACCACTGCACCACCAGGGAAGCCTGGAAACATCTTTTAATCAAGATCCTGTTTAACCTGTTATAGGCCCTGAGGACAACGCGTGGAGGGAGTGCTCTAGTCTTCCACCTTTTCTCAGTGATAGCATAAATGGTGAATCTAATAGGACACTGCCGGGAAGGGGGGAAATGTGATTAGAGGAATCCTGAGTTCTTTCCGGGGGCTTGCTCTGCCATTGATGTGCACCGTTTTCAGCGCCTTCCCAGGACAGCTGTTGGTAAGACTAAGAGACCTCTGCAAGGGTGATGTTCCAATGTGGCCAGACACTGAGAGAGCCACAGTGGGGTTGGCTTCTCCCCCCGTGTGGGCAGCAGCGCACAGAGCGGGAGGGGAGAGGGCTGCACGCCCACCACACAGCCCAGGCCTGCTCCCACTCTCTGGTGGGCCCGGCCTGGCCAGCTCTTCTGTGGTAGGAAGCTGCCAGGGAGAGTGGACTGGGTTTGCAGAGTAGGATAAAACCAGTGATCTGTGAACTGGTATCAGTCTAAAATTATCCTGTGAAAAGATAAGCTTTAATATGTGTCATTAGGTGGAATGACAAGTAATTGAGAGGGAAATTTCTCATTAAAAAAAAAACTCTCTGTACAAATCAGGCCTCTTACATAAAAGAAAAGGGTGGGGGGACTTTCTCAGCTGCTCTTTACAGCGGGACCCTGAAGCTGCGGGCCAGAGGTACCCAGTGGGTGAGCGCGGGGAGAGGCCCCTCTGCCTCGCTTGCCACCTTCAGCCCAGGCTTGCCCAGGAGGAGGACGGAGGGCAGGTCTGGTGCGTGTTCACTAGTGACCTTCCCGTCGGTGCTGGGTGCTTCCTGAGGTTAATCATAGCACCTTTTAGTCATTTGTTCTGGCAAATGTTCTGTGTGTCTCCCTACATCAAGTCTCATCTCCTGACCTTAGTTGTGTCCTGACCTTGGTTGGGTCTCAACAGTCAGAGGTCTCCACGCCCAGCACTTGTTTTCCAGGAGCTGTTATTCATTGTTCTGGCCCCTGGCTTCCATTGTGCTCGAGTGACGTTCATAGTCGTGTACCTGGGTGACAGGAACAGTGAGTCACGGTTTCCCACGTCTGGTACCTTTAATTCCTTCCCTTCAAGGGGTGATGAGATTGTGTGTGTGTGCCTGAGAGCGGGGAGGGGAGAGGTGGGTGACAGCTTCAGTCGAATGACTGGAATCTAAATGAGTCTGAGTCATCTCACCCTGCGTGGATGGTGGTAGGCAGGGAAGGAATGGGCTGGGGTTGACTAAGACCTTGAGGAGGTTTCTGAGGCTGCCTTCCTTGGGTCTGGATAATGAACACCTAGACACTGCTATCAAGACTTCTGGGTCACATTTTTCCAACTGAGAAGTGGAATCCAAAACTGGGTCATGAAATCAATTTAATAAGTTGCTGGTCAGAATTAAGAATGGAATAGAATAGAATAGAATAGAAAAGGATAGAAAATAGAGGGACTTCCCTGGCAGTCCAGTGGTTAAGACTTCGCCTTCCAATGCAGGTGGTGTGGGTTCAATCCCTGGTCGGGGAGCTAAGATCCCACATGCCTCGGGGCCAAAAAACCAAAACATAAAACAGAAGCAATGTTGTAACAAATTCAATAAAGACTTTAGAAATGATCCACATCAAAAAAATCTTAAAAAAAAATACAGTACATCTCCTTTGGTAAAGGTTAAGTATTGTTTCGTAAAATTTTGTTTCAGTTGTGTGTGTGTGTGTGTGTGTGTGTGTGTGTGTGTGTGTGTGTGTGTGTTTTAGACTGTGATGTAAAAATGCATTTATTGCTATGGTTAATGGTCCCAAAAGTTTGAAAACCACTGCTCTAGATGAATTGTTGTTTTTAATGAGCTCTTTGGATAAGGATTGAGGATTATTTATTCATTTTTGTATTCCCCTGCCTCTAGCTATATGTAGCATATGTTAAGTACTTAGGTATTGATAGATGGCTATTTGTGGACAAAAGAAGGGAAGGAAAGAGAAGAAAAAGGAAGAAAGGATACAATGGAATATTACTCAGCCATAAAAAGGAACGAAATTGGGTCATTTGTAGAGACGGGGATGGATCTAGAGACTGTCATACAGAGTGAAGTAAGTCAGAAAGAGAAAAACAAATACCATATATTAATGCATGTATGTGGAACCTAGAAAAATGGTACAGATGAACCAGTTTGCAGGGCAGAAATTGAGACACAGATGTAGAGAACAAACGTATAGACACCAAGGGGGGGAAAGTGACAGGGGTGGTGGTGTGATGAATTGGGAGATTGGGATTGACATATATACACTATATGTATAAAATGGATAACTAATAAGAACCTGCTGTATAAAAAAATAAATAAAATAAAATTCAAAAAAAAAAAAAAAAGAAAAAGGAAGAAAGGAAGGAAGGGGAAGGAAAAAGGAGGAAAGGGAGAAAACTCTGATTTCATAGACCTGAAGGGCTGGAATAAGGCAGGTCGGGGGATCATACTTCATTCCTCAAGCTCATGCCAGGATGTCAGCAACCATCTCTCTTCTCCTCCTTTTTCAAAACAACTTCCTGAGTGATCTGGAAAGTGACTCAATGAAGACTCCATAAGGATGGGTAGGGTAAGCAGCTCCAAGCCAAACAGCCAAAGATCAGAATAGTAGAGGATCATCAGGGGCAAAGGAAGTGTCTGAGAAGATTCTCTTGCTGAGGGTGTATGTAATCTCTGCTGAAGAGATCTTGATTGGGGAATACAGTGTATTAAGTTCCTATTGCTGCTTTAACAAATTTCCACAAATGTAGCGGCTTAAAACAGCACACATTTATTATCTTACAGTTATAGAAGTCAGAAGTCCAAAATAGGTCTTACTGGGCTAAAATCAAGATGTCGGCAGGCTGCATTCCTCCTGGAACCCCTAAGGGAGAATCTTTTTCTTGCTTTTTCCAGAGTCTGGACGCTGCCACATTCCTTGGCTTGTGGCCCCTTCCTCTATTTTATTTGGCTGCATCAGGTCTTAGTTGCGGTGTGCGGGCTCTTTGTTATGGTGCGCAACCTTCTCTCTAGTTGTGATGTGCAGGCTCCAGAGCGTGTGGGCTCAGTAGTTGTGGCTCACAGGCTTAGTTGCCCCGCAGCAAGTGGGATTTTAGTTCCCCGACCAGGAATCGAACTGGTGTCCCCTGCATTGCAAGACCAATTCTTAACCACTGGACCACCAAGGAAGTCCCCCCTTCCTCTGTTTTCAAAGCCAGCAATATCAGACTGAGTCCTTCTCTTGCTGCCTTCTCTCTGGTTTTCTTTTCCAATTTTCTCTTCCACTTTAAAGGACCCAGAGGTTACATCTAGGATATAACTAGATGGGATAATCTCCCTATCAGCTGATTAGCAACCTTTATTCCATCTGCAATCTTAATCCCCCTTTGCCATGTAATCTAACATATTTACAGGTTCCAGGCATTAGGATGTTGACATGATCTTGTAGGGGCCAGCATTCTGCCTACCACATATGGTTCATTCTAAGATTGCCCATCATTGGTGGCCCCTGCCAAAGCTTTTGTATTTATGTGGAGTACAGTCAGGCTGGGCATATGTGCCATGAGCATCTCACGGATGTGATAAATAGTTCCATTCATACGGAGCAGGGTAGTTGTCCCAGGGGAAAGGCTGGTCTGACAGCTGGCTTGGCTGGGTTAATTGTACAGCCGGGTTGTGGGATGCTCTTGTGTGGTACTTTGCAAAGCTGTCATAGTATTGCTGATCTACTCAGTGAAGTTGATTGTAAATAGCAGCTCTCTTCATCTGGCTCACCTACTCCCATCTGCCAGATTGTGTGTGGAACACAGGGTGAAAGGGGTGTGAGTATGGGTAGTAGTAACTGAGTGCCTGCCTCAGGCTCTGAGCAGTGTTATTTGAATTTAATCTTCAGAACAGCTGTCTGAGGTTGGTGCCATTACTGTCCCTATTTAGAGAAGAGGCAAGCAAGGCTCAGGGGGACTAGTAATACATCCAGGAGATGACTCAGCTGGTCTCAGTGGCAGGGCCTGGGTTCCAGCCCTACAGTTCTCCTCTTGGGAACCACAGAGAGGGGAGATGAGTCCCAGGCTCCTAGCCCTGGACGGGAATGTTTCTTTGTTGGGTCAACTGTGTACTCAGGTTTCCCACCTCCACAGCGGGGATGATAGTACCAGCATCTATATCCAATGCAAGGTAGTGTGTCAGTGATGGGAAAGGGTGAAGGAGCTGCTCTGGGGATGAGAATTCTGTTTTGATGACTGAGGATCCGTGACCTTAGGAGATTTTATGGGGATTAAGGAGCAAGTTTCTACATTATTACTAGTATGGGTTATGTTGAAATCTCTTAACTGTGGAGGGTATCCAGGGTTACTTCACCTCCTTAGGAAATTTAGTCTGAACTGGTGGTCACAATAAACCAAACAAGTTACTTGACGTTTTCCCTTTGGCTTTTTTTTAAATTAATTTTTATTGGAGTATAGTTGCTTTACAAAGTTGTGTTAGTTTCTACTGTACAGCAAAGTGAATCAGCTATCCCTTTGGCTTTTTAAAGAAATATTCCTGGACTTCCCTGGTGGTCCAGTGGTTAAGAATGCAGGGAGCCTGGGTTCGATCCCTGGTCGGGGAACTAAGATCCTCCATGCCACATGGTGCAGCCAAAAAAAGAAAGAAAGAAAGAAAAGAAAAGAAATGTTCCTTTAATTTTTCGCCCTTGGACTCTTGGAAATGCTCAGCCAGTAACAATCTACTGAAAGGGCTCACAAGTTGGCTTTGTAGGAAGCCATGGGAAGAAGCAGAGTTCACTTGAAGTTTCTTTCTGTTTGTGGTGAAATTTGAGTTTGAGGCTTCTTGTGCTGTAATATGTTTGATTTTTAAAATAAATGGAAAACATTTCAGGCAAACAGAAGAACCTCGGCCTACTCATCTTTGTATCTCCAGTACTTGACAGAGTGGATGCTCGACAACTGTGTTGCATGAATAGTCCCATCATTCGTTCCTTTAATAATAAAATAGCATTTGAGCAAGAGGCTGTGGGGGACAGAAGAGGACAGGGTAGAGCCCTTACTTCGAGGAGCTTCCTGTCTTGCAGCTGTATTTGCCCAGTGCTTTTTCTAGGGATGTGAGTGGTTGCATAGAAGGTAGAAAGCTTAAGAAAGAGTTCATAAGTCAACTGAAATTTACCTGCGTTGCTGCTTTCCTGAACAATTTATTTTCTTTGTCTGGTAGCTTCTGGTGGTTTCTTGGATAATTTAATTTATTAAAAAAATATTTATTTATTTGGGCTGCGCTGGATCTTAGTTGTGGGATCTTCATTGTGGCATGTGGACTTCTTAGTTGTGGCATGCGGCCTTCTTAGTTGTGGCATGCGGACTCTTAGTTGCAGCATGCATGCGGGATCTAGTTCCCCGACCAGGGATCAGACCTGGGCCCCCTGTATTGGGAGCACAGAGTCCTACCCACTGGACCACCAGGGAAGTCCCTATAATTTAATTTAAATTTGACTTCCTGCGAGGTAGACTAAAAGGTGTTAAAATTGCATGGAGGCAGACCTATTTCGTACTAGAAATCTAACTAAAGCTATTTCCACGTGATTTTATGAATGGCAAAATGGCTTTCATGCCACTTAAGCCACTGACACGAGCCAAGTGTTTCAACCCATGGTGACTAATAAAGTAATGTAGAAAAATGTAGTAGGAAGAGCATCTTTTCCACGCTTCTTAAAGTTGCCATATACTCTTGACATTTAAGCATGTGCAGTTTCTCGGGACCATTTTCATGTTTTTGAATCCAGATGGTTGTTCCAAAAGGAGCACTGTCCCTGCTGATCAAGTGGGAAGTAAAGAAAAAGGTTTCCTTCTGCATTAAAATCCGCTTTGGAGGGCAGTCCTGCTGTTGTTGTCATGGGGCTGTAGCACCTCACCTCCAACATGCAGTGTGTCTGTTTCTAATGAAGATTTTAAATGGCCTGAGGTCACTTTTCTTTGAAAACCCTGTCATGTGCCTTAGCAGATGGCAAGCTTGCATTTGGGCACGAAATCTAGCACACTGCTGGCACGATCACTCTACTTCTTGAGACTTATTTGGGTAATAAGAATTTATAATTGAATTAAGTTGGCCCTTATATCTAATTATTTTAATTTCATGTGGGCACACGTTTGCAAGCGAAATGCCAAATACCATTGTGTGTCTTTCCTGAGCATGAAAAGAGGGTAGTTTTCTTTGAGTAATTATAGCCCCCTCTTTTTTTTTTTTTTTTTTTTTTTTGCGGTACGCGGACCTCTCACTGCTGTGGCCTCTCCCGTTGCGGAGCACAGGCTCCGGGCGCGCAGACTCAGCGGCCATGGCTCACGGGCCCAGCCACTCCACGGCATGTGGGATCTTCCCAGACCGGGCCACGAACCCGTGTCCCCTGCATCGGCAGGCGGACTCTCAACCACTGCGCCACCAGGGAAGCCCATAGCCCCCTCTTGAATAATGCTTTTTATTTGCCTAAATGCAGAAACTCATAGATGTTCTGTAAATAATGGAAGGAAGAGGTTGCAAAAGTAGTAACTAAGACAAAGCCAGAGACTTAGGGCTCTCAGAGGCTGGCCTGGGGTGAGATATTCGAGAACAGCTGTCTAACTACAGCTAACTTCTGGGCAAGCCACTTAACCTCCTCGGCACTATTTTGTCCGGGTTACAGTGCGGGGAGTGGACCCAGGGCCTCTTCGGCTCTAAAGACTCTCTAGTTGCATGACTGTGCTTCCAGGAAGGGCAGGTTTTGGTAACAGCAGCTGGGCAGAGTGGCGTGTGCAAAACGCGTGCACAGATGCACCCGCTCATGATTCAGAGCACAGCTGGTGGTCCTCAGTGACCTTGACAAGTGTCCCTTCAGAGGGAGACATTAACAAGCTGTGACATGACATGTGCTGTGAAAATGGAGGATGCTTTGATATCTTCCAGTTGGCCGGCTTGCATCTTTCCCGAGGGAGCACTGGACTTGTGGGTACAGGAAATAGCAGCGACTGGGGAAAAAGAAAAGGTCCCGCCCCTCCACGCTAGCACTTTGTTCCTGGCAATTGTATCAGTCTGTGACTGAGCCAAGTGCACGCATCGTAAATAGCTTCAGGCCCGTGTGATGCCAGAGACAGTGCCTGGGGATGCGGTTTTCAGCGCTGTCCGCAGATGTGCTAAAGGATTTTGGAAAAACCCGCCTCCGAGATTAGACAACCTCCAACAACAAAAAGAAACTAGGAAAGGAAAACAGTATTGTATCTAACATGTGATTATTTGCCGATAATTTAAAAGTAAGAGAGGCTAGCTTATGAAATGTATCTTTATATACGATAGCTTTGTTATTTTGAGTTCAGGGTCACGGAGCTGTTCTGATGCTCTGAATAGACTGAGGTGGGGGGAGTGTGGAGTCAGAGCATGGCTGATCCCCCCCGTTCCCCACCCCGCAAAGGCAGGCGAGGGCCCCCGGGAGCTGAGGCCTGCTTACGCTGGGCTGGCTGGTGTTTCATGTCAGCCTAAACCACGGCCAGAGTGGCCCTAGCGTTCCCCTTTCTTCTGTCCCGTAAGTCCCTGTGAAGACTTTATCTGATAAAATGATTTCAACTTGGTGCCACTTCCTGTTAGCTCCCTTTGTGATGCTCTTAGGTGCCCTTAAACATGGTATGTGGGTCACTGAAAGCACACTTCTATGAATCATTTAGGCTACAGTAATAGCTGCAATAGGGCTTTCTTTTACTATCCCCTGGGTACTTTCAAAATGGATCTTTCACCCAGTTTTATTCAGTTTATCAAATTTTGGTCCGTGTGGATCAGGCCACATGAAGATATACATTCAACAAGCTTTACATGATATAGGGAAGAGCCAGGTTACCAAAAAAAAAAGGGCTCCGGCCTCCTCCCTTCATTTATAGTTCCCTGGAGCCATGTGCTTGATGAAACTGGACCTGCTCCACAGCAGAGAGAATCCTTGTGACATGTTTCATAAGAGGCCTGCAGGGTTGGCTGCAGTCTTGGGAGAGCGGACCTACTCGGAGTTTCCATTCCTGGGCTGCCAGCAAAGCCTTTAGAGCATGAGCTTCCCGGGTTTCTCCAGAGGCTTATTTGTTTTGACCTTCACACAAAGACATAATGCAAGTCGTTCTGCATTATCACTGAGCAGAGGATCTCTGCCCTGGTGCTTGTAAAGTTCGTGCTCACCTGGGAAGGAGTTGCCGAATCAAGTCCTCCAGGTGGTCTATACATTTATCCCTCTTAATTCTCATACTGCTTTTAAGAACTTTACAGATGGGGGAGCTAAGGATCTGTAAAGTCACCTTAGGTAGCAAGAGGTAGGTCTAGGATGTGACTACATACCCCTTGTTCGTGGGAAGCTTGCCTCCTAATCCAGGGAGATTAGGTAAGTATGTAAATCGGGGAAGATGCTAGCGCATGTGGAGATGTGAGTGAGGGAGGGAGAGAAGGGGGTGTTTCAGAAGCTTTCACGGGGTAGGTGACATTGGGATGAACCGTGGGGAAAGGCAAGGGCCTAGACAGGTATGTGCTTTCTTGGCCAGTGTCTGACTCTGGCATTAGACCGTGAGCTCAGTAGGCAGTCCCCCTGCCCCATTCCTTTTTTCCGTCTCTGCGATGTATCCCAAGGGCCGGGTGGTGTGGCAGAGAGCCTGGCACACGCGGGTGTGCGGTCCATGTGTGAATGGGCAGTTGGCATGGATGTAGACGTGGAGGGTGTCTAAGGCAGGGAGAATAGCACAGGTGTGAAGAACGGGACAGAGTCTGGTTTATTCTTCCTGGTATCTTGGGCAAGGAGAGGGTACAAGGAGTATCCGATGAGGCAGGGCAAGGGCTAAAGTGTCTCTAGAGGCTGGTCCTCAGAGTCCTGCCAGGGGTTGGTTAGCAGTGGAAGAAATTCTCCGCTTCTTCCTTAGTCATCAAATGGAGATAATGAAGGACAACCTCTTGAGATTGTTTGGAAGATTAAGTAACACAAGATCTGACTCACAGTAAGGAATGTGCTTGACAGCAGTTCACTATTACTGCTGTTCTTAATTCACTAGCCATAGAGAAAGTGTTGCTTTCTTTGGGGAAGCGATGTGATTGGGGCTGAGCTTTTAGGTAAATAAATCTGGCAGCAGTAGGATGGTTTGGAGTAGAGGCAGAGACCCCACAGGGATGCAAAGATGAGTTACTAGGCACTGGAGTGGCCCGCCCAGGTGAGGAGTCATGAGAACTTGAACTGGGGGTTCTGGGAAGAATGTAGTGGTGGGTACAGGTGCCCGAGACCTCATGGAGGCTGAGTCTACAGGACTTGGTGACTCACTAAAGGAAAGGGCGAAGGTTGGAATCTGAGTCCCTAGGGGAATGACGATCTATTCATGGCAAGAGAGGAGCGAGGCAGGTTTGCTTTGGACAGGTGATGTGTTCCGTTTGGGTTGTGTTGGTTCCGTGGTGCCTGTGGACTTTGCAGATCTAGAAGTTCCAGCGAGTTAGTAGATGCCATTCTAGAACTCTGGAGGGAGGGTCGGGCAGGTGAGTCCACAGGGAAATCGCCTGCACAGAGCCAATGTGGGGGGGGTGCTGAGGACAGGTCTGAGCTCCTGAGAAGGGGCTGGAGTGGCAGGTGGCAGGGACGGGGGAGCAGAAGAGGCTGAGAAAGGGCAGAGGGATGTGGTTGTGCCTGTCACATGGTGACAACAACTGGCCCTGCGTATGTGGCCCCAACCGATGACCACTGGTCTTCCCAATGCAACCCAGGCCTTTCCCATAATTAGAGTGGCCTACGAGAGGGCTGGGGAGCCTGGGGCGCTGCATCGGGAACCCCACTAAGTGCCTTTTGCTGAAGGGTCATTGTTTTCTGGTCACACGAAGCTTTATACTGGACAGCACATTTTCACTTTCAGATGGCATCCACACAGACAATGCGGGACACCGAATTAGGCTAATGGATGTGTTCTTCCTTCCTTAAGGAGGCCACGTCCCCCCAAGAGGATACTTAGATTCTCTTTATAGAGGCGTTCTGTGCGCTGAGCAATGCTCACGGGCCTCCTGGACAGGCCTTCATTCTGTTCTCGCCCCAGCCTTGAATGGGTTTGTCTTTGCAGTGAGATTTAGGTTCTTAATATTTTTAAAAGGAGGTAATGAGCCCCCCTCCCAGAAAAATTCCTGTTTGTGCCTATATACAGTGCTTGGGTCAATCCAGTGGGCTCCTGGAGCCCCTGAAGACCCCAGTTTAAGAATCTTTCCCTTAAAGACTCAGTCTCAGCATTTCATTATCACTAGTAGAATGACCTTCTATGTCAGGGTAAGATACATTCAAATGTGCATTATTGTAGGCTACTGGCTCTTCTAGACAATTACAGAGTTGATTAAGGTGGGTAATAAATGTGTATATTGAAAACTGGGGAAACAGTCCTGTGAATGCTACGATTCATTCTTCCCCATATGAAATTACGGGGTCGCGTAGGCCAGATTTTTGCAGGAGAAGGAAAGCACAGGTTGACTGAATTAATAGACCTCAGTGTTTCTCTGGGATGGTACAGTAAAAAAAATACAGCCAGGTCTAATTTCTCTTTAGTTTATAAATTATTTGATTTTCTAAATAGGGATTAAGCTAGTTAAAAGTTATGTGTACTGAACTATTGTATAATTTTTATTAAAGTAAAATATATGTAACATAAAATTTACCATTTCAACCAGTTTAAAGTGTACAGTTCAGTGACATTAAGGATTGCATATAGTTTTGATTCTATTGTGAAAAATTTCTAAATCTTCAGAAAGATATGAGAAAGTGGAAAGAGTATAAGAACGTTATTTACCCGGAAAAAATAGACTTCTTGAACTGAATGCTAAGACGTCACAAATTTGGGCTTCCCTGGGCAAGAGGAAAGCAAGTAATTAAGATAAGAATGCTTATGGGAAGTTCTCAAAGATTCTAGAAATAGGATTAGTTTTTTTGTATGGAATGAATTTTTTTTTTTTTTTTTTTTTTTAACCAGAGGAGTAAGGAAATCTCTAAGGTAGCCAAGTGAAGAGCATTTTAGAGATGGTAGGATTAAAATCTGGGCTTTGAGTTGCATTTGGAAGTATGGAAAATCAGTGAAACTCTTGAAAACATATGTCAGCTGTAGAGAAATCTCTGTATTTTTCATCAGCTGAAGTAAACAAATTATCTTCACGTTTATCCACAGTACAGCACGATGCTAAAATCCCGTGTGAATTTGCAAATGTGAGGCTCACCACAGTAACATCTATATTAAACTTCACATTCTAACATTGTTAGTAAAAGATGCCTGTGCCTTTATGAAAGGCCTTTCTCAGGGAATAAAGTGATAGTTTCCCTTCTGCTCTACCACAGGATATTCCTCCCTTATCCCAGGCATTGTTTTTGAAATCCAAAAGTCTGGATGTCATATTAGAAGCAGCCAAAATATTGGTGTTGGTATCAGGAAGCTGGAATACTATTTCCAAAAGCAGTTTGAGCCAAAGTTATGGAATTTATGGATGTATTTGGCTCAGGGGGATAGTAGGGGATGCATTGGCCAAATATATTTTATAAGTGATAAATTCAAGATATTGTCCAGACGGTAGCGAGTTCCAGGAGCTGAATTCATCTAGAACTGGGCATTCATGCTGAGTTAGCTGCTTCACCTCTCAAAGAATCATATTGCCAACAGAGAGTCTTCACTGCAGTGAATTACGAGGGTCAGGGAGCACCCTATCACTTAGGGTTGGTACAGTTCCACATCTAAAGAAACGTTGTCATTCGCCCATTTAAGTGGAGCCATTTACACCTCTTATTTCCTGCTAAATTTTTCCTTTCTTCATTTGCAAAACATCTTAGGGCCCTTAAGAAAACGGCAACTACAATTGCAGAGCACTAGAAATTATTTTTAAGAATTTGTAGGAGATATGAGAAGATTTGTAAGATTGGAGAGGGACTGATTCTAAGGTATCTCTTTTTAAAAAGAAAAGGAGAACTCCCCATGGGTATTGATTTATGGTCTAACTTTACTGGGGAAGGCATCAAGTTACATAAGTAAGCCATCTGCACACGGGGGCCTGAGACTTACCACCCGGACTCCAGGAAGAGGTGAAGGTACCAGCCTAACCCGGTGTCTCCATAGGAGAGACACGTGGAGCTTCCCCACTCAGAAAATGCTCCTCACTGGACTAAGCCCTGCGGAAGGGACAGGAAAGTGAAAGCAGGATTCTTTCCTAGTCCCGCATAGAACCTACAAAAAGACAAAGTAGTAGTGCATGACCAGTAGAATAACGAAAGCTAAATCCCTTGGGATCCAACAGAGCCGTGTGGGAAGGGGAGTAGCAGCCATCTACTTGGGGTTCACGTGGTCCTTCTAGTTTTCAGAGAGGACAGAGGAGCAGTGGTCAGGAGCCCGAGCTCTCCATCCAGGCTTCCTGGGTTCAAATCCCAGGCCTACCACTTACCAGCTGTGTGACCTCAGGTGAACTGCGTACCTCAATGCAGATAAAAATAGGACACACCTAAGAGGGTTACTGAAGGATTAAATCAGGTAAAAAATGTGAAGTGCCCTGGTCACAGTGTGTAGCATGTAAATATTTGCTATAATTATAATTATTTTGTAACCTCATCATGTTCATCAAGAAATCCTGACTTCATGGGCTTACTTGGTGGCGCAGTGGTTGAGAGTCCGCCTGCCGATGCAGGGGACATGGGTTGGTGCCCCGGTCCGGGAAGGTCCCACATGCTGCAGAGCGGCTGGGCCCGTGAGCCATGGCCGCTGAGCCTGCGCGTCCGGAGCCTGTGCTCTGCAACGGAAGAGGCCACAACAGTGAGAGGCCTGTGTACCGCAAAAAAAAAAAGAAATCCTGACTTCCTACCTAAGGCCCCTGTTGCTAGGAGTGTGTTTAGCTTATTGATCTTCAGAGTTCAGGGGCTTCTTCCAGGGAACCTCTGCAAAGCTTGTGCCACGTGGATTGAGGGGCCTACAAGACTAGCTGTCACCCTGAGGGTTCTGAAATTTCAACACGAGTATTTATAGTGTTCACTCCCCCAAATGCCACATTTGCCAAATATTGGTTATTTTATTTCTTGAGGGATATTTCCTCATGCCTCAGATTTGCACAAAGGAAGAACTATCTGAGCAGGCAGTCTGCATCAGAGTAAGGGAGACGGTGCCCTTCTTTCTCCCTCTATCCCTCTCTGCACGCGGTGTGATGTGCTGGGTGAGCGAGAGTCTGGTTTCTAGCATTATCCTAATTGACAGATGTGTGACCCAGGGCAAGTTATCTAACTTCCCTAAGACTTAGTTTCCTTATCTGTGCAATGGGCTGATAATGATGTTAACCTCATAAAATGTGATGATTAAAAAAAGATGAAGCTTCTGTAAGAAGTTATCATTGGGGGAAACTGGGTGAAGAGTACACAGGACCTCCCTGGACTATTTTTGCAACTTCCTGTGAATCTATAATTATTTGGAAATAAAAAGTTTAAAAAAATAGAAAATCATGCAAAAAGCTTAGCATTGTTCTTGGTCCACAAGTGCTAAGAAATTTATTGAGTGTGCATATACATTTATCGAGTTCAGATGTACTCTGCTAAATATTTTCTACGTATTAACTCATTTCATCCTCAGGACATCCCTATGTGCAGGTCCTGGGGTTACCCCCATTTTGCAGATAGGGAATCTGAGTGAAGGGAAGAGTGGGCCACTTCCCCTGGACGACTTCCAAGGTTGCCCTGATGTGAGTGGTGGAGCTGGTGGTCGGCCGCGGAGCCCAGGCATCTGCCACTGTGCTGTGTGCCTCTCCCAGAGCCCCTCCTGTCTTCTGATGGTGGTGAAGCCCTCGATATCAGGAGCTGTGTGCACCTCTTTCGTTTGTAGTTCATGCAGGAGAAGAGAACACTTTTACATGACCTAGGATTTGAATGTGCACTCATGGCTAGTGATACTTAATATATTTTTGGTAACCTGGATGAAATAAAGGTGAGCATGTTTATAACATTTACATATAACACCATGGTGGATTTGTTAGTATTGTGAAAGATGAGAGTAGAGTTCAAAGTGGCCTTGAAAATTATGTATTAGAAATTCTTAATCAAAACAACAGAGGCTTGACCGAGACTAGTTCAAATACAACTGCTACATGGGATGGGGAGAGACTGGCACGGTCACAGATATGCTCTGAGAGGTCGGGCCATCTTGCTGGATGCCAATGAAGTACTGTGGGGTTTCCTTGAAACAAATGTACTCAGTATATTAATAGCAGCGTGACAAGGCCAGATCGGGGAGTTATCTTCCCTGTGGCCATTATCAGGCTCTTATCAGAATATTATGTTCGGTTTTGTTATTCAGTTTCAAAGGTGACATGAAATTGTCCAGAGCAGAGCAGTAAAAGTGATTGCGGAGGCTGTTGTAGCCATGGCAACGGGGAACCTAAAAGATGGTGACCCGCGGGCTTGCTCTTCCTCGAGGTGTGTGAGGGTTTCTTCTTTTCCAATTAGTGGCTTGAACTTTTCTTTAAAGAGCGTCTTATTGCTGAGTTACAGTCACCTTGAAGTTTGGGCTCAGAAAGAGCCTTCTTGTTTCTCAGCCGTTGACCAGGCTGTTCTGTGTGTAGAGGGCCTGGGTCGTCTTAGAGAGTCATCTCTAGTAGCCCCTGTGGTGTTCACCAATGCCCATGGTCATCGTCAGGTCTGATCACTATTATTATTATTGTCCCTGCTTTATAAATGTGGAAATGGGTTCTCAGGTGCACTCCAGATGGGCCTCCCTTCTCCACACTGTCTTCCAGTGATTTAACACTGAGACGTCCTCCATTCCCAACTCTGGGGAGTGATGGCCCTTGGCATTCCCCCTGTTGCGTTCACTCTGCTTCATCCTACATTAGAGAACGTGCGTGTGAATGCGACTGGACATCATCACAGCCTCCAAGGCTGCCTTGCATCCAGGCCCCTATCATCATTACCTCCTGATGGGTCTCCCCGCTCCCCCAACCCCATCTCCAGCCCCGTTCTCAGCACAGCGACGACAGCGATCTTTTAAAACAAAAGTCGGATCATGTCGTGCCTCTGCTCAGAATCGTCAGAGCCCTTACGGTGGCTGGGAGTTCTGTGTGAGCTTACGTGACGGAGTTGCCCCAGGTGGCCTCAGCCCCCCACCCCCTCCCATTCCCATTTGCTCCAGCCACCCTGGCTTCCCAGCTGCTCCCCAGCACCCAGCCACTCTCCCTCGGGGTCCGGGCACTTGCTTTTCCCTTCGTTGGGAAGTCTTTTCCCCAGCGCTGTACACACGGCTTATTCCCTGTCTTCCTTCAGGGGTTCAGTCAAATGTCACCTCCTGTTGCATCTCCACCCCTTGGCTGCCCTGCCTGAAGTGGAGATCCCCCTACACTTCCTAGCCCTTTCCCTACTTATTTTGAATCCTTTCTTCTGATCACTGTCTAATATAATGTATGCCTTACTTTTTAATCTTATTACCTCTTTCCATTAAAATGTATGCTTCTCAAGGGCAGAAGTTTAAAAATCTCTCTTATTCTCGACTGAATCTTCAGTATCAAGAATGGGACCTTGATGCAGTAGGTGCTCAATAAATATTTGTTGAGTAAATGATTAGTAATATTGTTCATAATCAGTATAAGTCCCCTGAGGGCAGCTTCATGGATGGTTAATGAGATGCACCCATTTTTGTATCTCCTGCAGAAGCTGGCACCCTGCCTGGCATGCAGTATGTCCTCAGTGAATATTTGGTCCCTGCAAACAGGGCAAAGAGTCTCCAGGTTGGGAAGTTGACCTGTTTGCAGGGAGAGAACTGGGCCATTGACTTATTGGAGTCTTTTCTGGTTCCAGGGTCTTTGACCATTTCAGTGCCAACCCAGAGTGAACCTAACACACAGTCCCTAGGTTTCTGTTTCTGCCCCTTTTTTTGTGTGTCTGGAATAGTTTTGTGTCTTCAAGTAAGTTGCTAGTGGAAGTTGGAAAGAGGGGCCTAGCAAAACTTTTAGAAGGTGGAGATCATGGCAGAGGTGGAAAATAGATGCAGCATTTTGTCTGGAAGGATCACGTAGGGCTCGGATCTTTCTGGCTTTGCAGCAGGGGAGGAAAGCGGGGGTCCCTGTGTTAATTTCTCTCTGACAAGCACACGTAAATCTAGACACAGCCTCCTATATAAAAAAGTAAAGCGTAAAAGAAGAAAAACACGTTTCCATTCTTGTGTGTATGTGTGTATGTGTGTGTGTGTGTGTGTTATTTCCATACAGAAAAGTCCCCATGTTTCATGGAAATCTATGTTCAAAACACGTATGCACTTTATCTCCTTCTCCCTCATACGTAGGATTTAATTAGGAGATAAGGTCCCTCAGTATCTCAACCACAGTAGTTTATTAATGTAGAACATTGGGAGAAGTAAAATTGTTAAATGAAAAATAAGATGAAGCAGCTCTACTTGAGGACCATGGGTACAGAACTAATAAAAGTCAATAATATATGTTGAATTCATACTCAATGCCAGGATCTGTGCCTGGAGCTTTATGTGCTTTTCTCGTTTATTCCTTGTGGAAAGCCAGTGAGGTAGATGCTCTTACTGATGTAGAAACTGAGGCTTGGAGAGGTGTTTTTTTTTTTTTTTTTTAATTATTTATTTTTTGTCTGCGTCTGGTCTTCATTGCTGCACGTGGGCTTTCTCTAGTTGTGGCAAGCGGGGGCTACTCTTCGTTGCGGTGCACGGGCTTCTCATTGCGGTGGCGTCTCTTGTTGTGGAGCATGGGCTCTAGGCACGCAGGCTTCAGTAGTTGTGGCATGTGGGCTCAGTAGTTGTGGCTTGCGGGCTCTAGAGCACAGGCTCAATAGTTGTGGGGCACGGGCTTAGTTGCTCCGCGGCATGTGGGATCTTCCCGGACCAAGGCTGGAACCCGTGACCCCTGCATTGGCAGGCGGATTCTTAACCACTGCGCCACCAGGAAAGTCCCTTGGAGAGGTCTTTGTTCAAGGTCATACAGACACTGAGTAGTAGCACTACGTGTTCAAAGCTGGCTGTCTGACTTTAGAGGCTGTGTTCGTACTTACTGCACTACGCTGCTTCCCCAGTATGTAGGGAAAAGACATGTAGTGATGTGGAAAGTATTTTGCATTTATCACCTCTCCCTGGCCTGCTTCACCACTCTGTACACCTAAACACACACAGCTAGAGTACCATTTACTTTGCAAAAAATGGAAATAACCTTTGATTATAGTGAAATTTACATAGCTTACAGCAACAGATTAGCCTAGTACAGTTCCTGGCATGCAGTGGTGCCTAGTAAATACTTATGGAATGAATTTTTTCATGAACAAGCTTTGGTAATGGTGAATACCAGAATGTCCAGATTAAACTGGAAACGAAGCTCAGATAATTCAGTTCTACTCAGCACAAACTGGCCCAAATAATCCAGCAGTGCACCTGTTTAAAGAATATTTCAGATCCAACTGTTTAGTAATAAACGCCATCAGTTACTGATAATCATTAGTCCTGGTGACCATCCAGTTTTCGGTGTGACTGAAAATAGTTCAAGCATGTTGAGTGTCACTGTTGGTCCCCTGGGCCCTTCCAGCGAGCCACATAGCGGGACATGTGCAAGGAAGGTGAAGATCAAACCCACTAGTTATGTGTCTCTGATGACTTAGGCCAATGTGTTAGCCTTGCTACTGTAACACACAGTTCCGGAAGTCCAATGGTTTTCAAGAGTGAATGTTTATTTCTTGCTCCCGTAACTCAGAGCTGCCCTTTGGGTTGCAGGTCCCCAGGTGGGTTTTCTCATTCCAGGAGTAGCATTTGTCTGGACAGATTGTTCTTACGGCACAAGGCAGAAGCAGGGTGCCACACAGAACCACAGCATTGAACTTAAAGCTCCTCTTCTGAGGTGGCCAGTGCCACATTTGTTTGCATTCTGTTGGCCAAAACAAGTTCCATGGCTGGTCTGGACAGTGGGGCTGGAGGTATACTCTGGCTACCAGGACACATTGCAGGTTGAGTGACAAGGGCATGTGGTGTGCAGTCTTCCTGGGGATGGGGACAGTGGAAGGCGTGGTCTATCTTGGAGAAGCTGCCAGTCTGCACCTTGTCTTTGCCCGCGTCAGGGGGGTAGGTCTGCACGATGTCACCACCGTGGTTTAGATATTTGATCTTGATTTGCAAATATGCTCAGTGCAGCTAAGTTCACAGTTCCTTGCCCTCACTTCCGGTATCTGAACTCGCTTTGGGAGCTGCTTTAGGAGCTGTAGGAAACGGCGAAGTGATGGATTCTCCAGTCTCTGGTATAAGAAGCGCTGAGAACTGTCTTGACTTGAGACATGTGACCATGACTTTCAGACTACTTGGGGCCCAAGTTTTTGGATGACTATGTGCTCACAACATGCTGAGGCATCACGTGGCCCTGGACTGAGAGAGCTAGAGCCGGGAAGGGAGGCAGCTTGGGGTTGAAAGGACTTATTGGGTGCTGGCCAGGAGGGAAGCACAGTCAGGGCACTGGAGTTAATAAAAATTACATTACAAGTGAATTGTGCTGCAAACATCCTGTTGGATCCTCCAACAGGTGTTACATCTGAACCTGTTTGTTTCTCAGTACGAAGATTTTATTACTCAATATACTATAGGAAAAGTATTTTGTGGCAATATAAATAAGTCTTTGCTCTCCAGTTAAATAATGTAAGAAGACAAAGTTTATAGAAAGGGGCAGTACCCGTCCAAGCACCGAGAGTGCGCAAGTGTAGCATTAGCATCACGGTTAACCCACGATTCAGATCCTTCATCCTCTTGGTGCCTCAGCTTTAGCGACTGTAAAACTGATGAAGCGATACTTGTTATCCAGCCTCAGAACAGTAGAAGCAGTGCTCTGCTGAAGGCACACATAATTGCATGAAGTTACTTGAAAACGTCCACATGCTACATTCATTACTGACGCAGGAACTATGGCTGTTATCAAAAATTAGTTTGGTAGAAGAAAGATGAGTAGATTAGAGAGGGAGGGAGGACAAGAGCCCTCTTTCCGCTGCCTTGAAAACTCCTCACATGTTCCTACGCCCCTTTCTCCTGGTCACCTGTTTGTCCATGGGCAAGTAAATATTATTTCCATTAACTAAAGAGAAAAAAAAAATGTTTGCAATACATCATTTTCCTGGCATTTTGCCCAGGGCTCTTTTATCCTGATGTAGAAAGCATTCCCTGGAGGGCACCAAATAATATGCTTTGTTGCCCCTGCAGAAGAAGCCTGCAATCGCCCCAGCCTGAGACCCTTCAGTCAGGTACCCCCTGAGGAAGACTTCACTCCCCTCTTTCTGGATGGTCCTCAACAGGTGCCCTCTTAGAGGCATCCGCTGCCCCGGCAAGGCTCCTGGTGTTTTTTTTTTTTTTTTTTTTAAAGCAACAATTCTAAGGCTTTTTCAAGGAGGATTTATCCAGAACTCGGTCAAAAAACATCATTGGGCAAAAGTGAGGGAGTCATTTCCTCTGTTACTAGTTTGAGGCCAACTCAGGTAACTGTCCACAGGTCACTCGGATTAGGGTCCCACCGCCAGAGCGAGGGAGAGCCCTGCAGATCCTGCCCATAACCCCACCCCCTCTGCTCTGCTCTAGCCCCTCGTGTCCCAACCTCAGCGTTCATTCCAGCGAGAGGAACACGGACTTAAAAGAAACCAGGTTGTGGGCTTTGAACAAGACCAAAACAGCAGCCAGGGGACCACCAGGACTATTCACTGACCCACAGTGGCTGCTCTCAGTGATGGCGAAACCCATCCACATGAAGAGAATCCACACACATCCAGCTTTACCGTGAACGATTGAGAGACTTTTCCAACCCAGCAAGCCAAGGTGGATTAGCTGCTCGTGGGATATGTATGCGTCCTATTGATCTGATAGCGCTCTGCCCAGATTGCTAGTGTTAGAATACCACTTAATGTTCTTACTAGCTGTGTGACTTTGGGTAGCACCCTGACCTCTCTGGGCCTTAGTTTTTCTCTTCTGTAAAGTGCAGATATCTGCCTTTTAGCGTTATGTTTGAAATTAAATGTCTTAACTTTTAATTAAAAAGTTAATTAAAAAGCAAAACTTTTAGAACAGTGCCTGGCGTATTGTATGCACCGAATGAATGCATACGTGCATGCATGAATAAATGCATATTATTTTATTATTTTTCAGAGTCAGCTAACATTATTATTTTTTGTGTGTGTGGTACGCGGGCCTCTCACTGTTGTGGCCTCTCCCGTTGCGGAGCACAGGCTTCGGACGCGCAGGCTCAGCGGCCATGGCTCACGGGCCCAGCCGCTCCGCGGCATGTGGGATCTTCCCGGACCGGGGCACGAACCTGTGTCCCCTGCATCGGCAGGCGGACTCTCAACCACTGCACCACCAGGGAAGCCCTCATGAGCTTTATTTTTTATAAGTGAAGAAAATGAGGACCAGGAGGTCAAGGAACTGGTCCAAAGTCAAACAGTGAGTAAGTGGCAGAGTAAAAGTTTTCATTTGTTTCTCTGATTCCAAGTTCCACGCTTCCAGAATATTATCATGGACAGTCTCTACATCCACAGTGAAACCACCATTAGTGAGCACGACCTGGCTGACGGCAGAATCTCAGGGCACTAGTCTCTGTTTCCACTCCTGTCACGGGATGGGAGATTTGGTTGTGGGCACCAGGAAACCAGTGTTGAGTCAAGCAGTTCTGAGAATGGAAAAGACTCTGAGATAACAGTCCAGTAAGAGGATGTATCTCTTCTTGCTAAATCCAGGAGAGTCAGTGAAAATTTTCCCATCTCAGTTGCAGAAGACATTTTATGGGCAGCCTTTGGTAAAAAGGCCTTCACAGGCCATCGTTTCCCCATTGAGGGTCCCTTCACCGCCTGGTCGATCCTACAAGGATGAGACCAAAGCAGGTGTTGGAGGAGCTGGTGGTCAGAGAAGGGCCAGGCAGGAGGATCAGTGCAGTGATCAAGGCAAAGTCCGAAGGGAACACGGAGGCAGAAGCTGGGTTCAACACAGAGGGAATAAGGGCCCCCAGGGGGAAGAGTCCCGGTGGAAACGGGTTTAGGGCAGCAATTCCGAGCAGGTCGATAGAGGTGGAGCCTGGGGCAGGGCCCAGGAGACGCTTCCAGTGACTCCTACAAAGGGCGCGCACACATACAGACACACAGAGAGTTTATTTCTATAGTTCGTATAAAACTGTTGGAAACAATAGCTCCGAATTCACGGGGATAAATAACCCAGAGGGATGAGGGATTCTAAGAGCTACTTTTGCCTGTGCCAGCTTCTTGCAGCATTTTTGATTAGAGAAGGCCATCACAGTTTATTAAAAATAAACAAGAGCAGGTTGGGCTGGAAAGAGATGAAACCTTGCTTCATTTGTCTTGCCCCTGTCTTCCTGTTACATCTCCGTTTCATGTGGTTGTCTGGCCAAAACGGTTTCTATTTTTAAAACAACAGAGGATGCTTTCAGGCTTGGGTTAGAGAGGCCAGCGCGGGTGTGCCCGGGGTGCAGCACCCGGCTTTGGCCCAGTGTCCCCTCACGGCTTCTGCCATCTTGGGGTGGAGAAGGGGCCGCATGAGTGCAGGGCACCAGGTGTGGGGTGGAGACGAGTTCTCTTACGCCCCATGTCCTGGAGACGTTATTTGGGAAGTCTATTAAAATAGAGCCTGGTCTGAAAGTGAAACATCCCTCTTCCACATTTTGATCCCAGGCCTTTAATGTTGTTTTTTAAAAACTATATTTAGATGCAGAAAAAAAATGAATGGAGGCAAGATGGTTTCAGTCTGGAAAAAGCCTGATTGAGAGGGGGGTGGGGTTAGGGTGTGAGACTAAAAGCTTCCAAATGCCTAGAGTTTAGTAGTTATGAAACCAAGACATCAGACTTGATCCCCTTCTCCCAGCAATTGCTCCGGCGCCAAGCCACCTCTGGGGCCAGTGCCCCTTCACCAGCTCCGTGTCCACACACAGTGCTGACCCAGAAGACTGGGTCAGTGGGTGGCATGGAGTGCGTGAGGGTGACTGCAGGTTTGTTTGTTTTTTGTGTGTGTGTGGTTTTTTTGGCTGTACGGGGGCCTCTCACTGCCGTGGCCTCTCCCGCTGCGGAGCACAGGCTCCGGACGCGCAGGCTCAGCGGCCATGGCTCCGCGGCACGTGGGATCTTCCCGGACCGGGGCACGAACCTGTGTCCCCTGCATCGGCAGGTGGACTCTCAACCACTGCGCCACCAGGGAAGCCCCTGACTGTAGGTTTTAGTGATTACCTTTTAATTTGATCATACGCCTCTGTTTATAACCTTATTCCAAAAAGAATTTGGAGTGGCCATACTTCCCTTTTACTTGCTGCACCCAAGTCTGAATGTGGTGGTATTCATTATGTTAGGAATACGTGGCGTCTGTCTGAGTTCTTACCTGGATCTGGGTACCCTCTTATCTAGATAACCATCTCCAGAAACTCATCCTTTATTACCTAACGCACACGCTGCGTTCACACTCAGCTTTGCAGTTACCATTTATCCACCTCAAGCCTTGTCCACAGCCAGATTCGATCCATTCGTAAACCCAGCTTAATCCCTATCGCATCCGAAGTGTCTTTCTTGACCCTTCGGTTGGCAGATATCGCTTCGTTTTGCAACTCCTTGTTGTATTGTCTGCCTCACGTGACTTGCTGTATCGGGATTATACACCGATATAATTATGTATGTGCATATAGTACACACGTGTATAATACACACACGTATATACATTTGTAAATATATATTGTCCGAATAAAATACTGTTTAATCTGCTGAAGGTTTTATTTGTGTATTTAGTCTCCAGGGTGGGCAAGAGAGGCCTCTGTCCTGGCTTTAGGGGTCTCTGCTGAGGCCCTCCTGTTGCTCTGTGTCTCCCCATGGGGTCAGGAGCCCGAGGGGCCAGATAGACACACCTCCCCTTTCTTGTAGACCGTGCTCTGGGTACTCAGGACCCGGAATTCCTCATCCAAATGGTCTCGAACCCACTTTCAGAGACTGTGCAAGCTCTTCCCCGTGCTCAGGGGTGTCACTGCAGGACCTTGGGGGTCAGGGTAGCTCTTGGGGAGGGTGGGTCGGGGGAACAGCGCTTGGATGTGCAGGCTGGGCCGTCCCCACGCGAGGGACGGGGAATGGGGCTACAAGGGGGGGAGGGGAGGGAGGCCAGGGCTGGGAGCTGGGCTAGAAGTGCCTGCGAGGCCAAGAATCCTAAATCAGAACTTGGCCTTCCAGGTCCACGTGGAGAACATTTGTCAAGAAAGGAGGCTGCAGCCATTTCATTTGAGTTTTAACCTTGCTTTGTAATGTTTGCATTTTAGGCATAGGGCGAGTGGGCCTCTTGTATAGACACCACAGATGTTGGAGCTTTTCTCCCCAACAACACTTAGAAGCTTTTTGCAGCAGTGTTTAAAAATATTTTTAAATTTCTTTTAATTGTGGTGCTAAGTTCTGCCTTCAAGTAACTGAAAGGCGCCACTTGGGATAACTGCAGAGCGAAACTTTGTTCTACCATGAAGTTTATTTTTCTACCAAATGAGTATTTTTTCCTGTCTGGAGTATGTGTGGTAGGGGGATAAAATTCACTATATCTATTAAATGACTACATTGAATACTGCAACCGCACAAATAATAAAAAGAAATTTTGCTCCACATGCACTTAATTTCAACAGAAACCATTTCTTTCCACCTACAGCGCATTCCCCTCTACTTGCATATACTGATCCTACCATCTCCCCTCCGATTCTCATCTTTTATTGTTAATTACCCAGGAGTTGTTATTAAGCGTGCTGAGCACGTGGTCAGGCCCCGTGAACAATACACAAGGTCCCTGCTCAGATTCTAGTTGTGTGCTTGGAACAATGAAAGATAAGAAATTTAATGAAACTTTAGATTTTATGGCTTCAACTATTGGTACTATAGTGGACTGTCAGTTTCTTGAAGAGATTATTTTCCTATTTTTTTATGTGAGAACTTATTAACATATTAAAATAATAAGAACGAAAGTGCTTTTATTTATAATTAGCCCGTTTCATTCTCATAAACCCTTAAAGGGAGACACTATTATCCCCATTTTATAAAAGAGAAAATTTAGGCTCAGGGAGGTTTAGTGACTTGCCCAGGGTCACACAGCTATGACTCAGAGGGCCAGGCCAAGAGTGAAAGTCATCTGACTTTGAGGCCTCTTTGCACGTACCTTGCCTCTCCACAATCATGCAGGACCACATGCAGGACCACAGTCTTATCATAAATAATCATAAACATTTGTCAGAGAAAGGTAAATTTCCTGTGCAGTGAGGTTAGGTTCATAAAGAATTAGGAAGCTTCAAACCATGAAAGATTTTGGTTCTTCAAATATATTCAAGAGTTTCCCACCAAAGGTAGGTTTACTTGTAAGTTAGATTAAAAAGAAATAGAAAGAATATACATTGTATATTATATGACTATTATTCAATTTCCTTTTAAGCCCACTTTAACATAATCATATTTATTGAGGTAAAAATTACATAAAATAAAATTCACCCATTTGAAGTGTGCAGCTGGATGAGTTGGACAAATACGTTCAATCGTGAAAACGTCCCCACAGGTATAATGAAGACTCATCCGTCTGTCATCTCTTGGGCTCCTTAGAAGTCAGTCCCTCCGTCGGCCCCTGGTGAGCACAGATTCACTGTATCACTCTAGTTTTCCTTTTCTAGAATGCCATGAAAATGGAATCATAGCAGATATGGTCTTTTGTGTCTGGCTTCTTTTACTTACTTTGAGCCCACTTTTAATTGTTTTTACGTTTAGTCTCTTAGTCCTCGGGGCACATGAACTACGCTTTACTCTCCAGTGGAATCAGAAGGCTCCACTATGCCTCCTGACTTCTTATGGACGGGAAAATTCACTCCCGAATTCATGGGAAAATTCAGGCAAACCACTACCCTGAATTTTCCCATGTGCATTGATGGGCTTTGTCATCAGGCAGATTTTTGGTTTAAATTGCAGCTTTTCCACTTTGTAACCATGTGATCTTGAGCAGGTTTAATTTCTCTGGGCCCTGGTGTTCTCACCTCTTAAATGGGGATAATAATAGTATATACCACAGAGGATTGTTTTGAGAACCAAATGAGATTTCACAGGTAAAGCACTTAGCAGAAGGTGGCACATCATAAGAATTAACACATAACAACTATTATTTCGACACAGCCTTTATATCTCCTTTCTGTCTAATTGGAGGCCTCTGATGAGTCATTAAGGAAATGACCCATTTATAGTATTTCTCAAGCCAAACAAATTTGCAGATTTTTCCATAACAGATCGTGACCCTTATCTGATGATGCTTTTGAGACACATGGTAACAACTCCAGTAAATATTTATAAATATTAGCAAATAAATGTATTTGAAGAAGAATAGTTCCGAGTCCATGAAATACACTTGAGTTAAGAACTAAAGAAAGAAGTAAATCACCAACTTGTTTCATGAACTTCAGGAATTCCCAAACACTCAATATTCTCCTCCTTTCTTTTTTTGTAGACTATTTTCTTTGCAAACTGAAGGGCCTGGAACTAACCAGCCCGTGAATAGATCAACCTTATTACTTCAAGAGATAAATAAAAAAAACCAAACCAGCTTCTGAAAAAGTCATATATTTACTGCAAGTCTATTTGTACCTCTTGACAATTGGATTTCAACACCCCTCCTCGCCTCTGACTCGGGTCAGCTAATGCAGGTGTGCAAAGAGCAATAAAGTAGAAGGCACCTGTGCTTCTCATAAATATTATCCACAGAGATTCTTGAGTCAGATTTCCTCGAGGCACATATCCGTGATCAGCACTTGATTCTACCGGATTTTAACTTACAATATTACGGATCCCTACATGCAAAAACGTGCTAGTGCTTTTATTTCATAATTTTTGTCGATTGTGGGAGAGACTTTGATGTCAAAAATCCGGTCTTCTGTTTGTGCATGCCTGCAGAGGCTGATCGCGCCCTTCTTTCTGGGTGTGATCTGACCTCCCGTCAGGGTGGAATGTTGAGATGGTGAGCTAGAATGCCGATGCTTATGATTTACAAAGAAACCAATTAACCTTCGCTGTGATCTTGACCTTCATCAGAGCTTACAAATGCTAATCCTTGGTGCATCTTCCTTTGATAAAATTAGCACAAATCGATATCAGAAATAAGAACAATTTTTGAGGTATTTGGAGAAGTGACCAATGGAAGAACAAAGACCTTGTCCGTTTTCCCTGCTGCGTGTTGTCTGGACGGAGAAAGCTGAAGTCCAGACCCGCACCTGAACTAGAAAGCAGAGTCATTCTATGAGTTGGACTGTGAGCTCCACAAGGGCAGTGTACCCCCAGGTCCTGGCAACTGTGCCCGGCACATAGTAGGCTCTCTATTGTTTTAATAAATATGTCTTCATTCAGTGAGCATTTACTAATAAATGAATACATGGAATAATGAACTAATAGATTTATCTATTGCTGGACTACAGTCAAAAAGATTATTTCAGGGAGCATTTGGTTCAGGTTAAACCAAACTCGTTTCTTTAGCGTAATAGAAGAAGCATTTGAGAGAAATTTTTAAAATCTCAGATTATTTTTTGGAAGCCTTGTTTCTTGGCTGTTCGCTATTGAAGGTGGATATACTTTTAAGGGGAGACGAAACAGCAGAGTAAGGGAACGGAAAGTGCCTGCTGGGATCCCCGGGGTGAATGGGGTCCCCGGAACTGTGGGGACCACAGAGGATGCTGACGGTCCTGGGGTCCTGTGAGCTCTTGTGAGTCGTCCAGAAGGTTGGATGGCCCCAGTGCTACTGGCCGACTCATCACCGTATTGACACCTGGTCAGCGCGTTCTGAGGCTGAGGTCGGGGTGCCTCATGAGCCCCTCCCTCCACCCAGACCTGACCTGGGACTGGACAGATTTCCAGCCTCTGACTTATATTTTACTGGTATTTGTAAACTGCCTACCTACCACCTGTACTACTAATTTCCTAATGCGCTTAGTATTTCCCTACAAACGGACTCACTTGCAAGGACTTAAGGACTTTGTCCATGAATCACTTAAAACCATCTGCTTTATGAGTCACCCTTTGGGAAACACTGGTTTACTAGTCTACAACCTCAAATATCCCACCTTTGCCGGAACTCCTCTGTCTCTAAGCAGTAATATCTCTGATGTAGCTTTTTTTTTTTTGGAAGAGTATTTGTCTGTGTGTGTGTTGTATATGATCTCCTATGGAAATTGCTCAACGCAATTATGGATTTTATTTTTGTTTAAAGATTCAGGGTCTTATGCTAATTTTAAGATACAGTACCCCCCATTTTCTAAATGCTATAATTTCAGTCTTTGCTTTTGATAGAATTTGTGATTTCTTAATTTTCTCTACTGTCAAGGAAATGGGCTTAGATTTTATAACCTAAATTAGAAATCAAGATGTTTGACAAATCTCACAAAAGATCGCTAAAACGTAGGAAGTATTCTTTTTAATAAAGAAACTGCAGTTGGTCCTTAGAGGAGGGTAATAAGCTCAATATCTTTGTTCTCCTGCCCCTCCCCAGTTATCTGTTATATTTAGTTTTTTACATGGTAGAAATCTCCTGTTCTGCGGAGCTTCTCTTATGAGCTGGGTTTATTTAGGATAACAGCAGGTGTTGTTGATCTTGGTATCTCCAGGTTCTAAGGGGCATTTTCTTCAGGCAGGAATTCCAAAGGGATCTCTGCTTTTCATCTGTGTTCTTTCAATTCAGACGGACACTGTGTGTTGCTCTTTTATTTTTAAGCTTTATGAAATCAGAATTTCAGGATATCCATACGCAGAAACCTTGACAATTGTAGATTCAGTCTTCTCAGATCCCTCAGAATAAAGCTTTAAATTCTCACGAACTGTTAACTTCTATTCTCTCCTGCCACTGTGGTGACTCTTGAACCATCAAAGGGCTTTGATTCTAAGGCACATTTTCACACAAAATTGAGAGTTTGACATTTTATTACTTTGCTCTGTTCTGAAAGGGATCTTCTAATAATTGGTCCCCTGGGCTTGGATTTTAGATTGACTAGCTATCCTTGACTTCAACTTCGTTCATTCAGTAGGTATTTATTGAGCACCTACTGTGTCCCAGACACAGCATTAGGTAGTAGAGGTACAGCGTCTTTCCTTCAAAGACCAGATGGGTGACTAGCCGGCCCACTTGAACTTCTATTAGATTTCATTCATGCTACGGCCATTTTTTTTGTTGTTCTGTCTTATTTTGTTTTTGGACCATGGTTGACCCACATATTTACTACTTACTTTTGGTGGCCAATGCATACTTTTCAATTCTGGCTCCGAAAATAGCCCTGCTTATTAGTTGACAGCTGTTGTTCCAAACCTTATGCTTATCTCAAGGGTTTTAATATGGGATGTATAACTTAGCTTGAGGTTTGTGAGCAATAGGAAAATGTCACTTACTTTGCAAAGTCCTCAAGGCCACAGACTCCTTGTTGTTGCTACCTGTAGCTGGCCTACATTCCCAAGATTTCCTTGTAGTCCAAGATGGCTGCTCCAGCTCCAGCCATCACATCTGCATTTCAGCCACCCAAAAGGTTACGGGTCAAAGAAATAAGGTTAAAATATATGCACTAGCCATTTTTAAAGCACTGTCTACTTATTTTTCCTGTCATGTTCTCAATCTTTGCTACTTATGAATGTTCTTTTCTTCTAATATCACAGAGTAATTCTCTGTCATTTCTGTAAATACTCTGTGGTAACAAGTCACCCTCTTTAACTCCAGAAGATCCTTAGATATAAGATATGTTTATCCAAAAAAGAAAGAAGAAAAATGCAACATAATATTACTAATTTTTAAAATGCTTCTAATGTACCTTTAAACACAAACTAACAAAATTAAAAGCAAATACAGAAATAAATGCTCCCATTTTTCTTCCAGCATGTTAAAATGTCTCTGAAAGTTTTGGTAGTTTTCTACATATTAACGCAGGAGTTATTTGATGTCACCTGCAGGCCAAGCTGGTGTTTTCTTTTGCTAATGCTATATTTGATACTGACATCAGGTTTAAATGCTCTCTAAGCCACAGCAAAAGCACAATATTGATTTCAGTCGGACCAGAAAATATCCTTTTGTGAGTGCCTTTGACGGCCCTGGGAATGATGCCCTTGGTTACTTTGAGCTGAAAACAGGCCTCAGTTTAGGTGTCACCATCTCAACAATCTTTTTTATCGCAGATTGAAGAGTTTTGTCCATGCCGTCTTTCTCGCTGCACGTCCATGGCCTAATGTTTCCTGGGAGGTGCTGACAGGCCACTTTGAAAGGCAGCAGAAAGCTTTTAGAAGCGAACTGAGCTGGGTATTTACTGCAGTATCACTTTCTTCCTAAGTTCTCAAAGCAGTTCCCAGTCTGCACTGGCAGGCTGCAGGAGGACCACAGGGGTTCTGACAGCCACTTGATGCAGACAGCCTTGATCTTCCTGAAGATGCATCGTCTATAAGGGCAGCAGAAGTGTGCCAGAGACGCCGTAAAGAGGGCAGAGTGATCCGTGAGTGGGAGGAGGATTCAGGAAGCAAAAAGGACAAAAGCAGGGAAAGAAAGCATCTGGGCCTTGAAGGGTCATGGTGGCATGAGGGGTTCATGTTGAGCTGTCGTCCCTTTTTATCACCGCCCTGCACCCCCCAAATGAAGCAGGTGAATCACATGTGAAATCCCCACTAGGCTTCTTGTAGAGACTGATTTTTCTCAAAGGCTATTTCTCAAGTCTGGAGGCCCCGATGATGCTGGCTTTTCGTTTGTTTTTGTTGTGTTTTCTAGCTCCCAGAGGCGCAGCTAGGGTGCCAGGCTCCTGGGCAGGGGTGTCAGAGCTCGTGGCTTCTCCACTCGTCCGCTGCTCTTTTCTGCAGGGCTTGGGCCATGTAGGGGCCATTGTGATTTGCTTCGTGAGTAACAGAATGTAATCTTTCTTACAGTCAGCTGGGGATACAAGCAGCTCTTGTTAGAAAGAAAATGACTGCGGAACACAGCCTTTTCCCTCGGATAAAGCAGTTAGTTTTAGATGGGGAATCAGAGAAACACATTGGCCCATTGTGTGTCTGAGCGGAGCTCTCCCCAGCATTTATCTCAGTGTCAAATGACATTCTTTGGTAGCTACCACGTACCAGTCCCCACCCCCTTAATCTGACTCTTGGGGAAAAGAAGAGAAGGAACCGAGGCAATGGGAGAAGGATGGCATCAGAGAAGGAACAGAGGAAATGGGAGTTTTGCTGTGTTGGCGATGCCTTGGTCTCATTAGAGTTCACTGATGTTTGCAGATGGCTGCCACTGTTGTGAAAACACATCCTCTTCTGCTTCAGGAGGAGGCCTGCTGCTGGCGGGCAGCTTTTCCTGATGTCTGCTTCCTGAGGAAGCCTCGCAGGCCTGTGGCCCTTCATTCTGAACGGAGGTGCTGGGTTAGGGCTTGAGCAAAGACCAGTCCAGTCGTGTGTCGATTCTGTTAGCCTTCTGATTTTGAAGTCGATCTCAAGGGCCTAAAAATACTCTTGATACTTTCAGTTGACTCACTTTAATGCAGGTGCCAATTTTGTAGTTCGTGGTCCATGTGGCCTTCCCCTTGCTCATCCTGTATTTGAAAGAGCGCTGGATGGAGTATGGAGGCCCAGCCAGTGGCCTGGTTCTCCGGAGTCAGTGCCATGTAACTGTGGGTGAGTCCCCTACTGTGTGAAACTTGGTTTCTACAAAACGGAAAGGATGGCTTCTGCTCAGTGTAGCACCCAGAGTAGCTAAGCACGTGCCATGATGTAATTTAGTTGAGACCACTTTAAAACCATCAAGAATCCCTGGTGGCGCAGTGGTTAAGAATCTGCCTGCCAAGGCAGGGGACACGGGTTCAAGCCCTGGTCCTGGAAGATCCCACATGCCGCGGAGCAACTAAGCCCATGCGCCACAACTACTGAGCCTGTGCTCTAGAGCCCACAAGCCACAACTACTGAAGCCTGCGCACCTAGACCCTGTGCTCCACAACAAGAGAAGCCACCGCAGTGAGAAGCCCGCGCACCGCCACGAAGAGTGGCGCCCGCTCACCGCAACTAGAGAAAGGCCATGCGCAGCAACGAAGACCCAACGCAGCCCAAACTAACTAAATAAATAAATACATAAAAAAAAGAATTAAAGAAAGGCAAAGCATTGTCACCCCCACCTTGGCCATCTGTACGTCTTCAGAGTACAGGTATGGGTAGAGGAAGGAATCCATCCAGTCATTCTGCTATTTAATCACTTTTTTTTTTTTAAGTTTGAAAATTTGTCAAGGAAGGAGGAGGGTTAAGAAGAATTTTACAATTATTTGGAGAGTTCACTTAACCATTTTGGTTCTGTCCACCTCTGCTTTAAATTATCATGAAATAACGTCACGAGTAATTCTGTTATGTTAGTAAAAAGACTGAGTTGTCATCGACACTTGGTTGGCGGCTGAGTTGACCACAGGTGGGGACTCAGTGGTCGAGGTGTCCAGTGGTCAAGGTGATGGGCCCTGGGCGTCTTTAACCACATGGAACATAAAGGGAGTCCAGGGCCATTTCTGGAGCTCAGAGCAAGAATATTAGTTGGTGTCATAAAATCTGTTTTGTACATTGAGTTGGTCAAGGTCATTTGGGAATGATATTTTCTGTAACTGGAATATGAAATTGGTGCTTTGCTCTAAGAATTCTAGAGGAGAACTATCCTATAATGTTTTAAAATGGAAATAAAACTTGCACTCTTCTCCCTTTAGCCTTTGCCAGCAAGCAGGAGTACATGGAATTAAGTAAAGATATTCACTGGAATCCTTACCAGTCATTTACATGCTATATCTTTGCTGCTTCTTTTTTTTTTTTATAAACCTGAAATTATAGAAATGTGATTTTTCTGTTAACTGCTAGTAGGTGATATTCATGTCAAAGATTATGCTTGGAAGTGGATTGCCCTTGGCCCTGGGATCTCTTTGGGACCTGATTCCACATAGAGTCTGTGCTTTCGGTTTTAGTTATTCTGAGGGGTCTCATCCAGTGGTCGCTGCCTAGCCCCTCCCCCTCCCTCCCAGCCCAATGCACCCTTGAGGGAGGGAGCGCAGTGACAGAGCCTGAACCTCCATGCTGAGCTTTTACAGTTGGGGGCCTGGGGTTGTCTCCATCCTGGTGATAAAGAGCAAATTTGGACAAGTTAAAACACAAGACCAAAGAAACCAACTCGTAAAACACTTGTGAGTACATCTGCTGAGACTGATTTTGCGGGAAAGATGACGAAACAGCTGGTGTCTGTCTCTCCACCTCCCACCTCATATACTTGGGGCTCTTTTTCCTCTTTCTGCAGTCAGTGTTTATGAGAGTCTGGTTATTGACATTTATTTATATTTAAGCCTCGAGGAGTGTTTTTGCGGGGGGATAAAGGGAAGGAGTGTTACTCAGGGTAATTCTGTGTGATTGCTAACAAAAGTCTTCTTTCCTTCGTTGTTCCCATGGTGATTTTTTTCGTTCAGTGTAACGTTGATCTTGTGGGTTTTAATTAGACTCTAATAGTCCCTGGGAGCAGAGATGTTGTGATTTGTAAGTATCTTCTTTTATTTAATATTTGTTGACAGTTACATAAAATGGTAGCAGATCTATTCTGTTGATATGTTACGTTGCTTAATATCATAACAGGAATATAAGGGCACCATGAAAGGAAACAAAATTAACAGCAAATGATTTTGCTTGTTTTCCTCTTGAAAATGTGAATCCAAATTCCTTTGGGATAACCTAGTGAAATGCTGGGTTTGGGAATTCACTTCAATTCAATTCAATTCAAAAGTACATAGACCACAGAGGTTCTCAGTCTCTGGGCCTTAGCCTGGGGGAGGCTGGCGGAGGTGGGGTTACTGCAAGGGGAAAAGAATCCAGCGTTGTCTGTAAACAGTAATTAGATACCCTATGGATGTGTGTGGGCTATTACACTTTTTCAAGTGCGTGTAGATCCCATCGTGACTAATAAAACAATTCAATTTAGAAGCATTAGTGAATTCATGATCACCTTCTATAATTATGTATTTTCTCAATAATCAAAAGATATAAAATACAACTACTACCATAGGGAGATACATAATCTTTTAACATTAAAAAACAATTTCTATCCTTGAAATGGTCAGGAACCACTATTCTGAACTATTTACCAGAGTAGTATTGATCCATATCTAAACCTAGAGATATGTAGGATAAAGGAATTCTCCAAAACTGTCTATGGAAAGAACTTTCTGGAAAACACTGACGTTTCTTATAATGTAGAAAATGTGCCGCACAGCTCCTGCTGTTTCTAAATGACAGCACTCTGGATTACTGTTTGATGGTGGCCGCAAGCCTTATAAGGAGAATGAGTTAGTCTCTCCTTGGCTTCTCCCTGGATCCCCTTCCTTAGCAGCTTTTAAGATTTTGCCAAGTATTAGCGGGAGACAATTCCTTGTTTCTCTGGTGGTGACTGGAAGTGTGGAAACTTTGTTGAAGGGGCAATGGGAGTTACAGAAGAATAAGACACCTTCCATCCTTTGACAGGGAAGATTGACCAGGCTTTCGTCATGCCTGGGAGTCATTCACTAACGAATGCTGCCCATCAGCTGATGCGGGAAAGGTTGGGGTTTCTGGGGAGCTTGAGGCAGAGGCAACTAGAGGGAACCTTGGGATTGGAATCTCCAGAATGAGTAAGCCTAGAGAGCCTGGCAGGGGAGGGTGGCCTATGCGTCCCTAAATCGGGTGCAGAGGTGGCAAGGAGAGGGGCACAGTTAATGGGCAAGGCCTCCACTTCTTCCTTCCTGCAGGTCAGTCCATCAACATAGAGCTGTGACGTCTTTTAAAAAGATGTCTTCCTGTGTCTGCTTCTCCAGAGGTCACTGTTGGCACCCACAGAGCAATTCTTAAATTCCTATGACGAGGAGTGTTGAAGAAGCTTGCCGCTTGAGGAATAAAAATACAAACTCTGAATCAGAAGGGAGTCATTTAGATGTCATTCAATCCAGTTTCCCACCCTGTGCAGAAATCCTTCTATGGAAAGCCTTCCTAGAAGTCTGGAATCTTCCTAGAAGTCTGGAATCTTCCTAGAAGTCTGGAATCTTCCTAGAAGTCTGGAATCAAGAGCTCTGGATCAACTGGAATCAAGAGCGCCAGTTGTTACTCGCACACTTGAGTCACACAGAGGCAGAAAATAATGTGACTAAAACTGGGCCCGTACATAAGCGTATTCCATTTGCTTATGACTGGGGAGGCGTTAGGAAAACGGAGCGGGGAAGGGTTTCAAAGGAGCATGGCCAGTGTGCACAGTGCAGCACGGAGGACTGGCCATGCGCCTTTGGACCATGGTTTTCTGCTCAGTTATGTTTCTCTGTTAGCAGAGGTTGGTAACAACAGGAGGTAGGTGAGTAATTCCTGGATCTATTTTTTCCTGTTTGGACAATGAATAAAATGTGCATGTGCTCAAGAAAGCTCCTTTTCCTGACTACCAGCCACAGTGATTGGCTTAGCAAGAAGCCAAGTTAAGGGCTGGCTAAAAGGCACATGCAATTTGTAGTGGAGAATCTGATGTCATTGCCGTGCACTTTGGCGGTTTTTGGAGTCTGAAATAACACACGCATTCCAGGGGCCTGGGAAAGTCCCAGGTGGCCTCCACCATAAACGCTATCTCACTGAATCTCATTAAGCTGTTGTAGGGGGTTCAGGCTTCTAATCTACGGGATCTATCTGGGGAAAGATGCCACTTGCGGGCATAGTCTCCTGGGCCTCTGTGAATATATTTGATATAAATTTCTCTTCCTCCTTGTCGAATAATGACTGTTACTAAACATAGCCCTAAGAGGGACGTTAGGATACAGCTGTAGCAAGACATAGGAGTCAGGCAGATCACTGTGGGTTTTGAAACTTTGCTTTCCTGAACTCATGGTATGTGCAGTTTATTAGCGGCCCCAGTCCCATGGCTCATGGCATCCCCAAAGGCAAAGGCATTTGGATTGGTTAAAAGCATGCCCTCTAGTCATGCCTCCTGGTTTCTAGTTATTTCTGTAAAAGCAGCTATATTTTGAGTTAGGGTCTTTAAATTGCAGGCCCCCATTCCCGCCCTTACAGACACATTTTCTTTCTGGATATGAAATAAAAATACGGGATTACCTGTTGTAGTTTGGGAATGTGCGTACCAATGGCAGTGCTTCTCCAGGATCTGAGGGCATGGCAGGGAGCTGTTGACCATAGCTGGATACCTCCCTGCTGTGAAAGATAGGTAAAGAGGGCAGAGGCAGAAGGATAATTTGGGATAGTTTAGGATAATTAGGATAATTTAGGAAATTTTTCATGCTTTAGAAAAAATTTTAAAAGCCTTGTTGTGGGGGCTTCCCTGGTGGCACAGTGGTTGAGAGCCCACCTGCCGATGCAGGGAACACAGGTTCGTGCCCCGGTCCGGGAAGGTCCCACATGCCGCGGAGCAACTGGGCCCGTGAGCCATGGCCGCTGAGACTGTGCGTCCGGAGCCTATGCTCCGCAACGGGAGAGGCCACAGTGGTGAGAGGCCCGCGTACCGCAAAAAAAAAAAAAAAAAAAAGCCTTGTTGTGTTAGATCCTGGTCCAGCAGGTGACATGGCACCAAAGACAGCTTTGGGGGGGGGGCCCATCAGCAGCCTGGTTTCCCTTGATATGACCCCCACCTACATCACAGCCCTGCTCGCTATAGCCAAGATATGGAAACAACCTAAATGTCCATCGATGGATGAATGGATTTTTAAATGTGGTATATACACACAAAGGAATATTATTCAGCCTAAAAGCGAAGGAAATCCCGCCATATGTAACAACCTGGATGAACCTGGAGGACGTTATGCTAAGTGAAATAAGCCAGACACAGAAGGACAAACACTGCAGGATACCAATTATATGAGGAATCTCAAATAGTCAAACTCATAGAAGCAGAGAGTAGAATGGTGGTTGCCAGGGGCTGGGAGGAGGGGGAAATGGGCATAAAACTTTACACCCATTGCTGTTCAATGGGTATAAAGTTTCAGTTATGCAAGATGAAAAAATTCTAGAGATCTGCTGAACAACATTGGGCTGTGGTTAACCATACTGTATTATACACTTAAAATGTGTTACGAGAATAGGTCTCATGTTAGCATTCTTACCACAGTTTTAAAAAAATAGCAAAACTCAAAGAAAAAAAACCAAGTTAAAAAGCTACAACTCACTGTAAATCCATGATTTTCTTTTTCTTTTTCTTTTTCTTTCTTGCCGCACCAGGTGGCTTGTGGGATGTTAGTTCCCCGACCAGGGACTGAACCTGGGCCACTGCAGTGAAAGCTCTGAGTCCTTACACTGGACCAACAGGGAAGTCTGATCCCTGATTTTAAATCTTCTCTGAGCTTATGTATAGTGTCTGCCTCTTCAGTCTCCTATGCAATGAGTTTCCTGGCATTTCCACCACCATGTAAAGTCAGCTCTTTCTCTCTTTTTGTGCGGTACGCGGGCCTCTCACTGTTGTGGCCTTTCCTGCCGCGGAGCACAGGCTCCGGACGCGCAGGCTCAGCAGCCATGGCTCACGGGCCCAGCCGCTCCACGGCACGTGGGATCCTCCCGGACCGGGGCACGGACTAGCGTCCCCTGCATCGGCAGGCGGACTCTCAACCACTGCGCCAGCAGGGAAGCCCTCTTTCCCTTATTTATCTTAAATTTACCTCCTTCACTTCAAAGTGGTCTCCTTAGCTCTGTGATTTCAGAGGTGGTGGGCATACCCTGTTCACCCTTTCTATGCTTTTCCTACCGTATTTTCTACTGGTGTTGACTGTAGCTTTCCATGAGATGACCTCTAATGTTACGTGCACAGTTGTGGATCCTTTGAGAATTTCAACAGCAAAATTACCTCAAAGCCATAAGCCTGTATTATGTTCTGACTTATAAGGAAGTCTTATTTTTCTTTCTCTTTGTTGCTGTTACTCAGTCTTCTACCACATCAGGGAAATGAAGCAGGGCAGTCTTTTGTTCTCCAAGTTTTTACTGACAAGGTGCAGACTCCCAGGACTTTTTATAAATGTCTGACTCTTTTTGGTTAGGGAAAGAAGTTTTATATTCTCTCTTCTTCCTTTTTTAATTTTTTTTATTGAAGTATAGTTGATTTATAATATTTTATTAGTTTCAGGTATATAGCAAGGCAATTCAGTTATATATATTTTTTCAGATTATTTTCCATTGTAGGTTAATACAAGATATTGAATATGCTTCCCTGTGCTATACAGTAAATCCTTGTTGTTTATTGTTTTTATATATAGTAATGTGTATCTGTTAATCCCATACTCCTAATTTATCCCTCCCTGCCCTTCCCTTTTGGTAACCATAAGTTTTTCTATGTCTGGGAGTCTTTCTGTTTTGTAAATAAATTCATTTGTATTTTTTTTTAGATTCCACATATAAGTGATATCATATGATATTTGTCTTTCTCTGTCTGGCTTACTTCACTTAGTATGTTGTTCTCTAAGTTCATCGTGTTGCTGCAAATGTCATTATTTCATTCTTTTTTAATGGCTGAGTAATATTCCAGTGTGTGTGTGTGTGTGTGTGTGTGTGTGTGTGTGTGTGTATCACATCTTCTTTATCCATTCATTTGTCAATGGACACTTAGGTTGCTTCCATGTCTTAGCCATTGTATATAGTGCTGCTATGAACATTGGGGTGCATGAATCTTTTTGAATTAGAGTTTTTTGTATTTTCCGGATATATGCCCAGGAGTGGGATTGCAGGATCATATGGTGACTCTATTTTCAGTTTTTTAAGGAACCTCCATACTGTTCTCCATAGTGGCTGCACCAATTTACATTCTCACCAGCAGTGCAAGAGGGTTCCTTTTTCTCCACACCCTCTCCAGCGTTTATTATTTGTAGACTTCTTGATCATGGCCATTCCGACCAGCGTGAGGTTATACCTCATTGTAGTTTTGTATATACACTGGCTTCTAAAGCCCTCTTTGAGAACCTCTTTGGAAGATTAAGCATATTCTTGCTTTGCTGCACAATATAATTCTCAGAAACAACAATTGATTGTATTTATAAATCTACCTCTAGATGTCTGCTGTTTGAAGTTCCTGGCTGGGTGTCCTGTAGCTTTGCTGTGCTTTGGAGGGGTCAGCTCCCAGATTTGAGCTGGAGTCACCCACTGTGAGGTGCCAGGTGTGTGTTGTGCAGCACAGATTAGTTGGTGCTGTCTTAGTTTAATTGTGACCCTCACACAATTACTAAGAAGAAAATGGTTCAATTTCCTTACTAACGAAATTTGCTGAAATCCCATGAAGATAAGTGATGCTGGGTAGCAGTGTCTTTTCCAGAGTGAGTCTCGTGGCAGCTGAGTTCAAGTAGGTAGATGCACATTATATGAGAGAACATTAATTATTATATTAGTCATTAGATATGCAGACACACACAAGAGCGTGTGAAATGGCTGGAAACTAGATCCTTCAGTGGGAAATGCTTAGTTTGGAACGTGGATACCTGAGACGATATGAAAACAGAAAATGTCACAGCTCACGGTTGTCTCTTTGGTGTTTGGAATATGGCGTAAATAGGGATGTCGACCATTGAAAATTGTTTCCCAAGCCCACAACCTTGATCTTATACTATTGAATATTAATAGTGATGTTTTATTAAACTGATTTCCTACTCCCTGCCCAACACCTCACCAGAAGAAAATAGTTATCGATCCTAGAGAGAGAATCATCCAGAAAGGAAATAATCCAATGGATCCATCCAGCTTTCCCACTCTAGATTCTTCTAGGTGAAGATGGCCACTTGGATTGATATGCTCTTGGTTGTAAAATAATTCTGAAGCCAAGGAGATGTTGCTGGAGCTTTGCCTCACTCCCCCTCACCCTCCACAACTCTTATTGATCAGATAAAAAAACCCCACTAATGATAAACCATTAAAAATCACAGTAAACAAAGATCTTTTCAAAGCAGTAATAGAAATTTAGTCCATGCTTAAATATTTCATCATTACAGTCACAAACGTATGTTGCAAATCTTTCTTTCATCTGGAAGTTCTGAAGTTTCTAGAGATTAGAATCGTTCCCAGCTCTTGATAAGACTGCAACCTGGAGTATTCAGTTTGTATGTATATTTTAACCCATGTACTTTTGTAACTTTGTTCTTTGAATATATATACTGAGTAATTCCCCTCACCTTTCAAATAATTCATTTCTTTACCCTCTTCTACTTCTATGACTACATATATTGATAGTTCATTTAGGCCAGGAATTGTTAAATTTTTCTTCAGGTTAGATATTCCACTTCTCAGTTTGTACACAGTGGTGTTCGATAAATATTATTGACTGATTTAGTGATTACTTCTACTCTTCAAATTACATTTATAACTTATGAAGTAGATTTTACTTCATAAAATGAATGTGAATGTATGTGAAACTATTATTTGTCCAAATCCACTATATTTTCCTCTGACCGTGAAGGAAGATTTATGAAAAATAATCACATTCTCTTTTCCTGCCTATTCAAATTATCTACTGTTGTTTAATAAACCACTCCGAAACTTAGTAGCCCAAAACAAATTTTGTCATACTACCTCGTGGCTCTTTTGGTTGACCAGATTCTGCTTTGGGGTTAGGATGTTTCATGCAGTTTCAGTCTGAAATTGACTGGGCTGGAAGCCCATGGCTTCTTCGTGTGTGTGTGTGTGTGTGTGTGTGTGTGTGTGTGTGTGTGAGTGACTCCTGTGTGGATATGACTGGAACAGTGGGAGGCTGTGTTTCCACGTGGCCTCTCCACGTGGCTAGCCTTGGCTTCCTTACAGATTGGTGGTCTTGCGCAGTCAGACTCCAGAGGCAGTATTCTAAGAAACGAAGGCCAAAGCGGCAAGACTTCTTATGAATTAGCCTTGGAAATCCCAGATCAGCACTCCTGTCACATTTTCTTGGTCAAGCAAGTCAGTAAAATGGACCCAGATTCATGGGGAGAGTGGTTACACTTTATCCCTCAGTGGCAGGGGCAGCAAAGAATGCAGCCATCTTTAATCTATCACATGACATGGTGAAAAGTAGCATTTAAAAAAAAACATTTTAATGTTTGCTTATTGGGTTGGACCAATTAATGAAGAGAGACTTTTTGTTTGTTTTAGAAAAGTACACACATGTTCAGTTCTCCCATTGCACCATTAAATTTTAGATTATGGCATTTTTAGATTATATCTAACCTGTCATAAGCCCAATAGAGTACATTTAGGTGCCCGCTTTGAAACTGATACCAGCACATCAGTTCTGAGGTCCTGACTCACTGTTATTCATGAGAACCTTTCTGAGAATTTCCTCCTTGAGAACAGAACTTCTAGGGAGCAGAATGCAGTAAAAATGTCCAAACCCATCAAGACAGTAACCACCCCCATAATCACACATTTCCCCCGTGAACATTGTGAAATGAAATAAAACAGCCTAGTCAGAGCCCTTCTTTCTGGGAGGAGCTGCTTTGAACCACGATATCCGGAGAGTTAGCATCGTTCTATTTAGCAAGAGAGGGTAAGAAAAATAGAAATCTCCCAAGGTTGGTCTTTCACGAGGTGTTCTGAGGCTGTCGTTAAAATGCAACATACTTGGGCTTCCCTGGTGGCGCAGTGGTTGAGAGTCCGCTTGCCAATGCAGGGGACAGGGGTTCGTGCCCCGGTCCGGGAGGATCCTGCATGCTGCGGAGCGGCTGGGCCCGTGAGCCATGGCCGCTGAGCCTGCGCGTCCGGAGCCTGTGCTCCGCGATGGGAGAGGCAGCAACAGTGAGAGGCCCGCGTACCGCAAAAAAAAAAAAAATGCAACGTGCTTAAGATATTCTATCCCCGAGGGCAGGTCCACCTCTGTGCCTCAGTCTTTCTCCAAAAGCCTGAGTTAGGCATTTAGGCTTGTTCTGCCCTGGCCTGGTCCACAGCTACCTCTGAGCCCACTCACACCTCTTTGAGGGAGAGCTGGTCAGAGGCCTCTGCAGCCTCCGGGCTGCTGGCTCCCATCTGCCTGTGTGAACCTCTCTGCCAGCAACACTGGTTCCCATGGCAACCCAGGGCCTCAGTTTGCCATGCCACACTCTTGGGACAGCTCAGTGCATACTGCCCAGTGCCATCTGTTCCATGATAGCATTGTCCACATAAAAAGAGAGCCTGTTCCTTGAGGCCCCATCCCAGGTGCATCCCCGGACTGGGCCTGTGCCTAGCACACGGTAGCCATCCAAGCAGTATTTGCTGACTAAGCAGTAAAGGGCAGAAGTCACATCTGTGGTTTTTAAAAATATTGAATTAGTTATGAAAACCAAAGTAGGAAAATTTCAGCTAAAACTCAAGTGTTCTGGCTTTTCCTGAAAAAAATCTGAAAACCTGGCAACACTGGGCCTGAGGGGCATTAATTGGTGGGAGCTGTGCAGTGGCTTTTACAGACAGAAAAATTTCAGAAGAGTATCCTAAATGCATTTATTGATCCACTGAGAAATTATTAAGAAAATTTAAAGTTAGATACATTGATCCCACAGTAGACTTGTGCTATATAGGTTATCTCCTATTAACAAACCCAGTGGCAGAAATTGGGCCAGAGATAAAATAAAATGTTGTAGAAAGCAAAAATAATAGAGCATCATCTTTGGGCAGTAAAGGGTGTGCACACACAGGTTATGATGACTTCCAAATGTGAGCAGGGCTAGTAGAGTTTTGCAACCTGAAAAATTCTTTACGAGGAAAGCTCTTCAGACCTTGCCTGGAGAGCTGAGTTAACAGGCATCACTTGCCTTTGGTAATTATTGGTGGGTTGCCATGTGGGTCTCCCCCAGAGACATGAAGGCCTTGTGTGTGAGAAATGTGTCCTTTTCATTTCTGTGATTCTCGGGTCTGTTCCAGGACCTGACACGGGGTAGCTCTGTGCTCCTCACATATAGAGCTAATTTAGAGCCCATAATTTAGAGCTCAGATTTGTGCATCTCCACACCCAGGATTTAGACTTGGAAAGTCTGGAGTGAGGTCCAGGAATGTGCTTCGATGCTCTGTAGCTTGTGCTCAGCAGGAAGGCCTCCGAGATCTATTTGCAAGATGAACAAACTAATAAGACTTGTGAGGAATTTAGCTCTGAACGCTGTCTGCTTAGTCTCTGGTTATTGCATTTTCCTGGTGATTTCTCTGTCTGCTGGACCTCTGGCCTCCAAGCCTCCCCCTCCTAAGACCTGCCCCCCAGACACACCTGCTTCTCCCCTGGGGCTCCCCGGGGACACGGGGTTTACACTGCACAACTGGCCCCCATGAAGGGATTCCAGCAGACGCACAGAAGTGGGTTTGCGCTGGTTAAATCCGTCTCATATGAGAAGGGGGAGATTATCCCAGGAGGGAGCTATTTAAAATTAAGAGTTTGAGGGCTGGAAATAGCTGGGGAAATGGCTGCTTTTGTGCAAGAAGCTGAACCTGTTTTGCTGAGCATGGTGGTTGTAAAGCACCCGGGGTGAGAAGGCCGTCTTGGAAGTCGTAGACGAGGGAAGGAAACAAAAGTTTAATTATTTCAGCCTTGGAAAATGACCCCTCGGAGCCAGCGCCGTGCACGTTTTGTGGTCGGACACAGGAGAGCTGATCTCAAAGATGCGCAGAGCCCCTCTGTGTCTGTTTCCTCATCTGTAACATGGGCTTTATCAGGGTGCCACCCTCGTGGGTCAAATGTAATGCTGTAGACGAAGCTTACCATGCTGCTGTTATTTTTCTGATTAGCGAACACAGGTGGGATTCCTGAAGGTGCAGTCTCCCCAGACATAGAAAGAGCACTCCCATCGCTGCCCGGCCCGCTCTGCCACCAGCAAAGGAGCCTCTAGTCAGGGCGGCTCCTGTCTGCAGCTGGCTGGAGGGGTAGAGGGGCCCCTGAGCCCTCTAACTGGTAGGGGCCGAAGTGTGGCAGAGGACACGGGACAGAAGTGTATGCCCCACGGCCGCTGGTCCGTCAGCCTGGGAGGAGACCTGGGGCAGTTAATATAGGCTTAAAACCAGCATAACGTCAACTGGGCGTGTAGAGCATCCGTCTGGGGCCGTGACGGGCCTTACACAGAGTGGTAAGTGTTTATTAAATTATTGTGTGTGTCTTCAGGACCGAGAGCTGCGATTCCTGCTTTGACCTCAGACTGTCCTGCTTGACCCAGCAAATAAGTGGAGTGGAGGCTCGCTCCTGGGGGTAGAAAACACGGTTTTAATGCCAGAATCTACATTTACTGTGTGAATTTTTAAAAAATCAATCTAGAGGTGGTTTTCTCTTTTTGTCATTCCCGCCTCTTTGCTTGACGATACTTTTCTAGGAAAGACAATTGGAAACACATGTTCTGGCGGTAGCGCATTTCACAGACTTGCTACAGAAAAGTGATGAAGGGACTAATGGGAGAGGCACTTACTTGGTGCTTACAGGTGTATAAAATGGCGGCTTTGCTCTTAGGAATTTTTCAAGTTTTCCAGCATTTATTGAACTAGGTTCAGACAAAACAAGTGCCAAGTTTATAGCTGGCAGCGTTGATCAGAGGTGCTGTGCTGGACATGTCATGCTGTGTTGCTTTTCTGAAGCAAATTAGTATTTTGTGCTTTGAAAAAGCAAAGGTAACAAGATGATTGGTGCTTTTGAAAAGCTATGGCTCATTGTAAGATTTGTATTCATTTTTGATTTCTGAATATATTCCCAGGAATCCATAAATGTAACAGTTCCCCCAGACCATTTGTGTTTTGTTTTCCTTGGCCTATGCTGGGGAAATTTCTTATATTTTTTCATTACATACATATTTTTTTCTTTTACACTTATAAGAAAAAACTGTTTGGGCTGAACAGTCCATATTAGGCAGATGTCAGCAAAGATGGATTCCAGTAAAGATAAAATTCCAAATAATTGTTTGAATTTTTTTCTCTATTTTAGGCCCATATGGAACGTCAGCATAACTCTGGATCACATAGCTGTCATGTTTATTTACATTTAGGAATTTTGTAATACTGTCTTGTGGCTCTGGGATCTTTGTCATTTATTTATGTTGCTGCAACAAAAAAGGAAGGAGGGCTTTTCCCACTCTTTTCATTAATGTACTAGGAGTTTTATCATACTGTCGTACAATCGATGTTAACTTTCTTTTGACATAGGCAAAATAATTAGCAATTCCTATTGTGTTTTGGTGCTGTGATGTTTATCCTACTAGACTTTAATTAAATACCCTTTGCTGTTCAGTTAATATATCTGTCTATTTACATGAATTTGACTTTAACACAGAGCTCCTAGGTAATTAAAACAGCTCAGTGCCACATCATGGATTAATGAAAAGGTTCTAATTTAGGAGCACATTGTTGGACAACTTTGCATGAAACTTGGAGAACTTTGCTCAGGAGTTTGCAATATATTAAGTCGCCAGTAGCAGTCATGATTCAGAAAAGTCGGACAATCACGGAGTTTTGTATTACCATGTATTATTTCATAGCATATATGTAAGTTATGAGGCAAAGTGATAAAATGAACACTCATAAATCTACCGTCTGCTCTAAGAACTAGAAATTTACCAACAGGCTGTGCTTCTCTTACAACAATCTCACAACCTTAGACTCCTATTTAACCTTTCCCCAGAGTTAAACACAAGGCTAATTTTATTTTATTTTTTTTAAAGAAGGTAATTGTAGATTCAGATCTGAGACTTCTTTTCACTTCTCCTTCTGAATCATTTTGCTGAAGATGACTTTCCATGAAGTAGATGAAATACACCTAGATCACTGGTTTTTACTAGCCTTGTACACACACAAGACGGACAAAGAATGGTGCCTTATTTCTGGCCAGTTTCCGTGAAGCACACTATTTGTCCAGGTTGTAGTGAAGTTCCTATTTCTTAAATCTGCTGTTAGTAACTCTCTGAGTATCGGATGCACTAGAACATGCCTGGGGCTTAGTAAAGGCTCAGCAAATGTCCATTATATTTAATAATTTAATAAATGCTCATAGAAAAAATTTAGGTAGAGGACCTTTTCAATACCATTTCCTTTAGGATCAGTCTGGGCATGTGAAGTCAAACGTATATACTGCATGTATCTGTGTTTATAAACTGTGAACTATGAAGGGTGTACAAGTGAGTCAAATCCATGACTCTTTCAAGCCAGTGGCACCAAGGGGTGGTCTGTGGGGAGCCTGCATTGGGTTGGAGACCTCTCCTTCTGTAATCTCTCTATAGTCCATCTGTCAGAAAGGCAGCGTGGTGTTGGGTTAAGAGCATGGACCCTGGAGTCCAGCGTCCTGGGTTCAGGTCTTGTCTTAGTCGCTAACCAGCTGTGTCATCCTGGGTAAGTTACTTAACCTCCTTGTGCCCGTTTCCCCTCATGGGAGATGGGGCTGTAGTAAGTACTTACTGATAGGGGTGTTTTGGGGATTAAATGAGTACAGTTATGTAAAGCTCTTGGAACTGTGACTGACACATCTTAAGTGCAGTGTCAGGATTTGCTATTACTTTATGTGCTGAACGAGGTTTTTTTACGGTGTTCATATTTTTAGTTGGCTGTCACCATCTTTGGGAAATGGCTCCCTCACACTTACAGCCCAGCCGCAGGGGTGGAGGGGATCTTCCTCGCAGGCACCCCAGGTGGCCTCTCTCAGGGCCCTGGGAGCGCCCTCCTGCCAGACTCCAGGGGTTGGCATTTGTTCCCCTCTTCCTTGGCCCCTTCTAAGTTTCCCCCAGGCCGTTTCACAGAAGAATCTCTCAGAGTTTAAATAGATTTTTAGCCACTGCTTTTGCCTGAGGCTTCTGAGCTCACAGGAGGTTGCTTTTCTTTCTTGAAGGGCTTTCTACATCTGTGAGTCGAAGTAGACAGGCCCTTATCAAGTTAGACTGTGCTCAGGAAAGGAGGAGAAAAAAGGAGAAGCGGCCAGCCTTCTCCAGGGAGCGAGGGGGCTTGGTTTGCCGGCAGCTGCGGGAGGGCCACCTGCACAGGAGCAGCGTGGCTCCCAGGGGCCGAGGAGCAAGGAGAGGTGGCAGCGGGACGGCCTCCAGAAGTGCGCGTGGAGGCTGCTGGTCCCCTCGCTCCCGGGAGCTCGGCTTCACTTGACCTCAGAGAGGCAGCCCCGTGGAGTGAAGAGTCAGGGCAGGAGCCTCCTACACTTGCTTTGGGATCCAGAGGAAGCATTTTGCAGCTGATGCTTCATTCACATGGGGCTCATCTGGTGGTTCCTTCTCTGCCTCTGGCACCGGCTGCTGGAAGAGCAGATGAACTGTTTTAAGAGCGACGGGCTGTTGGGTTCCATGGTGTCCCAAGTGTGGGCTTTGGAGCGGTCCTAAGGCTGGGGAGAGTTTTGTCACGGCTACTGTTTCACATCGCCTGCCTGTGGCAGTGCCAGGCAGCAGAGGCTTTCAGTCGGGTTCAGGATTGACCTTAGATTCCTCTCGGACGGTGAACCTGCTTACGGCTGCACCAGGCCGACCGTCCCCACTCTGGTACCCGAGGTTTCTCTGGATCAGATGCTCTTGAAGGGCCCTCTGAGGAAAGTGGTTTTAAGAAAAGCCCTCTCCGAGGGTAGCTGCACTGTCATTGGGCACATTAGCCCTCTTGCGAGTGTAAATAGCACCCACTTGGTGTTCCTAATTCTGCGTCAGGTGCTCAGATGCAGAAGTTACATGTTTGAACAGGTTTCCCCATCATTTTTTATGTGATAAAATAGACAATTTTCGTATTACAAGAAGAAAGGTGTAAGTATTATACATTCCTTATTCTCCAGCCTTGAACATAAAAATTTTATAGGAGTTTGAAATAAAATTTGTTTTGCATTGTTTATTTTTATGTTATTTTGTTAGGAGAGAGAATCATAAAATTGTCTGTGTAGGTTGAAACAGGCTGGTGAAAAACCCTGACAGTGGACTGTTCAACCGAAAACATGATTTTCTATTCTAGCCTGGAGCTAACCTCTGTCAGCTACAGAGCCCTCTCAGCTCTGACATTCTGTGTATACGTACATGTTTCAACACTCCCACCATTTTTTCCCATGTAAAATGTAGAGAGTTGATATTTTTATTGTGTTTCATCTAAATAATCTCTGGAAATGTGAGATAATACTTTATGTAGATGAGCAACTTGTGTCTCTTACTTTTTCTTCCTTTTCTTTAAAGTCTACACAGAAAATGGACCGTTAACGAGAGAGAGTTTGAGGGGTCATAAGTGGATTGTCTCCACACTTGGGGTAACCAGTTGTACAGTGAAGTGCTAGTCAACAGCAGGCCCTGCCCATCTTCCTGGCCTCACCCCCTGTACTCTGCAGACCCTCTGCTCTAAGGAGTTCTTCTAGTCATCAAGCTGTGAACACCGACACCTTCCCACATAGTTCACATTGTCCTACACCTAGAATTGTTTCCCCCATTACTTCCCTTTTCCCTTCCTGCCCAAACCATACCACATGCACTTGTAGAAATTTCCCTCTAGTAATTTTACCTAACACAACTGTCACTTCCTCCAGGAAGTTCTCCCTGCTCACTCCAAATGGAAGCAAGTATTAATTCTTGATACTCCATTATTACCTACTTTTGCACCATCTCTAGTGTTGATAGTACCCAATGCTTGGAATTGCTGTTCAACCTGTCATCTGTCTTCATCTGTGTATCTCATCTATCTATCAATTAGCTATCTATCAGTCATCCATCAGCTATCTATCATCTGTCAATCATCTCTCTCTCTCTCTCTCATTAAATCATAAGCGACACGAGGTACACGGCTTGGTCCTGAAGAGAGATGCCCTTGATTCAAGAGTGGGGCTGAGGTCAGAGGGTGGAGCTGGGACTGGGCTGTGCCCCGAGACAGGAGTCCAGTCTGAGCGTCTTGAGAGAGTTGCTCTGGTTGATAATCCCAGGTAAAAGCACCAGAGTCTGCAGCAACCCTGGGGGACAGGCAGGCGGAACCCGCAGGCCACACAGGGCGTGGGACCAGCCAGGCTGTGTTGGGAGCCGCACTCAGACAGGTGTGAGGAAGGAGCCAGGGTGACTGGGGCATCCCCAGTCAGTGTCAGCCTCAGTGGCTTTTCACTTGGGGCAGCTCAGGGTGTTGGGGGCTCCCCTTCACGCCAGCCGGGGCACCCCTCCGCCCATGGGCCTGCCTCTCAGCCACAGCTCCCAGGGGGGCTCCTTCTGCCCTGGGCGAGGGGCTGGGGTCCTGGCCGAGGCCTTGGCGTCTAGCCGTTTGCCCTCCCGGGAAGCTGGGCTTTCAAGAGCTCAAGAGCCCACGGCTGCACAGCCCCGAGCACGGTTCCTGGTAGCCGGCGGGAACCCAGCCGGTCTCAGTTCCATTATTACGTTTGTTCAGCTGGACAAGCACGTTCATTTCTGAGATGTGCCTTAGGCCCCGTTGACCGTGCCCGCTCATCACCACGATACCTGACTAGTCCTCAGGTTGCAGGTACAGCCCTGAGCCAGCTTGTCAAGGAAGAAACAGTGTTTGTTTTTTTAGTTTCTTACGGTTTTTATTTTTTCAGCTGTATTTCAGGCATATCTCAACATACACATATATACATATATAGATAAGCTTATGTGTATGTTATTTTGTGCACTCATTTTCCCTCACATATATGGCGTGTATACTATATACATTATTCTGCACCTACCTTGTGTTACTTAGTAAGTTTGGAAATCTCTCCTCATCATTACATAAAGATCAGTCTCATTTCTTTTTTTCTTTTTTTTTTTCTGGCTGCACGGTATTCCATTGTGTTAAATATTCTATTAATTTGGAATTCTTAAGTTTATTATCTCCTTTTTTATTATTACTATAAATAGTACTGCAAAGAACATCTTTGTAGTTTTTTTTTTTTTTTTTACTTTTTTATTATGGAAAATTTCAAACATACACAGAAGTAGAAGGAGGAGTGTAATAAGTCCCCGTGAACCCATCAGTTAGGAAACAGTTTTCATTCCTTTTGCTTCTCTCCTGCTTGCTTGGTTATTCATTTATTTTCATCCACAGTATGGCCTAGGTTGGGTAAGATGTGGTCCCCAGCCATCCCTTGAGCAAGTCCAGGGGGCTCTGTCCTCCACAGGTGGAGTCTCTGGCTCCCTCCTGTCGGGAGCCCCCCCGTGACCCTGAGCTCTGAGAGCGGGGGGGAGCTTGGCAGGCTCTACAAGCCCCAGGGCAGGTTGTGCGTGTGTGTTCAAGGGTGCTGCCCCCGGTTCAAAGCAACTGGACCGGAGGATGCCTGGAGTGTTTCCTCTTCCGCTGGCAGCCGCTGTGGGTCTTCCTAGAGCAGAGCAGTTTTACCAAAGGTGTGATCACGGGTGTGGTCCAGAAAGATTGAGGCCCTTCAAGAGGCCAAACACTGTGCGAGGGGCCAGGGGTCCCAGCCACACGGTGCTTACACTCCGGTCAGAGGGGCGGTCACTGAACAACTGAGGAGGCCGGGCTGTAGTTAAAACCCATGAGAAGAGTCACTAGGAAGTGTAACAAGATGCTAAAGAGAACATCCGGGGGGCTGGGCTCCAGAGTCCCTGAAGTCCTCCTGGAGAGGTGATGTCATTTAAAGTGGGTGTGAAGGAGGAGAGGGGCTGTGTGTGGAGCTGGGGGTGTTCCAGGTAGGGGTGGGTGGCTGCATGCCCCCGGGACAGACGGGGATGAGAGGACCGTGGCTGGAGCACGGAGCCCTGTGGTGGCCGTGGGAGAAGATGCCCGTCAGGGAAGGCCTTGTGGGCTGTGCTTGGGAGTCTGGATTTTATCTTAAGTAGGATGAAAAGCCATCTCATGGTTTTGAAAGGATCATTGTGGCTACTGTGTGGCGATCAAATCTATAGGCGCGTGTGCGAGCTGTTGTCTGTCTGCCTCTCCCGAGTCACACCGACCCGGTCCACTGTGCTGGCCTCTGTGACTATGTCACCAGGGCTACTGGTCCTGTGGCTTCAGTGGAATGGACCAGTGGGAAGCACCGCTAGTAGACTGGACGCAGGAAGAAAGAGAAGTCGGGGGAGTTATTCCTGCGTCTCTCCCTGTGGGCAGCAGCTGGGCGGTAGTTGAATGTCTGTCCCAGGCCACAGCCGGGCAGGTGGCCTCCCCTGTGCCTCCAGTCCCTGAGTGCCTGTCCTCTGTTCCGCCTCTGGCCCAGGGCTTAGAATGGCTTCTTGTTATTGCCAGCCCTGGGCCCCTCACCTTCTCCAGTTGGTCCCTTAATTCTGCCTACACATTAAGAGCCCCTTCGTTAAACTGTCCCCAGCACCCCTTTTTGAGTGCCAGATGCTTCCCCTTGGGTCCCTGACCCATAGAGGGGACAGGAGTGGCAGGAAGGAAATCAAGTAGGAGGGTGCTGCAATATCCCAGGTGGGAGATGTTGGCAGTTAGGGGCTGGGTAGGGACAGTGGAGATGCAGGGAGAGAAGTTGGGTTTAGGGTACATTGTGAAGGTTGATTGTGGCTGGTTGGGTAATGACAGTAGCCGCCAGCACGGAGGTGACTGTCTCTCCAGGACAGGCAGTGGGACTTTGGCACTTTCTTTAGTTTCCTGACCTTGCATTCCAGGCAAAACACCTCCTCCTCTTATGCTGAACCATTTTGGGAGTTCTCCGCCCTTGAGCTTGGCGCCACAGTTCCCTAAAGTACCATACACCTCTGCATGACCTTGAAGCTCGTTGTTATGTTGATGTGTCTTTCAACACAGTATTCTTTTGATGGTGCTATTTAAGTTGCTTTTAATTTATCTCATTGTTTAGAAATTAGAGTGGTGAAAAGAATTATGTTTATAAGCTCTGCCTCAGGTTTGTGCAGCTTGTACAGGTGAGACTGGCCACGTCATGGTGTTCTCTTCCTGCCTTTCAAATTTCACCCTGCAGACATTGGTTATTCCCAATAATCTCCATCATTATAATTGAACTAGTCCAATGAATCTGGGTTCACTGCTTATTTCTTGGAGCCTGTGAGAGCAAGGACCTTATCTGTCTTATTCGTTGCTTCAATGCCAGCCCTTAGAACTGTGCCTGGGACGTGGCTGGGGCTCAATAAATACTAATAGACTGAATGTATACATGAGTTGGCCATGAAGCATCCTCCTAATGGGGGTTGACCGACTGTTTTCTGTAATGCTCATGTTTTGGTCCCACTGAGGGTGCTGCCAGGGAGGGCATTGTAGAGACGTGTCATGGAAACTGCATCTAATAGTGACTACTCCCTTTTCACCACATCATCACCAGTGTCCCTGAATCTGGTATTAGGATGTGTGCGGGCAGAGAAGATCGGAGTTCAGAGAATGAGTCTCAATGAACTGATTAAGCAAGGCAACCTTTTTTTTTTTTTCATACCTTGATCAGTTCTTGGCACGTGACATTCCCACGGATACTACTTCCCATAGAGAACACTCACAAAAAAGTGATTTCACGATCTTTATATTCTGGGAGTTGGGGTTTTCTGGGAAATTATGCCAAAATATAAACTTAGCTTCTGATAGTAGAAAACTGGAAATGTTTGGCTAGAATGCCTGAAGCAGAGTGAGAACACCTAACGAGCGTGTAGAATGTTCTAACGTCTGTCTTTCATGCGCTGCTTCTCCCCTAAAATAATCTACCTACGTTCAAGCTAATCAACACTCTCTTCACAGCCCGTCAGCACCCCGGCTTAATTGGCCTGAATTGTTGCTCTCAGTGTGAACAGTGTGCTCCATTCTCAAGTCTAGATGTGATGACATCTAATGATTCTCAAAGTGCACCCAGGCAGGATGAAGCAGGGTGTGAGCGAAAGCCCGTAGCTGGGCGGCCGCAAGCACGCTGATTGCATTTGTAATCACATTCTTCATTCACTCTGGCAGCCCTTCCAGCCCGCTCCTCTTGCAGGGCATCCAGACTGTCCGGAAATAGTGTGTTCTTGCACAGAAGCAAAGCAAATCCCGCCATCCTAGCCCTTCCTTAATCAACTCCTTTTTAGAAATATTGGCTCCCTACCTGCTGATGTTCTGTTAAGCATTTCAGGGCAAGCCTTGTTCTTTGCAGGAGGTTATGGCTAACAAAACAGCAGTTCTCATACACGGCATCTCACTGGGAGCCTCCGGCCATGCATTATTTGTCCATGAAGTTCATCTTCATAAGAGAACAACCCTTAAAATTGGATGAAATGTGTCCTTCAAACTTTTTTTTTTTTCCCCTGAACTGGCGAGTTGCTTTCTTTTATACAGAATCGCGGTGGGAAGATGTCCAAGTGACTGTGGGCTCACAGGAATAATAATAACGATGGTCCTCGACTGAGATGTAGTACCACCGTTTAACCATTTCATGCTCATTCCGGCCAGTCTTAGAATCCCATCTGCTGGGAGGGCAATGATTACTGTTCCTGCTGGAAGTACGTCTAAGAGGAGCTGGTCAGGAAGGGAGGCTGTGCACCCCACTTCGCTTCCCTGCTGTGTGTGTAGACCCACTTGCTCCACGAGGAGCCCAGGCTGCCTTATTTGGAGGCCTTTGAGATGCTGTCTTAGTGTTCTCTTTATTTCTGTTATCTGCTAAAAATCTTTCTGTGCAATGAAAAATGCAAAGGCACCCAAGGATCTGGGAGGCACAGACACAACGGAACAAAACTGTGGCCAGGAACCTTCCCTTTGAAAATTCACCACATTATAATCAGGGATAGTGAAGCTGACAGAAGTGGGAAGATTTGGTTCCTTTGGGACAGCGAAGAGTAGCCCCCACTCTCCGCACCTAGAGAAAGCCCGTGCACAGCAACGAAGACCCAACGCAGCCAAAAATAAATAAATAAATAAATTTTTTAAAAAAGAAGAAAGTTTAGAATATAATTTCCCTTGTCCTACTGGTATCTTTTCTTGTATTTAAAATGTTCCTTCCCGAGCCTTAGCCAAAATGTTATTTCTTTAGATTATTCCCATTTGTTTATGTGGTTAGGTTTTTGTTCTTGTTTTTTGTTTTGCTTTTCTGGCTCTCCCTGGCCTGTCCTGGGCTGAAAAACATGCTTTTCCCACACCGATTTTGTGTCTCTGTCTGTGATGTGCACAGCTCCAGTGACTAAATCTTAAAAAGCTAAACCTTTCAAAACTTATAATTTCAAATCCATACCCTCTCCCCTATTTTTGATTTCTTTTTCTGTTTTGGCACCTAGGAAATGAGGTGACCACATCTGTTTTCCAGCCAGTGGTATTTATTGTTTGACGCTGTCAGTTACATGAGTGGCCTGGGTCTCTGCATTGCTGACTCCTAGTGTGTTCTTGGTGACTCCTCTCTTGTGTAAGAGCCATCAGTCATTATAGCCAATGACATCACTAAGCGTATCCTCCTAAGCCTGGCCACACGATGATACTCAGCTGTTACTGGAGAGCTCTGTGTCCTGGTTAAACTTGCCAGGCCGAGCATCTCCTATCTTTATTATCTTGCACAGCTGACAAACTCCAGTTGACAAATCTTCCCATAAAATGAAGGCAACGGACAGGATGAGTGTGCATATTCCCTCCAGCTGTGAAATTCTACAGTTCTGATAAGGCGATGGACAGGATGAGTGTGCATATTCCTTCCAGCTGTGAAATTCTACAGTTCTGATAAGGCGATGGACAGGATGAGTGTGCATATTCCCTCCAGCTGTGAAGTTCTACAGTTCTGATTCTTGTTCTTCTTTGTGTGTTTTAATTCTCCCGGTGACATCTTGAACCTTTTTTTTAAAAATTTTTTTATTGTCTGCGCTGGGTCTTTGTTGCTGCGCGTGGGCTTTCTCTAGTTGCGGCGAGTGGGGGCTACTCTTCGTTGCGGTGCACGGGCTTCTCATTGCGGTGGCTTCTCTTGTTGCGGAGCGCGGGCTCTAGGCGCGCGGGCTTCAGCAGTTGTGGCTCTCAGGCTCTAGAGCGCAGGCTTAGTCGTTCTGGCACAGCCGCTTAGTTGCTCCGCGGCACATGGGATCTTCCCAGACCAGGGCTCGAACTCGTGTCCCCTGCATTGGCAGGCGGATTCTTAACCACTGCACCACGAGGGAAGCCCTTGAACTATTTATATAAATTTTCATTCTCACGTCAACAAGCATGCAGAGAGTGCTAGGAACTGGGGTCCAGAAGCAGGAGATGGCAGCTGTGGTCTCAAGGAACACAGTACAGTGGAGAAGACAGGAACAAAACCAGCCTCTGGAATGGGGGAGTGCAGTCAATCCAGAGAGCAGCATGAGGCTGACTCCCTGGGACGCTCAGGGAGCTGGAGGGAAACCGTTCCCAGAGGAGGTCATGCTGGAGGGGAATCCTGAAAGAGAAATACAGTTGAATCAGGTAGAGAAGTAGGGCTGGGATGGAAAGGACGGGTGAAGCTCAGGGGACAGGACATGCACTGGGGTGCTGCCCCTCCACGTCAGCATGAGGTGACCGTGGGAGAATGGCAGGAGTGGGGCTGGGACATCAGGATTACAGTGGCTGCTGTTTACTGCGTGCCTCAGCTGAGTTAAATAATCCGGGTGAGTGTCATTTTGCAAATGAAGATGTTGAGACTTAGAAAGGTTGAGTAACTTCCAGAAGGACACATAAGTAGTAGTTAAAAGAGCGGAATTTGAACTTGGGTCTTGTGAGACCAGTCCTCGAGCTCTTTCCTCCGTGCAGACTTCTCTCTGTCCCTGCCTCCCTCCCTCCTTCTCTGTTTCTGTCTGTCTCTGTGTCTCTGTCTGTCTCTGATGTGGGATGCAGAAACACCCCTTTGCCCCCTGGCCCTGACTGCCTTGCTGGGAATGTGGGTTTCACCTGGAGGTGATGGGGTGGATCTCAGAAGGACTTCGGGAAGGAGGACGGTGACACAATTAGGTAGGAAGGTTGGTGGGAAAAGGGCAAGTGATCTGGGTCAGCTGGTCTGTTCTGCTGGGGTGGACTCAGTTTCAGCAGTGCCCTGGAGAGAGCATGAGTGGCGTTTAGGGTCCCACAGACCTGGTCTTCTGTCTCCCATCAGCATTAGCCTTTCTTGTGACCTCAGACCTCAGTTTCTTGGCAGACGTGTGAGGATGAAAGAAAATCCAAAGGAAAGAAAAAAGTAACATCACCTTGTAGTTATTGAGCCTTTCCTACATGCCTTTGCTGGTATTATGCCAATTAATCCTCACAACTCTGTGAGGTAGAAACAGTGAGCATCCCCAACGTACAGACACTAACTTGCCTGTGGCCACACAGTTCGTAAATGGTGGAGCTGGGACTCAACCCAGATCAGAGCTTTTAACGTCTATGCCCACTGCCTTCTAGAAGCATGGGGCCTGGTGCATGGTTGGGAGTAGAGCTTCTATCAATATGATTACAGTTGTTTATTATTACTCAGTATTATTAGACAGAGGCTGAGAGCCAGGCAGGAGCTGAAGGAAGATGGCAGAACCCAGGCTAGCAGCCTTGGGATGGCCAGCCAAGGATTTTCTCTTCCCCTGGAGCATCGCCCACCCCAGGCAGGTGCACCAGGGCTGCTTTCTCCCCCTCCCTCCGGGCCTCAGAGGCTCCCTCAGATATTTCCTCTGCCCATCCAGCTACAAGATGCCTTGGGCTGGGGGCCATGCACCAGAGGACCATCCCCACTTGCAGTCCTCGTGGGATCTGAGATCCACACGGCCCCTTCCCAGGGGGACGGCTGTCAGTCCCTGCCACACGTCCCCGCCACCTCCTGGGCATCCTCAGCACCCAGTTCCCTCTTTCTAGTCAGTCCTCACCGGGCCTTTGGCACCTGACTTGCTACTTCATCTCTAGGGGCAGGAGTGTGAAAGAGGGTTTGGTTTGGAGAAAGTGTTTGCTGCTCTTCTTTCCTCCACTCTGTGACTGGGTTTCAGACCCAGGAGCCTCCCACCTTGGAGCCCACGGAGCCAGGCTGCTCCTTGACTTGAGCTCAGAGATTTCAGGGCACACTCTCTGGGGGGTCTTTGCATCTGAAATGCATTTCCCCTGTGGCCCCCCAAACCCTGAATTGGGGTAGGTTCTAGGAGAGGGTGTGGAGCTCATGTTTATTTAATAGGCGCTATCATCTTGTAGAGAAAGCCAGAAAGTTTAGCTCAAGATGTCTGAATAGCATACCCTTTTAGGGGTATTTAAGAGCTTACTTGTCAAATCCCAAGTAGTCACTTCTTTCGTTGCAGTGTGTAGCCTGGCTTTGCAGGGGGAGAACCCCTTCCTCCTTGGCCCTCCTTCTGTGAAGGGTCCCCGGGTCACACCGTGTCATTTCAGCATTCACTACCATGTAGTAGTTCTCTGTCTTCAGGTGGGTAGAGCATGGCTGTCCACAAGGCTGATTGGACCTGGTGAAACATCTTGGAGTTTCTTTCATTATGTAGGTTGTGCTTTAAAAATAGCACATGCATTTGCCTGGATGGTCGTATCTGCTAAGCCCAGAGCAGCCTCTCCCCTCCCAGGAGTTTGCATTCTGAGCAGCGGTCAGAATTTCCATAAATTAATTGAGTATGTGTGTCTTGTGAGCATGAGGAAGAATTGTTACTCGTTTTCATGGATTTACAGGCTAACCTGACACTATGCTGTGTTTGTTTACTTTCATCGCTCGCTGGTGTTTGGTACACGCCCATGGGGTGGGAGAGCTCTCAGCAGAACTCTGTCCAGAAGAGTAAAGATGTTTACAGACTGAGGCTGTAAGCAGCCCTCCTCATCCGGTTCACAACTAATTCTGAAAACTTAGAGGGAATCTCAGATTGCTCATTTTACTTTTATTCTTGCTTTTCTCAAGAAAGACTATTTAGAGTTGAAATTTTTAGAAAAATGAAAACGTTGCTGGAGACTTAAATTGTAATGTTAACCTGATATACAAAACAAACTCATGTCGTAGCTGCTTCCTTTGTAAAAGTTGTAATAGCCTGAAGTAGCACCAAAGAAAATCCCCTGACAAGAAGGGTCAGTTTTTGAAATTTGCAAGACAAAAATGGACAAGTGTTTTTAAACACCTTTTTTTTTTTAACTGTTTTCATTGAATAGCTTAAAAATGTTGTAATATTGTTCTCATTTCTTAGACTTTTAAATTTTAAAAGCGTGTTCAGCGTAGAATGTAAATCTTGCTGAGGCATTCCGGTGTTGGTGGCATCTGGATTTTGAAATGGGGGTGGTGGTTATTCTTGGGAAAGGGGCTGGATTTGGTAAATCTAGAACCCAAAGCACTGCCTGACTACAGCAGGCCCAGCCAGGCACACGGGGGCAAGTGTGAAAATGCTCAGGATCAGGACAGAACACCTTGCCTTGTTTAAAGCCACGTGTATTTCAGAACATTGTCGTGAACAGTTATTGCTCAGCCCTTACGACATCCTTGGCGAGGTGGTCAGAGCAGGTATTCTCTGTTTGTATGCGCCGAATCTCCGGCTCGAAGAGGCCAACTGGCTTTCTCAAACCTCCAAGACTGGTCCGTTACAAGGCTTGGATGCACTGGTGCTCTTACATGCATTCCACAAACGTTCTCTGAGCATATTACGTGCCAGGAACTACGCCTGTAAAGAAAGTGGGCCTGTCCCAGGCTGAGGAGCCCACTGTCCAAACGCCCTGCAAGGCTCCCCGCTCCATGAGAACGAGCTTTCACAGCTTGAGCATCTTCGTACACTCACCAGAGATTTACTGACTGCCTCCTGGGGGGGTAGTAGGAGCAAGACCCCCGTGATCCACTCCCTCATGGAGCTTACAGTCCAGTGAGAAACAGACTGAGAATGAGGAAGACAACACGATGAGAGAAGGAACCTTCCCATGGCGTTGACATAGAGACAGATATTGGGCGGGGGGGGGGGGGGGAGTAGGGAACGACCTCAGATAATCAACAGGAAAGGCCTGAAGGAGGAGCAGCTGCAAGGTGATGGCTGGTAGGTGGCAGTGTGGTGGCAGCTGAGAGAGCACAGGAGCCGGGGCTGGAGCCAGAGCACAGAACTCGGGAATGTGGGTTTTCCTCCCAGGAGGATGGCAAGCCACTGAAGGATTTCTGTGGGGAAGTGGTAGGGTCAGACGTGTGGTTTCGAAAGCTCACTCTGGCTGGTGAGTGAGGAGTGGGTTGGATGGGAAGAGGGGCTGCAGGGGACGTTGCAAGGCTGCTGCAGCCGTCACGGGAGGGGCGACGTTGACCTAACGGGATGCTGGCGGGGGAGGTGAATGAATAGGAGTGGACGGACCCAGGAGGTAGAATCTGTCTACTGATGTCAGTGGGATGGATGGGGAAGTGAAAGAAAGGCAGGGATCAGTGGTGACCCGTAGGTTTCTAGACAGAGAAACACAGTGGGTGGTTATGCCATTTACTGAAATGGGGAAGTTGGAGGAGCAGAAACAGATCTTTGGTGGGTGGCACTGGGGGGAGATGAAGATTCATGGGGTCTCAAAAATTACGTTCCGTGTCTCTCTACAGATAGAGTCATTGTGTATTCACAGTTCTCCAGTTCTGTTTTACATGCTTACATTTGAATTAGGAAAATCACTTGGGTCCTTTTACCCACTTAATAAATGTAAAAAGTAATTAAGCAAGCACGTATTCTACGGCCCCATTCAAGGCACCAGGGTCTGTGGGCAATCAAGAAGCAACAGATGTGATCCTGGCCTTAAAAAGCTTTTAATCTAATTAGAAAGACAAGGTGTAGCTACATGAAACCAACAAGTAATAACCACTTATAATTATCTAGAAAATTCTAAAAGCAACAGATAATCAAGTACATAATGTAGGATGGATTGTATATAAAATGTTGAGAGAACACACACACAGAAGAGTTTGGGGCACATTCATTAAGTCAGGAAGGGGCTCTGGGGCAGTTGGGTCATGAGTTGTACTTTGAAGGAAACGTTGGCTATTGCCTCATGTGGAGGACAAGAAAGTTAAGATACTTGGGTGAGGGGTGTGGAGGGGAGAGAAAGTGCATGAATGAAGCCACAGAGGGAGTTCCCTGGTAGCCTAGTGGTTAGGATTCCGAGCTTTCACTGCCGTGGCCTGGCTTCAATCCCTGGTTGGGAAACTGAGATCCTGCAAGCCATGCTGCGCAGTCAAAAAAAAAAAAAAAAAAAAAAAAAAGCCTTAGAGAGGGAGACAAGCAGATTTGAGAGAAGCTGTGATGAGAATGATAGGAATAACTGCCAGTTAGTGAATGCCCGTGAACACCAGCCACTTTGGTGGGAGCAGTGCAACCATTATCTCATTTAAATCTTAAAGTACGACCGCAAGATGTGTCTGTCTTTCACACATAAGAAAAACAAGGAGAAATAAATTATCCAGCGTCAGGTAACTGATGATTTGTACAGCAAGGGCTCTAGCCTTACTCCTTTGTGATTTCACTTCTTGCTGATGAGAAGAGGGGCTGTGGTGGAAACTGCAGGAAGAGATGAAGATGGTACCCTTGCACAAGGAAGGGGCAGCAGCTCCATCGCTGGAGCTCCCTAAGGGCTAGTTTGAGGAGATTTGAGTTTGGAGTTAATTCAGTGAGTAATTCACAAACTTCCAGTTTCTAAAGCAGCACAATAAAACAATAATCCTGTGGCCAATAACATTCATATAGATAAAATGGTAAAAATACAGGCTGGCTGATCACACAGGTGATCATAGAATGTCGAAACATTCTCAGTAAAGTTAAGGGCAAGACAAGGATGTTCCCTTGAGTGCTGTCACTTAAAGTTGTTGTGGAAGAGATTGCCAATTCAATTAGAAAAGGAAATAAAAGATATAATGTGGTGGAAAGAAAGGGGCAAAATTATCATTATTTGCCAAAGATGTGATTGTCTTTTTTCCAGGAAGAGAATGAAAACTCAAGAGAACCAAAACTGTTAGAGATGATATAAGAGATACCTCGATGGCTAGTTATATAGACTTTTTTTTTTTTTTTTTTTTTTTTTTTTTTTTTTTTTTGCGGTGCGTGGACCTCTCACTGTTGTGGCCTTTCCCGTTGCGGAGCACAGGCTCCGGACGTGCAGGCTCAGCGGCCGTGGCTCACGGGCCCAGCCGCTCTGCGGCATGTGGGATCTTCCCGGACCGGGGCACGAACCCGTGTCCCCTGCATCAGCAGGCGGACCCTCAACCGCTGCGCCACCAGGGAAGCCCTATATAGACTTTTAAAAACTGCTTCCTTAATATATGACTAATGAAAAATATAATAAAAATCATTTGAAAATTTAACCCAATACCTAAGTAATTTAAACCTAGGAAAATCTTTAAAGAAATGTTCAGTACTCCTAGGGAAAAAAAAGTATAAAACCTAATGAGGGATATAAATGCAGATTTGAATAAGTGGAGAATTATATTAGGTATTTAGATAGAATATTAAATATAGCAAAGATGTCAATTCTCCCCAAAATTAATCTATACATTTAACAGAATTCCAGTTGAATTACAGCATGATATTTTGTGGTGGGGCAGGGCGGGTTTTTAAATGCAGTACTGACAGTGTGACCCTCTTCTTGGTTTCATCCAGCGTTTCTCACCGGGTCTGCCTGGTGCCTGCACAGTTGTGTCCGCCCTCCGCTCCTCAGCCCCCAGTAGGGGGCCTGCACACGGTAGTGCTTTGTGATGTCACTTGAGCAAACCCTGCTTTGGCCGGGCCCTTCAGTGCCAGTCAGAGTGTAGCCTGCTGCCCTGAAACTGTGTTCATGCTACTGGCCTGTCTGCAGCGCCCACCCTCCCGGCTCCCACCTGGATTTCCCCACATCCACCTCCCTAGAACCTGCCCTATTTTATCACCCTACAGTGACGGCCTACTCCCAGAAAGTCTTTTACCACTTTCTGCCTGAACTGCCTTGCTCCGTGTGAAAAGATGGATGGGGTGGCAGAAATCAAGGATGCGTGGGGTCAATAGGTCTGTGAGTGGTTAGAGCTGGGGGAAGTGGGTGAGGGAGGAGGACCGGAGAGGGGGCAGGGCCTCCCCGAGGGTCTGAGGTGCAGCGGCCACAGTTGTGGTCCCGATGAGTTGTCACCTTGTGCTACACCGCCGCACTCGGGTGTGTGCCCACCTGCAGGGGGGGCGTGCACGTGAGAGGAGCCTTGTGCTAAGCAAGGCCAGGCGCGCAGAAGGTCCCATCACGTTCTCTTCTGGTGAGATTTTATCTTTTGGTGAAGATAGAGCCCACATTTGGAGCTCTTTCCGTATTCTTCTCAGAGTCGAGGGCGGGAACCACATTCGTTCTCTCCCGCCCCTGGCCCCGGCACCTGGCGCACTGGTTTGCATGCAGTGGGTACTCAATAAATATTTATGGGGTGATTGATTGGACTAGGTCAGTGTCCCTGAAAATGGAAAGAAAGGAGAGAATGGTAAGGCTTCGTAAATGGAAAAACCGTGGGACTTGATGAATACATTTATAATGAAATCATATAGGTTTCCTCTTTTACTTTTTTAAATCAACTTCTGTGACTGAGCTGAATGTGAATTTCTATATTAAAATGTAATTTTCTCAACTCAGAAATCAAAGGCACAAATCAGCCGTTTTGGTGGGGAGTCCCCAGGCCTCGGGCCCCCTCCATCTGGCTCACGTCTAGAAACAGGCGGGCGCTTTATTGACAAGTACCCTTGGCTGTCACCCCACTAACAGCACTGGCTCCATAGATGGGCAAATAAAAGGGAATTGGAATGGACGTGGGCTAGGCTGAGAGTGGTTGTAATGACAGCGTCTGTAAGTGGCAAACATCTCAGTTGTAATTCTGAGGATTCATTATTTTGATTATCGAATTATCTCTCGTGCTGATTTGCCACTTTCAGAAGCGCTCAGAGCTCACCCACTTTGCAACTGCAGGGGCTCCTCAGTTTCTACCATGGCATGGGGGCGCGCTCGCAGAAGCCAGGGCACACCTCCCTGCTGGTACCACCTTCCCCTTAACTCTAATATCAACCACTGGCCGTGACTGAGCCACTGGGCTAAGTGTCACCTCGTTTATTCCGGGCAGCAGCCCTCCAGGCAGGCCCTCCCTCACAGGGGAAGAAAAACAGCCCCTCACGTATCTCCTCTCCTAGCACCTTCGTCTAAAACCACCAGCACCTCCCTCCTAAGCACAGGTCCGCCCACCTCCACTCTGGAGCCAGGGTGGGGCCTTTCCATAGTCAAGCCCCATGTGTTACCGCCCTGCTCAGAACCTGCAGTGGCTCCTTCGTGAGAGGTGCTGGGCCCCGTCTGGGCCATCTCCTCTGCCTTGGCCTGCCTCCCCTGCCCTCACTCTGAGTTCCTGCCCTTCTCTTATTCTAGAAGCCTTGCTGCTGCTTCTCGCCTTGGGGCTTTGACTGCCTGTATGCCTGTTCCCTGCCAGGAGCTCTCCCTTCCCGGGGGGAGGTGGGGGAGGCTCAGCCAGTTCTAGAAGTGGGGGAGTGAGCCTTGGGGCCAGAGTCTGCTCTTGTGTGGATTGGACAGCTGATACCTAAAAGGAAGCACCATTCTTCACCCATTTAATTCATGTGCTGAGTGTCTGTGATGTGACACACTGCTGTAGCTGCTGGGAATATTACAGGGAACCCAACAAAGACCCCAGTCTTGTGCACCTTACAATCTAGGACAACAGAGAAATTCAGGACAGGACAGGCAGGAGCTGAGCGAAAGAAATTAAAGCCGGTGGGGTGCTTTCGAGTAGGGGGTCAGGAGAGGGGCATTTCAGCCAGGGTGGCCATGAAAAGGCATGGAGGAGGCCTTACATAGGGACCTATGTGGAATGAGAGAATGCTCTGGGTGGGGCCCGTGGTTAAAAGCAAAGGCCTGGATATGGGAACATATGTATATGTATAACTGATTCACTTTGTTATAAAGCAGAAACTAACACACCATTGTAAAGCAATTATACTCCAATAAAGATGTTAAAAAAAAGAAGACAAGAAATAACAAATGTTGGAGAGGCTTTGGAAAAAAGGGAACCTTTATGCACTGTTAGTGGGAATGTAAGTTGGTTCTGCCACTGTGGAAAACAGTATGGAGGGTCTTTTAAAAATTAAAAAGAGAACTACCATATAATCCATCAATCCCACTTCTGGGTATATATCCAAAAGAAATGAAAATATCAAAGAGCTATCTGTACCCCAGTATTTATTGCAGTACAAGCTGAGTGTTCATCAATGGATGAATGGATAAAGAAGATGTGATATATATTTATCATATATAATGATATAAATATATAGAGAGAGGAATATTATTCAGCCGTGAGAAAGAAGGAATCCTGCCATTGTGACAACATGGTTGGATCTTGAGGACATTGTGCTGAGATAAGCCAGACAGAGAAAGGCAAATATTGTATGAGATCATTTATATGCGGAACCTTAAAAAGCCAAACTCAGAGAAACAGAGTAGAATGGTGGTTACCAGGGGTCTGGCAGTGAGGACATGGGGGAATGTTATTTAAGGGTACAGACTTACAACTAGCAGATAAGTAAGTTCTAAAGCACAGCTTGGTGATTACAGACAATACTGTATTATAAACTTCAAAGGTGCTAAGAGACTGGATCTGAAATATTCTCACCACAAAAAAGAAATGATAATTATGTGAAGTGATAGAGGCGTTAGCTAACCCTACAGTGGGAATCATATTGCAACATATAAATGTATCAAATCAATACATTGTACCCCTTAAACTTACACAATGTCGTATGTCGATTATATCTGAATTAAAAAAGAAAGAATGCCTTAACTACGTATTTGACTTAAGCAAATGGAAGAAGAGCCACAGCATTTTCTGAAAGTTAAATAAAATAATGCACAAAAGGCAAAAAAAAAAAAAAAAAAAAAAAAAAGCAAAGGCCTGACATATTCTCAGAGCAGCAAGAAGGCGGGAGGGGGGCCGTGAAAGGACCTAAGGACATTATGGCAGGATAGAGTCCTGTGGGTCAGAGTTAGAGTTTGGGATTTTATTCCAAGCGGGATGGGAAGCCATTGGAGGATTTTAAAGTTTTCTCGGGCCCTTGAAAGGGCAGAAGCAAGGAGTCTATTGAGGTGCTGTTGCAACAGTCCAGGCAAAGGTGGCGGAGCTCGGGCCGGGCCGAGTCTGGGCAGGCCGTCCGGCGCAAGGTGCGATTTGAGGTGGAGCCACAGGCTTTGCCGAGGGATTGGGAGTGGAGTCAGGGATGAGAGGAGCTGCAGATCGCTGGTGATCCAATGGGGTATTTTACTCTGTGCCTCTCCCTGTGATCTTTCACCCCTGAAGCGTGCCTCCTTAGGGAACACGCTCGGCCCCCAGTGCCCTGCGCCTCCAGTCTGGGTCACTCTCTTGGTTTCACACTGAAAGAAACATCGCTTTCCTCAGGGCACTTAATGTCAGTATTTGCTTATCTGTTAATTAGCGTGACTGCTGGGCTAAGTCTGTCTCATCAAACTGAGCTGTGTCAGAGCTGAGCTGCTGCCTCCCCTTCCCCATCCCCCTCCTCCTTCAGTGTCGGCCTTTATACCTCCACAGCCTGGCACAGTGTTTGGCACATAGATTTGCAACAAACGCTTGAATGAATGAGTAGCTGAATGAGGCTTAAGAATGAGAGGTTAAGAAACGTGCCCACATCTCGAGGGTGGTGAGTGTCTTTGGACAGTGCTCTTCACCCCAGGAGCTCTGCCCGCATACCCACCCAGGATGGCTTCAGGGGCAGCAGGAGCAGTGGGATTTCCAAGTGCAGGTGCGAGTTTGTCTTTGCCCGTCACTTCCAGTCCTCTCACAAATGTGCGTGCTCGCTCCCTGTGTCCCCTACCTTTTCCCTCTTCTCTCCCGCTGTCCCTCCCTCCCTTTCCACCTCCCCCGTCCAGCACGTTACTTTCTGAAACACAGGAAAAACCTCCTGATGAAGTGTTTGTTTTCCTATGTCACCCCGTGACGTGTGATTGCTCCCTTCTTTTAGGAAATCTGCCAAATGCGTTCTGTGTCCCATCAGGGTTGTAGCTTAAATTAGACCTTCCAGCTGTGTTTGGGTTTCGGACATACGCATGGAAACTTCCATTCCCTTTGCTTGCCTCTCTCCGAGCAGCCGCCATGTAGGTAGAGGACAGAGGGCCGCCTTCCTGAGGCCTCTCCTCTTTCTCCTCCTCCGGGGCAGGCCCAACCGCACCCCAGCTGGGGGGAAATGGACACCGCTGTCCATCGAGGGTCCCACAGAAGGTGGCAGGCCGGCAGGAAGCTCGGGGTCAGGGCGGGGGTTACAGTCCCACAGTGTAGGTCACCCCACAAGAGGCGGGTGCCAGGCCCTGCGGCAGAGGAACCACATCCCCCGTGGACCAGAGGGCAGGGTGGGGCTGGCGCTCTACCCCACAGGGCCCTGCTCAGGTCAAGAGAGAATGGAAGTCAGGCCCGTGACCCCGGCTGGGGCTCTGCAGTGGCCATCAGGACACGCTCTGCAGTGGCCATCAGGCCATCAGGAGGGAGCTCTGTTCCGGGTGCCTTAGCGATACCATCCTCTCCCGCAGCTGGGGGATTCAAAACTCCCCAGAGCGTGCTGATCAAACATATTTTCTAGGGAGAACAGCCACCCAAATAAAAGCCCTCCGCCTGGTGGACCCGCTGCTGTGGGAGACGACAGAAAAGCTTGAGCTGTGGACGTGACCCCGGGGCCGGGGCCACCGCCGGGAGGAGTTCCGAGTCTGAGGCTCCGGAAATTCGTGGAGTTCTGCCAGGCGGCTTCCCTCCCAGTTCAGGGATGCCATCCTGGGGGTCCTGGGCATTTGGGATGCAGGAGCCTCTCCTGGGAGGCGGCCCCACGGTGTCTGCAGCTCCAGGTCTGGCCGTCGGGTGTGGGCGATAGGCTGCCACACAGGGAGACGCCCCGTCCTCGAGCTGGCCAGCCTTGGGAAGTTGTCTTGTCCGCGGGCGACTACAGCGGCTCCTCTTGTCCGTGCGCGGTCCGCTGTTCTAATCGTCAAACCACGGCAGCAGCATACTTAGGTATCAAAGCTTTAATGCCTGAAAAGAGCAGACTCAGGCAGTGGGTTTTCACATGGTTCTGTGGACCTTTGTAAAGATGTGTGCTCCCCGCAGGATTCTGGCAGGGTGCTGACTCTCCGGCGGCTGTGGACATTTCCTCAGTTGCTTCAGCTCTAAAACAAGTGGGTTGGACCCAATCATTTCTAAGGTACCTTAAAGTCCTTAAATTTTTAAAAGGCCAGAGTCCGTGGGAGGTCACCCTCATGGTCTTTGTGAAGCGCCGGGCCCTGCCCTCCAGCTGGTCCACAGAAGAGACACAGGGTCCCCGGATGCCTGTCCCTTCCCTGGCCTCTCCTGGGCCCCCTGCCCCCCTCCTCTGCCCCCACCCTCCTTGGAGGCTCTGCAGGCCTCTGTGTAGACATCCAATGGCTGTGACAACGATAACGCGGGTCTGTCCTCTCTGAATCTTTCAGTCTGGAGGGGCAGGCCAGGAGTTTGTTATTCTTTCATTTGAAAGATGATGATCTGAGGATTAGAGAGGGCAGCCAGGAAGCAACACGTGGACTGGAATCCTGGGCTCCTGAAGTTCTTTGCAAATCCACGCAAGAGGCCCAAAACTGTAGGCAGATTTTTATAAAGAGGAACGTAACATTTTCCTTACGGATTGGGGCCCCTTTGAGAACACTCACTCCCGTCAAATCATTTGTTACAAAGCAGTTTGTTTTGTTTCATTCAGGAAGTTCAAAAGGAAATAACTTTTTTAAAAATCCAATAGATTTGAAGAGAGAAAATGTTAAATTGCATTTTGTAAGCAGTAAGGTCTCAAATCTATTTCATTTCCTAAGTGCGTAATTTTAAATGCATTTTATATCCTGAATACATACCCTGCATTTAAATAATACCAGGAACAGCCAAACCAATCGACAAGTGATAATATGCTCATTGACAACCTGAAAGTTTCTTCTCGTCTTCCTGGCCACAAAAAGACTGTATTTTCCTATTTTATGTTTCCCTAGAAATAACATAACTTGGAATTGGCATCTCAGCTTTTCTCTATAGCTGTGTTACACTATTAAATGGGGTTAGGGCCTCCTAGAGTGCCTCTTTGGGTTTGTTTTTCTTTCCTTTTAAAATGGATTTGGGAAAAGTGTACCCCAAGAGATGGGGAGTTTTCACAAACATCCCGCCACCCTGTCCAAAGCTTCCACGTGTAGATTTCTTGCCGAGCACCAAAGTGCAAACCTATATATTTTGGAGTATTTAAATAAGCTCTGATTTTGTTGTCATAGGTAACTATGAGATTTTTTTTTTTTAAGCAGCCTAAAATTGGAATAGAAAATTTCTCCTGTTTCATTTGTTTAACAAATATTTCTGCTGAATGAGCCCTGAAGTGTTCAGAGAAGGAGGCATAGTGGAGATGCCCTCTGGAGAGACGCAGGATTTTATCAAGAGGAGGAAGCGGAAAAGAATGACATTAATAAAGGTATAGAGGGAGGACAGTGCCAGCATTTGGGGGAAATGTTGAGAAGTCTGGGTTAATAACTGTTGTTAACTGGGGTAATACTGGAAAGCAGGTTGGTGTGTAAGGAAAGCCAAGGAGTCTGTGCCTTACTTGGCAGCGGGGAGCAGTTGGAGGGTTTGAAATAATAGGGGAATAACAATCAACATCAGTGAGAGAGATTTGGTTCTGAAGCCCTAACCTCGCCTGGGCCATGGGTTTTCTGCTGCTGGGACCAGCCCCAAGGGAGAGGAAGAGGGGTCTGTGGGACTCAGCTGAACCAGCTATAAGGGGCTGCTGAGGTTAGGTAACCAGGAGTGTGGTTGAGAAGAGATGAGATAACAGAGGGGAAATGTGGACAAGGAAAGCACGGGACAGGATGGGGAGCTGCAAGGCTCCGAGGGGTTGAGGAGGCAATGTGGGGGTCGCTGCAGGGTGCAGGCCTGGTTGAGCACGCAGACCGAAGGCTGTAGACAGCAGCCGTGTGTTCACTAACCCATGGGCCTTCTAGGACAGGGACCACCTCTGCACCGCCTTTGGGCTGCTGGCCTCTGCTCCCACGCTTGCCCACGCGGGCACTCAGCTCACAGTGTTGCTTCGGGCTGTCCTCTGATTCAAGGCGTGGCGTATCAGTGGTGGGGGGTGCAGGCAGCCTGGAGGCTCTGGGAGCCCGGGCTGGACGGGGAGCGCCTCCCAGGGTGCTGTCTTCTAGCATCGTCCTCCTTAAGTTGTGTCTTAGTCTGTTCAGGCTGCTATAACAAAAATACCACAGAATGCGGGCTTACAAACAAGAGAAATCTGTTTCTCCCAGTTCTGGAGGCTAGGAAGCACAAGATCAAGGCTACAGAAGGTTTGGTGTCTGGTCAGCGTCCACTTTCTGGTTCTTTTTGCTCTGTCCTTACACGGCTAAAGAGATGAGAGCTGTCTGGGGTCTCTGTTCGAAGGGCACTAACCGCATTCATGAGGGCTCCACCCCAATGACCTAAGCACCTCCCAAAGGAACTGCCTCCAAATACCATCACACTGGGGGTTGCGTTTCAGCACATGGACTTCGAGGGCCGGTAGATAAGCAGTCTGTAGTGTGTTAGGTGGTGGATGGGCTTACAGATTGCTAGACTAGACAAACTTTTCTGAAAAACAGCATTCTAAAATTTTAAAGCAGTGTGTTCACTAGGAAAAAAAAAAAAAGAGATTTCAACATAAAACACTGACAAAAGAGAAGCCTGAATCCTTGCTATTCATTATGAACCATGTGTTCAAAAATGTATCTAATGACGATGAGCTAGACTTTAACATTTTCTCATTCTAAATCTCAAAATACATTTTGAATTAAATTTAAAATGCTCAAGTTCTATAGTCATTTTTGTAGACACGCTTTCAGCAAGTCAACATTTTGTGTATCGCTGCTGTGTGTGGAACTCTGGACAAAGTCCTGAGACAAGTATAAGCTTATGTTTCTTTCCACTGTTTTTTTTTTTTCCAAGGAGGGATCAGAGACCTTTTAAAAATGTTTTTCTCAGAGTGAGCTCTAAGTTTGCATTATTGTTATAAACGTTCTGTAATGAACCCACCAGTGTTTACGTGGCTTCATTTTTATTTGAGTGTGCGATAAATGTTTACTGTCTTAATATGAGATTTGCTTTAAGGACAAATTGCATTTATTAGCATTATTCAGCAAACTTGCATGAACTCAGCAAATAAAGTAACTAACATTCTTACTATTTAACATCTATAATATTCTTATGCCCGTAAAGGCTGCACTTTGAGAAGACAAAACAAGCTTGGGGCTTTCATCTTGCCTCTTTTTTTCTCTCTCTCTCAGTAAAAGATAAAAGAATGAAATGCCATTTTGATGGTTCCCCACCCGTCAGGCAGCGTGTGGGTGGAGGGTGTTTTAAACATTCCCACTCACGACAGAATGCCTGTGAAAGGGAAGAGGCCGCACAGATCACCACAATGCCTACTGAATTGGAGCTGGTATAGTCCAGAAGGGGCTGCTTTAGTAAGAAGGCACCAGCAAACGCTTCTACCAGACCAGAGACAAGGCCACATGAAAAAGCATCTGGGATCTTCTTGCTCCTACAGCACATCTCTTTGTATCCATTGTATCAAGCCTGTACCTTTCATGGGCAGGAATGCCTGTTCTCCTGGGAAAACTGACTTCTCTTCCTGCTGTATTCTTTCTTGGAGCCAAGAATCACAGAACAGTACCCCACAACTTCTGGGACTCCAGCTCTGTCTCCCTAGTGTCATACTGAGGGAAGGAAGGTCAAGCCAAGCTCACCCGGGACTGTCCCCGGGCCTACGTAGGTAGATCGTGTGTGGCTCATAGTGTATGTGGGCGGAGGAGTTACATCAAGGGCTGGTGCACTCCCACGCTGGAGAGTAAGTTGCCTTCCCCGGTGCTGTCAGGGTTGTATTGTGTCCTCCCAAAAAGATAAGTTGAAGTCCTAATCCTTCGAACATGATCTTATTTGGAAATAAGGTTTTTTACAGAGGTAATCAAGTTAAAATGAGGTCATTAGGTCGGGCTCCAATCCATAATGACTGGTATCTTTATAAAAAGGGGAAATTTGGACACAGACATTCACAGAGGGAAGACCAGCTGAAGGCATACAGGGTGCTATAGTCTGAATGTGACCCCTCCCCCAAATTCATATTTTGAAATTCTCTTGCCCAGTGTGATGGTATTAGAAGGTGGGGCCTTTGGGAGGTGTGTAGGTCAAGAGGGTGGAGCCTTCATGAACAGGATTAGTGCCCATATAAAAGAGGCTTCCGCCACGTGAGGACACAGTGAGAAGGGACGAAGGGACTGGCTATGAACCAGGAAGGGGGGCTCCTACTAGAATGTGACCATGCTGGTGCCTTGGTCTTGGACTTCCCAGCCTCCAGAACTGTGAGAAATAAATTTATTGTTTACAAGCTACTCAGTTGGTGGAATATTTTTATAGCAGCTTGAATAGACTAAGACACAGGGAGAAGATGGCCATGTGGCTAAGAGTGATACATCTATGAGCAAGCAACCCCAAGGATCGCTGGCAAACACCAGAAGCTAGAAGAGGCAAGGAACTGTTCTCCCCTAGAGCCTTCAGCGAGAGCACAGCCCTGCCGACACCTTGATTTCACACTACCAGCCTCCGGAACTGTCACAACAAAGTTCTGATGTTTCAAGTCACCCAGTTTGTTGCACTTCGTTATGCAGCCCTAGGAAACATACCTGCCAACGTGTATAAGCCTTCAAAGGGCTTCCTTTGACACAGATCACAGACACCAGACTCATTATTTCCTTCACCACTTCCTCTTTATCTCTTCTTCTTATCTGCCCTTCTTGTGAACACAGTGACATAAAACATTTTGTGGGTGTAGAGGTAGGACGGTGTAGCAAAGCAGAAATCCAGGAGTTATTCTCTCTGCTGTGGGTAGGATGGACTAGGGAAAGTGGAGAAGAGCTGCTGGAAGCCTGCTGCCACAGTGGGGACCAGGCACCAGGGGCCTCGGAGGGTGTGGGGCCGGGTGGGAACGGCATGGAAAGAAACCAAGAGTCTGCTCAGAGTAGAGTCGGATAAGGAAGGAGACTGAGGCCCAAATACAGAATAACTTCATGACTTTGAACTTCAAGCCTCTCTAGTTTTGAAAATTATTCCTTGCCCTGGAGAGTGAGTATGATGACGGTAATGAGAAAAGTGGGAAGGAATTTCCATTTTAGGAACAATTGTGGGCTCCATTGCCAACACTATTAACTTCAGGAATTGGAAAAGGTGGAATTTTCAAGTCTCTCGAAGTTCAGTAGTTATAGAGAGCTTGAAAGGTATATACAATTGTTTGACAAGATGATGGGATTTTGGCATTCATGGATTAGGGTTAAGAGTTTTCTACCTTCCTGTGAGTATTCCCCAAGGGCCATATCTATACTAAGTGGTGATGGGTCTAAAAACACCCCCTCATGTGTGGTGTGGTCAGAATTATGGGTGTCATTCATGATGTGAATCCCAAAAGGAAGGCGTCAGAGGATTAGATTCCAGTGGGCCCATGGCAGCCCTGAACCTCCGTCACATTTACAGGAGATTTTTTTTTTTTTTAGGAGTTCTTGAGTTTGGGGATTTGACCATTTGAGATCTGTGGAGATCTCGTGATGGTACTGCCAGAAGGCATGAACCAAGGAGAAACAGTGTGTGAGCATACTGCTCGTGAATTATGGGATGAGAGAGTTAGTGCCAGCTTTCAGCTTTCCCCGTCATTTTGGCAGATGAGGAATCTGAATCTCGGTGACTTGCCGCCAGTTATACTGATAATAGTCAGAACCAGAATCCAATTTTCATGGCTCCTTCTACCATCCCAGTCAACAAACATTTTAAAGTAATTACCGTGTGGCCAGCACTGTGAGATATAACTTTCTTCTTTTCATAGCCTATAGCCTCATCAAACGGGCAAAGCCAATCTCCCAGAGTTTGTTTGATGAAGACAGTAGGGCAACAGGGGCAAGAGGGCCTTCTGTCGATCCCTTATACCGGAAGACTCAGAAAACTTGTCTTTTTCCCATCTATATCCTGGAATCATGATATTTGTCTTGTCTCCTGCACTAGTGATATGAAAAAGCTTTGAAAGCTATAAAATGCACTATTACTGGAGAAATATTATTAGCAGTAAGGGATTCAGAGAAGTGAGGAACTGGTGTAGACTTGAAGAGGCAGATTGCAGCCTTTGTAATGGGTATAATTTTTTTTTTTTTTTTTTTGCGGTACGCGGGCCTCTCACTGCTGTGGCCTCTCCCATTGCGGAGCACAGGCTCCAGACGCGCAGGCTCAGCGGCCATGGCTCACGGGCGCAGCCGCTCCGCGGCATGTGGGATCTTCCCGGACCGGGGCACGAACCCATGTCCCCTGCATCGGCAGGCGGACTCTCAACCACTGCGCCACCAGGGAAGCCCTGTAATGGGTATAATTTTGACAGGAGACATTTGTGGCTGAGGAGGGGTGTCCAGGACAAAAGACCGTGAGCAGAGTTGGGAAAGTGTGAATTGGGGAGTGTTTTGATCAGTTGACAGTTTGGCTGGGATGGGGAGTTACTGTGCTTCTTCCAGCCAATATTTGAGGTCAAGTCCAAGTCAAAGTGACTCGAGGGACTTGGGGCAGAAAAGCACCGTTGTAGATATCATCATTGCGCAGATGATTATTTTTTATTTATGAAAGTTCTTTAAGGCACATAATCTCTGGAATCTCTTGGCAAATGTCTGCCCCACTGAGCAGTAAGAAAAAGCATTTTACTGTAACAGATGTTAGCACTTTATTCATCCTCCCTCTTGTCCTTATTTATTTCTTTTGCATATAGAAAACGTAAAAATAAAAAGTGGAGAATTCAAATAAAGGTGGTAGTATATGCAAAGAATAGTGCCCAAATGTCTGTTAATTTAAACTTGGGACTTTATTCATAGATTAAAGCTACCCATTGCTTTTATCTGAGTTTACTTTGCGTTGACTTCAATGGCTGTTATACAGGGATAGCCAAGCAGATTTTGACCCCATTCAATGTTAATTCGATTCGCATGGGTTCTTAATAGCTTTGGTAAAGTGGAACTGTGTTTGACACTGTTTTTGTTTGTGGTTAGATGATGTATTCAGTTCTGAAAACTTGAAAAAAAAAAAAAAACGGGAAATGCTGACAACCTGCCCAGTTTTAATCCCATTCGCCTCCTACAGCTCATAAAACTCTTGCAGTTAAACTTCCCCTGGGGATCAGAGAACACTTCTGGTGTATGGGCACTGCTGTGGGGTCCTTTGCCAAACAGCAGCATTTGGTCTGACCCCATCAGTCCAGACTGAGCTCACCAGAGGCTTCAGTTACTGGCATTCCTTAAGGACGTCTTTACGGGAGGTTCATGGGATAAGAGTGGCATGAAGGCTGTGTGCCGTGTCGCATGATTGACTGGTTTTTGCTACGTGGATCACCCTAAGCATACAGGTGGCCACCTGCTTACAATTATGGTATAATATAATATTTAAGAAGTAGAGATTTTATTTGCATTTTGCAGCTCTTAGGTCTGCAGCTTTTAGGAGACCAATAGATTCGTTCATTCATTCGACAAATATTTAGTGAGGACTAGACATTGTTCTAGGACCATGTGCTAGCAATGAAGGAGACAAAGTCTCCACTTTCAGTGGGCTTACGTTCTAATATGGGTAACAGCAAATCCACGAATAGATGTGTAATGTGATATCGCATGATAATGATGACTGTTAGTGGAAATTACGAAGGGTAAGAAAATAGACAATGACGTGGGGAGATTAGGCTGTTCCAGATGGAATAGTTGGGGAAGGCATCTTTGAAGAGGTAACACTGAGCAGAAATATGAAAGAAGTGGGGATCCAGACTTTTAATATGTTGGGGAAGGGCATTCTAGGGAGAGGGGGCAGCAAGTGCAAAGGCCCTGAGTGGGATGAAGTTGACCTGTTTGGGGAACGGTAAGAAGGTCATTGTGACTGGAGTGCATTGAATGAAGGAGAAAGTGATAAAGATGAGGCCAGAGCCATAGCCAGAGGCCAGTTCAGGGAGGGCCCTATAGACCACGGTGAGGGTGATTCCGATTCTGTTCTAAGTATAATGGGAAGTCACTAAAAAAAAAATCACTCTAGCAGCTGTATGGAGAGTGGAGTGTAGGGGAGCACGAGAGGAGACAGGGAAGTGCAGAAACTATTGCAAGATTCCAGAGGAGAGATGAGGGTGGACTTGACTGGGGCTGGTGATGGAGGACACAGGAGCAGTGGGAGTGAGGAGTACTTTGATGGTTGACGCGATTTGTTGGTGGGCGAATGTGGGATGTGGTTACCAGGGGAACAGTTTTACTCTTATTCTCCAGTTAGTGATGCCCACGGGCCACAGTCACTAACCCCTCCCCACCCCACCCCATTGCCCCAGAGTGAATGTGACCCATGGTAGCTGAGTCCATGGCCCCTTTATGAAGATGAAGAATGATCAAAGCCTTAAGTGGCTTTCGAATTTTTAAATAAAAGTTTAATTTTTAAATATGATAGGTTTTTGGTGAAGAATAGAATAAAGATTTTGCTTGCTTTGTAACGCCTTTTAAAAAACCTTTCCTTAGCAACCTTTCAAAACCACAACAGATGTTCCTTAGAAAAAGAAAGTAAATTGCAATTTCCAGGAAGAAGAGACCCATTATGGTGGGCTCATTAAGAAGTTCATTATTTAGTGTATTGGAAAGACTGAATTTAATTTACAGTTTCTTCTGCTGGATAAGAATCCTAGACAGAATCAGGACGGTTAATGGTGAAAAGAAGCAAATAATGAAAATTCCGATTTTTCTTTCCTCAGTTCTGGCATGTGAAATTTTAAATCTCAGCTCAGTGTTGGGTGGACTCATTTTGGATTTCCTGTTTCCTTTCCTTTTGTTCTGTTATTATTCCTTCCTTCCTCCATGGCTGATTATCAGAATTTTCCCCTGCAAAAAATAATTCAACATACATTATATGGTTTCTAAATTTTTCTAAGACAACTATGCTATTGCTTTAGGATACTTTTGTAAAAAACAATGTGCAAAATTGAAATAATGTGATTTGGGGGGTGTTAACCATTTCTTGGTCTTTTTCTGAATAAATAATCATCTCAGGAATCTGTTCAACTCTAAATTAGCTGAGTATTCTTTTGTTCTTTAAGATTCCATTTATAGCCTGCTATTAGATACATTTAATTGCACTGAATGAAATGCAATACTTAAATGTTGATATTAAAACTGTGTCAGCTCTTGTTTTATATCCATGAACACATGAAGTTAGAAAGAGTGCAGTCATGTTCAGAGTGCTCCTGGGTGGCCAAAGCCAACGTTGTTTTATTTGGGGATGCAGAGACAAGACCAGCCCCCTGTGACTGGTTTCCTCGTGCACAGATCATGGATTTAGCCATTTACTGGTTCATGGCGCTGGTAGCTTTGCCCGCAACAGAGTATCAATGGTTGGTTTTATGATGAATCTGATTTGATAACAAGATCATCGTTCTTCGGCTGACGTATATGTTGCTCAGATTCTCCTTTATTGATAATTTAATAAGGTTTTACTTCTCCCAAAGAGGAAAGACATTTCCGGACTCTTTAGGACACAGGACTCTGTTCTGGGCTGGAAGGGATTCTGAGGCTAAAACTCAGCTTTTGACCGCACGTGGCCACCACGAACGTTGGGCACTTACACAACATCAGTCATTAACAACACTGGCTCCCATTTATTGACCACTTAGTATGTATTGTTGCAAATCCACCCAACATTCTTGCAATGTTGCTCTGTGACAGAGAAAGAAAATGAAACTGAGAGAGAGTAAATGGCTCTCTTAGGGCCCAAGGGAGTTGCCAGCAGGACCAATGTCCACGGTGGGGGGAAAGGAGGAAGTAGGGCAAAGTAGGAGCAAAGTGGAAGACAGTATAATGCTTTCCTTTAGGATATATACACCCTAGAAGGGAAGACCCAGAAGGCAGTTATATGAAACTTCAAGAAGACAAGTCTATATAAGCAAGAACACCATGAGTGAGTATGAGCTGCCTGCTTCACATAAGTGCTGAGAGAGAGTGGATAAGAGAGCAGTCAGACTTCGGTGGCATTAGTCAGCTCTTCCAGGAGCTACCTTGAGTGGAATTTACTTAATAACAACTATCCTGAAGGAGCTTTTGCAGGAGGTTTCAAAGCCTGCCTTGGTAATAAAGCTTGTGCTCTGTAATCCCAGGTTTCCGAATATCATCCCTGCACCAGATCCCCACCTCCCATCAGCCACCGGTCCACCAACATGGTGACAATAGTGGGGGATCAGTCCACCTTTTTATTGGCCAGTTCTCTACCAGTGTCAGAAATGCCGTTCATGGCTCATAGTTTTTTGTTGGTTTTGTTTGTTTTTAAACCACATCACGTGTTTCAAGATGCTTCTGGTTGAAGTAATAGAAAGCCAGTTTCAAATTAGCTTAAGCAGTAGGGAAACGTATTGGTTTGTATAAATTGGCACCCAGAGATTGAGTGATTCTGTGTTGATTCATCTGGCAGTTCAGCAGTGGGATCAAGGACTCAGTTTGTTTGCACCTGTCTGCTCTGCTTCCATATAGACAACTTTATTCTGATTGGTTAGCCTTCTGGGCACAGGGTGGCTGCTGGAAGCAGGTGGGTCCACACGCCTCCTGTTTCACATCTAGTGTCAGCTAGATCCTGGCTTCCCATTGCTGCTTGCAAGTGTAAGGAAGTATTTTCCCAGAAGCCTCCAGTAGTCCTCTCTTTGTATCTCCTTAGACAGACTCATTTCATGTCTCCATTCCTGAACCAATTAATGGCTAGAAGGGTGGGATTCCCTTAGATCGTGCATGGCTACCTTTTGAGCTGAGCTCAAATCCCCAAGCCACAGACAGCTGCTTACTAGGGGCGGAGCTGAATGATTGCAACATCAACAAGGTCCATTACACGAAGACTCAGAGCCACCAGTGTTTTCTGTATGTGTCTTATTATCCATCCTCCCAGGCAAGATTTTGGGCTAATGAATAGTTTGATATGCAGGGCTACAAAATGAATTGCCTAAAATTATTAGGAGCCAGGTGGTAGACAATCTAAAAACATCAAAACGTGCTCAGCCTCGTTAGCACTCAGGGAAATGTAAATTAGGATCACAGTGACATACTATTAAACTCCCACTAAACTGGCGAAAATTAAGAAGTCTGAGAATATGAAGTGTTGGCGATGATGCGTATGGGGAAACAGGACCTCTCATGTACTGCTGGTGGGAGTGTCGTCTGGTACCATCATCACTTTGTGAGAAAAGTTTGTACTACCTTGTAAAGTGGAACATGCATATACCCTTTGACTTAACAAAGGTAAATACACATTTATAGGTATATATAACTAGGAAAAATTTTACAATTTCTCCAAGAGACACATTTGAGAATGTTCATTATAATACTGCTCATAATAGCAAAAAAGTTGAAAACAATCTAAAAGTCACAGAACAGGAGAACAAATAAATGCCCTGTGGTATATTCTCATAAAAGACTATTATGCAGCAGTGGAAAATGAAGAAACTACAGCTGCATGCAGCAACATGGATGTATCTTAAAGACTTAGTATTTAATTTAAGAAAGCAGGTTGCCCAAGACTACCTACAGTGAAATACCATGTTTATAAAATTCAGAAGCAAGCAGATTTAAGCAATATAGTGTTAGGATACATCCGTATTTGGTAAAACTATATTTAAAAGCAAGAGAAGGATAGCTGGGAAGGTGGGGTCCAGGAAGAGCATCAGGTTATCTCCAATGGCATTGATAATGAGATCTAATCTTTAGTCTGGTGGTAGAAACTGGGGTGTTTTATTTGGGGCTTCATAACTTTGTTTCTATCCATCTATCTATATTTCTACCTGTCAAAGATTACATAACACTTCTCAAAGTATAGGCTCCTGAGCTCTTAAGCAAACGTGATTTGTTGCAGTAGAGTGACAAAGTAACATGATTCTTGTAAGAGGAAACCATGTCTGATGAATCATGTGGTTGGGGAGAAACAGCAGCTGTCATCTGTTTAGGCCTTGGAAAAAGCCTTTGATTAAAGACTAGCGTAAGTTAAGATATACAAAGGCTATCTATCTTGAGTTATTAAACCCTGACATCATTGTGGGTTGGGGAAATGTTTCCTCAGAGGTAGGGAGACAGGGATCAGAAGTAAAAAATAAGTAAATAAGTGAGTTTTTAAAAAAGATGAGTAAACGAGCCTTCCTCTAGAAGTGTAAGCTTTTCGTTTCTGTGGCGGCCAGTCAGTATTTGCTGTATAGGATATTTTTAGTGAATGATTTGGGAGAGCAATGCACAGGCAGGAGAATCCCATGGTGAGAGGGTGCGCTGAGTGCAGCCTGGTGAAACCCTGAGCAGGTGAGCTTTAAGCTCGAGAGCGGGGCCCGTTTGGCTCAGAAATAGGGCAGGTGAGCGTTCGTGTAGCTGGCACACCTGGGTGTGGTTTCCACTTCTTGTTCAGTTCCCCCCAGGCATTGATGCTTGGTGGGAAAACACTGTCACTCATGCGGTAAAGGGCTTTTGCCAACTTAGCCTCTCATAGAATATTCTATCCTAGACTCTCTCAATGGTAAAATAACAAGTTCTGTGTCTCATGAAGGTGGGCCTTCTGATGTCATTCGGCACAATCTTTCCACGTCCCTCTAGAAACTTTCCATGTCTCTCTCAACGTAAAGTCTAGACTGAGCCCGTGTTCAAGTCACTGTCTAACCACAAGTGACTACATTGGACAAGTGTGATTTTGACAGCCTCTCCCTCAATGTCCCCTTGAGTAAAAGAAAAGGGTTGAACTAGATAATTTCCTTTTTTTAAAAAACAGGAGAAGAATCAAAGTTTAGTAACGTGTATGCATGGAGAGACCCAGAAAAACTGAGAAACTCCTGAACTAGATGAGTTCTGAGGTCACTTTGAAATGCAAGCTTCTGTGACTCTGGGAATCTCTTTGTCAAGGGACACGTGTCCCACCCCACCTCTCCCAGAGTCAGTACGAGGCTCACCTTACTTGTTCTGCCGCTGCCATTTGTGCTTCCGATAACACAGACCCTGTAAGTCCCTGCGAACATTATTTCTCATTCATTTTAGTCATATTCCAGGTACTTCTCCCTGAACCACGCAATGATAGTAGACTTAGCAATGACAACTAGACCTTTCCAGAGTATTTTAGATATTGAACTTAGATGGGGTGTGGAAAAGCCCATCAATTTTAGTGAGTCTTCATGTGCTCAATTATGCAAAACTTATCAATAGATGAGCTGTATTCGGGCCCAGGGGAAATGTCAGCGTGCACCATTGTCTGTAGCCAAAGGAAAACAACCTGTCTGGATATCGGGTAGTAGATACCACTGTGCTTCCGCAAAGCTCCCCAAACATATGTGTCTGTAGACCCAGAGGGAATGAGGCCCTTGAGAAGTGGTACCCAGGACAGCAGAGGTCTGGTTTGCCCTGAGCTTCCTGCTCCTAAAAGGTTCTCAATCCTCGGTGTCCGAAGTCCCGCAGGCTTGAGGGGCACGGTTACACACACGGTGCGTGTTGGTTTTCTGGTGAGCTGTCTTCCCTCACCCACACGTTACTTAACCCCTGAGCACTTGACAGCGTGACCTCCTCCTGAGCTCTCTCCTCCTGAGCTCTCTCCTCTTGGCTTCGTGCTGCTGCCGTTCCCTTGGATTCTCCTCCTACTTTCCGACTACTCTTTCATGGTCACTTTTCTTTCTTGGCCTGTTTGCTGTTTTCGGGGCTCTGCCACTGGCCTGCTCTGCGGTCTACAAAAGGAGAAGCACGTGCAGACTCAGACAGGTGTTGCAGGAAGCAGAGGGTCAACGGGGGACGATGGGCCTGTGCCGACAGCAGCGGGCACGGCACATGCGTCACGTCCACCGTGTGACCCAGCGCCCCGCCCGGCAGCCGTGCTCAACGTGGGCCAGGTACGGCCCCCAGGCCCCCGGTTTCCACCAGTGTCTCGCCTCCTCGGAAACCACTGAGACTTCAGTAGTTTCAGCTTTATGCGTGCTGCCTATGTATTTGCCATTTCCTTTCAAATTTTTTTCTTCTTTTAGTATTAAAAAAATGAACGATATAAATGATAAAAAAATTAATCAAAATTGACCTTTGTGGTCAAATCATGGAAAGTAACTATCCCCAACTCCACCCTCACTAACTCCAGGCTTCACCTCAGAGCCGAGGCCTCTTACCTGTTTTAATACAGTGTTGTCTGAATTTGCTTCTAAGATTCAGATCACACTGTGGGGCAAAACGGCCTGGATTACTCACCTCACATTTCTACCTGGATGGTGGTTCCACTTACTGCTGGGGTCAGATGGAATTTTAAGGTGTAAAGCAAGAAGAGGAGGCACCCTGGGCCAGATATTTCTTTCTTAATATATTTGATTCCTGGTGTCATTTTCTAGAAAACATAGCTAATCATTCTGCTTGGAGTGGAGTGGAATTAGTGGTTAACGAGTAGAGGAGAAGAAAAATTGTATATAATAGTACATCCGCTTGCAAATATTGTAAATGTCCTGCAGATTTAGTTTCCATGTTTGTTTGGTGCGTGTGTTGAGTGCCCTCATTTCTTTACGTGTTGTGAATTTCTAAAGGACCCATGTGTGTGTGTTCAGTGCAGCAGCTAGAACACTGTCAGAAACAAATGGTATTTTAATAATGCCTATGTGGTTGATCATATTCATGAAAACTGGTAGAGAAGGTGTCGGTTGTACCTGTTAGTGGTCTTGATTTATTAGATACAGATACACAGACAACATGCTCTAGGTGGGGAGACAATGAACTAGAATGTTTCAAAGGTAATAATAACCTACATTGAGGAAGACAGTGACCAGCGCTACCTTAAGTACATTATTCGTGTTGAGTAATACACAGTTCCCTCCTGCATAGGTTCGATTATTATCTTCATTTTAGAGTTGAGGAAACTCAAGCAGATGGAAGTTAGATAACTTGAAGTCACGTAGCAAGTAAGCGTGGAGCCAGGACTTTAACACAGTTACCCTGATGTAGGGTCCATGCCCCTGGCCACCCAGACACCAGCGGGCTCCCTGCCACACTACCTTGCCCACCAGAGAGCCCCTCCTTAGCTCGTGGCTGCATATCCCTGTGGAGTATCGGCAGCTCTGTTCTGGATTTGGCCATTTCCTCAAGATTTTTACAATTCACCTTGGCTTGACATTTCTGCACCATGTAGAACAGACTGTGGTTCAAAACACATTCAGACACACACCATGGGCTGCTTTGGGGAAAGAGAGCAATAGTAAATAAATTGCTTATTTTGAAGTGGGTGAACTTGTTGGAACAGACCAAAATATATCTGTCTTTCAGCATTTGTATTTTCTAATTTCTGTGCTCATCAGAGTATAGGATTCAATTACACTAGATATTCTTAAAGCATCCTTATCATCATTATTGAGGAGTTACATATTTTACATATTACAGTTAAATATTTCTCCTAACCTCAGGAAATGCCTGTGTTTCTGCCTTTGTGTACAATTAGTATTTCATTGTCAATGACAAAAAGTTCAAAAGAACCCAGAAAAGAAACAAAATCCTAGTATTTGGCACATTGACCAAGGCATGTGTATAACTGTCATATCAGTGTTCCAAAATAAAGCTTATACCAGTATGTCATTAAATAATGTATCCACTTCTAAATAAGGCATAGTTGATGCTGTTATTCTTAAGGAGATCCTTGAGCCGAGGACACCAGGAGAGATGGCCCAGCTTGTTTGTCACATCTTGCAGTTAAGCACAGACTGCTCTTAATAGCTTACTGTTCTCTGTAAGATGAAAACAAATTGACTATTCAGCACAATTCCCCTTCTCTTGGTGTCATTAGCTTCCACAAATGTGCACTAAAATCTCAGGAATTGCCTATAGAAAAGATGTTTCACAGCTGCCAGTAAAGCCAGTGTCAGTCACTTAAAGAGTCAGGGTCGGGCTTCCCTGGTGGCGCAGTGGTTGAGAGTCCGCCTGCTGATGCAGGGGACACGGGTTCGTGTCCCGGTCCGGGAGGATCCCACATGCCGCGGAGCGGCTGGGCCTGTGAGCCATGGCCGCTGAGCCTGCGCATCCGGAGCCTGTGCTCCGCAGTGGGAGAGGCCACAGCGGTGAGAGGCCCGCGTACCACAAAAAAAAAAAAAAAAAAAAAAAAAAAAAGAGTCAGGGTCAGATCTGATGGTAATTCAGCCATTTCTGAACATTCACACCATTACTTTAGCTGTTATTGCTCCCAGTTACCATCTGTGTCCCATTTGAGATTCTGTCAATGGAAACAGACTCACGGCTCTTTTTGCCTTTTGCTGTTTATTATTTACACTGTACGGGGCACCTCACTAAATGTCATACATATTTACTTCATCCAATCTTCATTATTACTATTATAGCATTATAGTATTTGTATATTATATACTCTGTTATCATTATATATGATTATTATTGCTTTTGTTTCACAAATTAAGAAACTGAGCTTCAGAGAATTTAGGTAACTTGCCTGAGTCACACAGCTGGTGATGGAATCAGAGCTCAGAATCCAGGTTTTTATAACCGGAAGATGAGGCTCCTTACCATCCGTCGTGCATCTGGAGGAGAACTTAGAGGCATGGCTTTCCAGCCCCTCATTTTATGGACGCGCAGTCGTGGCTCAGAGAAGAGTGGCATGGCCAAGGTCTCACTCGTGTGGGAGGTCTCAGACCCCCATGCTCTTCCCACTGTGACACGACGTCACAGCCCTCGCCCTTTCTCTGACAGTGGCTGATACTCACATCAGTCTTCCTGAATGAATCTGCCTCACCAGAATTGGCTCTTTCTATAGGAACTAAATGAGTTGAGTTTTCATTAGCAAGTGTGAGAAATGTAGATTCAGAGGTTAAAAGACAGCTGGGATGTGACATATTGAAGGCAAGCGGGTATGAATGGATTCTGGGCTGTCCAGTTCCTTTGGAAATAAGCAGACAAGCAAGCTCATGGCTGTTAGGCCGGCACTGACTGCGGCTGCCCTGCCCTCTCGGGGTCCAGGATGGAGTCGCTGCCCCTGTACAGGGGGGTCCCGCCTGCCGTCTCCTCTGTGGGGATTTCCATCTCCGTGGTCAGAAGGCTGTCAGGGTGTAACTCTCCTCTTTCCATGCCCCTGGTCACTTTCACCTGTGCTCACGGTCAGCTGTGCAAAGAGCAGACCCTGGATGCCCCCCTGTGGCTGCCATGGCTTTGGGCTTCCTGTAGAAGGGCAGGGTCGGAGGGCTCTGCTTTAGGGGACAGTACAGCAAAAAGTATCCTCAGATGAGATTGTTGTTGTTTAATATTCCGATCTCAGCGAGAAGTCGGACTGGAAAGGGTGCCCGGGATTCCCAATGTAGGACTTAGTTTCTCTGTTTGTTAGTGGGCATCGGGACAGAGAGGAGTGATTTATGACAAATGCCACACAACTTGAAGGAACCCCTGAGGCAAGGGACAGATCCCTGACTCTGGCTGTCTGAGCCCTGAATCCTCTTAACCACTAAAGTCTTGCTGACCTTGACCTTGGGAGGGTTGACCAGCCTCTGTTCCTTCAGGGCAGTGGGGAGCGGCCACCTATGATACAAGCACAGAAAACACGCCTTGAGTAACCAGTTCCAAGAGGATGGGAGTGTCTGGGGCGGGGGCTCAGAGGAGCCACGCTTTGGTGGCATCTCCATCATCCAAGGTCCGGATCTTGACCCGGCAGGTCCGGGAGCTCCATTTTGTCATTGTTTTCAGAAGTGTTTGCATCAGGAGCCTCTCAGGTGTCTGTGGTATCAAAATGATGCCAATCGATTAGTGTGGCCATTTTATTTTATTATTATTTTGTTTTAGAAGATATTGGGGGTAGGAGTTTATTAATTAATTTATTTATTTTTGCTGTGGTGGGTCTTCGTTTCTGTGCGAGGGCTTTCTCTAGTTGTGGCAAGTGGGGGCCACTCTTCATCGTGGTGTGCGGGCCTCTCACTATCGCGGCCTGTCTTGTTGCAGAGCACAGGCTCCAGATGCGCAGGCTCAGTAGTTGTGGCTCACGGGCCCAGCCGCTCCACGGCATGTGGGATCTTCCCAGACCAGGGCTCGAACCCGTGTCCCCTGCATTGGCAGGCAGATTCTCAACCACTGCGCCACCAGGGAAGCCCAGTGCGGCCATTTTATAGCGACAGAATATTCTCACCTCTCCAGTGTGTGCCAGGCTGGGGACATTGAATGTGTTGTTGGAAGGCGGTTGGCAAGTGGGCAATGAGAGCGAAGGGAGAGATGACCGTATATGACACATCGTCCAAGAATGGCGAGACCTGATGACCCCCTCCATTGAGTATATCTCTACTGACCAGAATATTCCTGCCCTCCTCCAGTGAGGGACAGACACTGCAAACTTCGTCTCCAGATCTTTTTCCCTGTTGTTTGAGCGGAGCCAGGGTAACTGATTGCACTCCCGCCGGCATGATTATAATCACAGTTAGGCCTTCTTTTCTGAGCTTGTGCCAGGTCATGCGCGATGAACGGGGAACATCCCAGGCTTCTGTAGCGACGCATCTTCAGTCTCTCGTGTTACTTCCAAAGCTGCCTACTATATGCACTGACTGCAAATACGCGTATATGTGTACGTATATTAAGTAAACATTTTATTGATATATCATATACATATAGAAAAGTGTACAGATTATGAGTACAGCTCAGTAAAAGTTATTGGCATCCTAGAACCAGCAGTCAGAGCAAGAAAGAGAACACATCAGCACCCCACGAGTCCCCTTCATGTCCCCCTAAGCCACTGCCTTCTCAAGAGGAAATGCTGTCCTCCCCTCTAATAAATCATAGGTTTAATTCTGATTGTTTTTGAGCTTTATATAAATGAAACTCACAGTGTACTCTTTTTGCTCAACATTATATTTGTAAGATATGTGTGCGTTGTTGGAATTAGTGCATTAGTATCATTGCTGTATAGTATTCATTATAGTAATAATTTATGAATACATCCTACTGTTGATGTGCTTATAGTGTTGCTATGAACATCTCGTATATGTCGTTGGGGAAAAACAACTATATTTTGAATCTATCTATCTTTAAGTTTGCTCTTAAAGTAATTTTGTCTCAGAGTTCTGGGAGTATGTTCCTGTCACCCCCGGGGACAGGCTACAAGACCTCAAGTGCCCTTTCTCAGTGCTCTTACTGCCACACCAAGGTGCCATTTGTGGACCTGGCCGATCTTCTCCTGCCAGACGGTCCCCAACCTGTTTGGCACCAGGGACCGGTTTCGTGGAAGACAGTTTTTCTGGGGGGCGGGTTGGTTCAGGTGGTAATACGAGTAATGGGGAGAGGCAGACGAAGCTTCGCTCGCTTGTCCACTCGCTGCTCCCCTCCTGCTGTGCGGCCCGGTTCCTAACAGGCTGTGGACCAGTAGCGGTCCGCGGCCCGGGGGTTGGGGACCCCTGTACTAAGTAGTCTATAATTATTAGTTGAATGAATGTTTTGATGAGGGAAGACCTAAAATATTGGGCTGCACTGAAAAATGAAAATTAAGGCTGCTAATTTCTGTTTTACTATTGCCACGTCCCACCACGCTAGAGGAATTGTGCAAGGAAGGCTGAATCAAGGAGAAAGAAGATCAGGTTTGAGGTGCAACAAAGCAAGAGAATTGAAAGGCTAGCAGATGCGGAGGCTCTACGCGCCTTCCTGGGAGCGTGTGAGTCACCAGACACAGTGAGATGCATCGAGTTAACGAGTTAATAAATATCCAAACCACTGCAGGTGCAACTGTTGTCTTCCAGAAGAAACCTGTCCCCACGCACCCATCCCATCTGCCGTACGCGGACACCACAACATGGTGGTGTCTGGGGAGGAAAGGAGACAGCAGGGTCTCTTTTATTTTTCCTTTCTGAAAACTGCCGCAATGTCGTGAGAGTGAGTACTGAGAGTCCCGAGTGGAGGGCAAAGGGGTTATTTGCACCCAGGAAGCAGGCGTCCCTGGGCATCTGGCAGTGGCACTGAAGTGAACGTGGGGTGCAGGCCAGGGCTCCTTGTCACCTTTGTTGCCTCGATCACTATGTCACTGAGCCCTTCCTCAGGAAATCATGAGCTGAGAACAGTTCTCCAAAAGTGGGGAACTGTCTTTCCTAGTGGGACTGGCTGCTTTCTAGGCGGGGTGATGGGGGAGGGTTGTACCCCAAAGAGCCATCTCCCCTAAAGTACCCCCCAAGCAGTCACCCACACAGTGCGTCTTGAAACTCTGTTACCTACACCCAAAGCAGTGACCTCTGAGCCTGAGGAAATCAACCAGGCTCAGCCCTGAACGAAGGGTCCATGGGGAGGTACCTGCCCTACTTCACACTGCATCCTTCATCCACACAGCCGCTTACCGTCTCAGCACTTATTGCATTTCAGAAACAGTGCTGGCATTTGCTTTGCCTTTTTTATTTTTCAAGAAGATAATGTCATCACCTAGAGAAGATAGATTTTTTTTTAACGTGCTGCTGCAGGCAACGCCCGTGTTCGTCATCAAAGCCCCCATACTGGCCTTGAGCTGGCAAGTGACAACAAACCGATCAGTAGGAAGAGTCATCACCTGTGGACAGCTTGAGAAGGTGTCTGTGCACGCGCACACACCCTAGCACTCATGGATGCGGACCCCCCCTCTGCAGGAGGCTGGGGGGAGGCAGGGGTCAGTGACCTTGTTGGCTTCTGTACACACAGCAGGCCACAGCAGCTTTGTTTATCTTCCTGGAGTTTGAGCTTCCCTGGCCTGCGTGGGAGGCCTGCTAGAACGAAGACCACCCACCTGCCATTGCTTTTCTTTCCCTTTTTATCTCACTGCAGCCTGGAGTCTTGTCCTGCTTCAGTGTAAAGAACTGGCTCCTGCTGGATCTTCCTTGAGTCAAGCTGAGGGGTTTGCCGCTAGTAGTTACATTTGGGATTCAAGCAAGTGGTACCTAACGGTGGTCACTTATGGGCCCTGTGTGTGGCCGTCCAGCTCCTCCGGGCAGTTGGGGGTGGTGGGGGGCATGTCACAACCAACCGAAACCAAGGTGGTGCTGGGCTCCGTGCTTGTAGAGTAGAGGCCCGGAAAGCTGTGATGAGGAATGAGTTACAATTCACAGAAGACATAAAGGGGACATCAGAGCCCCTGGCCCACAGCTGACACAGCCCTGTTCCCAGACCATTCCCAGTCCTGAAACCTTTGCCCGTTCTCAGTCTTTTCCAACATGGCTGCTTTGGTTTTTAGACTCCATCTCAAAATGCATCTCCTGGAACCTGGATTTAAGCAGACAGCCCTTGCGTTTGTGGACCCCCGTCCTGCCCCCCACCTCCTGGTCTCAGTGATGATTTCCACCGTGAATTCATCACAGTGCTCTGAGATCAACACAGTGTTTACAGTGTGGTCTGGGGCCCTCCGCTTCCCCGGGCGGTGGGGGGGGACACAGAGCAAGAGGAGAGCTGCGAGCCGCACAGCAGCCGGTGTGAGCAGGTCTGTTCAGTGATGGGGACCTACCTGAGCATCACTCCTGTTGCTCCCTGTTGAGGCCTCCAGCACCCACATCTCCCCTGTGTTAACTAGCGTTCTGTTGGCTGACTCACCACGAAGCTGTTCTGCTAGGCAACAGGAGCTAGCAACATCTCAGACACATGGGTGGAGGCAGAGTTGTTGTTTTCCCTGCAGTGTGGGAAAGTAGCAACTAGGTTTCAGTCTTATTTTCTACATTGTATTTTTCCATTCCTGATATTAAAACTTCGATAATGTCTTTACTTCAAGCTAGAAGCAAAGAGACAAATTTTGCTTTGAAACAGTCGTAGGAAACAATATCTGATTTTAATAAACACCAAGGCAAGTAGGACATTGCAAGGAAAAAAGTGAAACTTTGCTTATTTGAGTCCTTATCTTAAGGTGCTCAGTGAGTATGTGCTGAGCAGCTTTTATCTGCTTGTCCAGAGGTTTGAGCTCGTGGGGAAGAGATAATATTCTCAAAGGCACTGTCTTGGTTGTTCTAGAGACATTAATTGCCTTTACATCGATTCTGGAGGTGACTTAAACTGATCGAGTGAAGGTTCAGAACCGTCCGTGTCCCAGGTGACCAGCAGGTGAAGGCCTCGGAGCCAGGACACGTGGGTTCTGGTCTCAGCTCTGGTCCCTGGGAGCCGTGTGGTCCGGGGAAGGCCCTTCTCTCAGATCTTTCTCTGTAAAAGGAAAGGATTCAGCTGTTTGATCGATCAGACAGGAGTCCACAGGGTGCCCACTCGAACGTGTCGCTTTGCTAGGTCCTGGGGATGAAAAACTAACCAACTGGTCCCTGCCCCCAGGGAACTCACAGAGTCCTGATGAGAAAGGGAAATGAGAAAATCAGCAGTTACAGTGCAGTGGGGATGTTGATGGCCCGGGGTGGGCACTAAGGAGCTGGGAGTGTTGCTTAGGAAAGACTTCTTGGAGTGGGTGACATTTCAGCTGAGTTGAAGGGAAGGGCATTTGCAGAACAAGGTCGCTTTGGATCTGAAAGGTTGAGTCTGTTGAGGTGTCGGGCTTCCGGAGTTCCATCCCAGCCCTGTCCTGGTCTGGATAACACGACTACTTAAAAGGGGGCAGTAGCGTAACATAGTTGACAGTTCACTTCCTGCCAACCTTGAAATGGTAACGGCTCTTGATAATTTTTTGAATTTAGAGGGATTTGAATTTTTGCACATCAAATGAAGCTTTATTAACACCTTTATAATCATACACCTTTCAAATTCACATCAGTTTAAATCCACATAAAATGTACCTGCACTCTGTTTACCAGCATGTAAGTGAATTGGAGAAGAAGGGAAAGACCAAGTGTACATGCAGATGTATATTTGAAGCCATAGAATGTTCAAATTCAAGGGCTCACGGTGGGGGGCAGTCAGTCCAACTTCATTTACAGATGAAGACGTGGACACCCAGGGAGGTAGAGTCAAGATCCCACACAGGGAGTCAGATCTTTTTCGTTTTGCTTCATGGTTTGGAGTCAGGCATTTTAGCAAAGTTTGAAGTCATTAGTAATCCAGTGCCGTGCCCATCCTGGAATATAGGCTCAGGAAATTCTGGAGAGAAACCTTGGGTAAGGGACTCCTGTGGTTTCCACTCTGAACCTTACCTTTAGAGCAGGAGGCATCTTAGGTGTGAGAAAAGCCTACTCTGGTTCCTGGAACGACAGGGTAAGGAAGGTGCTGACCTGAAATCCCTGGTTGGGCCGTTGGCTTCTCTGCCACAGGTCTCCCCTACTGGGAGCCAGGGAGAGCTGTCATTCCTCCATTGATGACTGACTGATCAGTGCTCCCAGTCCATAGCAAGGAATGCTTTGCTTTAGAAACTGGAAGGCCACATCATAAAGGGGGAACATTTGAGATGGTCGCATTAACCTAATTAACCTGAAAATTCTAGACTATGTAAAAAATTGGTTTTTTTGAAAAGTCACAAAGCTGGGCTGCACAAAGATACCCATCTGTGACATGAGTTGTTCCTGGATTTGCCCTTTTCACTTCCTACCTAGATGGCCTTTGATAGTTTGCTTAGGGACTGTTTCATCGTTGATCACAACACCTACTCATAGGATTGTTGTGACAATTAAGTGCAGTCTTTGTTTCAGGTCCCTGGACCTATTCATTAAAAATATTAGATCCTGCCTTTATAAAAACAAATATTTTGTCAAAAGCCAAACAGATAAAATGGCTTTAACAACTAAAAATAAGAAATTCTACCATCAGATAATTAGCGTTTAGACTTGTTGCCTAATCTCAAATTAAATTCAGATGTTAGTGAGAAACTGGTAAATCTGTTCACAAACAGGAATAGATTTGACACCGTGTCACTGGTTTTCACATCAGCTCTTTCATTATGTGTGAGGGGTGTGATCTTGTTTGGGGCCCTGTTGTGTTGTTTTCTTCTGCTTCTGTGATCTTAGAGAAATAACAAACATAGGAAATATCAGCTTAGAAAAGGAAGTTCAGTAGTCTAATTTTTTTTTTTTTTTTGCGGTACGCGGGCCTCTCACTGTTGTGGCCTCTCCTGCCGTGGAGCACAGGCTCCGGACGCGCAGGCTCAGCGGCCATGGCTCACGGGCCCAGCCGCTCCGCAGCATGTGGGATCTTCCCGGACCGGGGCACGAACCCACGTCCCCTGCATCGGCAGGCGGACTCTCAACCACTGCGCCACCAGGGAAGCCCAGTAGTCTAATTTTTGATGGTATGCATTTTGAGGAAATTATTTCTTTTCTGCTCTCACAAGGCTACCAAAACCATTTTAAAAATAATTTTTTTATTATTTAAAAAGTAAGTTTAAAGTAATTTTTAAATGGTTTTTTAGAAGTCTACTCACTGTAATATTTTTTTCTTCTCTTTCCCTCCACCATCCTCCCACCCCCTTCCTTCTTGCCACACTGAAAAGGTTTAAAAAAGAAGAGGCCTTAAACTGTCGGGCTCTGGGCACTGATTTCCATACTGTTTTCTAAAAAGCCTGCTTGGCTGACCACAGTGCCACGCAGGAGGGAGGACACCACCCCATGCCCCACCCTGAAGCCTTAGGGGCATTTGTCATTGTAAATCTACAAGCGGTATTTTTAATTTCCCTTTCTTTGTTTGCTAGGGAGGTTGATGGCCATTTTAATTTCTGCTTCTGAGTTAAGGTCCTTTCCTGCCCTTTGGCAGGCATCTGCTTTGTTGCTTTACGGTTTATGGACTTTGAGATGTGTGATCCAAAAAAGCCCTTCTCAGCGCCCCTCCACCATCAACAGGGCATTAATGGAAACCCCCTGGACTTTGGCCTGTGGTGTGCTCTTATCTTCAGCCTTCGTTGCTATTGACATTTTGTCCTTTCTGTGTCATCATGAGGGTTCTGGTGGGAGGCTGGGCGGAGGGGTATCAGACTTGTGTAGTCACCCGCCGGGCATTCCCCACCATAAAGACTCTTGACTTTTTTTTTCTTCTTCTTCTTTTCTTTTATGCCACTCACAGTAATCTCAAACCACTGGGGCATAAAAGTTGGCATTGCCTGATTCCAGAAAGACTATTCTTTTAACTCATTAAAAGACAAAGATTCACTGGTAAATGTTTCTCTCTTACTTTTTGGTACAAAAGATGGAAATAAAAAGAGGGGAGGAAATTAGATGTTTGGGGGTATCTAGCACAGGATTAAAGAACTACTGTGGGTAAATAAAGAGATTTAAGAGTATCTGTAGGAAATGCCAGAATGGTTTATTGGTGTTCACTCTATTCTTAACTTCACTTCTATTCGCAGTCTTTTAATAGGTAGCAGTTTTTTGCTCCTTAAAGGTCTTTTCTGTGGCATATGGTTGTGCATAAGCGTGTTTTCTGTTTCCATATTAGTTCCTCATATGTATCCTTTTTTTACATATTAAGAAGTCAAATTTTCTTGGTCGTTGTTTCTGTAAAATTCTCATATCTCCTTGAGCACAGCCAGTAGACCATGGAGAGGTAACTGAAACTTCAGTTAATTAATGACAGAACCCAAATGAATCATGTATAAGTTTTCCTTACATCTGGAAGAATCCCTGTATACCATTTGGCTAGTCAGAGGAAATCACAGGTAGAACGGATGCTCAGGATTTATTTCATTCACTGATTCTGCTCTCTCACTGTAAAAAGAAGAATATTCCATTTTATTCGGGATATGTCGTTTCCAAATCTAGTTTGTGCCTGATAGAGCCATGTGTGTTAGCGAGCTATTGCTGTGTAACAAATTACCCCAGAATTTAGTAGCTTAAAACAGCAAACATTTATTACGTACAGTTTCTGGGTCAGAAATGCAGAGCAGCTTAGTTGTGTCCTCTGGCTCAGGGTTTCCACAGGGTTAAATCATGATGGGGCTGGGACTGCTGTCATCTTAATGCTTGCCTGGGGGAGTGTCTGCTTCTAGGCTCACTCATGTGCCTGTTGGCCAGTGGCCACCCTCATGAGCTTAGCCCCATGAGCCTCACCATGGCACGGCTCACAGCGTGATATCAGGCCTCCCTCAGAGAGAGCAGCGAGAGACATTGAGCAAGGGGGAAGTTGCAATCTTGTAACCTCATCTTGGAAGTGATGCCCCATCACATTTGTTATTTTCTAGAAGCCTCTAGGGCCACCCCCACTCAACGGGAGTGTGAATACCAGGAGGCAGGGATCACTGGAGCCATCCAAGAGGCTACCTACCATGCCGTGTAAGGACTTTTTCCCATGGAGTTTCAATTATAACGATTCTGGGCATCAGAAGGCATGAAAATATTGCCCCTTTTAGTCCCACCACTGTTTAGTGGCTGTGGGGAATGGAGTTTCCTGCCTGCTAAACCCACAGGGCAGGTGACTGGTTTCAAGCTGCCCCCCCTTTCCCCACACACTTCTCTCTCTCACAGACTTCTCGGGAATTGGCCCACTCACCCCCTCTTCCAGCGGCTACCAGTCGCTTTTCTGCTTGAATTCCTCTCTGAGCTTGGAAGCCCAACTTCTTCCCAGCCTCACTGGCCTCTGAAGCAGATATACAGCTCTCAGAGGCTTTTACTGTAAACTGCTGGGAAGCCAGCTGGACTCAACCAGAATGAGGAACAGCAGGGAAGCGTGGAAAATTACCAGAGATCCACGCAAGTGCAAGACTAGCTCTCACAGGAGGAAGGGGATAATACTTAGGGAGGATCTAATGGAAACGCAGAGGCTCTGCTAAATGTCTTCCACACAGTAACTCATCAGCTCTCAAACCAAAACTGCAATGGGGCTGTCATCACCTATAATTTACATTATTCTAGTTTAACCCCGTGAGGAAACTAAGACTCAGGAGAATAAGTCACTTTGTCAAGTTGACAGAATTACTGCCAGATTGAAGAGCAGAGGCCAGTCAGTCTGATTCCGGGCCCAAGGCCTTCCCACAAGAGTTCCCACCATGGAACTTTTCCTGGTGGGCCTCTGGACCCACCCCCTCGTTCTGGTGTGGAAGTGGATCGGGTTCTTGTCTTAACTGTCAGTCTACCCGGTCTCACCAAGGTGAAGTTCTCAGACTCCAGGCAAGCCTGGGGATGGGGTGGTGCTCTCCTCAGTTTCTTCCAGAACCTTCTTCACATTCTCAGGTTCGCCTTGGGCTCTTTTTCTTCTTCACACAAGTCGTTTCAGCATTTCGGCGTCTTGCCCACCCCCAGGCTTATGGATGAGGAAGGGGCTTCACTCCTGCCCTTACTTCAGGACTGTGTGCACCCGCCTTTGGTTGGACCCCAGAGTGTGCACCAAGGCTTCGCTGGGGAGGCTGGTTCCACTCCTGAGACCTACAGGCAGAGCTGACAGCCAAGTTATTCAACAACTGTGGGAGGCCTCCGACGTGGCAGACGTTAGCTTCTTTTGCTGGACGTGGAGAGGCCCCCGGTGCGTGCGGGAGGGGCTCGGGCAGCGAGCGGAGGCTGGGGACGCTAAGGCTCCCCGACAGCATCTTCAGCACTCCTGTACTGGTAGATGGGTGCACGCCTACCTCCCTCCGTAACAGGAGATTTGGGGGTCACAAACCCCTTGGAGGTGAAGCCCATAAGCTCCGGGTGAAGACATGGCCTGAGTAAGGCTCGGCCTCTTCTGCCGTGCTGAAGCCTCGGCTGAGAGCCGGTCGCCGTCACCGGGGCTGCTGCCTGGGCGTCCCCACCTCCTCCCAGACCAGCGGCTCCTCCTGCTTCCTCTGAAGGAGGGGCTGAGCTCTCAGCTCGTTTGTGGAACAGCCACCATTGATATTCCTTTGCTCAGTTTCCCTGTTTTCCTGGTTGCAACCCAGACATCCTGTTCAAGAGCGCTTCTCTTCAAAAAAAAGTGTCTTTGCAAAGCCTGCTGTTGTATTTAGACAACATTAAAATCCTTCCACATGTGCAGCCGTACACATTCCACTCAGGGAAGGAGAGGAGGCAAAAGCCAAACTGACGGAAACTTCTGGTTGAAAAAGTCTTCAAGAAAATGGCCAGAATAGCATTACAGCTGGGAGGTTTTGCCCCTGAGCACGTAGGCACAGCTGGAGCGTTTAGAGCCCTGTTTTCCGGGGCTTTGCTTGGTGGGCTCTGCTATCTGACATCGTTGAGTCTCACAGGGGCTTAAGGCATGAAGTGATGGCTTTCTGGCAGCCATGTGACAGCTCTCTCAGGCAGTGTCTCTGGAAATCTAAAAGACCATCCTCAGAACTTGACAGCTCTTTGGGGCTCTGCTAATTCTACTGACTGTTTAAACCAGCTGGACGATGTGTGGCACAAGCCCCGGATGAATGAGGAGTTAGTCCCGTGGGAGATGATGCCTTCTGATCTTCTCCCCTCTCCACTGTATCACTCTCCGGCTTCCCGGTTGATTCTCCAGCCTTGCCACCTGCTGGGCAAAATTCAAGGAATGCGGCCACTGTCACTTAATTTATTGTACCTTTCACGATAGTAACATCTTCCAAAAGTTCCATCGGAAGAGCCAGGCATGATTTCCTTTGCCTGAACCCCTGCTGGGGAATCTCTCATAAGATATGGTTTTCCCAGATATGGCTCCACTAGATCCCTTAAGGTTGTTTCCACGATTTTCTGCGGAACTCATGAACGTCATTCTGCCTTTTGACCTCCTCTTTTTAAAAATTAACTAATAGTCATGTTTGCCACTGGGCAGTCCTCAGGAACCTGTTATATTTTAAAATGAACTGAACAGATTTTTATCTCAGAAGTGTGCGGCTTAAAAGAAGACAAGAGACAACATGAAAGTTTAATCACAGAAGAATATTGTTGGAAAAGCGCAACTCGGCGAGCAGGGTGGTTAAGGCACTAACTGGCCAACAGCAACGTGGTCTTTTTCTGTTTGTGTTTTTGTTTTTATCCAGTGAGTTCAACGAGTTTCATAAAAAGTGTATCATTGTACTTAGCAGTATCCAGTAAAAATACTCAGACTTCCAGGTGTTACCTGGCACCCGCCGCCTATATTTTTCTGAGGTTCTTCATCTCACCTGCTTGACAGGAGTACATATCACAGTATGTTAAGTTCCACACTGGCTTTTTGGAAGTGGGAGGCTTTGGACTTTCTGCACCCCACCCTCTTCTCACAGGAAGCAAGTTACTTCTTCAGCATAACTTGGCGGTTTTAGGAAGCTTCTCTTTTTCCATAAATGAAAACTTAGCTTTGGCGTTATATCCATCAGAATCCATGCCCCCGCCCCCTGCCCCCCACCCCGCAATGTTGAAGCAAAACTAACCAGTACTACCTTTGTGTGGCATAAGGGTGTTTTGAAGTAACAGGAGCAGTCTTCAGCATTCAGTGTCAAAGCCTGGTTAACAGGGACTCTGGGAATACAAGCTCTGTTCTACGTAGAAACTACGGAGCTGGTTGTTTAGCAACTGGAATTGGGAAGCAGAGCCCAAAAGAAACGTTCTTGACCTTGGAGCGCTCAGGTGTTAGTCCCTCATTAGTTTCACTGAAGCTCAGGGAGCGTCCTGAACGGTGTAAGAGCCTGTGTGTCCCTGGAGGTGCAGAAACCAAAAGGTGTCCTGTGTCCCACACATGAGTGGCCATGGCTCTCCACCCCTCACAGCTGCCCCACCCCGTTCCTTGGACGGACTCCAGCCCCTGCTCACGGCAGTCAGGATCCCGTGCTTAGCTGTCTTTCTGGCAGGACAACGAATCGTTTCCTTTCTTGTCCATCTGCTGGCAGTCCATCATTGAGAGGTACCATCGCCCATGACTCCAGAGCCTTCATTCACCCCAAACTGGGTGAGGCACCTTCAAGCTAAATCAAGTTTCAGGTTTTTTAGGCATTTTAATTGTACATAATGAGGGTAACTGAGATCATTATAAAAGGGTAGAATCTTTTTAAAACCTGTATTCTCCCAAGAAAACGTAGAGGGTGCAAATCGGAAATGCAGACCTCACTGGGGTGTAATTGAGATTATGTGCCATGGCGCGTGGGATTAGAAGACAGCCACACGGTCCTGAAATTTACTAGCTGGATGGCCTCAGTCAACTTAGTGAGCCTCTTAAGGGCTTAGTTTCCTCATCTGTAAAATGGTCTCAAAAATACCAAGGTCATAGACTTTTTGCAAAGACTACATGAAATACGATATGTGAAACTATTTGAAATCACAGGTACTCGATCAAAAACGGGAAATGTTCATCCTTTCCCTGCAGTCTCCCTGCCCAGCTGCCTGTTACTTTAGAAACCGTGTGACCACATCTGTGTGTCCGGCAAGGGTAGACCTTCCCTCTGTGTCTGTCTGTTCTGACCTTGCCTTCTTTTTTTTTTTTTTTTTAAACATCTTTATTGGGGTATAATTGCTTTACAATGGTGTGTTAGTTTCTGCTTTATAACAAAGTGAATCAGTCGTACATAAACATATGTTCCCATATGTCTTCCCTCTTGCGTCTCCCTCCCTGACCTTGCCTTCTAATGGGCTGGATAATTACATGGTAGGAGTCCTCCCCACCATTGGGCAAGAGAAATGCATTTTTTAGTGCAAAGGCACTTTCTTTACAAAGGAAAATATTCCATTCCATGGGCAGCGTTTTGGTGGGGAATCAGGAATCATCTGTTAGTGAGTCATCTGCCCCTTTAGACAAGGGTAAGGATAAATCTGCAGCCCCCAGCCGCAACCCAGTAGCCCACAGCTCCTAGTGAATCTCATGTTGTTCACTTTCCTACCAAATATGTGCTCCTGAAGCTGTCTCGACCCACTGGCCTCCACCTTGGTGTCAGAATGTTCATGGGCTTGTTAATCTCTTCCCCTTACTTTGTGTTCATTTCTCTCCTTTAGGGAAAAACTTTTTTTTTTTTAATTGCATACGTAGCACTTTTCTTCTCTAGTCAAAAGTACCATATTTCCATTTTATATAAGTATCATGTACTATGTTTCACAATATGGTTTGTCTGCTATTGAAAAAGGGATTGTTTTATGAGCTTATGAGTGAAATAGCTTAACCATCCAAACTCACATGCACCTCTGTCTAAATGATTGGCTCTTTCTAACCTGTATGTATCCTCTGTTATCTGCTTCTAAGAGGCTTGTGATGATGGGTATGTTAAAAACCACTCTTCAATTCCTCTGCAGTCTTAGGGAAATATTATAAAGGAAAACTTACTTAGTAATTCTTCTTCCTTTGCAAAAGGAAGAAGGTGCCCCCTCTTTCCCTTCCAGTGATAGGGGGAAGTTAACCATGACACCTGGGTGAGGAGAGCTTTAGCAGAGCAGGAGGGAACTGTCGGCAGGAGTGGGGAATGCACGGAAATGAGTGTCTGCTCATCTCCATATATGCTTTCTTTAATTTTTTCAACTGCACGACCATCTTTGCTACAAATCACCTTGCAGTTCACCACCCACAGCATGGACCCAGGTCTCTCAGGTCTGCTCTGATGATTATATCAAATTCAACTCAGCAAATGTTTGCAGAGGGCCTACTCTGCTGTAGGAAGTGTCTGGGGGCTGGGGATACAGCAGTGACTAAACAACCTGCAAAGACCCCTCCTGCTGAATTGCCCCTGCGGTGGGGTCCAGTCCAGGTAGGTCTGATAAGGCTCCATCTTACCCCCTGTTGGGCAAGCATGGAAGGTCTGGAAACAGTAAATACAGTGAAGGGTTTTGGGGCTCCATGTCCTTGCTGATGCCCGTCCTCTTTGTTGGTCTAACTCCTGCTTAGCCATCAACACCCCATCCAGAAAACCTTCTCTGATTCCATCCAGGCCCACTGAGCTGATCCCCTTCACTCTTCCCTCAGTACACTGTCTTTATCTGTGTCACCTAACGTGCTGTTTTGTTTGTAGTTTACTGATTTGGGGTCTGTCTCTCCTACTGGACTCTGAGTAGCTTGAGAGCAACGATCTTGTCTTCATCTTGTGTCCGTCCCAAGCATTTGGTCCAGTGTGTTGGCGTGTGGTAGGTCCTCAAGAAAAGTGTGTGGAGCGATTGAGTGAAGGAATGAGAGATGCTCAGGGACATGGGGTATCCACAGTATCCACTGTACTTGCTCTCTATCTTTGTAGAAACTTTCCAAAACTCACCCAAAGACCAAAATGTTCTGAGTTTGTGCTTCTTCATAATACCCAAGACCACTTTTCACAGTAACTTTTGGACACTGGCAGGAGAGGACATGGCCCAGTGTGATGGTTAGGGCTGGGGCACGCTGCATGGCAGAGACCTCAGTAATGTGTAAAACCTTGGTGGGGGGGAGCTGCTGAGAGCTGGAGCACGGGGAATAACAGTTAGCAGGAGGGAGGAGGAAACAGGCCGCACAAACAACAATTATACGCTGAGTGGTGCCAGCCAGCACCACACCTGAGGTGTCCCTGGGCCGCATCCCAGCAGAGAGCCTGATGCCCCGAGGGTCTCAGGACAGGAGAAGGCTCACTGATGTTCACAGAGCAGTCTAAAACAGGACAGGGCATCTTCATCCCATAAAGGCTTTCTCAAACACATAATGATCAAACTAATTTGTATTTAGTTGAAAACATCTCTGGGTTGAATAATCCATTCCCCCGCTATGCTTGTAACTGAGATATCTAGCCTTCGGGTTCAACTCCAAGAACACTGCCGGTGTTTAGGGGTTGAAATTGTGTCGCTTTTCATCCCTTCTCATTCCTAAAGATCCCCTTCCCCTTCCTGCTACCCTTGGACTCACCCCCGACCCAAGGAAAGGAAAAGGGAAACTTCAGTGAGTCTGAGGCTCTGGATCTCCAGAAGCATTGCTGGAAGCCTGTGTCTGGCTCTTTGGGGTTGTTTTTTGTTTTTCACTGTGACATAGGGACAACAGGGTATAGCTTTCTCTGCCTTTAATCTATAAATGTCCAGATTAAGGTAGAAATCCACAACGATGGCAGAAGAACTTCCTCCAGTCACATCCCTGTAAGAAATTGTGTATAGACTCAAGTTGAGATGAGAGGTAACTTGAGTTTTGTATCCTTGAATGTATGATACCCCCTACCTCAAAACACACCCATCTGATGGGGGAACCTTCAGAAATCAAGGGCTTTAGCCTTCTGAGGTTTTGATCTAACCCAGAGCATGAATTATTGTCCAGCATCTTTTTTATTGATAGCTCATTTTTGAAAAGCACAGAGAGATTTTAATATTTTGGCAATACCCACTTTTTTCAGTTTAATGAATATTTATGCACTTATTTTTAATCCTATTTTTCCACTGCAAAAATAAGCCACATTTGATTAAGAAGTTTGGAAACTGTCACAAAGCACATATGCACAAAATCACCCTCACATCTTTCACCATGGAAAATGAGGTAACACTTTAGGGCATATTCTTCCAGTTATGAACATAAATGTGTGTTTGAAACAAAAATGGGATCATCCCGAGTCTACGTTGTATCCTGTGTTTTCAGTTCATTCAGCAGATATTTATCGAAGGCCACTATGTGCCGGCCCCAGTTCCAGGCACCAGGGTTACATTTTCGAACCATGTGGGCAGAATTCCTCATTGCTTGGAGGGTTTGTTTTGTTTTCTAGTGGGAGAGTCAGACAGTATGAAGGTGAGTGTGTATACATTCTGCCAGGTGGGGTAAGATGGGAGGAAAAGGAAAGCCCGGAAGGGGACCCGGGGGGCAGGGAGTGCTGGTGAGGAGGGCTGTGATTTTACAAAACGAGGTCAGAGAAGGCTCTACAGGGAAAGTGATATTTGAGCGGAGACTTGCAGGAGGTGGGGGAGCTTTGTGGCTTTTCAGGAGCCGCATTCTAGGCAGAGGGCACAGCACAGACGGAAACCCTGAGCAGAGGCTACCTGGAACGTTCCAAGAGCCACAGAGAAACGTGAGGAGGGACGAATGGGTGAGAGGGTGGAGTAGAAGATGAGAGATGGGATGGGCTGTGGGGCAGGACTGGAGGCAAGGAGGGGAGTCAGGAAGCTATGGCTCTGGATCCATCAGAGTGGTGCTGTGCCAAAAACCTCAGACCGTGACGCGTGCAGAGTCAAAGAGCAATTCAGAAAACGATGAAGATGTTTTAGGGATCCTTTGACCAATTTATTTCATTCACATTTAAAAATATATATGTGCACCATCGGTGTATGATTTTAAAATTGGTGTCTAAATCAATCTAAAATAGCTCTTTCGATAAGTATAAAATAAAGATTCCCAGTGATTAGAGAATGTTGTCTTATTTGGTACACTCTTCCTTAATGGTACATCTTCAAGTTGGGCTACCTTAGATTTGATGAAATCAGGAATTACGAATAGAGCTGAGGTCCTGCTGAGACTTTCCTGTACAGAGTTGTCAAAAACGGAAGGAGAGTGGACACTCTTTCAGGTGTAAAACGGGGTCAGAAGCAACCATACCTTGGAACTCTGTTGATGGCTGGAGCAAATCCCGGCTTTCTCCTCTGGCCCTTCTGTGTAGAGGCCTCGCTCAGCACACACTCCTAGCGTGCCACGAGGCAGGGAACTTTCTGCAGGGACCTCTCCTGCCCTGCTAATTTCTTATGGGTCCAGGATGCACTGAAAGCAAGGTGATGGAGTTACTATGGCCAATTAGTTCGGCAGCCGTACTCCTGAAAATGACACAATCATGTGAGTTATTGTTTGTATGGTTGCCATGGATGTATGGCGTGTACATCCATGGACGTACAGGGATAGTGGATGTATGGCTGCCATGCCTACGTAATCCCATTAGGTCATTAAAGAGCCAGTTTGGGGGCAGAGAAATGCTGGCTTTCCTCCCCGTGATCCACACGCTAGCCAGAAGTCTTTGGCCTCCTGGAATTTTATTTTATTTTATTTTAACATCTTTACTGGAGTATAATTGCTTTACAATGGTGTGTTAGTTTCTGCCTTACAACAAAATGAATCAGTTATATATATACATATGTTCCCATATCTCTTCCCTCTTGCGTCTCCCTCCCTCCCACCCTCCCTATTCCACCCCTCCAGGTGGTCACAAAGCACCGATCTGATCTCCCTGTGCTGTGCGGCTGCTTCCCACTAGCTATCTACCTTACGTTTGGTAGTGTATATATGTCCATGCCTCTCTGTCGCTTTGTCACAGCTTACCCTTCCCCCTCCCTGTGTCTTTATTCCTGTTTTACCCCTAGGTTCTTCGTGACATTTTTTTTTTTCTTAAATTCCATATATATGTGTTAGCATACGGTATTTGTCTCTCTCTTTCTGAGTTACTTCACTCTGTATGACAGACTCTAGGTCTATCCACCTCATTACAAATAGCTCAATTTCGTTTCTTTTTATGGCTGAGTAATATTCCATTGTATATATGTGCCACATCTTCTTTATCCATTCATCTGATGATGGAAACTTAGGTTGTTTCCATCTCCAGGCTATTGTAAATAGAGCTGCAATGAACATTGTGGTACATGACTCTTTTTGAATTATGGTTTTCTCAGGGTATATGCCCAGTAGTGGGATTGCTGGGTCATATGGTAGTTCTATTTGTAGTTTTTTAAGGAACCTCCATACTGTTCTCCACAGTGGCTGTATCAATTTACATTCCCACCAACAGTGCAAGAGGGTTCCCTTTTCTCCACACCCTCTCCAGCATTTATTGTTTCTAGATTTTTTGATGATGGCCATTCTGACTGGTGTGAGATGATATCTCATTGTAGTTTTGATTTGCATTTCTCTAATGATTAGCGATGTTGAGCATTCTTTCATGTGTTTGTTGGCAGTCTGTATATCTTCTTTGGAGAAATGTCTATTTAGATCTTCTGCCCATTTTTGGATTGGGTTGTTTGTTTTTTTGTTATTGAGCTGCATGAGCTGCTTATAAATTTTGGAGATTAATCCTTTGTCAGTTGCTTCATCTGCAAATATTTTCTCCCATTCTGAGGGTTGTCTTTTGGTCTTCTTTATGGTTTCCTTTGCTGTGCAAAAGCTTTGAAGTTTCATTGGTCCCATTTGTTTATTTTTGTTTTTATTTCCATTTCTCTAGGAGGTGGGTCAAAAAGGATCTTGCTGTGATTTATGTCATAGAGTGTCCTGCCTATGTTTTCCTCTAAGAGTTTGATAGTTTCTGGCCTTACATTTAGGTCTTTAATCCATTTTGAGCTTATTTTTGTGTATGGTGTTAGGGAGTGATCTAATCTCATACTTTTACATGTACCTGTCCAGTTTTCCCAGCACCACTTATTGAAGAGGCTGTCCTTTCTCCACTGTATATTCCTGCCTCTTTTATCAAAGATAAGGTGACCATATGTGCGTGGGTTTATCTCTGGGCTTCCTATCCTGTTCCATTGATCTATCTTTCTGTTTCTGTGCCAGTACCATACTGTCTTGATTACTGTAGCTTTGTAGTATAGTCTGAATTCAGGGAGCCTGATTCCTCCAGCTCCGTTTTTCGTTCTCAAGATTGCTTTGGCTATTCAGGGTCTTTTGTGTTTCCATACAAATTGTGAAATTTTTTGTTCTACTTCTGTGAAAAATGCCAGTGGTACTTTGATAGGGATTGCACTGAATCTGTAGATTGCTTTGGGTAGTAGAGTCCTTTTCACAATGTTGATTCTTCCAATCCAAGAACATGGTATATCTCTCCATCTGTTTGTATTGTCTTTAATTTCTTTCATCAGTGTCTTATAGTTTTCTGCATACAGGTCTTTTGTCTCCTTAGGTAGGTTTATTCCTAGGTATTTTATTCTTTTTGTTGCAGTGGTAAATGGGAGTGTTTTCTTGATTTCACTTTCAGATTTTTCCTCATTAGTGTATAGGAATGCCAGAGATTTCTGTGCATTAATTTTGTATCCTGCTACTTTGCCAAATTCATTGATTAGCTCTAGTAGTTTTCTGGTAGCATCTTTAGGATTCTCTATGTATAGTATCATGTCATCTGCAAATAGTGACAGCTTTACTTCTTCTTTTCCAATTTGGATCCCTTTATTTCCTTTTCTTCTCTGATTGCCGTGGCTAAAACTTCCAAAACTATGTTGAATAAGAGTGGTGAAAGTGGGCAACCTTGTCTTGTTGCTGATCTTAGTGGAAACGCTTTCAGTTTTTCACCATTGAGGACGATGTTGGCTGTGGGTTTGTCATATATGGTCTTTATTATGTTGAGGAAAGTTCCCTCTATGCCTACTTTCTGCAGGGTTTTTATCATAAATGGGTGTTGAATTTTGTCAAAAGCTTTCTCTGCATCTATTGAGATGATCATATGGTTTTTCTCCTTCAGTTTGTTAATACGGTTTATCACGTTGATTGATTTGCGTATATTGAAGAATCCTTGCATTCCTGGAATAAACCCCACTTGATCATGGTGTATGATCCGTTTAATGTGCTGTTGGATTCTGTTTGCTAGTATTTTGTTGAGGAGTTTTGCATCTATGTTCATCAGTGATATTGGCCTGTAGTTTTCTTTCTTTGTGAGTCTGGTTTTGGTATCAGGGTGATGGTGGCCTCTTAGAATGAGTTTGGGAGTGTTCCTCCCTCTGCTATATGTTGGAAGAGTTTGAGAAGGATAGGTGTTAGCTCTTCTCTAAATGTTTGATAGAATTCACCTGTGAAGGCATCTGAGTCTGGGCTTTTGTTTGTTGGAAGATTTTTAATCAGTTTCGATTTCAGTGCTTGTGATTGGTCTGTTCATATTTTCTGTTTCTTCCTGATTCAGTCTCGGCAGGTTGTGCCTTTCTAAGAAGTTGTCCATTTCTTCCAGGTTGTCCATTTTATTGGCATAGAGTTGCTTGTAGTAATCTCTCATGATCTTTTGTATTTCTGCAGTGTCAGTTGTTACTTCTCCTTTTTCATTTCTAATTCTATTGATTTGAGTCTTCTCCCTTTTTTTCTTGATGAGTCTGGCTAATGGTTTATCAATTTTGTTTATCTTCTCAAAGAACCAGCTTTTAGTGTTACTGATTTTTGCTATCGTTTCCTTCATTTCTTTTTCATTTATTTCTTATCTGATTTTTATGATGTCTTTCCTTCTGCTAACTTTGGGGTTTTTTTATTCTTCTTTCTCTAATTGCTTTAGGTGCAGGGTTAGGTTCTTTATTTGTGATGTTTCCTGTTTCTTAAGGTAGGATTGTATTGCTATAAACTTCCCTCTTAGAACTGCTTTTGCTGCATCCCATAGATTTTGGGTTGTCGTGTCTCCATTGTCATTTGTTTCTAGGTATTTTTTTATTTCCTCTTTGATTTCTTCAGTGATCACTTCGTTATTAAGTAGTATATTGTTTAGCCTCCATGTTTTTGTGTTTTTTACAGATCTTTTCCTGTAGTTGATATCTAGTCTCATAGTTTTGTGGTCAGAAAAGATACTTGATACAAATTCAATTTTCTTAAATTTACCAAGGCTTGATTTGTGACCCAAGATATGATCTATCCTGGAGAATGTTCCATGAGCACTAGAGAAAAATGTGTATTCTGTTGTTTTTGGATGGAATGTCCTATAAACATCAATTAAGTCGATCTTGTTTAATGTATCATTTAAAGCTTGTGTTTCCTTATTTATTTTCATTTTGGATGATCTGTCCATTGGTGAAAGTGGGGTGTTTAGTCCCCTACTATGAATGTGTTACTGTCGATTTCCCCTTTTATGGCTGTTAGTATTTGCCTTATGTATTGAGGTACTCCTATGTTGGGTGCATAAATATTTACAAATGTTATGTCTTCTTCTTGGATCGATCCCTTGATCATTATGTAGTGTCCTTCTTTGTCTCTTCTAATAGTCTTTATTTTAAAGTCTATTTTGTCTGATATGAGAATTGCTACTCCAGCTTTCTTTTGGTTTCCATTTGCATGAAATATCTTTTTCCATCCCCTTACTTTCAGTCTGTATGTGTCTCTAGGTCTGAAGTGGGTCTCTTGTAGACAGCAAATATATGGGTCTTGTTTTTGTATCCATTCAGCCAATCTGTGTCTTTTGGTGGGAGCATTTAGTCCATTTACATTTAAGGTAATTATTGATATTTTTGTTCCTGTTCCCATTTTCTTAATTGTTTTGGGTTCTTTAATGTAGGTCTTTTCCTTCTCTTGTGTTTCTTGCCTAGAGAAGTTCCTTTAGCAGTTGTTGTAGAGCTGGTTTGGTGGTGCTGAACTCTCTCAGCTTTTGCTTGTCTGTAAAGGTTTTAATTTCTCCATCAAATCTGAATGAGATCCTTGCTGGGTAGAGTAATCTTGGTTGCAGGTTTTTCTCCTTCATCAATTTAAATATGTCCTGCCGGTCCCTTCTGGCCTGCAGAGTTTCTGCTGAAAGATCAGCTGTTAACCTTATGGGGATTCCCTTGTGTGTTATTTGTTGTTTTTCCCTTGCTGCTTTTAATATGTTTTCTTTGTATTTAATTTTTGACAGTTTGATTAATATGTGTCTTGGCGTATTTCTCCTTGGATTTATTCTGTATGGGACTCTCTGTGCTTCCTGGACTTGATTAACTATTTCCTTTCCCATATTAGGGAAGTTTTCAACTATAATCTCTTCAAATATTTTCTCAGTCCCTTCCTTTTTCTCTTCTTCTTCTGGAACCCCTATAATTCGAATGTTGGTGCATTTAATGTTGTCCCAGAGGTCTCTGAGACTGTCCTCAGTTCTTTTCATTCTTTTTTCTTTGTTCTGTTCTGCAGTAGTTATTTCCACTATTTTATCTTCCAGGTCACTTATCCGTTCTTCTGCCTCAGTTATTCTGCTATTGATCCCATCTAGAGTATTTTTAATTTCATTTATTGTGTTGTTCATTGTTGTTTGTTTCATCTTTAGTTCTTCTAGGTCCTTGTTAAATGTTTCTTGCATTTTGTCTATTCTATTTCCAAGATTTTGGATCATCTTTACTATCATTATTCTGAATTCTTTTTCAGGTAGACTGCCTATTTCCTCTTCATTTGTTAGGTCTGGTGGGTTTTTATCTTGCTCCTTCATCTGCTGTGTGTTTTTCTGTCTTCTCATTTTGCTTATCTTACTGTGTTTGGGGTCTCCTTTTTGCAGGCTGCACGTTCATAGTTCCCGTTGTTTTTGGTGTCTGTCCCCAGTGGCTAAGGTTGGTTCAGTGGGTTGTGTAGGCTCACTTGTGGAGGGGACTAGTGCCTGTGTTCTGGTGGATGAGGCTGGGTCTTGTCTTTCTGGTGGGCAGGTCCACGTCTGGTGGTGTGTTTTGGGGTGTCTGTGGACTTTTATGATTTTGGGCAGCCTCTCTGCTAATGGGTGGGGTTGTGTTCCTGTCTTGCTAGTTGTTTGGCATAGGATGTCCAGCACTGTAGCTTGCTGGTCGTTGAGTGAAGCTGGGGGCTGGTGTTGAGATGGAGATCTCTGGGAGATTTTCGCCGTTTGATATTCTGTGGAGCTGGGAGGTCTCTTGTGGAGCAGTGTCCTGAAGTTGGCTCTCCCACCTCAGAGGCACAGCATTGACTCCTGGGTGCAGCACCAAGAGCCTTTCATCCACATGGCTCAGAAGAAAAGGGAGAAAAAGTAGAAAGAAAGAATTAGTAGAAGTAGAAAGAAAGAAAAAGGAGGGAGGGAGGGAGGGAGGAAGGAGGGAAGGAAGGAGGGAAGGAAGGAAAAAAAGAAGATAAAGTAAAATAAAATAAAGTAAGATAAAATATAATAAAGTTATTGAAATAAAAAAATAATTATTAAGAGAAAAAAACAAAAAACGGACGGATAGAATCCTGGGACAAATGGTGGAAGCAAGACTATACAGACAAAGTCTCACACAGAAGCATACACATACACTTTCACAAAAAGATGAAAAAGGGAAAAAAATCATAGATCTTGCTCTCGAAGCCCACCTCCTCAATTTGGGATGATTCGTTGTCTATTCCTGTATTCCACAGATGCAGGTACATCAAGTTGATTGTGGAGCTTTAATCCGCTGCTCCTGAGGCTGCTGGGAGAGATTTCCCTTTCTCTTATTTGTTCGCACAGCTTCCGGGGGCTCAGCTTTGGATTTGGCCCCACCTCTGCGTGTAGGTCGCTGGAGGGCGTCTGTTCTTTGCTCAGACAGGACGGGGTTAAAGGAGCCGCTGATTCGGGCGCTCTGGCTCACTCAGGCCCCGGGGGAGGGAGGGGCACGGAGTGCGGGGCGAGCTTCCGGCGGCAGAGGCAGGCGTGACGTTGCACCAGCCTGAGGCCCGCCGTGCGTTCTCCCAGGGAAGTTGTCCCTGGATCCCGGGACCCTGGCAGTGGCGGGCCGCACAGGCTCCCCGGAAGCGGGGTGCGGATAGTGACCTGTGCTCGCACACAGGCTTCTGGGTGGCGGCAGCAGCAGCCTTAGCGTCTCCCGCCCGTCTCTGGGGTCCGCGCTTTTAGCCGCGGCTCGTGCCCGTCTCTGGAGCTCCTTTAAGCAGCGCTCTTAATCCCCTCTCCTCGCGCACCAGGAAACAAAGAGGGAAGAAAAAGTCTCTTGCCTTTTCGGCAGCTCCAGACTTTTCCCCGGACTCCCTCTCGGCTAGCCGTAGCGCACTAACCCCCTGCAGGCTGTGTTCACGCCGCCAACCCCAGTCCTCTCCCGGCGCTCCGACCGAAGCCCGAGCCTCAGCTCCCAGCCCCGCCCGCCCCGGCGAGTGAGCAGACAAGCCTCTCGGCCTGGTGAGTGCCGGTCGGCCCTGATCCTCTGTGCGGGAATCTCTCCGCTTTGCCCTCCCTGTTGCTGTGCTCTCCTCCGGGGCTCCGAAGCTTTTCCCCTCCGCCACCCGCAGTCTCCGCCCGCGAAGGGGCTTCCTAGTGTGTGGAAACCTTTCCTCCTTCACGGCTCCCTCCCACTGGTGCAGATCCCATCCCTATCCTTTTGTCTCTGTTTATTCTTTTTTCTTTTGCCCTACCCAGGTACGTGACGGGTTTCTTGCCTTTTGGGAGGTCTGAGGTCTTCTGCCAGCGTTCAGTAGGTGTTCTGTAGGAGGTGTTCCACGTGTAGATGTATTTCTGGTGTATCTGTGAGGAGGAAGGTGATCTCCGCGTCTTACTCTTCCGCCATCTTCTCGGAAGTCCTGCCCTGCTAATTTCTTATGGGTCCAGGATGCACTGAAAGCAAGGTGATGGAGTTACTATGGCCAATTAGTTCGGCAGCCGTATTCCTGAAAATGACACAATCATGTGAGTTATTGTTTGTATGGTTGCCATGGATGTATGCTGTGTACATCCATGGACGTACAGGGATAGTGGCTGTATGGTTGCCATGCCTACGTAATCCCATTAGGTCATTAAAGAGCCAGTTTGGGGGCAGAGAAATGCTGGCTTTCCTCCCCGTGATCCACACGCTAGCCAGAAGTCTTTGGCCTCCTGGAATTTTATTTTATTTTATTTTAACATCTTTACTGGAGTATAATTGCTTTACTATGGGACCTTCTGGAATTTTAAGTCAAACTCAAAATCACTTTGCCAAAAAAGTTTGAAACACCACAATTTTCCCTAACAAACCCTTGCACATTCTCAATAGTAGATGGGGAAATGAAACTGTTTACACACTGTGATTTGAAGCCTGTGTTTTTAAACTATAGCTTCCCAGGTTCTGTGTCTATAGCTGGACCTGTCTGGGTGGTCTGGGAGGCCCTGAATTAAGAATAATGACACTGATTTTGTCACATAGGAGCTCCACAGGCTTCAGGCGAGACTGTGCTGTGTGCAGACATCCCTGCTGTAACCACATCTAGCCAGGAGGCCTGCAGCGAGAAAGCGGAGCCCTTAGCTACTGGCCTTTCCTGGGTAGGGAGCGCTTCACCAGCCTTCTTCCCTTTGTAAGCCCGAAAGCTGCTGCTCTCGATGAGAAAGCAGCTGTAGCCTGGTGAAAAGATGAACTGTGGAGCCTCTGATGACACCGTGAGTCTTCTTCATGGTCCACACATTCCTACATGGAGTTCTCCTCTCCCCGTCCTTTCTCTCTGGGTTTGAGCTTTTCCTTCCAGTGTCCTTTTGTTATATTCTTCCCCTTTGGTCCCCGTGTCCATTTATTTAAACTCCCTCCTTCTACATTGGTAGATTCATCACTCCGTGCGATTGCTAAGAAGGGGCTTTTCAAGCGCTGGGCGCTGCTGCGGGGTGTCTGGCGGGGGTAGCGCTCTATGAAATCGTCTGGTTTTCCCGTTCCACGGTTGTGAGTGGATGTTATTTCCGAGTCCACTTTTTTCTCTATTTGTCTCCAAGTATTGTGCTGCTCTTTGCCCTGTAGTGGTACATTTATTTCTAAATATGTGATTAAGGAACAAATCATAAAAGTAATGGTGTTTATGTTCCTGCCTATAAATGAAGAATACATTCATTTTACAGTGACTCAGATGAAAAGGAAACAGATCATTTTTATCTACTCTCACAGTGCTACTCTGTTATCATTTCAGACGTGTGAATCATTGGCTCAGATTATTTCATTTTATGATCATTTGCCTTAACTGTTTGTTATTGAAATGCATTGCAATCAAGACTCTGACGTTTAAAATAATAGCCGAACTTTGTGATTTCTGAAATATAGAAACCTCCTTCGGTGGAGCGTGGCATCGATAAAGCAAGGCCGTGCCCCCTCTATCAACTTTAATTGCCTCATTTCTATGTATAAAGAATAGTTATTCTCATCTTTATGCTTTCATATATACAGGACAGAACAAAAATGTCAAACATAGGTCATGTTGTAGCCAGAGGTCATGAGCTACAATTAACGGGATGTTTTTTTCTATGCATATCCATTTGCAGGCAAAATATGAAAAGATGACTCAAATTGTTTTGCTATGGGAAAAGATTCTCTACTTTTGTTGTTGCTGTTATGTAATATTATTACTATTACATGTTTGCTCTGTCTTTCTGCTCACCTTCCTACATTTCAAAGGGTCAGTCATGGCCTGTGGGCAGGTAGATTACACATCTGTTATCAATGGCAAAAGATTCTCTACTTTTTGTTCTAAAGGGCACTTAGTCTTAATGTCTCTGCTACATCTTCTTAATGTTGTTTTGTTTTGGTTTGGTTTTCAAGTCAAGTTAATCTTCTCCCAAAGAACGTCCTGTAGAGAAAAAGAGAGACTTAGCTACCCAATAATGAAATCCAGATTTCCTATTTGAAATGTTTAAGATATTAGTTTAGCCCCAGGACTTTCATCCAGGGAATCAATTCTACTGAGAGTAAATTCTAACCTGCGAGCCAGTTTCTACATAGAAATACAGAATTAATGAGAGTGCTGATCCTGGAATGTCAGTATCTGATGGTAAAATAATTTTGTCATAAATAATGACATAATACACTAATTGCATAATATAATATAGCACCCAGAAAATGGTTCCACCCTTCATGTATAAACAGCAAAATACAAATAATTATTTTTCCTAAAGTTTTGAGAAGATTACTATTAGAACTGAAAAAATTCCCTCTAATCTTTTGGCAATGCTACATTTTCTAATTATTACCCGGAAGGACCTTTCTTTACCTCTAATGTACAGTGAGATGACAATCAGTAGTAGGCATTTAATCATCATATATAAAGACAAACACCTCACTGATGTGTATGATAGGAAGGGGATTACTGTACAGGCTTTCATCACCATAGCATTTGTTGCCTCTGGTGCTAAATTAGCTCATTTCTTTTATGTTATGAAAATGCGTGCTTTCAGATTCTTTTTTTTCCTCCTGTCGTTTTCCCATTGAGCTTTATGAAGACGAAGGTGCTGGTAGCCTATATCCGCTCGGCCCTGGCTGGTCTATAGGTCACAGTCCTTCAGACCGAAAGAGGACTTCATTTGGGGTTTATGTCTTTGGCAGCTGCATCATCATCTTGTATCAAATCCAGGCCCTCGGGGGAAGGAGTCTTCCTCATCACAGATGGCACTCGGAATTGGAACGCCCATCCGCAGTTGCTCAGAAACGTGAAGGAGCCGTTTTCAAGTTGGCTGAGCTCGGGCTGGGCATTTTCTTTGCCCCTTGCAGCGCTTCAGCTATTACGTCGTGCCAGTTGCTGGGGGTTGGCTGAGATTTTCCCATCAGTCTCGCCTCCTTACGGAGGTCTCGTTATCGCCGTCATGGGCCGCGTCTGCTTTGTCTTTACCAGCGGGACTGCAGACGCTCTTGGCTTTTTCTGAGCAGCGGTTTGAATGTGTCTGTGCAGCACTGATCTTATTGTTTGCCTGGGGGCCTGAATTCTGCTGCTTTTATAGATAGCGATGTCCAAGACTTCAATGAGCAACTCAACATTGTCCTTTGAAATACAGAGGCTGGTAGGATGGGTGACTGTCACAGAGCACCTAGTATTGCGCAAAGTTGTACCAACACACGGTGCTTCATCTGCTAGAACTTTAGAGTGTGTGGCACGCATTAAACTCAGTGTGTGCAATCCCACCTTTTCTCGGTGGCGGAAGCATCCTGAACGGGGCAGATCCTTAGCACCTGTTTGAAGGACGTTACAAGACCCAGCAAGCTTAGAAGTTAGAGGAGCAAGTTCTAGACTCGGGGTACATTGTCAATGTTGAGAATATGGCTGATTTGACTTTCCTGCTCTTTTCTGTGTTACTGTAAAATTCAGTGAATAGGTCTCATTCATTCAATTGCTCAACAAGTACTTGTCAAATAGCTACCCTGTGCGAGGCATTGTGCCCGGCGCTGTGAAGGACACATGCTGACCAGGGCCCAGTCTCACCCTCCAGGACTTCCAGTCCAGTGAGTTTCATGAGGCATGTCCACAAACAGCCACAAGTACCATCAAGAGAAGCAAACAAAAATATTACGGAGCTTTAGGAAAAGAAGCCAGCACTTTAGCTCGGGGGTGGAGCCCAGAAAATCTTTTCACCAAGTCCTTATGCGAACTTGAAAGTTGGGGCAGCTTTAACAAGCTGAGTTAGGGGTGAGGGTGTTCCAGACACCAGGGCTGGGTGGCAGGCGCCTTTCTGGGAAGGCCAGGGGTCAGGGTTGCTGTCCCCGTATGTGTGAAAAGGGGGGTAGAGCAGGACATGAGAAGGGGAGACCGGAGACTAGGCACCATGGGGTATGGGCGCCAGAGAAGGAGCTTGAAGTTGATTTGGCAGGAGAAGGGGAGTCATTGCAGGCTTTGGAACAGAGATGTGTCGGTGTGTTTGGGGTAACCTGAAGTGGGGCAGGCAGAGGGCTGAGATGGATGTTCTGCTGTCCCCCAGGCGAGAAGCAGGGAGCTGAGGAATTCAGGGCAGTACCCCTGAGGTTCATGAGAGGCGGGGAATGGGGCCACAGTGCGGTGGAAGGATGGGCCTTAGGGCGGGAGGAAGGCTGTCTCCTCTCTACCCAAGAAGAGGGAGAGAGGAGAAGGGTACCCCCGGGGCAGGGGGCTTCTGAAGGACTCAGACTCCAGCGGGACAGGTTTAGACATCTGGTAGACCCAGAGAACACAAAGCCGCCTTGTAACAGAGCTTCCAAATCAGCGCCTTCCAAATCCCGGCCCCCTTCCTACCCCCATGTCCTTTCTTCTCCAGCCACAGAGGGGCCAGAAACGGCACTTGGCCAGCTGGGGAGGGGGAGGAGGTTTAACACAAAACCAAGTTAGAAATTTCCACTGGTAATTAGGATTGTTACACTTTGAAATGGTTAATGAGACTGTCTGTCACTTAAAGTGACTGAAGGACTTTCTGTTACCTTCATCTCATGACCAGAAAAGTCAGGATCCGTCTGAGTTTTTCACAGGGTGGTAGGCATGTACCCATCAACTAGATTCTTCGTCTTCCTCCTTTCCCGGACCAGGGCTGAATAAATTAATTGACACTCAAGTGCAAACAACTTAAATCACAGGGTCTTGTCTCCTCCATGAGAATGTGCCAGGGGGCAGAAAAGTTAAAGACGTTGATCTCTAATCCTGAATATCAGATATTGGCAAGGGCAGCAGACATCCTCGGCGGGAGGTGGGGAGAGGCGGGTGGAAGCGGTGGGAGTCCTCCAGAGCCATCAGCCTGGAGCAGTGGGTAGCTTTACATACAGTGCACTTGGGACAACAAGAAACCGTTTAGGACATGGCTTACTCATTAACGACATCTTGCTGTGAGCAGGCAAACTCTTGAGGTCAACCAAGTTACATTTCAGAACCAAAAGGGAAAAGCAAATACACCATAACCTAAGATCTACTAAATCAACTCCACAGGAGGGTTCCAACAGCACTGAAGAATCCATCTCTGGAGAAGCCAAATGGAGGTAAATAAATTCCACCCCTAAACACCCAAGGTGGATCACATCCTACTGGCTGGTCCCTCCAGGTAATATTGTCCAGCTGTGACCTGGGTGCAGCTGCCTAACAACTGTTCCAGTTGTTTCTTATTGAAACTCAATAATGAGAAAGAGGAAAAAGTTGGCCTGTTGTATTCTCTGCCTTTGTTCAAACAGGCATTCTTCTGTTGAATTATGAATTTCAGTTCTGGAAAAATTCTCCTCTACACAATTGATCATTTTCCTAACCATTTTGTTAAAAAAAAAAAGAGGTCCACCTAGAGTAGATTCTTTTGGACTAAAACAAAATTTTAAGGCTAATCTATATAAATTGAAGTTTATTAGTATCGGGGTCAATTTTGTGCCTTTAATATGGACTGTGTTTATTTCTGATTATGGTACCCTAGCACATTTTCAAGGCTTCATACAATTTCAGGTTGCTTTTTATATGACAATAAGAGTAACAAAGATAATGTCAGTCATATTTTATGACACAAATACTTTCTAATGTTCTTTGGAGTTTGAGTTCCTTGATATTAACTTGATTGATATCACAGTCAGAGATTTAATCAATAGATTTGCAGCAACTGATATTTATCTCCAGCTCTTCATAAAAGCTCCACATCACAGTCCAAACATGGTCCATTTAACGTAATAGACACGCCTTGGAAAGGTATCTGTTTTTGTAGCCCCTGGCACTGCACTGTACCCTAGAGCTGGGATGCAGCCATGTGAACATTTCAGGGCAGTATTAAATGGGATTTTGATTGTCACTTTATACTGAATCTTTAAAGGGAAGATGGTCATTTCCTGACAAGACTTTTATTCTCTACATGTGTCAAGTTGAAATGCAAGTTCTGTGTTAGGCTGTAGGGCTGGCCCACCTCTTTGACTCTGTATTTATTTCCCAATAAAAGAAGGGCTCCCAAAGGCAAAGCAAAAGGGAAAACAGGAGGCACCCCAAGCAGCACCATCTTTTAAATGTTTTCTTTCTAATTTTCAGAACTAGTGGATCTCTGTTGCAGGAAAGTGTCTCATTTGAAGCTTTTCAGTACCTAAAATTATAAAATCAAATTTTTAAGAAAACTGGAAACCACTGAAGAGTTTAGTTATGTTAGTGTTTGTCTGAAAACACTCTAGGAAAAGCAGTGACTCTTTTTTACGCAACAAAATCCATTGGATTAAAAAAGTCCGTTCCATAGTTAAAGTGAATGCTTTCACAAAGGTATTTCTTCAGCTTAGACACTCTTGTATTCCTTTTTTCCACAGCAATCTCTGTATATCTTCTTGTCCTCGTTGCCGAATTCTCTTTTCTATGAGAATCTCTGACGATGTTCAAAAAGGCTCTAAGTGCCTGGGAGTTTGGGCGGGGACGTTGATGCAGGACAGACAACTAATAGTTTTTTATGGTTTCCCATGAATCCTGTGAAAAGAAGTCACAACAGGCAATCCAGCCCAAGTGTGATCTGATACTTTCTGTCGTTCATTCTGTTCTGTTTCTGCAGGGGAGCTGGTGTGGGAAAGATGAAACAAGTTAGAAATGTCACATATTTTGTGTCTCTAAATCAGGTGATTCTCTTGGAGACCGCAGTCCACTTGTCTGGTGGGCAATCTTACCTAGTCATGTTTGGGGTTGCTCTTCCACCTTCTTAAAGTGGCTGGAAAGTCTCTGGTTTCTGCGGAGCAGGGGATTCAGGACAGGCCCTTGGTCTTTAGTTCACAGTAACCACTCCACATAGACCTGAGTCACCAGCCGCTGGAAAACTAGATGCTCTAACTTGCCTGATGTTGGTCTCAGCAAAGGGGACCATGGCCTGTGGTCCCCGAGGCCTGGATGCTTGCCAGCATCCCCTTGCCATCCCATCAGAGACCTTGCCACCTCTCTGCAAGTACTGCACAGGAGTGGGGTGCTGTCCCCAACACCCCAGGAATGAGCCCCCTGGCTCACCTCTTGAGCAAAGCTTTCCAACCCTTTCTTCTCCAGCTCCCTCTCTTTGTGTGGTCTTGAGTATCTGGAAGAGTATCCCCTGGTGAGGCAGACCATCTGGGAGGTGCTTTCCACTCTGGATGTGACAATTCCATGATTCTGTGTGGTGTTTCTCAAAGCCCATGAGGTTACTGAATGTGATGACAATACACTGACCATAGTCATTGCAGGGCCATCCTTCACCCAGCTCCAGGCACCAAGCTACTTTTCACTCTGCCTCTCACCGCCTCTGCAGAGTCAGGGAGCAATGACAGTGGACCAGGGTGATGCTTAAACCTGGTTCCTGGATCCCTGGAGCCAGCTGGCATAGATGTCAGTCTGTCCCAACGGCATCTCTCCCTGACTCATCACAGCCCCTGCTGCGTGTAAGTTCATTCACTGCAGGACAGTGAAGGGGTTTCACAGAATCGAGATGCGCCGTGTTCATCCGTTGGTAGCTCAAGTGCCTTCTTGAAGAGCATGAGACTATTATATTCCAGCTGCCTAAATCCTTTTAATCCTCTTCGGAAACGGCCTGCAAGTACATTTCCATAGCTCATTAACCTCTTTTGCATAGATTAGCTCCAAAATATTGAAAAAGTGATTTCTTGCCTTTTGAGGGTGGCTTGTGGTTCTCTGCGTTCCATGCCCTGAGTTGTCTGACCCAGGGAGGAAGGGCCGGGTGTGATGAAGACAGTTCCAAGCTGGTGTCGTCCTATGTTATGCAATTCCAGAGATGGGTGGAGAGTCCCATAAATCATGTGCTCTGTTTACAGGACAAAGGGTGCAAGCTCTGTGCGTCTTACATGGATTGTACAAGCAGGATTATTTTAATTTTTCTGCCAGTGTCTTTCCAGAGTACCACGGTGGGAGCAGAGGATTATTGTAGCTGAGAAGGGGGGTTAAATTGTCCACAAGAGAGAATTGCAGACCTCCCCAAATGTAAATGCTTAAAACATAGATGAATTTTTAATGGAAATCAATTTTGCTTCTCCAAAAAAGCCGTTAGTTTCTTGGAAAATACAGAGTGATCACTGTTGATTACTGACATTGTATTTCCTTTCTTTCTCCCCTCCCCCCCGCCTCCCAACCTGCTGGCAGCTGTCCGTATCTAGCAGTGAAAATCACCCCTGCTATCCCCGTGGTCGGTGGCATTCTGTTCTTCTTTGTGATGGGGACCCTGCTGCGCACGAGCTTCAGCGACCCTGGCGTCCTTCCGCGAGCCACACCTGATGAAGCCGCCGACCTGGAAAGGCAAATAGGTAACCCTGAAGGTCCGCCCTTAGCCTCTGGTCACTGCCCACCTGTGCTCAGCCCCAGTGCGGGAGGACAAACGCGGAGCCCGTGCAGGAGGGCCTGGGCGCTGGACAGTGCCAAGTCCCCGGGGAGGAGTCCCGAAGTTTTCATTCACTTGGCCTGAGGATGACCTGAGTAGGAGGTGGGATGGAAAGTGGTCGGAGGTAAGGCTGAGGGACCGGTGCACTGGAGGCAAGCTGGCGGTGCCGTCAGGCAGCCCGCTGCCACCGAGCTCTTTGAAACCCGAGCGTCCGAGTCCCTCCGAGAAGGAGCCTCTGTTGTGAAAGCTGTAGTTCCTGGTGGCTGCTCTTCATTCCCTTTTATTATCATCGTAGCTGAACTCTGGTTTCCATGATGTAAACCTGGAAACGTTACATCTTCGACTGCTGTCCTATTTATCCAGCCTAGGATCCAGCATTTCCTTTATTAAGGCATAACAAAGATGTATATTTCTGGTATATATTGAGATGAATGGCTTTATTTTTCCTTAGATATTGGAAATCCTAGGATTAAAAATTTCCAGCAATCCATTTTAAAGATATTAAAACCAATCCTAATCCCTCATACAAAGAACCCTTAAAGTCCTTTTTTTAATTAAAAAGAGAGCTTCCTCTTAAAAGTTTGCCTTTGTGAATGTGCAGCTTTGCTGTGGTACAGTGATAATTTGACAAGCATGGCAGGGGGCTGTGATGACTCAGTGTGAACATAAAGTTTAGGCATGAAAAATCATTTGACAGAAATAGTTCTCTCCCAGTGGGCTTCCGTTCACAGCCCACTCAGATGAAAGACCCCCACTTTCCACAGTATAAAGAGGTACAAGTGTGGGTCTTGATAGGTACCATCTGCTCTGGTCCACCTCCCCAAGTGCTGAAGCACAGACATGTCCTTCTCTGAGCATCTGCTTCCATCCTTCATCCCTGTCACCTGGGAGGGAAGCAGTAGAGGAGTTGATGATGGGAGTGTATGTGAGTTGTCTGCTGGGCTGCAGCCTCCTTGTGTCCTGAGGTAGGGAAGTGGGGAGACAGTCTCTTTCTTTGACACCACCTATTGAGATTTGAACACAGGGTATTATTTCATAATCTGAAGTCTACATTCATAGCTTGTTAATAATCTGTAAAGGCCATCCATGACGGTCATTGAATTTGATCACATCCCAGCAAGTTTGTGAGGAAGACTTTATTATGACACCCATTTTACAAATAAGAAAACGAAGCCCCAAAGTGGTTAAATGGGAGAAAGTGGCAGAGCCAGAGCCTTCAACCCAGGTCTCCTGGGTCTCATCCGTTGTTCTTTAGGGATGTTCTTGCTCTTAAAGGCCCAGTTTCCTTCAAGGAATAGAACGGGGCCTCTAGAAACTGCGTAGTCTATGCCCATGTCAAACTGGCACAAGCTCGAAACTCCTTCTCAAGCAGTGTGCAGACAGCCCAGCTCCCCACACTGGCCGTTAAGCATTTTCCTGCTGTGATCCTGTTTTCCCTCCCACCTCCCTGTTAGTGCTTAGGAGCATCTGCAGAATCAGCAAGGTCAGGAACTGGGGGGGTTTCTGCCTTCCTTACAAAGTGGGTAATAAAGAGTGCCATTGGAATTCTCTATGATGAATGCAGATTCTAAGAGGCACAGACTTTCCATCATTAACACTGAGGAAGTTGAATGATTCACTGAAGTGCAATTTTTTTGTTGTTTTGTTTAGTTTTTTTTTTTTCTTAAAGTTGATAATCTCAGAGCAGTATTTTTCAACATAAGCAATTGTTAAAAACCAGCTCTGCCCCCATGTCTCCGCCCCCCAGAGACACAGATTCTGTGAGGGAACTAGATGGGGTAAAGGATAAAACCAAATTTTGTTTCCCGTGAAGGAGAGAGAAGGGGCTGTAGAGACAGGGCTTTGGCTGGCAGAAATGAGTAGCCTGGCACATCCTTCCCTGAAAGGCAATGATGAGCCTAGACAAAATAGTCAGAAACAATCATTTCATGACTCTGGAATTTGAGGAGTGGTTATTCATGAAAAACTGACGAACTCTGGGTAAGAACAGTGGGAGTCTGTGGCATTCTGTCCTGGGGCTGCTCTAATCGCTAACCTGCGTTCAGAGGTGAGGAAGTTCTACCTGGACAGGACAAGCCCTGAAAACCAGCAGCATCTCTGTCTGAGGGGCTGACTTGATTTGGAGTGGAGCATGGAAAAAACCAGAAACTGAAACTTTCACCTTAAGAAACTGGACAAAGAAGAGCAAACTGAACTCAAAGCAAGTAGGAGTAAGGAAGTCTTAAAGATGACAGTGGAAATCAATGAAACAGAATACGGAAAACAACAGAGAATATGAGTGAGCCCAAAAGTTAGTCCTTAGAGAAGGTCAACAAAATTGACAAACCTGTGACTATACTCCCCTGACCTTCCACTCCAAAAAAAGACAGAGAAAAAGAGAGAAGATGTGAATTACCGAAATCAGGAATGAAAGCAGGGGCATCACCATAGGATTTTAACTTTATGCTACAAATGAGACCACTTAGACAAATGAACAAATTCTTAGAAAGCCACAATTACCAAAAAGAACTACTCAGGAAGAAATAAAAAATCGGAAAAAACACATAGCAAGTAAAGAAACTGGTTGTCCATATTAGAAAGATGAATTTGAACCCTTACCTCACACCATACATAAATTTTAAATGAATCATAGACCTACATATAAGAGCAAAAATGATAAAACTTCTGAAGAAAACATAGAGAAAATTTTCATGACCTTGTGTTAGGCAGAGTTCTTAGATATGACACCAAAAACGTGATCTGTAAAAGAAAAAGATGATAAATTGAATTGCATCAAATTAAAAACTTTTGTGCTTCAAAAGATACCATTTAAGAAAATGAAAAGACAAACCACAGACTGGGAGAAAATATTCACAAATCGAACATCTGATAAAACATTTCGTACTTGTATCTAGAACATATTAAGATCTCTTACAAGTCAATAATAAGACAAACAACCCAATTAAAAGATGGGTAAAGAATTGAACATTTTTTTCAAAGCATATATATGAATGGCCAATAAGCACATGAAAAGATGCTCAACATCATTAGTTGTTAGGGAAATGCAAATCAAAACCATAGTGCAGTACCACTTGACACCCACTAAAATGGCTCCAACCAGAAAGACGGACGGTGTTGATGAGGATGTGGACAAATTGGAACCCTCATGCGTTACAGGTGGGAACATAAAATGGTGCAGCCACTTTGGAAAACTCTTCTCAAAAGTCCTCAAGAAGTTAAAGTTACCATATGACCCAGCAATTCTACGCCTCCGTATATATCCAAGAGAAATGAAAATACACGTGCTTGTATGTGCATTATACCTAATAACCAAAAACTGGAAACAGCCCAAATGTCCATCGGTGGGTGAACTGATGTACGGTATGTGGTCAGTCCACACAATGGAATACTGTTAGGCAGTAACATGGAGCAAAGTGTTGACACAGGTTGAAAGAAGCCCAATCAGAAGACTAAATACTGTGTGGTTCCATTTATATGAAATGTCCAGAAAGGGCAAACTTTCTGGAGAGCAAATCAGGGATTGCCCAGGCTGGGGCTAGGACTGAGGGCTGACCACACATGGATGTGAGAGAACTTGTTGGAGGGATGAAAATGGTGTAAAATGCATTGTGGTGATGGTTGCATAAACTAAGACATTTACTAAAATCGTTGTATTGTGCACTTACAATGGATAACTGTTATGTAATGTAATTTATACCACAATAAAGCTGTCAAAAATAAAAAGGAGGAAGAGAGGAAAGGAGAGAGGAGGAGGATGGAGGAGAAGGAAGAAGGCTCTCCCGTCCTCTGGTTGTGGGACTTTAGGCTAGTTGTGCACTTTCTAAACCTCATCCCACCATGTTCTTAACTTCAACATGGGAATAAGGACCCAGAGCCTGTGAGGTTCTTGTCAGGATTAGCTCAGTAAATCGTAGAAATTTTTGAGAAAAATTCTCGTCTTTTCCCACTTGGTTCTCTCTTCACCTTCTATAAACACAGATTCTCATAAAAAGCGACCCGGTTTGTGATGGAAATAAACAGCAGAGCTGGTCTAATGCTTTATAAGGAGTTCTCCCGTATATCACTTGGCTGTGGAAAATAAGATGATGTTTCAATGAAATCCTACCACATTTATTTCATGTTCTCTAAGGAAGGAAAAATGAAAAATGCGATTTGGAAACTTTTTATTATTAGGGCTATTGATTCCAATTATCCATTGTATTTCTCTGCGTGTAGAAGCCCAGAACAGCCACTTGAAACCGTCCATCTGAGGAGCTGATTGAAGATTTGCCAAGCATCTGACCAGCTACCCCGTCTTCAGATTTCTGGAGAGGAGTGGGTGGCGAAGAGGAGGCTGTGTGTCTCAGAGTCTGTTCCAAGTCTCCGGAAACGCCTTACACTTCTTTCTTCTGAAAGAGCCTTCCCAATAACTCATGTTGCAGCTAAAAAGACAGCCAAGAATGCCAACAGGAGTCCAGGGAGGTCCTGCTGGGGTCACTGGAGTCCTGCTTGGAAACTTTTTAGTTTTGGAAACTCAGTTCTTCCAGTTCACTCGGGGACGATCAGATACTAAGCAACTGATTTGGGCTTAGAAAAAATTACGATACCACCTTCACGGGCTCCAAGCATTTCATTTCAATTAGGGATAGACCTTTCCAGGGATCAAAATAGGGGAAAGAGGCGGGTCTCCCTCCTTCCTTCTGTCCCGTGTGCATCTCTTCCCATCCTGAGGTTGCCAAGACAGGGACGGCAACTGTAAGCTGAGATACGCACTCCGCCTGTTGGGCTCTAAAAGCAAGGCTAGTTATTTAGGAAGCTCTCTCCCCGTGTCACGGTAACCCCGACCCCAAGTAAGTGATCTAATGGCTGCTTGGTGAGGATGGAATCAGATTAAAGGAAGCCAGGTGGCCTTTAAAAAATTCACCTGTGCTGTGGCAGAATCTGAAGAATTATTGTCTCCACTCTGAACCTTTTACTGGCCGGCTAGAGTACCACTCTGCTGGACAGTGCCCATGTTTGCGCCTCCCTTCCCTCTGCTCTGACCCCCTCTCCCCTCCCTCCTCTTCCTCTCCTCCCCCTTCTCCGCTGCCTTCTCTCCTCTCCTCTCCTCCCTCCTCTCCCTCCTCCTTTCTTCTTCTTTCTCTCTCTCTCCCATACTCTTTTGGTCAAATTCTCATCATCCAAGAATTTTCCTTGTAGTACCCGGAAACAGTCACCATTTCTAACACTGGAGTTTATCTTTCATTGCCTCTTAAAGCCGTCCTTGGGCTGGGTATCCTCTGGAGGAGCCGTCTAGGAAGCAAGCAGTCAGCTTCCTGCCTCCACGGAGGCACTGGCCTTGTCAGCAGCTCAGGTCTACACTGTCCCAGAGAGTGCAATTCCTGCAAGGGCTCTGTGGAAACAGGGTGTGTTCACCACCCATTTGACTTGTTAGTTTTCTCCCCAAAGACATCTTAATTCTATGTTTAAGAGTAGAAGCATTTTCATTGGAATTTTAATAACACCGATGGAGTTTTGTTGAAGAAAATGCTTTCTGAGGAGAACATTCTTAAGCGAATTTAAGACCTTAATTTTCTCTATTGTATTACAGCTACACTATTTCCAATTTTTTCTCATTGCCATTTTTATTGTACCAAAATTATTTTTATTGGAGTGATTTCTTTTCTGTGTAAAATTTATAACTAAGATTTTTTTGTGATTTTTTTTTTAATATTATGAAAGCTGCCATTATGAATTTTCTTTTTTTTTTTTTTTTCCAATTTTTTTCAATTTTTGGTTGCATCCCACAGCATGTGGGATCTTAGTTCCCTGACCAGGGATTGAACCCACTTCCCCTGCACTGGGAAGTGCAGTGTCTTAACCACTGGACTGCCAGGGAAGTCCCAGATTTTCTTATAGAACTGTTATTTCTACTACAACAAATTTTCCTGGTGACTTAATTTTTTACTGTGTGAATTTTTTAAACCATAATTGGCTTATTTTTGTGTTAGTTATTTCTACTGGTAATATTCACCATAAAATTGCTTTTAAAATTGATGGTTTCATTTATTTTTTGCCTTGTAACTAGTCTATTGGCTGTGATTGCTCTGTGATGACCTCTTCCCATACATTTTGCAGTCACGTTGTATGCTGTATACTAGATAGCCACACTTGAATATGCAAGAAAAAAAGAAAAAAGGCAGACATCAAAGATGGTTAATTTGATTGATTTTTGCCAGTTTTCTTTTCAGAAGGTGACATTTTCTGTCCATTTCTCCTATTCTTATTTGCACCTCCCTACTCATCTCCAAAATTACCGCAGTTAATCCTTTGTGTAATTTTTATTTGCAGTGTGGTCATTTCAGGACCTCATGAACATTCTGCTAGACCAAGAACTTTGTCTAGAATTGAACTGCACCTGCCTCTCTGGGATTCCTTCCTGCCTTTCCCATTCGTTCTCCCCTGCTGCCTGTTCTCTACCCTGTTCTTTCCAGCATTATTATGATGCTACTTCATTAGCTTTTAGACTTTCTCTTTTATGCACCAGCTTAAGCATTTACCTGTGTCCACTGAAATAAAATATTCCCTGCCCTTTTCCTGTAAAGTAATTGGTTTATTGGTCCACGATGAAAAGGTAGAATAGTATTAATAGCTATTTTTATTAAGTACTTCTCTTGTGCCCGGCATTATGCTAACCTCTTTCCATGTATGATCTCATTTAAGACTCACCACAGCCACTCCATGATGTTTAGATGCTATTAATGTTCCTATTTTATGTAAGAGAAAGCTGGTGCTCAGATTTGCTGAAGGTCATCTGACCAGAGCTGGCAGTCAAATACAGGTCGGTCTGCCATGACACCCTGTGCTATTAACCACCGCCTGCTACTGCCCACCATCTTGTTGCCCCAAGGGGAAATTTCTGGGACCCCTGGAGCAGGTAGCACTTCCCTTTGCCCGTAAGTTATATTCTCTCTCCCCGCCCCAGATTGTCAGCATCATCTGCTCCTCCAACTTCCCTGGCCCGTTGGCTGGGTCTCCCTGTCATAGCCACAGTCAGAAATAGAGAGCCGTGTCCAGCACACTGTGGCTAGCGGGCCTGGTTCTCAAATCCTGAGCCCAAGTGGGTGGAGAAGAAGAACTACAGGGAAACTCCAGACAACCTGACGGCCCTGTTGGAGCTGCCTCGCTGATGTCTAGTTGTTCCCTGATGCTTGTGAAGGAGTTAAGGGAAGGGGGGGCAGGGTGTCCTACCATATCTGAAATACCTTCTAGAAGAGGCATTTCCTTGTTTAGGAGAAAATGCCAGAATCATCTAGTGTGTACTGATGCCAGGGAAGGGTAGTGAGTCTCCTATAGAAATGCAGAGTGGTTGCTTAGAATGTCAAACTTCCTGATTGTCTCTTTTAAAAAAAATCCCACCCTGGGAGAGCTGCAAACCAGATGTCACAGTTCAGAATTATGGTATTTGGGGAAATACCACAAGGTTCCAAAGGGTCTAGTTCTGAGGGATGGAAGGAGCTGGATATTTTGTTTTACTGAAGGATTTGGAAGAATGGGTGTGCTTCATCCAGGATGCTCGTTGAAGCCTATGTTATTTCTTCTTCCTGTAGAAGTCCAAACTTTTGGGAATGTACTGTGTGCTGGAACTGAGGCCAGCTTCTGATGCAAATGTATTTACTGAGCCTGAATTCCTAAATCTACGTAGGTATTTTAGTGACCTCCGTAGTCCCCATCCTGAATCTACTGGGTGTGTCTCAAGATAGTTGAAGATTTGACTTATATATGTGTATGTATGTACAGATTGGAAAATCTTCTGTAGAACTGATGAACTCCTTCCTAAAAGCAATGCTATCACTTCATTTCAGGTAAGGGGAAATCTCTCTCTCTCTCACTGCACCAATGTCACAGTCTTTAAAGAGTCTGTGTTAAATCAGCAAAGTGATGACATAGAGCAATGTTGACATGCTTTACTTTAAAAAAAAAAAGTACTGTAATTGTAATCATTTCTCATATACAAGGCCACAAAAAGGGGAAAGATGATGAAAGAACCAGGGTGAGGAAAATGTCAACTTCAAGGGAACGGCGGAAGCCAGGTGCTGCAAGGAGGGGAAGTAAAGGATCAAGTGGCATGAAAGGGATGGTAAAATTGGGACCACGTGGTTCAGGAATATGGCCAAAGGAAAGAGCAAGAGTCTGGAGCTTGTTAATGGAAATTAGAGGCCCATCCTCACCCAGCTGGGGGCACTAAGAAGACTGCTGACTCACGGATCTCCTGGCTGTAATACAAGAGCTTTCTCAGCTCACCTCCCCAACTGCAGGTAGGCTGCTGGTTCATTGCAATGCTCTGAGTCATAGGAAGTCCCAGTTTAAAGGGACCTCAGCAATCATGGAGTCTGTCCTGGACAACTCCCTTAGTTTACAGATGAGTAAAACAAGTCTCAAAGAGAGACAGGTACAAATCCGCCAATGCTCACACAGAGCGAATCTGAGACAGACCTGAGACTCCAGCCCTGGGGTCCTGATGCCACGTGCAGGTACTATACCTCTCCTTTGACTTTTTTGCTTCTGAAACTGAATCCCTAAATCCTAAATCAAAGCGAGGTCCGTGAAAAAGCAACATCAACATCACCTGGGAGGGGCTTCCCTGGTGGTGCAGTGGTTAAGAATCCGCCTGCCAATGCAGGGGACACGGGTTCAAGCCCTGGTCCAGGAAGATCCCACATGGTGCGGAGCACTAAGCCCGTGCGCCACAACTACTGAGCCTGCGCTCTAGAGCCCGTGAGCCACAACTACTGAGCCCAAATGCTGCAACTACTGAAGCCCGCGTGCCTAGAGCCCGTGCTCTGCAACAAGAGAAGCCACCGCAATGAGAAGCCAAGTGGCCCCTGCACTGCAACAAAGAGTAACCCCCGCTCGCCGCAACTAGAGAAAGCCTGCGTGCAGCAACGAAGACCCAGCGCAGCCAATAAATAAATAAATAAATATTTAAAAAATCACCTGGGAACTGAGTAGACCTGCAGGACCTCAGCCCCCAGCCCACCTGCTGAATCAGCATCTGTCCTTTAAACCAGACGCAGGTAATTCACATGAAAGCTGAGAAGCACAGCCCTAAAGCCCTTCCACCTCCCTCCCTGCGACGGGTGCCCAAACCTATGACCGTCCTCTCCAACAGTCAGTATTTGCTTCCTCTCCTCTTAAGCTCTCGGGACCATCATATTTTCAGGAGTTTGGCGCACTACAACTTCATTTACTTTGAGCATTCAGTGTAACAACTTCCTGCAGCAAATCTGAGTAGGTGCTTCACATTCTTTATTACTACTTATGAAAACAACTGTATCAATAAATATTTTCTCTTTAGATAGTGCTTTGCAGAGTTCAAAGTCCATCTCTGTTTTCATCATCAGTAAAGTATGTGGCTATGAGCGCCGGCTCTGTCAATAAGTTGATTGAGCCTGCATCCCAACTGTTCCACTCGCTGTATAATCCTGAGAAGTGTTTGAACTTCTCTGGGCCTTGATTTTGATGCATATAAAATAGATCCACTAAGTGCAAAGATCCATTCTAGTGTTGTTATTCTGTGATTCTAGAAATAAACCCTTCTTCCTCCTTTGCTTGACCATGAAAATTTGGCAACCTAAATGCTTTAGAAGGTTATTAAGCCTATTCAGCTACTGAAACAGGAGTGACATATTCCGTTAATAATTTTAGAATGCAAAGCTATACGCACACCCATGTAAATTCAACAAGTAAACTGTAGTTGCTGCGAAATAAGCGAGATATTTAAATGACTCACTGGAATATTACTATCATTATTACTTTAACTGGTATGCTTGGGAGGGTAAAGTAGGTTGATGAAACAGTAGCTCTCTGAGTGAGGGAGTGAGTCAGCCAGTCAGTAGGTTTTAGAGGGAAGCCAAAGCTAAAGCACTTATCCAGGCAGGGCCTGTTGGGCAAAATGGGATCTGGTCACGCCGCCGCCGCTGGTGTGTGCGTTGGGCGGGATGGGGAGGGAGGCGAGAATGGCCTTTCAGGAGAGAAGTCCCCCCGGAGAAGGTTAATCAGAAGAGTGAGCAGGCTCTTTGTGCTGGGAAGTGGGAGGCATTTTCTTCTGACAAGTGTAGAGTAGCATGAAAGGCAGCTCAGGAATAAAAGGAAACAAAGGACTCTGGGAGGAGAGAGGAAATGGAGTGGCAAGGAGGTGGGGCGGGGCTCAGCTGGGAGGAGCCGGGAGAGGCCGAGCAGGTGCAGGTCCAGGAAAGGATTACCCGCCACGCTGAGCAGCAGAGATGATTTAAGGAAGGAGTGCTGTGGTCAGAGAAGCAATAGGTCTGCCTTGCCGTTTTCTTGGGAAGAGCTTTTTTTTTTTCTTTTAACAGCCCGGGGAGTCATCCCACATACTGCTTTGTAACCAACACCTGCACGTTTTGTGGCTGGAGTCTAAATTAGGAATCCAATTTAAGTGAGAGCCTCTTGCCAAGCAACCCATTCGTTACTGCCTCTGCTTAGCCTTATCCCTCACCTGTCAGATGCCAGTGTGTCATTTATGCACTCGCATACTCTGTGAATGTGTAACTTCGTTTACATGTTACCTTTGGGGTCTGTGATATCAATGAAACTGTGTCATAATAATCACCCTCTGAAACCTTGATGTAATCCAACCAACTCACCGTTGTTTTCCAAGTGAACTTTCTTCCTCTTTCTTTGGAGTTTAATGCTGCGGTGTAGGGATTTACAGCTGGTTTGGGGGGGCTGGGGCATGCTATATCTCCCTTCCCTCCTGTGTCCTAGAAAACTCAAATCTAGGTTATGGGAGAGAGCTCAACTGTTGTGTTTCTTGTAGATAAGCTCTGAGGCTAAGACTCATTGCCTAAGAATATAAGTAGACTAACGTCAGCTGTGTTGTCCAAGCTTGTGATGGGCATTAGCACTCAGAGGCTGGAAGGTACATGAAAGAGGACAGGGAAGGCTTGAGGTGGTTCTATCTGGAAGAATGGTGGGGCTCTTCCTGCCACCATGTTTGGTACAGAAAAAATTCCTAACATTTTTCATGTATCCAGATTTATCTTCCAAGGCTCCTGTAGGAAAAAGTTGGCTTGTGTAGGTGGACAGAAGTGAAGACCATTTATTTGGAAACTGTAGATTAACACTTTCTAAGAGAAAACAGAAATCCAAGTGGATGAATGCCATACTTCCTACCATCAGAACCTGGAGTGCGCACTTGACAAAATCTCTTTATTTTCCTTTAAGGGTAGAAACTTGAAGTCCAGGGGTCCTTGAGTGAGTGAATGGGTGGGTTACTCCTTGCACTCAATGGAAATCAATAGAACAGAAATAGGCTAAAATCTCCTGTGGCCCTCACAAAACTAAATGGAACACGCTTGGAGCAATGCTGAGTTCAACAGAAATAGAATGCAAACCACATGTGTAATTGCAAAGTTTCTAGTGACATTAAAGTGAAGAGGGATAGGTGAAATCAATTTTAATAGTATATTTTATTTAGCCCCGTATATGCAAAATAGTATCATTTCGACATGTATTCAAGATAAAAAAGTACCAACAAAATCCCTTACATTTTGGTGGGTTTTTTGGTATGAAGTCCTTTCAGTGTGTGTCTCGCACTTACAGCACATAGCAATTCCGATGCGCCACATTCCACCTGCTCAGTAGATACACATGGCTAGCGGCTGCCATATTGGACAACACGAACATACAGAGCAAAGAATTGGGCCTAAATAGTTATTGGGATCTCTGAGAGTTCTTGGTATTGTTTATCTTGTTTGGGGATCATTTGAATAACCACTGGATTCCTCCTTTGAGATCCTCCACCTGTTATGTATTCCATAATACGTATCTGAAGGCAGAGTCAAGCATCTCTGGAGAGTTGAACAACCACAGAACTCATGCGTCTCAAAGGAATTAGTCGGGGAATGGGTGGCTTGCTTTCCCGTGGTCTGTTTCCTAAGATACAAATATAGTGACTCAAATGGGAAATTTAAGAACAATACCCGGGGACTTGAATGATCTGGTATGGACTCATCTAAGGGAAGCGTGCCGTGTTTATGCTTTGGGGACCAGTGTCACAGGTCATGGCCAAGCTATGCCCTCTCTGCATGGATCCTCAGGACTGGGGAGCTGTCATTTAACAGTTGTCACAGATTTCCCGAGCTCACCCATGGGCTGGGGTGAGAGTATCCAGGGTTATCAAAGCCTCTGGGTACCACGTGCTAGCAGAAGGCTGTTGAAAAGTTTACTTCTGGTGCCTCATGGGAGAAGTTTGTCTTTCACTTCCTATCAAAGGATTGCTGATTATCTAAAGCCAGCTGGAGCTGTTGTCTCGCTGTTGGGACTGTCCTCCCCGTGTGTGGTGTGTGTGTGTGTGTGTTGTCAAGGGCTGCTCCAAAGCCAAAAATCCCAGCAGGAGGACACGTGGGGCATATATTATTTTACGAGATGTAACTCTTCTGCGCTCACTCAGGTATAATGGATTCATTTGGGAGGGCGAGAGTTGGGCCATCGCAAGTGTCAGTGAGGCCAGAACTTTCAGATTGGATCCTGGTAACACTCCTTATGTCATATGGTTGATTTGAAGTTTGAAATTACTTGGAGAAGAGGCCCACTTGAAAGGTGGCTTCTGATCCTTAATTAGTTGTTGTTTTTTTTAAGATTTTTAAAGTCTTTATTAAATTTGTTACAGTATTGCTCCTGTCTTATGTTTTTGGTGTTTTGACCGCGAGGCACGTGGGCTCTTAGCTCCCCAACCAGGGATCGAACCCACACTCCCTGCATTGGAAGGTGAACCACTGGACCACCAGGGAAGTCCCAATTCGTTTGTTTTTAGTTTGTGCAGTTTCACCATGGTTCAGGCCTATCTTATTGAACATGAAGGTCCTATGAGCCCCGTCTAAAAGGACAACGTAACACTCTCGCCAAGACTTTTTATCTAATTATTATTATAAATTCCGCAGCGTATGCATGACTCTTTGATGGACTGGGATTCTAGGCTTTTCAAGCCAGTGAGTGAAGCATGGGCATTTGGGACAGGGCTGCCCCTCTGTTTTCCTGGTCACCGCTCTGCAGAGAGAGGTTATTAAGAGCAGCTACACAAGAATGCCTGTGGTTGCCTGCTTTCCTCAGCTTCCTCACCTGAGCAGGAGTAGGTCAAGGGCTCGCTCACTTGTGCTCTGTATAAACCCCTATCCAGTTACAGGTGCTTCCGACCGAGGTGCGAGTGATAGTCTTTTCTTCCCTGTTACCGTCTTTTCAGACCAGGAGACGGTTGCTGGGTGTTTCATTTATTTCCCTGCATGCCGTTCACCTGTGCCTTAATCCGCTGTACATCAATTTTAGCACTGAGGCACCTTCCTCATCGCCTCTGCCATTCTAGAAAAAAGAAGGACACGTTTTTCTCTTAGATACGGATGAGAAGGTTTTGCTGTCATATATGATATTAATCCCATGAATACCAACAAAAACGTCAAGTTCTAAGAAAAGAACCCAGAAATGAAAGCGGTGGAGAACAGGTCACGTGGGTGTGTGATTGTGGCCAGCGTTGAGAGGAAGCTGTCTGTAGTTGGACAAACTTTTGCTGGGTGACTACAGAGAGATGACTGCATTTTTCTCCGAACGAGCACAGAATGCTTCAAACATTTATGTGGTTATTTTTTATCTTATGATGACATATCCCAGACACTTAATGAAAAGTATTCCCGGCTGGTTGTTTAGTTAGAAAATGAATCATTATCAGTTAATCTATTTTAAGCACACACTATCTTAAGAACTATGGAGGAATCAAAAATCTAGCTGGAGGCTAGCATACAGAGTGAAAACACTGAGGCTTCTTTTTTTAAACAACAGAAATTTATTTTCTCGCAGTTCTGGAGGCTGGAAGTCCCAGATCAATGTGTCGGCTGGTTTGGTTTCTCCTGAGGCCTCTTGTCCTCAGCTTGCCTGGTGGCCAAGAAGGCTTTTTAAAACAAACAAGCAAACAAAGGAACATCATTAAGGGCAGATGGTTGTGATGCAGGGTTTACAATCTTTGCGCTGCGGACAGTTTGAGGCAGAGAATTCTTTGCGGTGAGGGCCGTCCTGAGTTTGCAGGATGGGTAGCGGCATCCCTCCCCTCTACCCACTAGATGCCATGAGCACCCCCCTGCCCCAGCTGTCAGAATAAAACTGTCTTCTGACAGTGCCAAATGTCCCCTGGGAGGTAAGATCACCCCAGGTGGAGAAACTGAATTTGTGAGGATTGAGGGAACCATGAACCTAGGAGAGAATCAAGAGAGATTAATCACGGGGAGTTGTCTGGGAAAAGCAGATCTGAGCTGGATCTCAAAAGACAAGAGGATAAGAATTGCCTGAGTCCATGGTCCCTGGGGTGGAGGTGGGCAGAGAATAGGAGAAGGGAGACATTTTAGAAAGTAGTGACTGAAAAAGGCATATAGGAACCCAAACAAGATTTCTTTGGCCAGCATGGGTGGTACATAAGAGTAAGGGGCAATAATGAATGACTCTGGCTGGTGTTTGTGGTGGGTAATAGCCGCTCAGTACAGGTTTCAAAAGGCAAGAAAATAGAACCAGGAAAGAATGAGAATGACTCAGGCTTTTATAGCATACACTGTACGCCGAGCACTGTCTTATTGATGTTAATCTAATCCTCTCAGCAGCCCTAGGAGGCAGGTGCTATTACTATTCCTACTTTACAGCTGGAGAAACTGAGGCATGGAGAGGATGAGTAACTTCCAAAAATCTCAGCCGGTAAATAGCAGAGCCCCAGTTTACGCCCCTGTCCAGTCGCCAAGCCCAGGCTCTCACCCATGGCACTGGGGCAGGGGTTAGTCCACGTGGTTCCTGGGTGATGGAGTTCTCACCAGGCGGCAGGAATGGGTCTGGAACCCAGGTGGTCAAGCAAGGTTTGAAAGGAATAAAAAACCCTACCCTAGTTTTCAAAAACGTCAGGAATTTGTTGGAAGGGTCACACAGATGCTCAGATTGTAGAGGAAAGCAAGGGAAGCAGTGTTGAGCAGATAGCTCAGATCCATTAGCCCAGGAATCGGGACAGGGAGAGTAAGGTGAACATTGGAGCCGGGGCTTTGAGCAGGAGAGGACAGGTGAGGCCTGGGCTGGGGGGAGGGTGATGGGCAGACAAGGCTGCCACGGAGTGCGGGCGGGCCAAGGTGGGTCCCAGGTAGGTCCCAGGTGAGCCGAAGAAGAATTTGGACTCTGATGGTGAAGCCAGCAAGAGGCAGGGGTAACTAGAAGGAAGGTTGCGGGGAGAAGGAGGCTGGAATTGGAGATGAGGCTGGGCCTGTGTCAGGGAACTTGAGTGTGGAGGGATGGCTTCATGAGAGAGGCCACGTGGTGGAAAGGCCGTGGGCCTGGACCCTGGCTCCTCCGTTCACGGCTGTGATCTAGGCCCATTGCTCAGCCCTCCAGCCTGGGGGCCCACGTCTCTGGAACCTGTCTCGTGGGTTATTGGAACAGTTAAACGAGATACTCTATACGTGAGGCCTAGTCCAGCAGAGGGAGATGCCCTAACGGTGATGAGGTCAGCTGGAGAGGAAGCAGTTGGAGCCAAACCAACGCGAGGACACCATCGGATGGCAGTGACGGGATGAGGGTCTGCTCGGGACGGGCTCTGGGAGAGAGAACCGTGGCGCTGTTACAGTTCGTCGGTGCCACTCTGATACGAGAGTAATGAAATGTGATTTTTGCCGTGTTGGGATTTTTTTCTCCAGTGGGTCATCCAGTACATAACAGTCTTTATCTAAATGGACAGAAATTGAGCATCAGGGCTGAACAGCTGATTTGCACATTTGGTGGAGGTACGTGGTTAGATGTTGCCCAGTATCGTGTTAGGCTGAAGAATGAGATAAAAGCAAAGTTTTATTGTAAGGGCAGGACTTTGGTTGTTCTTATTTGTGAATTTAGCTCTAAAAATAACTTCAGCATCCAGACACTTAAAGGGTTCGTGGTGCCTCTTGTGAGCTGGGCACGCCTCCATCCGCAAACTTCCCAATTTCATTCCCTCCCCGCTGAGAAAAGCGCGAACAACAGATGACTCTGAGGGCATACAGACTGAAGGCGACGCACCAGCGTGAAGCCTCGTGCTGTGCAAACCTGGGCAGAGTATCAGGAACTGCCCTCCCCATCGCCACCCTAATAAATAATGTAAATAGGGCTTTTTCACTGATTTCCAATGAATGTTTTAACTGCCTAAACCAGCGCTGTCCAATAGAAATATACTCTGAGCTGCAAATGCAAGCCACACGTGTCATTTAAAATGTTCTGGTAGCCACTTTATAGTAGTAAAAAGAAACGGGTGAGATTAATTTTAATAAGATATTGTATTTTAGCCAATTCTTCACAGTATTATCATTTGAACATGTAATCAGTATTTAGAGAGCATTGAGGTGTTTTACATTCTTGCTTTCTTACTAAATCTTTCAAATCAAGTGTGTACTTTACACGTCTCAATGAGACAAGCCACATTTTTAATGCTTAAGCGCCACAGTGGCAGAGGCCACCGTGCTGTACAGCAGAGGTGCAAATTCCCCAACTGCAAGGCTGCCTTTCCAGAAAAAGGCTGGTAATAACTCTAAGCTTGGTGACACCCACATCACCCTGGTTCCCATTTGACTGATGCCTGTGGATATGAATGCAGGTTTGTGGTTCATTTCCCACCTCATCTAGTTTGCATCGCCAGAGGGAAAGAGTTTACGAACCATCCATCACCTTGAGAGCCCCAGATGGGCTATTTAGGGACAAGAGCAGCCCATCCAGAGGGCTGACATCCAGCCGTTACTAACTTCAGAGAAAAACAAAACTAATAACTTCGGGGCCAAAGTGGAACGCAAGTTTGTGAGAAGGAATTTCAAATATAAGAAAGGCAACAGCCCATCCATAAAGAAAGATGGTTTTCAGACTAAAGCAATGAAAGACTCCGAATTGTGTCTTTGGTTTTATTTCTTCTGCCTGAGATCCTCATTTCAGGTCCTTCTGATTCCATTTTTCCACTTGACAGCGCACAGGGTGGTTCTAAGGGCGTCAATGCTAAAATAGTAATTATTGGGTTGACATTTTGCAAAAATCACCAGGTGAACTCTGGGGGTATGAAACAATATAACAGAGTTCAAAGAATGTGGAACGGGGATTTCTCTTCCCTGCCGGAGGCTCGTTTTTCTTTCCTGGCCAAACGCACAGAGGGGGAGGAGCTTGCGACAGGAGAGAACATCTGGAAATGTGACCTGCAGGGAGGGCGGCCCAGCTCCCAGCCTCCAGAGGCTGGGTTTCCCCTCCGGCTCTCTGAGAGAAAGGAGAGTGAGCACTTCTGAGTCTAACCATACTTCAGAATTATTACAGCTCAAAACATACAGTGTGATGATTGAGAGGTTCTCGGGCTTCCCACAAAGCTCTCCCGGGATCAAAGCAGTGAACAACTGCTCTTCCAGGATGATAAATGGTTGTTGGTTTTCTTTCATCAGTATTTTAATAACCATTTGCACATTTTGGCAATTATGGACACAGAGTGTCTGATGACGATTACAGAAGCAGATTGCAGAGGTGCTTCACGGGACGCAGTTGGCCGTCAAAAGCAACACGCAGGTTTCAGCCCTGGCACCTGGCTGTCCGGCCACCTCCTGAAGCAGGTGTGCAGTGGCTGTTGGTGTAGAGCAGCTGATGCAGAGAGGTTGGCTGCCTTGCCCTTGGACGCTCTCTTCGCCAAGACAGCTTCGCTCCCCAGCAAGAGCACCGAAAGCCCCACTCAGCCACTTAGCTCTTTCCGTGTCTGCGACTGGCCACTGGATTCCGAGCTGCTTTGGCAGCCGTTCCTGCCTGTGCTGGGGGGAAGAATCTGACAGATCGCCTCTCCTTGGTCTGTCGGAGAGAGCTGGACCCCCTGCATCAGAGAGGGCACCTTCTTGGAAGAAAAGTGCTGTTGGTGTTTCCTGGACGCTTCCCATTTCTCAGTTAAAGTCATATCCAAACCACTTATTTCACTCTTCTGTGTTCCCTCATGTCAAGCTCCAGGTTGTCATGAATACTGTTTGGTAGCATACTGGCTATAAAAGTTTTGCCTGGAAAAGAGTCTGGAAGAAAAGTTTTTAAAGGCCTGGAATTCGTAGGAGGAGCACAGGGAGGTGTCTTTCCACATCGTAAAAAGTTTTAGAGTTGAGTGTGCGAACCAAAATAGTAAGATGATGGGGGGCTTCCCTGGTGGCGCAGTGGTTGAGAATCTGCCTGCCAATGCAGGGGACACGGGTTCGAGTCCTGGTCTGGGAGGATACCACTTGCCACAGAGCAACTAGGCCCGTGAGCCACAACTACTGAGCCTGCGCGTCTGGAGCCTGTGCTCCGCAACAAGAGAGGCCACGATAGTGAGTGGCTCGCGCACCGCGATGAAGAGTGGCCCCCGCTTGCCACAACTAGAGAAAGCCCTCGCACAGAAACGAAGACCCAACACAGCCAAAAATAAATAAATAAATAACTAAATTCAAAATAGTAAGAGGATGGAAGAAACCCAATCTGAAAGGCAATTGAACTAGGACCCACTTCACGGAGTTTCAGCGAGCAAAATTTAAACCTTACTTGAAAAATAAATATGAAGATGCTCATTGTAGAGTTATTTATACCAGTGTAAAGAATTAGGAACACCTTAAATGTACAATAGTAGCAAAATGGATAAATGAGTTATTGTAATGCTTCTATGATGACTTTTATGAAGTCATTAAAACATTGATTTCAGAAATATATAATGACTTATGAAAATGATCTTGATACAATGTCAAATTAAAATATGCCAAATATAAAATTGTATGTCCCCTGTAATGTTAATATGTACGTACGCATAGCAAAATGACTGGAAAGGTATGTAAACATATCTGCAGTTCTGCAGTTGGATTGACCACACATTTTTAATTAAGTTTTCATTTTTTTCTTCATGTATTTCTGATATTCCAAATTCTCTATGATGAGCATATATTACTTTTATAATCAGAAAAAAAAGTAAATGTCATTACATAAACTCTAGTCGGTGTTCTTGCAACATTTACTAAGACTAGTTGCCTGACCTTGGCAAATCACGGATCTTCTGTTGGGGCTTCGTTTCCTCATCCGGGAACGAGACCCCAGTGGCCTTGCCTGACCACAGAAGCATTATGAGGAAAGGATGCGCTAACCTGAGAGCCTGTGAGAACAGCCGGCTGCTTATACGAGCACAACATGCAGCTTTGTGTTGGATATTGCGTCTCATTGCAAATCCGCTAGCACATAAGAAGTGAGAAACTGAACAAGGCTACAATGACACGTTTAGAATCAAAACCCATGAGAAACTAAAGCTGAAAAATGGCCGGCACTTGAATGCACACAGCAGGAAGACATTCGGGTGGGCCAGGTCCTCGGGGCCTTGGGTGTGTTAGCCGCCTGCTGTGAGGATGGTCCCTTATAGGAAAGGGCTTCGGAGTCCGTTCTGTCTTGCAGCTGCTCGTGAATTGATGTTTGCTCTGCTTCTCACAGCAACATGCCTGTGCGTACGAGAAGCGTGGCACAGATGGAAGGGGGGTGGGCGGGGGAGGCATGCCCTGGATGGATTGGGGGCGGCGGTGGCGGCAAGGAGAGAAAGTCCTGAAGGCTTCACTACCCGAGTTTTCATCGGTACCTGCTGAGCCAGGACGTGGCTGGGCTAAGGGTTTAGATTAGAATCCCCACAGAGGTTTTACAATTTGACATGCTATTTCTTTATTCTGTCTTCCTTTTTGATAATAAAACGTATTTGTACACACGTGAACACCTTCCCCTGGACATCCTGACTCACCAGTTGGGTTGCCCACAAGGCAGATGAATGTCTTAAAGTCTCAAATGTGAGGCCCACTATCCTACACTAGGGAAACTCTAGGGGGCACAGATGACCGAGCAGCTACCCTCGGTTTATAATCTAGGGGACATAAACCATACACATGCGCCTGGCACAGTGTAGGTGCTCTCTCACACAGCTCTCGGGCTGTTGAGTTGGACATAAAAGCATAAACGTAAATGCATAATGTAAATGCTTCAGGTATAGAGGTTCTTGGAATCTCTCTTAGCGCCTGAGGGTTGTGTGGGTTAAGTGAGAAAAACCTGGGTGCTTATAATTTACCAAACAAAATAGTCTCAGTTCCTCAGCTCAGAGGACTTTTCGCTGGGAAGGGATAGAAGGTTCAGTTTGAAGGGGTCCAAAAGAGGTGCGTGGGCCCTCAGATGACGCACCTGCAGACTGAATCATGCGGCGGAGCACACCAAAGAGCATGCGGATCCACCACTGATACTGAGACCTGAGGTCTGGGCAGCGAGGGAAGGAAGCGGGGTCCAGGCTGCCCTCACCCTGAGAGCTGTGAGAAGGGCCAGCACAGCTCCCAGGCCCGACGCCTAACTGCCCGGCCAGCAGCTCTTCCAGGGAGAGGCCCACCTTCGCCCACGCTGCGCTGGCCCCCACTTTTCTGTTAGGGGCCTGGGGGTGGGGGTCCAGCAGCAGCTGCTACTAAGGCTCTCCATGCAGTGTCTCTAGAGAGATGTGGGCGGGGGGCTCCCCTGAGAGGGTCCGTGGAAGCTGTTCTGCTCATACACAGCAGGAGAGGAGTCTCTGAGCTGCTGTCTGCCCCTGCGAGGTCTGCTGAGCCCCGGGTCAGTCACCTAAGCTGCTCGTTGAAATGCAGATGGACAGGGCTCATCCTGAACCCAAGGATCAGAGCATCTAGGAGATTACGGCCTGGGAGTCTGCTTCTAGCACATTCCCCAGGTGAGCCTTTTACACAGTAATACTGGAGATGCACTGCCTTTCATCGACGCACATGGAGCATCTTACACGTGTGAGGCTCAGACAGCCCTGGGGATTTGATGCCCCGTCAGAGGATGGAGGTCATATCAGCTAGGATGCCATCAAGTGAGAACCCCTTCCATTGTCTCCTGCCCCCTCCCACCTCCTCATACACACCACACCCCTCAAGTCAGGATAAAGACTGAGCTCCCCTCAGGAGCTCCTCTATTCCTGGCAGGTGGCTGCCCAGGAGGTGAAAGAGAATGAGGCAGGCAGGCAGACGCCTGGACCACTACATGGTCTCAGGACCCACTAGTTCTACAAAGACCACTGAGTGTCTCCCAGGTGTCAAAGTGCTGGGCCAGACCCTGGGATTGCTAGGAGAATAGCACAGAGTCCTTGCCCTGGCTACCAGCCTGGAGTCTAGAGGGGAAGGCAGAGAGCTGACCCAGGCCTGGATGGAGGAACCCCTGCCCCCCAAGGAACAACATGGCAGCATCTGGGAGTACTTCCTGGGCATACCCTCCCCCAGCTCAGCCTGGGCTGGGAAAGAACCGGCCTCATCCCTGACTCCAAACTGGAAGAGGAGCCAGGGCAGGTCTGGGTGACATGAGATCACCCATGAGTGGCGGGTTCTTGCATTGCCCTGCTCTGACCATGTGGGTGGGCGTGTCCCCGCCCCCCAGCAGAATTTCTTCTATGTAAAGGGAGATCATGTGCTCTTGCCTTATGTCCAGTTCCTGGTTCTTGAGAGACGCTTATAAGACGGACACCCAGTAAGGAATTGCCCAGGCCAGGCAGCTCTATTTATTAACACTGTACATGTCCAGAACGAATTTGGCCATTTCTTTCCATTGGATGCAAAAAAAGATGGGAGTGTGGGTTGGACCTGCCTTCAGCCAGCAGGGGCAGCCTGGCCGGCCTGTCCAGAACTGAGTGCTGAGGAGGAGCAGAGGCTCAGCCCGATGCTTCTGTGGCCCACATGCCAGGGAGGGCAGCAGATGGGGGGGTTGTCCACCACCGGTCACCCACTCTGTTTCAAAAACAAGCAGCTGAGGGCCTCTGAAAGCCCAGCTTTTCTAGAAGCCTGAATAAAAGTGAAACACAAGGTACTCTGGTTGGCTAAGGGGCTTCAGGCATCCAGTTACCCCTGAGGGGCCCTTCTGAGCAGCTCTGTCCAGCGGAGAAGTCGTTAGTGTGCAGGTCAGCTCAAGGCCACTGAACAGAAAAGCCCGCTGTGCTTCTCTCTGAGACTATCAGGGCCCTTGCAGGGAGGAAACTGGGCTGGAACCTCGAAGAATTTCTCAGTCATGTTTTTTTCTAATTGACAAAAGAATTGAGAAACTGCTACCCCGCTGACCAGATAATTTAAAAAATAAAAATCAAACATCACATTCTTGACAGTTAAAACTGTTCTTTTGCGGCGGTCTCAGCTGGCCTCTGCTGACTGTCGGCTGATGGGGGCTGGGCTTCCCTTGGATAATCAGAGGCAAAAGGCATAGAGTCAGATTCTAACTCACTCTTCATGCCAACCAAGCTTGGGACCTGAGCGAGTCACTTGATTTGCTAGAAGGGAGAAAAAAAACATAGCCACATTCAGAGGTATTGATATGTCTGTGGCTGGAGAGAGAACTTTAAGAATTGTCCTTTATATTATGCATATGTATTTTTCAAAATATATACAAGCTGGTGACCATTACGTGCTAATCTTTAAAACTGGATGCTCAATTTCCTTCTCATCCAATCCAATCCAACAGACGTTTAGTAAGCTGTTGACTTGCGCTGCAAGTCACGTTGTAAGCACTGGAGAGAACACACAGAAAAATGACAGTGTTTGTTTTCTTTTTGTCAAAATCTAGACTATGCTGCCATTGATCACAAGGTGCTTGCTCATAGCTAATTTGCCTGAATTCTGTTCCACTCTTACACGTTTTTATTTCACGGTATTTACAGTCCTTTATTAGGACTTTTGAGCACCAGTAAGGGCAAAATCACTACTGCCAATCTTAGGGGCAAGTGTAGCTCTTCTTGCCTGACTTGCCGTGGGCTTGGCCTTTTTTCAGACCTGGCTCTGGAGAATTCATAGGTATGGGCCTTTGAGGGCTGCTCTGGGCTCATCAAGGCCAAGCAGAAGCAAGATGCTGGCGCTCTGTGGGCGAGCTCTTCGTGCTGCTCCTACTAGTAAAGGGATCACATCATGTCCTCAAGGATGCAACCCAGAGTAAGAGTATTTGAATAATTTTATTCTAATTGCTGTAAGTGGAAAGGTGTTGAATTGAGGTTATTGGTTTCATGGTGGGCTAGATTCAGGTTAACAAGCATTTATTAAGTGCTTACCTACAGTGCGCCTTCAACCCATTTACCACCCGCTTGTGGGACTAAAGCAGAAATACAGAAAATGAGTTCATGGAGAACACAGGCAAGTTATTCAGTGTTATTCAAACACAGTCACATGCATGTTGAAAAGCACAAAGCAAAGTGGAATCAGAAAGTTGGGGGACAACTCTGAGCCCTACACCTCAAAACAGTTAGGAACCTCACTGGTCATCTCTCCAGCCCTCTCATACAGATCTGGGTAACCTAGGGAAGTTAAGCCACTTGGTGATGGCAGGGCGTGGACAATATAACTTGGTCTCCTGACTCCCAGGAAAAAGCACTTTTCCCCTTGCTTCCTCAGGGCGCAAATCTGGACAATTATTTTGGCAGATGAAAGAATGCAATGCCCAGTAGCATGAAAAGCACTTTTCCTAGAGATAAATGTTATGCTGAGATAATCTGTGCTAATTGAGCTAATTTTGTGACTTGGCCCCATATAGCACTCTGTGCTGCCAGAGGACCAGGGGGAGAATTGAAATTCTAAGAGCTGCAAGTGGCCCCTGAGGAGTCAAATAACCTCATTCTCATAGAGTTTCAGGAATGAAAAAAATCTAAAAAATGTCTTACAACCCGTCTTTAGGAGAGGTAGAAAGGACATCTTTTAAAAATTATTGATGAAACCTATGAATTCATAACTTTTTCAAAGCAGCAACATCCATAATTCCATCAACATCTCAGTTTATGAAACGTAGGGAGCCAAAGCCATCTCAACCCCTTTACAAATGTTTTATGCCTCTTTCCAAACTCTGTTTTAAAAGTAACATTTTTGTTCTTTACAAAGTAATATATGTTGATTGCAGAAACTTTGAAAAACATAAAAAGAAAAATAGATTTTTTTTTTTTTTTTTTTTTGGTGGCTGCGTTGGGTCTTCGTTGCTGTGCGCGGGCTTTCTCTAGTTGTGGCGAGCAGGGGCTACTCTTCGTTGCGGTGCGCGGGCTTCTCATGGCGGTGGCTTCTCTTGTTGCAGAGCACGGGCTCTAGGCGCGCGGGCTTCAATAGTTGTGGCTCGTGGGCTCAATAGTTGTGGCTTGCGGGCTCTACAGCGCAGGCTCAGTAGTTGTGGCACACAGGCTTAGTTGCTCTGCGGCATGTGGGATCTTCCTGGACCAGGGCTCGAATCCGTGTCACCTGCATTGGCAGGCGGATTCTTAACCACTGCGACACCAGGGAAGTCTGAAAAATAGATTTTAATTTATTGAATGTATTTCATTAATCCTACCAATCAGGTATATCCATGGCTAAGATTTGATGATCCTTCTAGTATTGTTTCTCTGCGTATTATAGTTTTACACAAACGTGGGCTCACATTGTGCATTACTGTTTTGAAACAGATTTTTTTCTCCCTCTTAAAATGGTACAAACCATTTGACCCCATCTATAACAGGTGTATGGTAGTCCGTTATATGATCCTTTGTCATAATTCTTTTAACCAATGCCCTCTATTGACATTTAAGTTGTTCTCAGTTTTTAATAATAAAAAACAGTGTTGCAATCAACATGCATGAAAATTTCCTTAGGTCAAATGCCTAAGAGTGCTGGGTCAAAGGATATGTATGCTGTTAAGGTTTTGAGATATATAGCCAAACTGTTCCTCAAAAGGTGGTATTAATTTATATTCTCACCAAAAGTACATGAGATGCCTATTCTCCCTACTCTCACCAATGCTAAATGTTATCATTTAAAACTAACCTTTGACTTCATTTGTTTGAAACTGGGGGGAGCAAATCACAAACTTCTTAAATATATTTACTGACATATTTCCTTCTATGTGCGTGTTGCCTGTTCATCTTTTTTGCCTATTTTCTTATTGCAGTATGTCTTTTTCCTAATCACTTGTAAGAGCTCTTTAAAGATATTACCCTTTGTTATATATGACACAAATATGTTTCTACTTTATTGTTTGCATTTTATGGAATTTTTTGACATACAGGTTTAAAAATTTTACCTATTCAGAACTATCCATCTTTTCTTTATGTATGCTGCCTTGTCATATATTTAGAAAAGGATTCCTCAACCCCCAAATCTTAAGTTTATGTATATTTTTCTAGTTCTTGTACCTTTTTATTTTTTACATTTAAATCTTTGGTATAAGATTTGAGGTATGGCTCCAACTTTAGATTTTTTCCCCCTAAAAGATTAACTGTTTATCCTAATTCCATTTATTGGATAATCCAAGCTTCCCCTACTGATTTGAAATTCCATATTTATCAAATACGGAATCATAGAATTTGCATTTATTTGGAATTGTTCTATTTTGTTTCAATGTTTCATTTTTCCCCCCCAGGACAATTATTTCCCCTCATTATTTTACTTTTGCAAATATTGTCACCTGTGTATTCTTCCAGATGAAGCATAGAATCATTTTTTTCCACGTTGTCAAAATTTCCCCAAATCATATTGGGACTTTGATTAGCAGTGTAATAGATACATAAAGTCATCTAGGAAGAACTGATGTGTTTAAAATACAGGATCTTCCGCTCTAGGATAGAGAATATCTCTCCATGTTTTTCAAAATCCCCTTAAATTCTCTATATTGTTTTATAGTTGTCTTCATATGAGACCTACCTACCTTTTTTTTTGTTAATTCCTAGAATTTTGTGATTATTTTTTCTGTTGTAAATGGGATTTTACCCCCTTATAGTTTCCAAATGGTTACTGCCAATATATATTTTAAAACTTCTGAAATTTATAGACAGATAGATAGATTTATAATAGCCAACTTACTCAAGATTCTCATTCATTTTAACCAGTCTATGTTGACTAAAGAGAGAAAAGTATAGGATCATAATAGATGGGCATTTTTTTTCATTATAGTGTAGTTATAAATAGTATCCACTTGTTCTACACTGGCACCCTTAATTTTCTTTTCCTCAGTGCTAAAGATAAAATCTTACAACATCTTACACAGAATGAGCTATAAGCCAGTCCTTGCATTCAGGGCCTGGCTACTGCCCTCGTATTAATGCCACTCAAATTTCAATAAAAGCCCATCAGATTTTCCTGGTGATGAAGGTGAAGCACCGCCCTGCCCTCGCATGATTTCTAGTGCCCAGTTTTTACCTTTGTTCTCGTCTCCTTGTCTTACAATGTTGCAAACACTGACAACCCAAATTGATCTCTATCCTTGTACAATACGTAGTAGCTTCTGACACTGCAGGAACTGTGCCCCGTGGAACAGAAACACACACAAATGTTTCTCGCTCTGGCCTTCAGTAGAAGAATTGATTTTCATTTATGCAGCACAGCAGTTTTTTGTGTGTGTGTTCAGAGAACTCGGACCAAATTTGAGGGAAATTAAAACTTTGCAAGGACAAAGCCACCTTTATTTTGTTTATGTTTAAGGACAAGGCTTTGGCATTCATGTGGAAAAAAAACATCGTGGCAAAAAATAAGGTAGCCATTAATTTTCATTTTTCTTTGAGCATGTTTCGGATTAACTCAGTTAAACTAAAAAGGTCATAGCTACTAAGCACTCTCTTTTTCTTCTGCCTTTAATTGCATTAATGAATTATATATATATATATGCAGATAGATAGATGATAGATAGATAGATAGATAGATTTTGCCCTATAGGATCTGGACAGGCCTCCCAAAAAGAAATTTTGATAATTATCAACATCATAGCATTTGACAGTTCAAGGTGTTTCCATGAACTACAATGCCCTTGAACTACAGGTAAATTATCATATTTTAAATGTGGAGAAACTGAGGCCTATTTTCTCCACTGGATCAAAAAAACATCACTCTCTTCATCAGTGCCGTTCGATGTTCCTTTTTTCTGGAATGTAGGCTTGCAGAATTATTTTATTTATTTTTGTTTGTTTTGTCTGCACCACATGGCACGTGGGATCTTAATTTCCTGACCAGGGATCAAACCTGTGTCCCCTGCGTTGGAAGCATGGAGTCTTAACCACTGGACCACCAGGGAAGTCCCCAGAATTATTTTGAAGAATATTGGATTTCTAGTCATGGAATTATTTTTGCAACAGTATGAAGGTTGATGTTTACCACTCCGTAGTCACAGTTAAAATTCATCCTCGTAGCCATCTCCTTAACTGTAGGAGAACACACAAAGGAGGATGAAATCTCCCCTTTAATGAAACTTAATTTAATTGTCCTTTCTTACCTGAACTTGGCTTCCACTCCAGACCGTAGCTATTGTCTGTCATGGTATTTTTCTCTCTGTGCCACCTGGAACCACAGCACAAATAGGTTGAGAATCACTGCCCTAGGTGATCTTGATCATCAGCCAAGTTTAAGATCTATTATTAAAAATGATTTGTTTTGGGCTTCCCTGGTGGCGCAGTGGTTGAGAGTCCGCCTGCTGATGCAGGGGACGCCGGTCCGTGCCCCGGTCCGGGAGGATCCCACGTGCCGCGGAGCGGCTGGGCCCGTGAGCCATGGCCGCTGAGCCTGCGCGTCCGGAGCCTGTGCTCCGCAACGGGAGAGGCCACAACAGTGAGAGGGCTGCGTACCGCAAAAAAAAAAAAAAAAAGATCCTTATTTTTAAGGAGCTGGCTCATGCACTGGTGGGGGTGGCAAGTTTGAAATTTGTTGGGTAAGCTGGAAAGTCAGGCAAGAGTTGATGTTGCAGTCTTGAGTCCCAGTTACTCAGGGCAGCAGACTGGACACCCAGGCGGGGTTTCTTAGATTGCAGTCTGGAGGAGAATTTCTTCTACTTCGGGGAACCTCAGTCTTTGTTTTAAGGCGTGCAACAGATTGGCTGAGGCCCTCCCATGTTAAGGAGGGTCATCTGCTTTACTCAAAGTCTGCTGATTTCAATGCTAATCTCACCTAAACATACCTTCGAAGCGACAGCTAGACTGGTGTTTGACTAACATCTGGGCACAGAGCTTAGCCAAGTTGACATGAAACTAATGATCAAGCTTCCTTTTGCACTTAGACTGAAGGCCAACCTCCCAAACCTGACTCCAGGGCTCTGAGCGCTCTAGCCCCTGCCCTCCTCCTCCCTGCCTGTCTCCCGTTCACTCTGTATCCTGGTCACACTGGCCTCCCGTCGGTCCTGGATGTGCCAGCTGCCTGCCGTCCCGAGAGCAGTACACAAGTTGCTCCCTCTGCCTGAGATGCCCTGCTTCCCACTCCTGGCGTGCGTGCACACTCACACACACACAAGCAGGAGCTCCCACGCACGTTGCCTAGGGAAGCCCTACTCAGTCGTCCTTCAGATTCAGAAGAGGCAGCCTCCCCTGCTCTCTGACTCGCAACAACACTGTGCGTCATGATGACGTAGTTGTACTATTATTTCACTCGTGTCTGTCTCCGCCACTAGACTGTAAATCGTTGAAGGCAGGGGCCAGGTCTCCTCGAAGGTCTGTGTTGCCCACCAGGGTGCCTCCAACTCTCATAGGTGTTGAGAGAGTGAACGAACGATTTGGAATAGTACCTGGGCCTTGAATGTGGTCTGTCGTCCAGTCCTCGTAGGACTCGTCCCAGCAACGTACGGCCTGCCTTCGCCTGTGGCTCCCCCCACGTCAGCTTCCCTTGCTGTGGCCTTGCAGATGCTCTCTGCTCCACCTTGGGATGAGCTCCCCTAAGCAGAGGAGACCCCCTGTCTACCCACCTCGTGGCTCAGGCTTGAAACTCTGCCTGCCTGAGCCTCACCTGAGGCGTCAGCTTCAGTCCTTGAAGATAAGCACTGAAGACAAAGTGACTGGGCAAAGCTTTTAACTGGAGGGGACTGTCCCCCCCTCCATGAGCCCTCATCTGCATTTTTGTATGTAAGCATTTGTGGAGGCAAAGCTACTGCCACCCAATATATTCGTGAGAAAATACTCACATTTTTACTGTCTTGAGTGGAAATAACCCTTATCTGTAGACCAGAATTTGCTGTACCTTTTCCCGCAAACACTTAAAATAATAGAAGTTGACTTGTCTGATATTTAGTCATTGTTAATATTTTCCTATAAACTTGGAAGTTTACGAACTGTAAGCTAAGAGATTGTCTTAAATGGCTCTAAAAATAACCATCTTCCTTTGCGATAGATCAACCGTTCCAAGGTTGGGTAGTTTGTGTCCCAGATGCCTCAGAGCATCAGTGAAATGAACCTTATGAAAATTTCAGATTCGTTGGATCCAACAGCTGTCCTCCAGCACATGCAATCCATATAGTCATGAAGGCTTGGGTATAAAGCAAATCACACTTGCCCTGTGACTTCTATCCTAATGCAGAGGTGCTTTATCTTCATTCCGGCTAAATGCCTATTAGTAGAGTTTCCTCCCGTTCTGGCAGGTGTGCCGTCAGCTGGTGAATGGTCTGTGAAACACCAGTGCACCAGGGAATGACACTGTTCTGCATCCTTCTGATAAAGGAAAAGAATCTTAATCTACATCTCTTGTAAATTGGGATTTTTTTTTTCCCTTTGCCTTTGAAAAAAGCAGACTTCCATTACCTTATAGGGTGAATTTCAGCAGTTGTTAAAGTTCATCAATTTTGTCCCTGAATTTGGGGCAGGATTAAATCAGGGGCGGACAAATGAGTCTCTCAGAATGTTAGCACTCTGTGATTCCTCCCAAGAAAAGGTGACTTGTGTGTTGGAGAGGGGCTCTGGAATGTGCATACGTTAACGAACAACTTACCTGAGACTCTGACAAGCCCAGGATCTCTCTTTGAGTGAAAAACTTAGCGAGCGGGCAGTTTTGTGTCCCTGAACTTGCACGGAACAGCTGCCCTTCCCCTCTCCCCAGCTCTCCTAATTCTTTGCCCGTAGGCTGACTGTGAGGTTAATATTGGACGGAGATTCTGTGACTGTTTCTGCCCCTGTGCTAACAACTCCAGCAATTTGGAGGCGGCGAGGTGGAGAGACTTTGTGAAGAAGAAGGTCACTTCAACCTTTTAAGTTTTCTTTCAAAACGTTAGTGTATAAAAGTGTCCTTGAAAAATACTGACTCATGTAGGCTTGCAGAGCTGTTAAGAGGTTTTCCTCCCCCACTTCTAGTGCTCTTCATCCATTAGCTGTTGCAGACTCTCATTATCCTTTTTCAGCAGCTGTATTTGAAACCACAAAGGGCAGCCCTAAGAAGCAGAGACACCATTGTTGCCAACAACAGAAGCCAAAACCCAAACCACAGAGTAATTGAGCATTAGGATGGGAACACCACCTTCTGGGCCCCGGGACGCAGGCCACGGGCGCTTGTCACCCTCGGGGATGAGAAGCCTTTCACGACCCGCCATTGGTGCCAGTCTGAATGTCGAAGAGGCATTTCTTTTGTCCTCAGGTGTGGGTGTGAAGCCTTGGGTTTCAAGGCTCCATTGTTCCCATCTGCCCTGGATGCGGGCATTCCAGAAAGCCTTTGGTCTGGGGCGACTGTTGAACGTATTTTATGAAAGAAACGACAATTTGGGGGTACCTTGAGGTAGGCAGCTACCCATACTGCCTGGCCCTCCCAGGTGGCACTGACTAGCTTTGCGAGATGGGTCTTTGGACCAGCAAAGGCTGTAAAGAGGACACGTAAAGAGGAGCTTCAGAAGGACCTTGCGAGAGGTGTTCCTGGGGAAGGGCGAGTCACCGGGCTGTGCGACTCTGACCGGTGGGCGTGGAGAAGCAGGGACACCGGTCCTGCGCTTCCCAGCATCATTCCTCCCTACCTGCCAGAACTGGCCTCCGGTGGGCGTGGAGAAGCAGGGGCACCGGTCCTGCGCTTCCCAGCATCATTCCTCCCTACCTGCTAGAACTGGCCTCCGGTGGGCGTGGAGAAGCAGGGACACCGGTCCTGCGCCTCCCAGCATCATTCCTCCCTACCTGCTAGAACTGGCCTCCGGTGGGCGTGGAGAAGCAGGGACACCGGTCTTGCACTTCCCAGCATCATTCCTCCCTACCTGCTAGAACTGGCCTCCGGTGGGCGTGGAGAAGCAGGGGCACCGGTCCTGCGCTTCCCAGCATCATTCCTCCCTACCTGCCAGAACTGGCTTCCATTCAGCAAGCAGTTCCTGGGGACCTACTGTGTGTAGGCCCTCTGCAGGACAGGGGAAACATGAAAGCACTAGGGCGTGGTCCCTGCCCTGGCGCCGCGGCGTTTGGGGGAAGACACGGAGATAAATCCTCGTGGGCACCACGCCGGCAGAGGACCCAGGTTGTCCCTTGGGCCTGTGAACCCCACCAGCAGAGGACAAGTCTGTTTAGTTCCTGTTACATCCGCAGCTGCCAGCACAGGGCTGGCACCTACGAGCCCAGCACAGATCTATTGACTAGACACATGCACGAGCTAGGTGCAGCGAGAGCCCAAGAGAGGAAGGAAGTGACACAGCTTTCAAGGCATTTCCATAGGAGAAGCTTGAACCGGACCTTCTAGGTTGAGTATCTGGAGGGCAGGGAGGCCCGGGCGGAGAAGAGATGCCTGGAAGCGTGAACAGCGATGCCTGCTCCGGGGCCGCAAGGAGGCCACTGCCTCGGGCTCAGGCCGGGTAAGATTGCGGGCACACGGACGACCTGGGGCACCGCACCAGAGGCCAGGGTTTCTCCTTCGCCAGACTTGCACTTAGGAAGCAGGCTCTGAAGGCCAGGAGGAGAGCAGACCAGGTGTGTCAGGGGACCCAGGGCTCATCAAACAGCCCGGCAGGACCCCTTGCTGACCACTCCCCACGCGACATCTCTGTTCATTTCTGGGTCCTCCACCGCCTCCGGTGCAGTATTTTGCATAAAGTAAATAATGCATAAATACCGGTTGATTTTTTTTTTCCCTTAGTTCTGTGGTCCTTCAGTCCCTTCAGGGCCTAGGTGGGCCCTGATTCCAGGTCCTCTGATTCTTCCATTCTTTTACATAAAGAGCTCTCCAAATATTCAGTCAAAAAGTTTTTGGTTTGGGTTTAATTCTTAAGCTTCAGGGTACCATGTCTGTTGAATTCCAGCTTCAGCTCAAATTTTTATCAATGATTTCATCTTTCAAAAATGTACTTTAGAACTATAAGATCACTAGAGTTGGTCTTAAGGAGTGTGGGTAAATACTTTTTAAAGTCATTGTTACTCAGAACTAGGCTTTTTTTAGGAGTCGCTCTAGTGGATAAGTTTGTCATTCCTGCTTCTTAAAATATTTTTCTTGACAAGTCATTTTTTAAACTCTTCTGGTTAAAGTAACACAACTATTATTGATTGGGTTATTGTTCTTTTTAAACCTCTATCTGACTTTCTAGTTTTCCTACGCGTGTTTTCAAGAGCTAAATAGATGCAGTGGGTTTCACAGCTGACATAAGGCTAGCGAGGCACCGAGTCATAGTTAATTTAGGCCTCAGCGGCATCCAGTTGGCACTGGAAGAGCTGCGACCTTATCTTTGATGTGTTCAAAGCCAGTTATTTTTACCCTGATGCTTCAGGAAGTGCGCAGCCACTCCGTCTCTTTGTTTTCTTATCACAGAATCAGTTGAGATGCTGCCCTCTTTCCAGTGTATGTGCTTTGGGAGCTGGCCCCTCTCCAGATGCCTGCTGAACTTAGCCCTGTTTAATAGGGCAGCCACTTGGGGTGCCAGGCAGGTGGGGGACATGCCAAGAGAGGGTGTCCTGCTTGGCCAGAGTCCTTGGGATGGTGCCACAGCTGTTTAATTACTCAGGTGGAATGACTGTCCTCAGCGGAGATGCAGAGCAGAAGGGCTGCTCGTTACTCTCCGTGTCCCCGCTCCGTACTGCCTTCTCTCCCTCAGGTGTTCCTGAACTCTGACCTCTCCTTCTACAACCTCCTTGTGGAACTTTAATTTTCCATGAAGAGTAGATGGCTTGGAACCACTCAAAATGTTTGCCCTACCGATGGGGTTGGTATCTTCACACATATCAAAGCCTTAGGCTAAGGGACTGTGGGCAGATTTCAGGCCTCAGAGAGCCTCTTAAAGAACATTGGGGGGCTTCCCTGGTGGCGCAGTGGTTGAGAGTCCGCCTGCCGATGCAGGAGACGCGGGTTCGTGCCCCGGTCCGGGAGGATCCCACGTGCCGCGGAGCGGCTGGGCCCATGAGCCATGGCCGCTGAGCCTGCGCGTCCGGAGCCTGTGCTCCGCAACGGGAGAGGCCACAACAGTGAGAGGCCCGCATACCGCAAAAAAAAAGAACATTGGGGTAAAGGGGGCACTCCCTGAAATCATGGCTTGTGAGCTGTGAATTCTGTGAGTGAGCGCAGTCCTGGGGGGACAGAGGCTGCAGCTCTGCAGATTCCATCGGCTGTCCCTGATCACCAGGTTCTCCACGTGGAAATGCTTGGGTGGCTGGCTGTGATTTGTGAAGCGGCCCCTTCCTGTGTGCAGAGTTTCTCCAGGTTTCTGTGTTCTCTAAGTTTAGCTCTCTGTCATACCTGTGGGTGTGTCTGGGTACACAACAACGAGGAACGTGAGAGGAAGAGGTGCGTGTGACGTGTGATGGGCAGCGTTTACAGGCGTCCGGGAGCAGCGTTCTCAAACCTTAAGGTGCACGACGCCCCCTGGAGTGGAGGGGGCTGGTGGTCTCTGTAGATGCAGATTCCGATTCGGGAGCTCTGGGGCGGGACTGAGAGAGAACGTGCTTCTCTGACAAGCTCTCAGATGCTGCATGGACCGCAGGGACAAGGCCCTGATTCCCATACCTGGGGAGCTTTTAAAACCTCTGATGCCGGGCTGCACCCCACCAATGAAATCAGAATATCTGCGAGCAGGACAGTAGCATCCGTAGTTTTGAAAGCTCTCCATGTAATCTCGCCCAGGTTGAGTTCGTGGCTGGGAGGGGGTGGGGAGAGCTGAGTGGAGGCTGGGACTCATTCCTGTCACTTTGGAAATTTACCGAAAGTATGTTGCAGCTGTTGCCATCTGACAGTGTATGAATTAAAACGAATTCAATGTTACCAGCGCTGTTTTAAAAGAACACCATGAAGTTTCCCAAGAGTTCCTCCAGCCGCCAGGCTCTGCTGCACCTGTGTTTATCAGCCGCAGAGTCCCAGCTGAAGCCCTCACAGATATTCTTGCTGTTCCCCATTTACCCGTGGCCTTCTGTTCCTGTGGCGCAGCTTGTGACCTCGATTCTTTGTGGCTGTGAGGGGTCTAGATGAGAAGAAATGTTTTATCTTCCTGTAGAGCAAGGGTCCTCAACCCTGCAGCACATTAGAATCACCCTGGGCGATTCTGATTTATCGGGTCTGGGGCAGGGTCCCTGCACTAGGGGAGTTTGAAAAGCTCCCTGGGTGATTCTAATGTGAACTCAGAGATGAGAGCCAGGTTATAAGATAAAATGAAACTTGAACAAAAAAAAGTACATATTTGTATTTTCTTCAACATTTAAAAAAACTGGTTCTAAAAATTAAAAATGCTGTTCAGACAATAAAATATAGGAATTGTTTTTTTAAATATACATGGAATGATTTATTTAAATATATATTTAAATCTGTATACCCCACCCCCCAACCCAATATCTGGTATTTTTGAGGAGGCCAAGGTGCAAAGTGGGGAGATTCTTGAGCCGGCGTCGGAGAAGCGAAATGTTCCTGATGTAAATATCACGCACTGTATTAATTAGGACAGAGCTAGCTGGCGTAGGATCCCCGTGCATGTGTGCACAGTCATTCAGGGGGCCACAGTGTATGTCTCCAGGGTGGCCTGCGGAAGCGGGGAGACAGTGGGTGGGGTTCAGGGGAGGCTCCCACCGGCTGGGCGGGGCCACGTGTACTTGCACCCCATTGGGCAGAACTCAGTCACGTGGCCACTGCAGCGTGTGTGGAATTGTCAGCGCAGCCCCAAGCCCTCGAGGAGCACGAAGGTTGCGGGACGGCCAGCCTTCGGTGTCCTACCGCATTTGTGTGTCTAGGGGTCAGGTGCCTCCCAGCAAGGCGCTGGCTGTGGGCCCTGCACTTGGAAATGCAGATTCCAGGCCTACTAGGTGCGGGAGCCTGCAGAGCTTAAGTGCTATGTTAAGCCCCTGTGCTCTTGTCTTCTTTTCTCCACAGATATCGCAAACGGCACCAGTTCAGGGGGGTACCGCCCACCTCCCAGAACCAAGGAAGTCATCATCAATGGCCAGACTGTGAAACTTAAATATTGTTTCACCTGCAAGATTTTCCGGCCCCCTCGTGCCTCTCATTGTAGCCTTTGCGATAACTGCGTAGGTGAGTAGAACCAGAAATTGCCTCTGTCCCACCTCTAATGTTTGTGCTAAAACGTCTGTAGCTGATGGAGTAGAGATTTCCTGTGAATAGACCTGTGCTAAAGAGAGTCAGCATGTGTGTCTCTTTAATCCTTCAGAACTAAACAGCTCGATAATAGTTAATATTTCAACCGTATTGCCTCCTGCCCCTGATCCCGTTCACCAAGGCTAGCGTTGCCAAATCTGTTTTCTTTTTACATCCTGCAACACCACGAGGACAGCAGAACGTCCTAGGCCTTCTCCTCCCGGGTACACAAGACCAGAGGGGGCGTTCTTTGTGCCTTGGAGCTGCCGGTCGGCAGACACTTGAAATAAAACCATTTCACCCCTAGATCCTCCATTGCCCAAGGAGCTGGCTGCAGGCATAGCCAGACTCTCCCAGCTCCTCAGAGGAGCATTGTGCTTGGGTAGCCGGAGGCATCTGAAGCCCAAGGAGAGGAAAAGGGGAGAGGCCAAGAGACTTCTGGGCCTACAGTTAGGATCGTAACAGGCTAGGAAACAGGCAAAGGGAACAGCGTGGAGCACAGAGGGCCTCAAATGTAAGACTTGGCCCTACTGTTAGGCTGCCACCACCCCAGCGCAGGATTTTTACAGCTGACGTGGGTGCCAACCCCTTGGAATTACTTGGGCAGCACTTCCTGTCACTTCAGACTGAGCGCTACTACCCACACCCGCAGACCATCTTCCCCCCTGGGATGGAGCTTCTCAGAGATGAGTTTGGCAAGGAGCTGGTGGAAGCCCCAAGTGACAGGAAGGGTGGTGAGAAGTGGACTGAGGCTTTGCCACACGGGGGGAGACCCCCAGTTCTTCAGTCCCATAGCCTGCCTCTAAAAGGAATAACCAGGGATTTTCCTGGGCGAATAGACGTGGAAATCCTGTTAACCTCACACCTGAAAGGATAGAACACCTCAGAACAAACCTTGTTTCCCTTAGTAACACATTATCAATTTCCAACCCTTTTCGAGCCTATTAGAATTTGTAGTCTCAATTCTTCTTCAGAAAAAAAAAAGTTATATAATGTTTCCTGCTGTGCAAAGCCATTTTCCTTTTATTTGTCTGAAATTTACTTTATCCTCACTTTAATAATCTACAGTTTGGTAGAAAGCCCATGTTTTCCCTCTCAGGCCTTTTTTTTGGTTTTATTCACTTGGAAAAATTACTTTTAGCCTTTGCCTCCGTAGCAAAACAGCATGGAATTTTGTTGTCTTTCCCAAGTAGTAAGAACCGGTTAAGAACCTGGAATCTGGTACCCAGTGGCCTGGGTACGAATACTAGCTTCATGACTTAGACAAGCAACCTCAACTCTCTATGCCTTGGTTTTCTCATCTCTACAATGGTGTCAATAGGAGTGCCTACCTCATGGGATGGTTAACAGAGTAAATGAGTTAACACATGCAGAGCACTTAGACCAGTGCCTGGCTTTGGGCAAATGCTCTGTGATTGTTAGCTGCTCTTCTGTTATTACTACTGCTCCCTTGACATTTTTGATTGGCTTTCTCTGGCCCATTTCTTGATCTACTGTATCCCTTTACAGGTATGGTGACCAAACCTATACCTGGTCCTCTATGTGAGGACACACACCAGGGTTTCTACAAGGACACATGACAGCCTTTGTGTGATACCCTTCCTGATGACTTCAGCCCCAGTGGCCATCCCATGCCCTTCTCGAGCATACTTTTAAGCCAGAGCAGCACCGTGGCCTAAATGTCTTCAGGGGAATAATCTGTAGGGATTCAGAGGACCCTTTCTTGGGTTGTAATTTTGATATTATATGATGAAATATTATATGATGGAATATATATATATATTTCGTTCACATAAAATCTTTTGCATGTCTTCTCCTGGAGGTCTAATGACTTGTTCCAGTTGGCATTTATAGGAAGGGAGTTGTTTCCTACAAACCTGAAGAGTTTACGGGGCATCTCCTTCTCTTTATCATTTATAAAAATGTTTACCCATTACTAGATACCTGACTGTCAGTTGGTCTCAATCTTCTGTCTTCTGTCTCTAGGCTAGATTCCTAATCATGATAAAACATTCCTCTCTATCTCACAGTATTTTAAAATTCTCTTCGGATCATACTGTAAAACACTTTCTGAAAGTTCATCTAATTCCCTCATGTGTCCCCTCCATCACCCATAGGTAAACATAGGTTCACATGTTCCTTAGATGAATTAGATGTAAAATCATCTTACCAGAATTATATATGGAGTTAATGGTGTACTTCTCCTATAGTATAACTGTATAAGATAGTACCCTTTCTTATAGAAACTACCAGCTGAGAAAATAAGAGCCATCAGTCTGTAATACCCAGGAGCCCTTCTGATAGGTCCTGAGCAACCTTTCTGACAAATCCAAGTCACATGCTAATCCAGAACTCCACAAGCAAGCATGGGGAGATGCAGAACAGCAAAGGGAAAGGAGAGGAAGTGGGGAGGTTGGGGTGGGCTCAGAGGAGGAGACTGGATGAAGAGCTCATTGACAACAGCTGCCTCCAAGCATCATTTGACGGCCCTAGCGCTGGAGGTTGGCAAACACTGATCAGGGCCCCACTGTGTGGAGGACAGGTGAGATAAATAGCATACAGTTGATGTAAAATGAAGCTACTCACTGCACTCGGGGAACAACGACACAACGACTCAAACCTACATGGTTTTGGTTTTCCAGTTCATTAGACTACATTTGGGCCTTTGGTGTGACCCATTAACTGACCAACGGATTGGACCTTGTGCATTTGGGAAAAGAGAGTGGAAAGCAAATGTCTCCAACTGAGAAGTATAATTGCAGAGTTTGCCACTATTTTATTTTTAGATAGAAAGCTTTTATTGAAAGAATTCTACTTTTTGCAGCCACGGGAAAAAAAGAATACAGTGATGTGCTGAAAGCCAGGGTCTACACATGTGGCTTCCCTTCCCTTGTAATGAATGGGTTTGGCTTGGTCCTTCCTGGGCACACAAATAAGTGTCACTTTGCACTGGGAGGGGGGAGAGGAGAATGCAGCTTCCCAGGCAGTTCAGAAGCATATTTTTCTTTGTTAAATAAGTTTGAAATGAGAGCAGAATGGTAGGGGCTGCGTAATTGGAGTTGAGGACTAAGGGAAAAGCTTTCTTGGGGAGCAAACTCTGTTACTAACATAGAACAGGTTAGCAAAGCCAGGCGGTTGGGACATGGCTATAGGGACAGACAGACCCAGAACTGAATCCTGGTACTGTCCTTGGATAATGTTGGAACCTGGGCAGGTTATCTGGCCACCCCCACAGGGTTTCCACATCTGTAAAATGGGGTGATCCTAGTACTGCCTCATAGGTTTCTTTTAAGGATGAAGTGAGACAGTGCCGAGCAAGCCCAGACCTGGCGCGCACCGAGGGCTCACAGAGGGCTCGCCAGTGGTGTTATCGTGCGTAACAGGAGAGCTGCCGAGCTGCTCCCGGGGAACTGCATAGAGCAAACGTTGTCTTCACAGAATGATGGGAGTCCCCTTGTTTTCCTGTAATCTGGGAGGCTTTGGGTGATCTGCAGCTGCAGGAATGAATATATCCTCTCTCTCTCTTTGTCTCTTTGTCTTTTTTTTAATCTCTGTTTCTCTCTCATTGTCTCTCTGTGTTGCCATCAGATCGCTTCTGCACATTGAAACAGAGCATTGGGGGTTGTTTGTTCTTCCAGGCAATTTTTTTTTTTTTACATCTTTATTGGAGTATAATTGGTTTACAATGGTGTGTTAGTTTCAGCTTTATAACAAAGCGAATCAGTTATACATATACATATGTTCCCATATCTCTTCCCTCCTGCGTCTCCCCCCCTCCCACCCTCCCTATCCCACCCCTCCAGGCGGTCACAAAGCACCGAGCTGATCTCCCTGTGCTATGCGGCTGCTTCCCACTAGCTATCTACCTTACGTTTGGTAGTGTATATATGTCCATGCCTCTCTCTCGCTTTGTCACAGCTTACCCTTCCCCCTCCCCGTATCCTCAAGTCCATTCTCTAGTAGGTCTGTGTTTCCAGGCAATTTTTTTTTTTTAACATCTTTATTGGAGTATAATTGCTTTACAATGGTATGTTAGTTTCAGCTTCACAACAAAATGAATCAGTTATATATATACATATATTCCCATATCTCTTCCCGCTTGCGTCTCCCTCCCTCCCACCCTCCCTATCCCACCCCTCCAGGCGGTCACAAAGCACCGAGCTGATCTCCCTGTGCTATGCGGCTGCTTCCCACTAGCTATCTACCTTACGTTTGGTAGTGTATATATGTCCATGCCTCTTTATCGCTTTGTCACCGTTTACACTTCCCCCTCCCCATAGCCTCAAGTCCATTCTCTAGTAAGTCTGTGTCTTTATTCCTGTTTCACCCCTAGGTTTTTCATGACATTTTTTTTTCTTAAATTCCATATATATGTGTTAGCATACGGTATTTGTCTCTCTCTTTCTGACTTACTTCACTCTGTATGACAGACTCTAGGTCTATCCACCTCATTACAAATAGCTCAATTTCGTCTCTTTTTATGGCTGAGTAATATTCCATTGTATATATGTGCCACATCTTCTTTATCCATTCATCCGATGATGGACACTTAGGTTGTTTCCATCTCTGGGCTATTGTAAATAGAGCTGCAATGAACATTTTGGTACATGACTCTTTTTGAATTATGGTTTTCTCAGGGTATATGCCCAGTAGTGGGATTGCTGGGTCATATGGTAGTTCTATTTGTAGCTTTTTAAGGAACCTCCATACTGTTCTCCACAGTGGCTGTATCAATTTACATTCCCACCAACAGTGTAAGAGGGTTCCCTTTTCTCCACACCCTCTCCAGCATTTATTGTTTCTAGATTTTTTGATGATAGCCATTCTGACTGGTGTGAGATGATATCTCATTGTAGTTTTGATTTGCATTTCTCTCATGATTAGTGATGTTGAGCATTCTTTCATGTGTTTGTTGGCACTCTGTATATCTTCTTTGGAGAAATGTCTATTTAGGTCTTCTGCCCATTTTTGGATTGGGTTGTTTGTTTTTTTGTTATTAAGCTGCATGAGCTGCTTATAAATTTTGGAGATCAATCCTTTGTCAGTTGCTTCATTTGCAAATATTTTCTCCCATTCTGAGGGTTGTCTTTTGATCTTCTTTATGGTTTCCTTTGCTGCGCAAAAGCTTTTAAGTTTCATTAGGTCCCATTTGTTTACTCTTGTTTTTACTTCCATTACTCTAGGAGGTGGGTCAGAAAGAATCTTGCTGTGATTTATGTCATAGAGTGTTCTGCCTATGTTTTCCTCTAAGAGTTTGATAGTTTCTGGCCTTACATTTAGGTCTTTAATCCATTTTGAGCTTATTTTTGTGTATGGTGTTAGGGAGTGATCTAACTTCATACTTTTACATGTAGCTGTCCAGTTTTCCCAGCACCACTTATTGAATAGGCTGTCCTTTCTCCACGGTACCTTTCTGCCTCCTTTGTCAAAGATAAGGTGACCATATGTGCGTGGGTTTATCTCTGGGCTTTCTATCCTGTTCCATTGATCTATCTTTCTGTTTTTGTGCCAGTACCATACCGTTTTGATAACTGTAGCTTTGTAGTATAGTCTGAAGTCTGGGAGCCTGATTCCTCCAGTTCCTTCTTTCGTTCTCAAGATTGCTTTGGCTATTCGGGGTCTTTTGTGTTTCCATACAAATTGCAAAATTTTTTGTTCTAGTTCTGTGAAAAATGCCAGTGGTAGTTTGATAGGGATTGCATTGAATCTATAGATTGCTTTCGGTAGTAGAGTCATTTTCACAATGTTGATTCTTCCAATCCAAGAACATGGTATATCTCTCCATCTATTTGTATCATCTTTAATTTCTTTTATCAGTGTCTTATAATTTTCTGCATACAGATCTTTTGTCTCCTTAGGTAGGTTTATTCCTAGATATTTTATTCTTTTTGTTGCAATGGTAAATGGGATTGTTTTCTTGATTTCACTTTCAGATTTTTCATCATTAGTATATAGGAATGCCAGAGATTTCTGTGCATTAATTTTGTATCCTGCCACTTTACCAAATTCATTGATTAGCTCTAGTAGTTTTCTGGTAGCATCTTTAGGGTTCTCTATGTATAGTATCATGTCATCTGCAAACAGTAACAGCTTTACTTCTTCTTTTCCGATTTGGATTCCTTTTATTTCCTTTTCTTCTCTGATTGCTGTGGCTAAAACTTCCAAAACTATGTTGAATAAGAGTGGTGAGAGTGGGCAACCTTGTCTTGTTCCTGATCTTAGTGGAAATGCTTTCAGTTTTTCACCATTGAGGATGATGTTTGCTGTGGGCTTGTCATATATGGCCTTTATTATGTTGAGGAAAGTTCCCTCTATGCCTACTTTCTGCAGGGTTTTTATCATAAATGGGTGTTGAATTTTGTCAAAAGCTTTCTCTGCATCTATTGAGATGATCATATGGTTTTTCTCCTTCAGTTTGTTAATATGGTTTATCACATTGATAGATTTGCGTATATTGAAGAATCCTTGCATTCCTGGAATAAACCCCACTTGATCATGGTGTATGATCCTTTTAATGTGCTGTTGGATTCTATTTGCTAGTATTTTGTTGAGGATTTTTGCATCTATGTTCATCAGTGATATTGGCCTGTAGTTTTCTTTCTTTGTGACATCCTTGTCTGGTTTTGGTATCAAGGTGATGGTGTCCTCGTAGAAGGAGATTGGGAGTGTTCCTCCCTCTGCTATATTTTGGAAGAGTTTGAGAAGGATAGGTGTTAGCTCTTCTCTAAATGTTTGATAGAATTCGCCTGTGAAGCCATCTGGTCCTGGGCTTTTCTTTGTTGGAAGATTTTTAATCACAGTTTCAATTTCAGTGCTTGTGATTGGTCTGTTCATATTTTCTATTTCTTGATTTCTATTTCTATTTCCTGATTCAGTCTTGGCAGGTTGTGCATTTCTAAGAATTTGTCCATTTCTTCCAGATTGTCCATTTTATTGGCATAGAGTTGCTTGTAGTAATCTCTCATGATCTCTTTTATTTCTGCAGTGTCAGTTGTTACCTCTCCTTTTTCATTTCTAATTCTATTGATTTGAGTCTTCTCCCTTTTTTTCTTAATGAGTCTGGCTAGTGGTTTATCTATTTTGTTTATCTTCTCAAAGAACCAGCTTTTAGTTTTATTGATCTTTGCTATTGTTTCCTTCATTTCTTTTTCATTTATTTCTGATCTGATTTTTATGATTTCTTTCCTTCTGCTAGCTTTGGGGTTTTTTTGTTCTTCTTTCTCTAATTGCTTGAGGTGCAAGGTTAGGTTGTTTATTCGAGATGTTTCCTGCTTCTTAAGGTGGGCTTGTATTGCTATAAACTTCCCCCTTAGAACTGCTTTTACTGCATCCCACAGGTTTTGGGTCGTTGTGTCTCCATTGTCATTTGTTTCTAGGTATTTTTTGATTTCCTCTTTGATTTCTTCAGTGATCACTTCATTATTAAGTAGTGTATTGTTTAGCCTCCATGTGTTTGTATTTTTTACAGATCTTTTCCTGTAATTGATATCTAGTCTCATGGCGTTGTGGTCAGAAAAGATACTTGATACAATTTCAATTTTCTTAAATTTACCAAGGCTTGATTTGTGACCCAAGATATGATCTATCCTGGAGAATGTTCCATGAGCACTTGAGAAAAATGTGTATTCTGTTGTTTTTGGATGGAATGTCCTATAAATATCAATTAACTCCATCTCGTTTAATGTATCATTTAAAGCTTGTGTTTCCTTATTTATTTTCATTTTGGATGATCTGTCCATCGGTGAAAGTGGGGTGTTAAAGTCCCCTACTATGAATGTGTTACTGTCGATTTCCCCTTTTATGGTTGTCAGTATTTGCCTTATGTATTGAGGTGCTCCTATGTTGGGTGCATAAATATTTAAAATTGTTATATCTTCCTCTTGGATCGATCCCTTGATCATTATGTAGTGTCCTTCTTTGTCTCTTCTAATAGTCTTTGTTTTAAAGTCTATTTTGTCTGATATGAGAATTGCTACTCCAGCTTTCTTTTGGTTTCCATTTGCATGAAATACCTTTTTCCATCCCCTTACTTTCAGTCTGTATGTGTCTCTAGGTCTGAAGTGGGTCTCTTGTAGACAGCAAATATATGGGTCTTGTTTTTGTATCCATTCAGCCAATCTGTGTCTTTTGGTGGGAGCATTTAGTCCATTTACATTTAAGGTAATTATCGATATGTGTGTTCCTATTCCCATTTTCTTAATGGTTTTGGGTTCGTTATTGTAGGTCCTTTCCTTCTTTTGTGTTTCTTGCCTAGAGAAGTTCCTTTAGCAGTTGTTGTAGAGCTGGTTTGGTGGTGCTGAACTCTCTCAGCTTTTGCTTGTCTGTAAAGGTTTTAATTTCTCCATCAAATCTGAATGAGATCCTTGCTGGGTAGAGTAATCTTGGTTGCAGGTTTTTCTCCTTCAACACTTTCAATATGTCCTGCCAGTCCCTTCTGGCTTGCAGAGTTTCTGCTGAAAGATCAGCTGTTAACCTTATGGGGATTCCCTTGTGTGTTATTTGTTGTTTTTCCCTTGCTGCTTTTAATATGTTTTCTTTGTATTTAATTTTTGACAATTTGATTAATATGTGTCTTGGCGTATTTCTCCTTGGATTTATCCTGTATGGGACTCTCTGTGCTTCCTGGACTTGATTAACGATTTCTTTTCCCATATTAGGGAAGTTTTCAACTATAATCTCTTCAAATATTTTCTCAGTCCCTTTCTTTTTCTCTTCTTCTTCTGGAACCCCTATAATTCGAATGTTGGTGCATTTAATGTTGTCCCAGAGGTCTCTGAGACTGTCCTCAGTTCTTTTCATTCTTTTTTCTTTATTCTGCTCTGCAGTAGTTATTTCCACTATTTTATCTTCCAGGTCACTTATCCGTTCTTCTGCCTCAGTTATTCTGCTATTGATCCCATCTAGAGTACTTTTAATTTCATTTATTGTGTTGTTCATCGTTGCTTGCTTCATCTTTAGTTCTTCTAGGTCCTTGTTAACTGATTCTTGCAATTTGTCCATTCTATCGTCCATTCTATCTCCAAGATTTCGGATCAACCTTACTATCATTATTCTGAATTCTTTTTCAGGTAGACTGCCTATTTCCTCTTCATTTGTTAGGTCTGATGGGTTTTTATCTTGCTCCTTCATCTGCGGTGTGTTTTTCTGTCTTTTCATTTTGCTTATCTTACTGTGTTTGGGGTCTCCTTTATTGCAGGCTGAAGGTTCGTAGTTCCTGTTGTTTTTTGTGTCTGTCCCCAGTGGCTAAGGTTGGTTCAGTGGGATGTGTAGGCTTCCTGGTGGAGGGTACTAGTGCCTGTGTTCTGGTGTATGAGGCTGGATCTTGTCTTTCTGGTGGGCAGGTCCACGTCTGGTGGTGTGTTTTGGGGTGTCTGTAGACTTACTATGATTTTGGGCAGCCTCTCTGCTAATGGGTGGGGTTGTGTTCCTGTCTTGCTAGTTGTTTGGCATAGGATGTCCAGCACTGTAGCTTGCTGGTCGTTGAGTGAAGCTGGGTGCTGGTGTTGAGATGGAGATCTCTGGGAGATTTTCGCCGTTTGATATTATGTGGAGCTGGGAGGTCTCTTGTGGACCAGTGTCCTGAAGTTGGCTCTCCCACCTCAGAGGCACAGCCCTGAGTCCTGGCTGCAGCACCAAGAGCCTTTCATCCACAGGGCTCCTTAATTTGGGATGATTCGTTGTCTATTCAGGTATTCCACAGATGCAGGGTATATCAAGTTGATTGTGGAGCTTTAATCCGCTGCTTCTGAGGCTGCTGGGAGAGATTTCCCTTTCTCTTCTTTGTTCTGACAGTTCCCAGGGGCTCAGCTTTGGATTTGGCCCCGCCTGTGCGTGTAGGTCGTCGGAGGGCGTCTGTTCTTTGCTCAGACAGGACGAGGTTAAAGGAGCCGCTGATTCGGAGGCTCTGGCTCACCCAGGCCGGGGGGTAGGGAGGGTCACGGAGTGCGGGGCGGGCCTGCAGCGGCAGAGGCCGGCGTGACGTTGCAGCCTGAGGCGCGCCGTGCGCTCTCCCGGGGAGCCGTCCCTGGATCCCGGGACCCTGGCAGTGGCGGGCTGCACAGGCTCTCCGGAAGGGCGCGTGGCCAGTGACCTGTGCTCGCACACAGGCCTCCCGGCGGCGGCAGCAGCGGCCCCAGCGTCCCATGTCCGTCTCTGGGCTCCGCACTCCCAGCCGCGGCTCGCGCCCGTCCCTGGAGCTCCCCCAAGCAGCGTTCTCAATCCCCTCTCCTCGTGCACCAGGAAACAAAGAGGGACGTAAAAGTCTCTTGCCTCCTCGGCAGGTCCAGACCCCCCCCCCCGGACTCTCTCCCGGCCAGCCGCGGCGCACCAACGCCCTGCAGGCTGTGTTCACGCCGCCAACCTCAGTCCTCTCCCGGCGCTCCGACAAAAGCCGGAGCCTCAGCTCCCAGTCCCGCCCGCCCCGGCGGGCGAGCAGACAAGCCTCTCGGCTGGTGAGTGCCGGTCGGCCCGATCCTCTGCGCTGGAGTCTGTCCGCTTTGCCCTCCGCACCCCTGTTGCTGTGCTCTCCTCCGCGGCTCCCAAGCTCCCCCACTCCGCCTCCCGAATCTCCACCCGCGAAGGGGCTTCCTAGTGTGTGGACACTTTTCCTCCTTCACAGCTCTCTCCCGCTGGTGCAGGACCCGTCCCTATCCTTTTGTCTCTGTTTAGTTTTTTCTTTTGCCCTAACCAGGTACGTGGGGGGTTCCTTGCCTTTTGGGAGGTCTGAGGTCTTCTGCCAGCGTTCAGTAGGTGTTCTGTAGGAGTTGTTCCACGCGTAGATGTATTTCTGGTGTATCTGTGGAGAGGAAGGTGATCTCCGCGTCTTACTCTTCTGCCATCTTCCCGGAAGTCCTCCAGGCAATTTTTGACGTTATAAAATATTTTCACACAACTGACAGCTGGGGCCAAGGAGCCACCTCTGCTCGCTCAGACCCTTAGGATCCCTCAGGTCATTAAAGGAAGAGTAACAGAAGGAGCTGGAAAGCAAAACATACCCTTGTGAGGTCTTCTCAGACTCACTAAGTATGTTCCAGCCCCAGCTGAGCCCCTTGCACATCGCCCCAACCAGGGTGGACCCTTTCAGGGAAGTCTGTCCTTTGGGGGGCTCTGGCCCAGTGCCAGACAGCCAGCAACTTTCCCTGGCATTGGGTATTTTTAACACAACCCGTAATAAAATGCGATTTACTTGAAAGCAATTTATGCACGCACTGTGAACTAAACTAAGTTTGCTAAACAGTAAAAAGGAGCACTGCAAGCGTTTGCAAGCCTGCTCTACGGGAGTCTGTCTGACTTGGACCAGCCAGAGGCAGCAGCACCTGGGTCCCAGACCTGCTGCCTGGTCCATCTCTGCTTCCACCATGCCATGTCTGGAGGTGCTGTGAGGACAGAGAAGGTGGTGCACGAAGCCCTCGAGCTGTGTCAGCCGCTGCAGAGCTCTCGGCGGCACCAGCCTCCTCCCTCATCGGGGGCGGGGGGGGGGTGCCCTGGCCCCATTTTCACCTGTCCCCTTCTGTCATTTCTGATGTGGGTGGCGCAAAGAACCTCCAGACACCCTCTGCAGGGACTCAGTGCCCACTTACTCTTGTTTTTGGGAGAGCTTCACGGTCGTCTTCTAAAGCCCGCTCTCCCTCTCCTGGGCACTGTACTACGCTCTCCCTTCCAGCCCACAGTGTCTCCCCCACCCCCCCCACCCCCCATCCAGCTGCTTCCTCTGAGATATTGGTTTCTGAGCTGAGACTGCAGATGTCTTGTCTGTTGCGTACCCTCTGCTGAGCCCAGTTACTGCTTCACAGTTGTACTCAATATTAAGAGGTCTGAAATATCTGAGATTTAGAATCACAGCTGCCTTCTGGTGTGGGGTAGCACACTGGCATTTCTTTTAAACGATTTGGGTATGGTGAGAAGGGTATTAGTTTTACATAGGGAAGCATATCATTTGAAGGGAATGGAGCAAGCTGGCATTTATAGCCTCCCAGGGACCCCAAAAAACGAGGGATTTACTGTGCCCCTCCTAGTTTCCAGTATCCTTGCTTTTTACTGACATTTAATGAGCACCTATGTGTCAGGCACTGTGCTAGCATCTAGATGCATCAAAATAAAATACAGTCCCCAAGAATGATTCTTAAGAACAGACCAAAGAGAATTCAAGGCCAGAAAGCACTGTATTTATCATATTACATGGATCAAAAAAAGAGTAATTTTATGTTAGTAAAGAGTACATTTAAAAATTCAGTCATCAACATATAGGCATCAAATAACATGGCATCAAAATGCATAAAGTAAAGATTGTTAGAAAACGCACGGATAATTTGGTATAACATAATGCTAGTGAGAAACAATAATATACCTCTGGTTTTGTTGGCTCAGGTAAACAAAATAAAAGTAAGAAAATAAAAGATAATGAATATATAATTAATAACTATATGCTGAACTTTGTTTCTGCAAAGTATACTTACCTTTTTGAACTGATTGTGGAACACTAGCAAAATTAATCCTACTGGCTGCACAGAAATTCCTAACTTCCTAAAAGCAGATATTACACAGACTGTGTCACCTAATGACATAACAATGAAACTAGAAATCAATCACAAAAATATAAATACAGAAACCTAACCAATTTTAATGTTTTTTAAGAACCTTTTCATCAACTCTTGGGTGGCAGGGACTTCAAAATTGCACTTGTGGAATAGTTAGAAAATGACAATAAGAACAATGCAAAATAAAACTTCATGCCAGTCAGAATTCTAAATTCTAACCGCACAAAATAGTTAACCTAGGCAGAAAAGGAGTTATCTGGAAAACTATCAGGTAGCTCATAGAAAGGAAGGAGGAGGCTGCAGAACCAGGCTCGGCAGCCTGGAAGAGCCGGGGGAGGCTCCTGCAGTAGGATGTCCCAGGAGGCGCGAGTGCCACAGCCAGATGTTTGTGACACCACCCCTGAGTTCTGACTCTGCGGCTACCATCAGCTCGGAACTGTGACTCTGTCTGCAAGGACCATGGGCTCTGGATTCAGAGATCTGCGGGGTGGGAGCCCCTGGGCCTGTTTCATTTCCACACCCAAGCAGCCAGCGAGACGGGCCAGGGGAGGTAGCTGCCCCACTTTCAGCTTCTGTAACAGGGGTGGAGGGCGGGGCCTACCTCCCACCTATTTTGGGATTCTCCACAAACAGGAAGCTTACTTGGATGGTGGACGGCCAATGAAATTAGAAGTTTTCAGAAGTCTAGTACAAAAAACAAAACCGAATTTAGAAGCAACTAGAGGAACAGAGCAGCCATCTCAAGAAGATAGAAAAAAGAAGAGCAAAATAAACTTTAGAAAAACAGGAAGAAAACCATTAGTAACCTAGAAAACAGAAAGATAAATATGACACCAGATCTAATTCTTTGGCAAGTAAGCAACAAAAAGATAAACTTCTGGTGAGACCAAAGGAGAGAAAATAACAAAATGGAAATAACAGATTCAAGTGAGACATTCTCTCCACAAACTTATGTATAAATTTAATGCAATTTGAGGCAGGAGACAAGATTAAAAATGTACAGTTTGACTACCAATACCATTTTGGGAAAATTACTGGATTTTTGGAAACTGTTTACTGTTCATGTGAGGGTTGCCCCTAAGCTTTCCGTGGTGGCGCACAGGCTGGGTTCTTCTGCTGCTGAGGGCTTCCAGCCCCTTTGTGTTCATCTTTGCTTTAGTTTTTTTCTTAGTGTCTGGAGTTTTATCCTTTTTGGTTTAAGCAACAGGTCCTGTAACTAAAAAATATATCAAACAACCTAATTAATGCTTTTGGATTCAAGACGTTGATCATGTTTCCACCCTCTCCCATTCACTGACCTCTCTGGAGAGTTTCTGTTTGCCTTAGACCAGCAGTAATTGTGTCTCCACCTCCGACTTGAAATGAATAAATACAGACGTGGGATCTTTTAGCTGAAAACAAACTGGGAGGTTTTTCTTTCCACAGATAATCTATTGTAGTGCACCAAGGGTTTAATGAAACTTGCAAAATGACAGATAACTTCAAGGCATATTACTGTCATTGTCATGTAACTCACACTATGCAAGATTGTGGAGAGAGCCGGAATTCATTTCACGTCTGTGCGGAAGACTGTTCATAAAAGGTTTTATTCATTGATATGAAGAAACTCAGAGCCAAATGTAGCAGCCTCTAAACAATGTAAAGACTTTGGGGCGTGTATTTTTGGCACTAACTTATTCCCGGTTTTCTTATAAGCAACTCAAGTCCTTTTCATAAAGTGATGGGAGTTTTAATTAAGTCTCTCGTTATCAATGATTCGTTGTTATTAGCTCAAGTGACAGATGGCAGAATTCCAAGTAACCTTCCTGACTCATTTGACCATAAAATGTCATTCTTTCCTGGAAGACTTTCATCTTCTCTTAATTCAAATTGAAACCTTTCCTGGTTGTCAGTACGTTCTTTTTTCTGTCTCTTCCTACCAGTTCACATTTCCTGGATTTCACTATTGGTTCCCGTCTCCTGGGAGCCAATAGTTCTGTTGGTTCTTCTGTAACCTCTTCTTGGCCATCCCCCAGCTCTTCTCTTGGCCTCCGTCATCCTCCATGGATTCTTCATGCTGTAGCTGGAGACACCCTTTTGTTTCAGCCAGATAAGCTGGTCCCTTCTCTTTCTCAACATGTCCTCCCCACAATTTGAGCCCCTGTGTTCTGCCACCAAGAGTTTCTTCCAAAAAAATTAAAATCAAGAAAGTCTAGAGGTGCTTTTGAGGCAATAACCAAAATAAAATAAAATTCTACAAAGTCTCTCAACTTTCAGAAGAATTTCCTTCATAACATGTTTGTCATAGGTATAAGTACATGTAAGTAGATGTAAATTCCTCAAGATGGAGTACCCAGGCCTGGGAGTCTGCATTGTAGCAAAGTAAAAGGAGGTGGGGGTTATGCATGGTCAAGGTTGAGAGCCATGGGAACAGACTTTCTGTGACCCTCTCCGGGATCCATCACTGAGGTCAAGCCATCTGGGGGTGTTGGGGATTGCTCATCTCTCGTGGAGAGCAGTGGCCAGCAGTGAGGCCTCCTATAGGAGGTGGCCACTTGCAGAAGAGCACTACTATGGTGATTTGCACCCTTAAAAAATTAATATTAGTAAAATAGCTACCATCTTTGGAGCCTGTTAGAAGCCATGCATTGCAAGTATCATTTTACAAATGGAAGTTCATCAGTATTAGTACTTCTTCTGTAACTCACCTTAGGGCCATAGTCCCTCTGGGTGTCTGAGGTGGACATTGACATGGCCTGACAACACGGGTGAAGTCCACCAAGCTGAGTGGCTGGGCCAGGGCCCAGCGGGGGGTGTTGAGAGTCAAGAGGAGGAATCAGGCCATATCTGTAGAAAGCTCTGTAAAGCAGGCGTTCACCACTCATCCAAAAGTATTTCTTCATTGGCTGGTATATGCAAGTAGAATGCAAAGAAGTGTTAAGATGGGCTTCCTGCCTTTGACAAGTTTTCTGCCGACTCATGAAAAGTGAACTAACATCATAAAGAAATATTTTAGGGAGTTCCCTCGTGGCCTAGTGGTTAGGATTCCAGGCTTTCACTGCCGTGGCCCAGTTTCAATCCCTGGTCGGGGAACTGAGCTCCCACAAGCCACACGGCTCAGCCAAAAAAAGAGAAAAGAAAAAACAAACTGTTTGACCAGGTTGTAGCACTCAGGATATCTAGTCTGATCTTAGGAGGGTCATCTTAGACCAACTCCCATGAAGAGGAGAAATGGGAGGAAAGGCTGGAAAAATTCAATAGCAGTCACACTGAAGCCCCTGGGTGCCTGTTGAGAAAGAGGAACGAGACTCAGCCACTAGTGCCTCATGCTCGAGCCGGAACCTGAGATGGTCTGATCTCACACATCAGTGTAAAGTGAATTGGTGAGATGTCTTAGTTAGCTCTTGGCCAGTGATGCAGTATGACAGACACCCTCCAGAATCTCAGTGGCTTTGAACAAACAGCCTTTCTTTTTCTCATGGGCCTGTGGGTCTCCTGGGGCAGCTCTGGGTTTGGCTCCAGGCATTGCTCAGGTTCAGGCTTCTCAGATTTGATTCTGGGACCCCGGCGGAAGGGACAGCAACTGCCAGGCGTGTTCTCCTCACTGGGGCCAGTGAGGGGCGGTCACCGGACCACATGATGGGGGCCAAAATATGCAGTGTCTCTTACAGCCTCTGCTTACGGCACATCTGCTTAGACTCCATGAGCCAACCAAGGCACATGACCGTGACCAGGACCTGTCAGTGGGGCAGGGAAGGATACTGCCCCCTCAAGAAGGGGAGTAGTGAGTATTTGCTGAAATACAGCACTCTGTCACATGCAGGGAGACTCGAAGGCCAAAGATCAGTTACTTTCTAAGAAGCAGTTGTGCGTCTCATTCATCTTTTTAAAGCAGATGGCGCCTTAGAGAAGATGCCCAACAATCAGTTGTTTACTTGAGTTGCCAAGAATTGAAATTGGGCTCCAGCAACGGATTTGGGAACTAGGGAGGGCTAAGGATGCAACATACTTTACCAGCCCCAGAGTTTCTTCTTCCAAGATATTTGTGGCTGTATCAGCCCATCCGGCTGTTCTCTGTTGGGTGTTAAACAATAAATGTTTCACCAAATTCCACCCACTATTTGTAGGAGGTGGGCAGGACTGAGCTGTTAAAGGTTGGAAACTTGAATAGTGAAAAATAACCTGTATGCTTTAGTTTTGAAAGCTTAATACACGTTTGGACATGGTTTTTAAAAAGCTATAAAAATAATTCGGTTTGTTGGAACAGATTAAATTTTATCTTATTTTTGAAAGGTTGAGAAGTATTTCAAATAAAGGACTAATGGAAATTGGAATAAAGGAAGAAGATTCACTTATATAAGAACCTAGTACCTATGAAAATGTAATTATTGTCTTTTTTGATAAAAGAAGTGAAATGGATACATAGAAACGCTTTATACTAAAATAACTTTCATTTTATGAAGCCGTCATATATTTGCATATGGCTTCTGACTTTTGGAGGTAGTTCTGTGTATGTTATCTCATTTGCTGCTCACAACCAGCCTGGGCATTAGTCGAGGTAGAGAGTATCACCCCCATGTGCTACGGAACTCAAATTCAGAGAGGGCAGGAACTGTCCATGGTCACACAGCAAGACTCTAGCAGCTGGAAGCAGAAGGCAGCCTCCTAACCACTGTGTGAAAGTTCAGAAACCACAGACCTAGAGCAGAGAGAAACCCAGCTGGCCCTGAAAGTCAGCAGCAGGTGGACGAGGAAGACCTAAACACATGAGACAATGTAATAATTTCTCCTCCAGCCTGGGAGAAACGCTCATCAGCCACCAGTTCGTGTCCGCCATGCGTGAGGCTCTGTGCCGGCCCGGGCTGGGGTGCAGCATGCAGAGAGAGCAGGAAGCTGAATCACACACAGTCACCAGCCTTTAAAGTCATATAAAAGCTGCAGGGAGGGTGGGGAAGGCAAGTGTCTGGCACGACCTGGTCGGGCCCAAGCGAAGTCATAAGTAAGCTCAACTTGCTAGTTATTCCCCAGGATTATCAGGTTAACACGGCAAGATATATGTATAAGTACTTTAAATTTTAAAACATCTCTCATAGATGCATATGAAGATTATATTCCCCTCCTGAAATTATACTGCCTGAGCATCCTAGTGTTTGTATAACAGAGGCTCTCTGTACCTTGGATCAGGCCTTCTCCTCCCCAGCATTCCTGTTAGGCTTTAAGATCCCAGGGGAGAGTTTAATGGATCAGCAGGTGCCGGAAAGCTGATGGGACACCGCAACTTGAGTGGAAGCAGTGAGCCCCAAACCTGAGGAAAGTCACTGACCACATGGCCTGGACAGAGCAGGTTCCCCAAAAGGCCCAGAGCGAGAAATGAGATGCCACGAGGACACACAGCAGGACTGTGGCCCTACTGCCGAAGTGCAGCTTACTCCCTGGGCCTGACTCCCTCCAACCACAGGCCTGACCAGCGCTGAGACCCTTGCTTCTCAGCGTTGCTTAGTGCAGGGATTCCTGCCCTGGGCACCATGGATGGGATTCAGGGGGTCCAAGAGCTTGGATGGAAAACTCTGACATCTTTAATCTCACTAACCTCTAAATGAAATTTAATATTTCGTTCAATTATGAACACAGGCAGCAAACCACATTAGTTGCATTCGTCACCACTGGAAACCACAGACATTTTCATATGACATTACAGACATTGAAAATAGATCATTTACATTTGCTATTTCAAAACCACAGTAGTTGATAAACTGTAGCTCTTATTATTTGGCATATGAATAAATAAGCTTGTATCCTACTGTGTCACAACTTTGAAACTAGGTTAAACTATTTTGAAGATGACATTTATTACTGATTTCAACATTAATAAGGTGGAAGGGTGCATGGCTTCATGAGACTGCTAACAGGGTTCATGGCACACAAACTAAGTTAAAAGTCTGGTTAAATCTTGTCTAGACTCTGCAGTTGTTAGAAAATAGGCTCCTTAAGATGACAGGTAACATCTCTCCACCCCACCAGAGGGTTGGTGTTGATTTTTTCCAAGTAATCGGCAGTAACGTTTATTTCAAGAATGCCATTTTTAAAAGCTGCTTTTTTAAAAAAAGAAAAACTTTACTGGGCTTGTTCTTCCTTCCTCTCTTTCTTCCTCTTTCGCTCTTAACCCAAACACAGGTGTGCAGAGCGCGCACACACACACACGCTGTCTCTCTCTCTCTCTCTCTCTCTCTCTCTCTCACACACACACACACACACACACACACACACACACACACACACACACACACACACACACACACACACACACACACACACACAGAGCTTCCTGCGCTGGGCAGTCAGGCCTGGGCCACCCACCCACCCGGGGTGCTTGCCAGCCTGGTGTCCAGCCTGCTACAGATTCTTGGTTGTTTTCTGGGAGCATCTGTGTCACCCTTTCATTACAGAGGAGAGAACAGAAAGCTCAGGGGCAGGACGAGGACTGTGCCGCTGGCCTTTCCCAGCCTCCTCCCCAGCTCTGTGCTCTTGGGTAAATAGGGCCCTTCTTAAAAATTGCTGAGAATTTACTCCTTCCCATTGTTCTTGCCTCAGGCTGTTGATGCTACTGAGAAATATTGGGAAGATAAGAGCCCTTGGTATAAAGAAATCTAAATTTTCCCTCAAGCAATAATACAATATTATCTTAAATTTGAAGCCAAGGTTGTTTCCAAGCCCCACATGGGTTTTCTCATGGTTTGTATCACATACATTTTCATTGAAAGTTAGCAAAAACAAGGTAGTGTTACAGAGTGCAGGCTCTTACACATTCAATTCACAACAATATCGCAGTAGAGTGGTCTGCCATTTATCATGGGATAGAAGTAACCAGTTTTCTATCAAGCTGTTTGTGCCTGAAAAACCATCGCCTATTACTGATTTATGGGTTTGTTTTTCAGTCCAATAAATTGAGCCCAGAATGCATTGTTTTCATCTTTGATCATGCTGAATATTTGCTGTAGGACAGGAAGTCACCAGCACGTGTGCCTGGGGCTGTTATAATGCTGTGCTCAGGGAAGCGGGGAGCCTCTAGGCTAGTAAGCCTTTAGGGCTGTGCACATGGCCATGTCAGCACGTCACTGGCCCACCTGTTTAAGGAATATCCTCTGACTGCTGCTGGTGTGTCAGGCTCTGTGCTAGGCAGGCACTGGGGAGACGATGGGGACAGGGAACAGCACAGCCCTGCCCGCAGAGCTTCCCTACCGAGGAACTCAGGCAGATTCACAGACTCCTGTGGTACAGGGTCATGTGGGAGCGTACGGGAGAGGTTCCTAACCCAGAGGAAGGAGCATCCCATCTGAGACCAGTGGATGCACACGTCATAGGAGGATGACCTGTGCAGAGGCGCAGGGCAGCGGGAGGCGGGCAGACCCATGGGACTAGAGAAAGTGGAGACTGCAGGCAGAGAGGGCTGCAGCCAGAGGAAAGACGCCTTCCAAGCCGCGCCAAGGGCAAGGGACAGTGGAGTGGCCTTATCAACCGTGTGTTTCAGAAAGTGCTCTCTGTCTGCATTGCAGAGGGTGAACTGGTGGTGATAAGACAGGGCCAAGGAGATGGGTAGGAGGGCTGCAGCTACCCTATAACTAGGGAAGTAGCCGTGGAGATGGAAAGACGGCGTGGATGGATCCCAGAAATCCTCCAGAGGAAGAAGCCACGGAACTAAGTGCTTCATTAAATTCGTGGACTTGGGGCAAAGAAGAGTGAGTTTTCGATCCCTCTGTCTCCTGAGCGCATGACTATTTCCCCATATTAGGAAATTAATGCTTTTAAAGAAAAATCATGTTCACATATTTTCCGTCAGTCATGACACAATGACCTGAGTCTATAAAGTACATAACTCAGTGTAACCACCGGAACCCTCTGGCTCTTGGTCCAGAACTGGATCTGCAGCAACTTAAACATGAGGACCCAGAGACAGTGACGTCAGCTTCAAGGAACTGGGTACCACGTGTGTCCAGCTGTGAGTGGTTGGCTGGTGTCTGAGGTCAGAGACAGTGAAGAGAAAAGGGGGGAAGGGGAGGAAAGAAATGCTAGAAAATAGTAGGAAAAGAAATACAGAAGGGAGGGAGCAAGAAAGGCAAACGTGGAGAGGAAGTGAGAGGTAGTGAGATGGAAGTGGCAGCAAAGGTGCTGGGTCAGAGCCGTCGGGGCTGAGAGGAAACAGAGCTGGGGGGAGACGCGCCTCACCTGGCTCGGGGCTGCCCCGCAGCTGCTCAGAACGCCAGCTGTGCCCACAGGGCAGCCCCCTATCCAGAACCTTCCCCACCACCAGCATGACCCCTCCTCCCTGCTGTCCAGCTGTTTACAAAGTGACGTCACGAAGAACTGAGAGCTCCGTGGTGAGTGAGGTGGGCTGTTGAATGGTCTTTAGCCAAAAATGTTTCGGGCTGCTGCTAACGAAGAGTCCACTTTCAATCCTGCCCTAAACAGAAAGTGTCTTTCCCCCTCTCCTGGGGCCTCAGAACAGAGAACAGAGGAGGTGGAGACAGTGCCGAGAGGAGAAAGCAAATCCCGCCAGAAGCTGCAGATAACAAGGGACCGTCCACGGACAAAGGCTGGGCTCGGGGCGAGTGCTTCCCCGCGTGTGGGGGAAGGAGAGCCTTGCCTCAAGGTGTCAGGGAACAGCAAGGGGACCCCAGAGGTGCATCTGGCTGGACCGGTCCAGCCTCCTAGACTTGCTGGCTGAAAGTCTTCAGCATTTCCTTGGAGAGAAAAACTCAGAGATAACATCATAACGTGCATTTGTAGAACTTCTGCCCATGGCTTTGTAGGGTGAGTCCTCAGGGAACCTCAGACATTCCCAACAGAGTCCTTCGCTGGCATCATAGAGGCCTGAGGGATGACCCCACCTCCCTTAAGTATCATTATCCACAGGCGGCTGAACTGGATAGATCCTACCTGAGTCAAGAATCTGGACCTAGAGTGAGAACAATCAAGTAAACTGCCCGCCCCCGTGAAGGTTCAGTGAGCTTGATTCTGTTCACATCCGTGGAAGCCTTCCCACAGCCTTGGGAGGCAGGGGTGGACGAAGCGTTCACACACATAAATGAGGAGTGGCAGGCAAGGTTGGCTCACACCCTGGGAAGCAGGGCTACCCCCAGAGCCCCCTCAGAGCAGCCCTGCTCTTCGCAGGTTTGGGTCCTGGCTTGCTGGCCTGTCGAGTTCAGAGCCACCCTTTGGGACAGGCCCTGTTAGCTGAGCTCTCACACGGAACCAGCAAAGCCAGGATGCTGACGTGTTCATCTTCAGCAAATGACTCTATGACTGGTCCAACTACTTGGGCAGCCAATTCATAGTCAGAAGGCTAAGTTATAATCATAGAATGAGAAATATAACCATCATGGGAAGCAGAACGTGCATGGCCAGCCCTGGGGCGGATTTCTGGATACTTGGGGCAGATATTCTCGTGTAAGACCAGGAGCCGTCTACGTGTATACTTCAGAAAAATGCTTTGTTAGAAGACTCTAATAGTTTAAAACAATGCATTTAAAGTAAATTTTAAAACACACATCTTTTCTTATTGTGTGCATTTATGTATTTAAAAACTGTTTTCAACAAAAGAAAGAGACTGTCTGTCTGGTGCTATATTTTGGAAAGTGCGTCCTTCACCAACAGGAAGGGTCTCAACCACAGGATCTCTGGGGCATCCGGGCACATTCTCAGCCGGTCCTGGATTGCTGCCATGAAATCAACCACAGGTCCATGCACTGCACACATGCCCACTTCTAACGCAAAGGTAAATTGGACCTAATCCAGAGAAAAGTGATCTTTGACCGTGGTTTTATTTTTAGCTGACCAAGAAGTGCTCACCTCATTTCTGCCTGTAATTGTCCAACGGCAGCTCTGTTTTAAAAACACTTCTTCGATACCCAAGAAAGCCACAGGCAACTTCTTCGTGAAAGTCAGTTTCCGTTTGTCTTGCTCTCGCGGCATGTGTACCTCTTTGGCTCGCTCTGCCTCCCCTGATTTGTCTGTGGCTCCTGGCTTCGCGTCTCTGGGGAGTGAGTGTGCTCATCTCTGGTCTCGCTGCCTTTTGCCTTCCTGAAGTCTGTCTCTGCCTCTCAAGTTTATGTCTCCAGCTCAGGCCTCTCCTCAGAGCTCCGGAGTTGGCAGATGCACCTGCTTTCCGGGCATCTCCACTTGGAGAGCCCAGAGACATCCCAAGTCAGCATTCCCCGGGACCCACACCTCGCGGAGCACCAACGCCGGCCATCGGTTGCACGAGGCAAACACCAAATGTTTCATATTTGGCTTCTTCCCCTCCCATCCTTCCCTAAACACCACCAGGCCCTGTACTTTTTCTTTCTAGGTGGGTGCATTTCCCTCCCCTTACACTAGCATGGCCAACTGCAAGCTACCGTCATCTCTCACCTTGCCTGGGTGGGGATCTCCTAGTGGACCCCGCTACCATCCCAAACAGAATCTGAGCACGCCACCTCTCTCCTTGAGTGTGCTTTCCTGCTGATGGCTCCTAGGAAGGAGGCCCACATCCTTCACCTGGTCCACCAGATCTGTGCCCTGCCCCTCTCCAGCTCTGTGGTACCTCACGCCTTGCTGCCTGGACTCCAGCCCTGAGGGTCTCCTCTCAGTTCCTGGAAAAAGGCACATCTTCTCTGTGAAGTCTTCTCACGGAGGGCTCTGGGCTGGTTCCTAGGGAAGCACACTCCTCCCTGGGTTTTCTGTGCTCGGCCTTCACAGCTCTGGCCGGTTATTTGATGAAAACCTCTGCCTGGTGGACGTGTAAGCTCCAAGAGGACAGCTCTGTCTGTTCCTCACCAAGTGTTCTCAGCAACCTGCACCTCCCTGGCCTGCAGCTGCTCAGTTAACATGTGCTGAAGGAGGGAGGGAAGGACGGAAGGGAGGGAGGAAGGAGAAAAAGAGAATTGGATACTCCTCTGCCTGTATCTGCTTCACCTTTCTGGGGTACCTTTCTCTCAGTGACTAGGTTACTGTTCTCAACCGGAACAAAAAAGTTTCCTTCCCCCAGTCTAAACAAAACTCACCACTCACACCCTCAGACCTCCCAGCGGTACAATTGAAAATTTTTAGACTCCAAGAGAAATGATAATTTTTTAAATTAAGTCTGATCAGGAACTGGTAACCCTGATACAGTTCTGGGAGGATGGAAACGACAATTTAAAATGACTCATAATGTATTTAGGCCTATTACAGATATAATTTATACATATATTTATTCACTCAGCAAGTATTTGAGGGCCTATCATGTACCAGCTGCCAATTTGAATAAAGCAGTAGCTTTCAAATTTTTTCCCCCTGCAACTCACAGTAAGAAATGCATTTTATATTGGGACTCAATTTACACAGATATTCAAAGTTTCATGCAGCCATACTTGAGTATATGAGATGCCTTGATATTTTCTATTTTATTCTTTTTTTTTTTTAATGTTGGGCACGACCAACTAAACTAATTTTATGACTCACTACTTGATCACAGCCCTTAGCTTGGAAAACCCTGAATAAAACATAGGCCCTTCCTCTATGTAAAGCAGCTCCCGACCTGTGGTCAATGACTGGCAGTTATGCTGGGTGAGCAGAGTACCAGCCTCAAGTGGGGCTAGGGTGTGGGGTGTATACCTTCGGGTCCCGAGGAGAGGGCACATTGAGCAAGCCAATCAAAGACGCCTGCCTTTCTGCCTTCTTAGAGCAACTCAACTTGAAAATTAGTTGTTGAAATTGGTTACTTCAGTTTCAGCAAACTAAACCAATAGGTCAACCGTTGTTAACTAAGAACAGGCTGCAGGAAGCTGTATGTAAAGGCTGGGTGTGAGTGCATGAGGGTGGGAGGGACTGTCATTTTCATTGGATTTTCAAAGCATTGGGAAATAAAATATTAAGAATCAGTACTCTAGAGGTTAAAAAACAGAGCTTCTGATATTCGTGGAAGACAGTAGATGAGAGGGTGTGCAGTGTTAGCGTTTGCTGCCTTTGCCTCAGATGTTCCCCATCACATGGTCCTCCTCCATCACCCTCATCCCATCGCACCTCACCCAGGCCAGTGGAACCCTGAGAGCCTCTCCCGGCCCTGCCCGGGATGGAGCTCCGTAGCTCTAGCAAGTGGCAGCCAGGAGGGTTTTGCTACTTGCCCCAAGGCTCTCCATATGGAACGGGGATTTTGACCTACTGTTAAGTTTAACTCTTAGATAATCGTAATTTCCTCACTATACTTTGCTCTTAGCAGCTCTCTGTAAATCCTTTCAGACAACCCAATAGAATCTCTAGACATTAATCTGCCACAAATCAGAAAACCATGTTCCTGGGCCGTAAACAGTTAACAGGGCAGCTCAGTGGGTATGTAGGAACCAAGGCTGATTTAATGCTCTGCTCTTGCCATCTTGAAATTCTGAGTAATTTTTGAATATGATGCTCTATAGTTTCCTTGTGCAGTGGGCCCCGCAGAGTACATAGCCAGTCCTGACTATTAGATAAAATCTTTGGCCTGTTCTTTTGAGTGCCTGTGTTTAGAAAAGTAATTAGCAATCCGCTGACTAGACTGTGGTAACTCAGTGAAGTGCTGGCATGGTTTGTACAAACAACAGCAACAAACAAGAAAACAACACACTAGATTTAGAGTCTAAGAAGTCTGCTGACCTGATTCTGGTGGTGGGAGTATTTATGTAGTACTTAGTAGTCTCTGTAGGGCCACCAGTTAGCCCCGGGTCTAACCTGGGTCTATAAGAGAGCTAGCTCTTATCAATTATTTATAGAGTTTCTACTGCGGAGGCCTGCCAGCACTTCCTAATTTTGTGTAGAGTGGACACAGTGGACTTCAATTCTTGAAAAGTTTTGTTTAGCCATACAATCCTAATGTTTGAGTGAGAAAGAAACCTTAATGACATATCCAACTGCTGGGGCCCAGAAACCTGCCTAGGTTACATCACAAAATAGGCATTTAGGATGAGGACTTCAGGGCCTTTAACTTAAGAATCCAATGTACTTTCAACAATGCACCACCAACAGAGCAATATCACATACTTGAAACTTAACTTGGGACTGCTTAGAACAATTACAGTGAACATTTACTAGCCGATTGTAATTTTTTTTTTTCTGGTGGTTGTAAACAGTGGACCATTTAAGAAAAAGAATATAGTGAGGAAACCAATATAGAAAACAGATATAGATCTGACTGCTCTAGTTGAAGGGGAACGAAAGGTGGGCCTTCCAGCACTTAAGGAGCTCAATTTGGAAATGCATTAGCTCTGCAGACATCAAGGCTGCGGCTGCAGGAGCTGCGCAGGGAATACAAGCAAAGGGCTGTCATGGTCTTATTTGCTTTGGTGGTCCCTCTAGCAGCAGCGTGAGGAAACCAGGAAGGTTTCACGGTGGTTCATGAAAGAGGTCACGGGGTTGCTGCCATGGCCTTCAGAGACAGGGAGCAGAAGCATAAAAAGAGAGCAGGAATAATACAATGAACAATCCTGTTGACGGGCTGGATGGGAGGGGTGAGAGCCAAAGGCAGAAGTGAATGCATTTTCTACCTTGGGCAGCTAGATGCATGGGGGCACCATTTACTAAGAAAAGGCAGGTTAGTGAGGAGCGAGGACAAGGGAGCATAATAAACACAGCTCAGGACCCGCTGAATGAGCCGTGGCTATGGGACAGTTAGGTGGAAACGTCTAGCAGGCAGTGGAAAGATGGCATGAACTCACCCGAGGAAAATACATCGGTGAGAAGCATAAAAGCCCAAGGGTGGGGCTTCCCTGGTGGTGCAGTGGTTGAGGGTCCGCCTGCCGATGCAGGGGACACAGGTTCATGCCCCGGTCCGGGAAGATCCCACATGCCGCGGAGCAGCTGGGCCCGTGAGCCATGGCCGCTGAGCCTGCGCGTCCGGAGCCTGTGCTCCGCAACGGGAGAGGCCACAACAGTGAGAGGCCCGTGTACCGCCAAAAAGGAAAAAAAAAACGCAAGGGTGCACAAGCTAACCCTTGTGCTCGAGAGGAATGACTGGGCTTATCCTCTCCCAACGGCACCCTCCCAAGCCTGGGTGTTTGTAGTAGATCACCAAACCCTGAGCCGAAGGGACACAGGATTGTGGAATCTCGGGCACATGCCCTAAAATGCCACCCAGGCAGCTGGAGAAGCGGGTACTCCAAGGGGGCTGAACGTCTGGGCAGAGTCAGTGTGCAGTGCGGATTTTGGAAAGCCCTACAGATGACTTCTGAGCATCAAACACCCCTTCTGCTCATGAGTTCAGCTCTGCTTCTGTTCTGTACCAACAAAGAGGCAGCCAGGACTTGTTCGCAGAGAGCCGGCCTGAGCCACAGGGACTCCTGACTCTGGGAGGGCTGGACCGGGAGGGCGCCTGAGGGTCTTCTGGCCACGCCCACCTTTTAGAAACGGGAAACTGAGGACCATTATGAATATTGTAAACGTGAATGTCACCCTCATAAAAATAAGCCCTCCAGGTGACCGTCAGAACATATACTGAAGAAGGGTTAGAGGGGGAGGGTGTGCCCCTCTCACTCTCCCATCCAACATCTGACTACGTAATCTTGTAACACACAATACGTATATAATTATATTACCAGATGAGAAATTACACTTGTAATTGTATAAGGCACAATGCATAGCTGTGTTTCTTTCCTTGAGCTCGCCTTATATTTTAATACTACTCATAATGAAGTTGGGTCTACAGTTTCAACTTAAGAAAAATGAAGTCTCAGAAGCTTTGCAAAGAGGTCTCATTCTGGATAAATTTTTTTAAGAGAACTACTTTGGACATATCACAGTTTGCTTTTCAAGGGAAGCATCATCCATTCCATTAGGCTGCTGTGCCCTGCTCATAGACACAGCTCTCTGCACCTTAGATGATGTAGATTCTTTGCTGCAAGATCACAGAAGCAGGCTTACTTTGGGAAAGCGTGCCCATCCGGAATATAATTTTTCTATTGTGTATTGTAGTCAAATTAAAAGGTTTTGAAGAGCCTTAGAATTGCTAGCTTTACCTGTATAATGTACCCATAAGTCAGTTCTGAAACCTTCACTTTGAGGATAAATTGACTGGCTTCAAAAAACATAGTAACTGGCCATGAAAGAACACCTGCCCAAAGAGTGTGGGGAAGTGGGAGAAGCAGGGAGTAGACATTAGAAGCAGCTCTAGACCCAGACGTAGCATGGAGGAGCCCTGGGCCTGTGGCCATTGCATTTGGTGTGAGATTCACTTTCTGTGTCACCTGTACTTGGGAATCTGTGCTGCCCACGTCAGAGGTTCGGTATGGGGCATGTGAGGTAAAGAATGTGAACAGGTATTGAAAACCAGAAAGCCCTACAGGTGTTTAAGCCATTGTGATGTAAGGTGGTGTGGATACTGATGTCAAGGCTTGGAATTTCTAGAGAGGAATGGAGACTAGAGAATTCTAGAGAAAGCGGGGTGTTGGTTGATGGCATGAGCTTGTTTTTCAGATTCAGAAGATAATTGTTTTATTCTGTGGAGAATTAAGGAGACCTCGCAGGCATAGTTTCTGGCCCTGCAAACCCAGAGACGGAGTGGAGCTGATGCTGAGAGGGGCCCAGAGGGGTCAGGGAGTGGCCGCCCCAGAAACAGACTCACTAGCATTCAAGCCCTTGCTTAGAGTGGAGCTTGTTTTAGAGTTTCACAACTTAGCAAGTTACAGCTGGAGAACTACTGAGGACCACCCATGTACCAAGACTGTTTTCCTGAGGATGTACAAATTGGAACTTATATTACTCATTTTATCATAATGATGCAGAGCCCTAATCCAGCAACTAAATTCCAGAAAGCTCAAAGACCTCAGTGCTGGGGCTCTAATTCTGAGTCTGATAAAGACAGAGAGCTCTGGGAGGGGCTGGAGGAGACAAGGGAAGGTAATTCTCCTGCCTCCTTAGAATTTACTCTTCGTTTGATGACCCTCCTGGGAATTGTAGGGTTTCCTTCTGCACCACAACAGGCTGATTTACTTTTTAAAATAATCTCATTTCTATTCACTTTCTTATATCTCCTTTCAAAAATTATTTATATCACAAACTAAACCTTTTCTCCCTCACTTTCTTAGAAATAGCAACTATTTCTCTTTGCTTCCTGTAAAAACCTTTCCCCCCACCCCTTTTCTCAACAGCTTCATCTTTGTTTCTAATCAGCATATCTACCTCATGGTATAAGTTGCTTCAAAATGCATCTCCCATGCACGCTTGTCTCTCCTCCTAGAAGCACAGAATTTCCCCAACAGTGGAAACAGGAGTTAAAAGCAAATGGTAAACAACCCTAGAAAATTAAAGGAAACAGAAATATATTAAGTTGCCCTTTTGAGGAGCTGAAGGGACCTTAGTTGGCCGTTAGTCAAGCCCCCTCATTTGATGCCCAAAGAGACTCGGCACTGTGCCGGGTAGTGGCAAAGCCAGGGCAGAGGCAAATGAGAGCATGCGGGTGGGGTAGGGGGTATGGTCCAAGGTTATGTTAAATTGTAGTGTAAAGGTTACAACGATTCTACATTTACTAATTGGTTTTACATTGAAAATTTTTAGATTTTTTAACAAAAGGAGCTAGAAGCTGCAGAATCTTAATTTATGGGACACTGGCAAGGACTCAAGACCAGAAGAATCCCTACGGGTGTTAATAAAACACAGAGTTGCTTTACATTTAATTTTACATCTCAAAGGTGTCTCGGAGCTTATTTAATCCAACTTTTTACATGTAAAGAAACTAAGTCCCCGTGTAGAAGAGATGTATTGATACTTTAAGGCCAGAGTTAGTTAATATGATTTCTTGATTTTGTTGCACCATAAAATTAAACAGATAGAAATCATTTTCAGAAAAGGAGCAAAGATATGTTGGGGCGGGGGGGGGGGGGAATAAGAAACCTTCCCTGATACATCCGTTTGCCCCACATAACCCCCAAGCCACACAGTCTCAATAAATAGTGTTTGGCAAGCAGGTTTGTCCAATCTGTATGTCTCCATAAGAAGTTCGCTTCTTCTTTTTTTTTTTTTTTTGCGGTTCACGGGCCTCTCACTTGTTGTGGCCTCTCCCGTTGCGGAGCACAGGCTCCAGATGTGCAGGCCCAGCGGCCATGGCTCACGGGCCTAGCCACTCCGCGGCATGTGGGATCTTCCTGGACCAGGGCAAGAACCCGTGTCCCCTGCATCGGCAGGCAGACTCTCAACCACTGCGCCACCAGGGAAGCCCAAGTTCGCTTCTTCTGATGTTCACTTTGCTGAGAATGAGGCCATCTTTTCACAGGTTAGATTACTTCTTGATTGAGGGTGGGCACCCAGACACGAGCTAGGTCTTCTCCACATCCCCCAGAGGGTAGATGCCCTGAACCAGAAGAAGCCCAAGGGGCCACCGACACAACTGCCAGTCCCGGTGTGGCCATGGTCCGCTCTTGTTCCCATTCCTGCTGATGTGCTGTGCCTGGAGCTGCGGGTGCCCAAGTGTGCTTCCCCAGGAGGGAGGGGCCGGGTCCTCAGGGCCCACCTGGCACAGTGACCAGCAGGGAACTGGCACGGGAGGCGGGAACAGGTGGTGGTTAAGAGTACAGGTTAGGGGGCTTCCCTGGTGGCGCAGTGGTTGGGAGTCTGCCTGCTAATGCAGGGGACACGGGTTCGAGCCCTGGTCTGGGAAGATCCCACATGCCGCGGAGCGACTGGGCCCGTGAGCCACAACTACTGAGCCTGCGCGTCTGGAGCCTGTGCTCCGCAACAAGAGAGGCCGCGACAGTGAGAGGCCCGCGCACCGCGATGAAGAGTGGCCCCCGCTCGCTGCAACTAGAGAAAGCACTCGCACAGAAATGAAGACCCAACACAGTGAAAATAAATAAATAAATTAATTAATTAATTAAAAAAGAGTACAGGTTAACACTTGGGCTCCAATGTCAACTCCTCTGTCTGCACGTTCCTCTTATGTAAAATGGGCATAATAACATCAACCTCACAAGGTTTCGTGAGAATTAAGTGACACAATTCATGTGAAGTACTTAGCACAGTGCCTGGCACATAGCAAGGACTCAATAAAGTTTGGTTAAAAGTGAGAAAAGGAGTGGAGTTAGCAGGTGAGGTTGCTCTCCAGAAATCATTAAACACAGTGGCAACGCTATAATTAGATTTTACCAAAAGATCTAGAACAGCATGAATTATTTAGTGTCTAAGAATATGGTCCTCTGATACTTGAGCTAGTTTCATATTTAAATGTTCCTATTACATAACTTTTTCAGTTACGTGGGAACCATAAAGGCCACGTAATAACACACGTACCACTATATCTCAACATTCATCATTCTAAAGAGGCAGAAGAGACCTCATGAGGCAACATTTTTCTAATTTTGGAGGTAAAAAAGTCCTAGGTTTAAAGAAAAAGTAATTTTCCCCTTCATGCCTTTAAAAACATTTACCTTAATTTAAATGTAATTAACATTTATATGAGAAGTTTCACATAGCAGTTTTCACAGGATTCTCGAGACACCCTTGCAGAGAGGAGACGCAGGCCACAGAGCCCAGGACCACTGTATGGAAAACTCAGAATTGCTTGGCCAGAGGATATGATTTTATTTATCTCTTGAGGGCCTGACTTCTGGGAGATTTCAAATTCTTAACATTTTCAAATGCTTTTATTCCTTTTCTGGCAACCTTCAAACACAACTTTTACAAATACGTTTCCATTAGTATTTCCCTTAATATTTCAGTGGATTTTTCTCTCCCTGCCCAATTTTAATACGTCTCCATTTCTACTTATTTTTAAGGCCTCTTTTTCATACTCCATCTCTCCAGGAAGTCAAATCTTCCTTTAATCAGAGGAGTGGGCTAATCCCTCAGCTCAGCACCTGCGGTACCTCACCTGGCTCAGTGGCACCCTCGTCTGAAAAGTGTGGGGATAGCACCTACCTCATGGGGCTGTGGTCAAGGATAAATGAGATAACGATGGAAGAGGCACTCAGTGAATGGTAGCGTTAATCATCGTTGATAATATTCTTTTCATTAGTATTTAGAGTTTGGGGTTGACAAAATAGGATCATAACTCCTTCGCCTAAACTGTGTTCCCACTGGCCATCTTAATGGAACCTTCTTTCCCCGCTTAGGATCTGGTGACTTTGAAGTTGCCTGGAATTCCCCCTGACTTGAATTCCACCTGAAGCCTCTCCCAATGGCACCCTATGGAGCTTTCAATAAAACCACCTCTGCTTCCCACCATTAGCAAGACAGGCCAGAGGCTGCTTCTCCGTGAGCTGATTCACACTAACAGATGTCCCATCAGCTCTTTCAGACTCTATCTGCATCTTCCAACCCTCAACCTTCTCTGCACATATTCAAATTCCATGGAGCCCTGCCCTTTCCTGTAGTTGGCATGCCTGACATCTCATCTTTTCATCAGCATTTTCCAGTCTCTCCACCCGGCAGCCAGGAGCAGGGATCACTCGGAAAACTACCCAAGGCAATTAATGGCATTTTTTCCTTTGCTTAGTGTATATTTTCGAGTGTGTGCTACATGCCAGGCACTTAGGTGCCAGGGCTATTAGGTGACGAGATGATTTCTTACCGCAAGGCCTCACCTGGGGAAGGAGAGGAAAATAAGTCCATAAGCCATGCCAGGGCAGCGCGATGCTAACTGGGGTGTGGGCAGGGCACCCCAGCTGGCGAACTCAGACCTCTCATTATTTTAGAGAAATTTCTAGGTTATCACCCCCAATCCCCGCCCCCCATGTTCTATTCCCTTCCCCCGAGGCTCTGTCCCTCCGCTTAGCACAGCTGAGCACAGATACCCAACAGCCTGGTGTGGGGAACGGCTCCTCATTTGATTACAGGAACCCTCCAGAGAGGCTGCAGTGTAGAAACCACTCCTTTCTGGCAGGATCCAGACTTCAGAGTTGAGGGATTTAGCAGCAAGTCCGAGGCGGTTTTTTAAAGAACCGCCGTCACACACACCCCTCTCGCCCCCCCTGTTGCATAGGACACCCTCCAGTTTTTCCACACGGAACATACGCAGTCTGCCCTCCGGTAACAGTTGTTTGAAGCATCTCAGATGGTGCGGCTGCATGCGGCCACGTTGCCAGCTGTAGCCCGGCTCCAGGTGTTCTCCCTCCGGCCAGTCACTGCCTCACTCAGTCCCAGGAAGCCACCCGTGTGCCCGCTGGCGCCCGGCGCTTGTCTGCTGTCCCTCCTGGAAACAGTAACACAGGCCTCCCTGTTCGCAGCGGCCTCGACGGCTCCCAAATGGAGCCAGTGAGGGCCAGGCGAGCGCCCCTCGCCCCGATTCTCTCCTCGACCCATCAGGGAGGGTGCTGTGTGCTGCCAGCATCGTCAGAGAAGACTGGTTTTCTCGCTAAATTCGGTTTTCCTCTGTTAGAGGCTCATCCTTTGGGTCTGAGGAATATTCTGGATTGTGAAAATAGTGCTGTCGCCAACGAGACAGGGAATTACTGGAGGCCGTGGAGGGTTCGTTACGCCGCTGTTTCTCTTCTTCGTGGTCCCAGCGCTTGATACAGCGCGGGGCTCACGGGGACGCTCACCCCGGCTGGCGGGGCGTTTGGTGGGCGAGAGTTCTGGAAGCCGCTAGAACCGGGCCGGCCTGGCTGCCGTTAGCCGTGCGGCCCTGGGCAACGTGCTTGCTCACGGGACGTCCTCGTGGTAGCATGAGGGTTTATTCAGTCCTTGACAAACATTTATTAAAGGCTTAGTGGAGCTGGCAGGTAAAAGCTAGTAAAAATAAATCAGGTGATTTTCGAGAAGGTGGATGAAGGCGGCGGCGGCCATTTGGGCGTCATCAGTGTAGAGTTGGCATTTGAACCCCGGGGGGGAGGAGATTATTGGGTGAGAGAGAGAGAGAGTCCGCAGAGAAGAGGCGCAGGCCCAGCCTGGGTGCAACCCCTCTCCCGCCCCGACACCCCGGAAGTCAGGGAGGAGGGAGGAGGGTACCGGGGTCCGGGAGGCGGCCCTGGGCTCTGAGCTTCCTTCTTCCACAGAGATGCGCACCCAGCTCTCAGGCTCATTTACCAACGCGTGTACCACAGTCACAAAGGAGAGCGTGAAAACCCTTACATGGAAGCGTTTCTCCGCAAGCCTACATTGTTAGTGGGAATTTCGTCAGCCAAGAAAAAGTTGTCTGTAAGACAAATTTCCCAATGGAAACTGCTTCCAGCTCAGGGCTGCCAGAGAGCCAGGTGTTCGCACCCATTCTGAGACAGCACTAGTTTTCTCCGAAGCCCCCCCAGACCCCGTGCCCAAGGGTCTCATGTGCCCCATCTGTTGCTTTCATTCCTTAGCAGCTCAGGAAAGCACGTTATCTCAGCTTAGCTAATAGTAAACTTTCTAAGCTAAAAATACAGCTACCACCTGCCCCCATAGAAATGATTACCGGAAGCCATAAGACCTTGGTACTTGGCCTGGGGGGGATCCGCAGTGTTAATTCTGCCTCCCAAGCCCTGATGTCTCCTCTGCTGGTGGGCGAGTCTCACTTTAATTAGGAGGCTCAGTCCGCCACGTGCTTGGCATCTGGAGATCAGCTTTCACAGCTGGAACCAGAGGTGCCAACCTAACCTGGGCTTCCCCAGCCTCCACTTGTCATTCTCACTTTCCACAGGCATGTGTTAAGAAGAAAAGAGGTTTCTCGACAGCCTCAAAGTCTTTGGAAAATTCCGCTGATTCTGATTTCTTTTTTATTTTTGCCTGTTTCATATAGACCTCTCCATTATACAGCCTGTGTAGATCAGTGACTTGGGGAAATGAGGTTGTGTTTGCGCAGGGATTAACTTTCCCAGCTGTGTGGGGTTGGTAACACATGTTAACGTGTCACTCACACAGACACACCAATGGGAGTTGCTTTCCTTTGAATGTCAGCATCTTATAGGCCATCAGGTTGTCACCAGGCTGGTGAGCTCTGAAATTTCTCTCTGGCTGTCCTCTGCTCAGACTGGCTGCTGCCTGTTGATGTCATTTGCAGACAACGGTGGATCTTACAGTTCCTCTGCCACCACTGTCTCCAGGCGTCCTCGTGCCCTTTTCGAGAAATAAGCTTGCACTAGACATAAAATATGAGATGAGTGGTGTGTGATAGGTGACCAGAAAGAAAGGAAACACTGCCTTGCATAACTTTATGATGTTTTGTTTACAGAGTCACACCTCACAGAGGCCTCTCTGTGTGTTTTCAAAGCACATGTAGACAGAGAAGATGTGAAAATTGGGTAAAAGCTAAGCTTGGATAAGAGCCCAAGTGCAAAAAGGTGGCATTTTCCTCCCCGACCTGAGGCAGGCAGTCTGCTGTGAGTGGGTGTGTTAGAACGACAGTCTCGATAGGCCTTCTGAATAGATCAGCTGAAGAATAGAGAAGCACTTAGCTATTGCTTGCAAGGGGAAGAACAAATGTCCTGCGGACTTTGTGTGAAATCCCCAAGGTGAGACGACACAGGTTTGGGATAACAGTAAAAAAATGCCCAAAGCCAGTGCTCAGTCATTTACCAAGTGCTCAAGGCAGCCTGTGCGTTGGGAAGACAGAATCAGCCCCGAGAAAGACCTGGCCTCAATGCTAGTTCCACTGCCTCTGAGCTGTATGGCCCCTGCAGGCAGTCTCCCTTCTAGGCCTCAGTTTGCTCATCTGTAAAATAGGGCAGCAGCATCATTTTCCTCATAGGAATGTTTCAGGGCCAAATGTATTGATGTACCTGACATCTCTTGACAAACCTTAAAGCACCGCATACTGTTTTTTTTTAAATACTTTCCCAGATGGTATTTAGCCCCACAAGACTCTATACAGTATCATTGTCTTACAGGTAAGGAAGCTGAGAATCGTGAACTAAAAGATCAGGTGTATTACATTATTTGAAGATCATAGATCATTTTTAAAATGCTATCAATTCTCCTACGACTATTGAAATAGCAGAGACATTTTTTAGAAAACGGCTATAACTGGGATGGGAGAACAAGAGATTGTCCCTCTGTCCTGTCCCAGGCCCCTAGTGGCCTCTGTCTTGGCCACTTACCATGAAAGATGGTCAATCAGTACCACACACCCATGAAAGACTGAGCCCCAGCCCAGACCAGCCCAGCCCAGACCAGCCCAGCAATTACCATCAAGAGTGTTGGTACCATCTTAAGGGAAGATTGTTCTGTGAACCAAAGAGCTTTCTTGTACAAAAGAGGGAAATCTTTGCTTTTCTATTGTAATGAGAATAGAATGCACACGTTTTGTTTTTTCAAAACAGCTAAGCCCTGTTGAAAGAATAATTATGTTCTTGAAATGTCTTAACGGTAAGCATTTCTCTGAGTGGTGAATTTGGAAGTACGTACATACAATGATACCATTTTGTTATATTATTAGAGTATTGGGGGGGAGCTCCCTCAAGTAAAAAGACGTTTTATTAATTGATTTCCATTTTCTTTTTTCTGCCTCTCATTTCAGAACGATTTGATCACCACTGTCCCTGGGTAGGCAACTGTGTGGGGAAAAGAAACTACAGATTTTTTTATATGTTTATTTTATCTCTGTCTTTTCTGACAGTCTTTATATTTGCATTCGTTATCACCCACGTCATTCTTCGTAAGTATGCTGGCGAAATCAGATTACGTATGTAACCATTTGCCTGACTTTAGTTTTCTGATTTAATTTTGATTTAATATTTTGGTCATTCCGGGCTCTCTCTTTCTTCTCTTTCCCCTTCTCCCTAGCCCCCTCCTCGCTTCCAGCCTGCCTTTTGTTTCTCACCTCCCTCCCAGCCTTGTCACCCTGGCTCTCTCCCTCCCACCCCCCATCCCCATCCTTCCCACAGCAGTTGCCAGGGGCACCCCTGGATCAGACTCTTTCACTTACAAGACCTTCTCCTTGATACATGGTCCCTATTCCACCCTAGTGACTTCACTTTCTCTTCTGCTAATGGATCCCCAGGAAAAATTACTCCCATGTTTTCACAAAGGATAATGTGCTGTAATGATACCCATTGAACAACAGAGCTTTTTTTTTTTAATGTGATATCTACTTAAGCAGGAATAGTCACCCTCCCTAAAAAAAAAAAGGGGGATAAAGACTGAGCTTTCTTACACACATATCTATAAATGTTAAAGATGTATGTTTGATAAGATGTTTAATTACCTGCCAGAACATTGGCAAGCTACCCCTGGCATATGAAGGAAGCGACTTTATTAAAAATGAAGTGTGGATATACATGACTTTAATATATATTTGCCTAAGCAAATGGCATTTTTCATTACCCTTCCTAAGGTCATAATTTTGAATTTCTTCCATCTCCTGGCCTCTCACTCTCCTGTAATAGGCAGTGATGAGAAGGAAGCCACTTGTCTTTGACCTATAAACGTGAGCCTTAAACTTCCATTACGGTTCCATTAGCAACGTTAAAGACCAGCATGGCCTCTGTCCACATTCCTGAAGTACACCCACCCATTAGCGAGTGCAGAGCCTCTCTCTGGAGTGTTTCCGGAAGTATCTGGACACACACCTCACTTGCTTCCCTGCAGCAGTGCTGAAACCACAGTGTGCCAAGGCTGAACTTGGACACACACATTCTCCCCGCTGCTCTCTTGGTGGGGTTTGTACGGGGGCTGGGGGAAGCGGAAGGTATGGAAAGTTTAACATTAGTTCTTTTTAACTATTGGTCCATTTTGGACATGAATGGCCTATCCCAAGTTTTCTTAGGCATTTAAAATCCTAGTTCCCGTTCTTTCTGACTGAAATCCTTTGATCTGAACGTGACACAAATTTGTAATACATGATTGAGAGCCATAACTTGGTGGGATGGGAAGAAGAGGATTAACGTTGATCAGAGACCCCTTCCACACCACCCGGGAAGGATGCCGCAGCGCCCTGCCGAGGCACCTGTTCTATTTTCAGAGTCTCAAGATGGCAAAAGTGTAACTAGGGTCCTATGTATGTGTTAATAGACAGTAGAAGCAATTGCTTACACAGCTAGAGAAGACAGAAGTACTGATATTTCAGCATATTTATGGCACTGAAAAATAGTCTTTAACATCTTATATCTTAAATATATGTGTATATTTAACATTACATCTTACAGCATCTTTAGCGACTTCAAAATGCCTATCTATCTATCTGTCTATAGTCACATTCATTTTTGGCCTTGCCCCTACATTCCGGATATCAAGCAGTTTTCACTTGCTCAGCCTCGCACATAAGCTCTGGGAACACAAACACACGCGCACACACGCACACGCAGAGGCACACACAGCGACGCCTGCCACCACAGTGGCATTTTCATCTCCTCTGAAGTTTTACTCACCCTGGTTTCGGCAAAATGGAGCTTTTGCTGTAGTTTATGCTGAGGTACCGGTAATCCGGTCTTCCACAAAGAAAGCATTCTGAACTTACCTGCCTGCAAGTGACCCGACTGTTTTGGACAGAAGCAGATAAAGGTTTTCCTCTCCCCTGCTTCTGCATCCTCACTACAGCCCCCACTGAACGAGCCCGCCTGAACCCCGATTTGCTCTCGGGAAGGGCAAGAAGTCTTACGAGGCTCCGTGATCCCCCTAAGATTCCGGAAGCCTTGGCAAAGGCAGAGAGCTGTTTGAGAGCAGCGGGGGGACTGTCCCCTGAGTCCTCCCTGCCGGGAAGTGGGCTCTGAGAGGGGACACAGGACAGCGAGGGGTGGCCGGGGAGGAAGCCCGGGGTCACAGAGATTGCTGGGAAGGTGACTTCTGGAAGCAGAGTCTGGGAAAGCGATGCAATTTGGGTTCAGTAGGGAAAGAGAAATCATTTCTTTTCGTCCCTCCTTTTGCCTCAAGATTGTGTTTGCTCTAAGATCTGTCCACGTGCTGGCTTCACCCTCCTGGCCTAGCAGGGATGGAAGAGAACACCTTTCCTCGTTAGCTCTCCCACCGGTTGGCATCCTAGCAAACGGCACATCCTCGTGCTCCCGTGGTGGCCAGTGGGCACAGAGGGGATGGGAGCTTGAGGAAGAACTGGAGCAGTCCCAACCTTAGCCTCCCAGTAGCCAGCCTGGCCTCCAGTTACACAGAGGAGTCTGGGGCCCTGCCTCTCTCTCCCACATTGCAGCCTCGCCAGCAGACAAGGCCACAGAATGCTCTAGAACCGGTCCCATGGCATCCGTCCTCCCCGCTTATCTCACAGCCGCCCCAGGGCCAGATTATGTCCCCAAAACACATGGACCCAGACTTGCCACCCCAAGGTGGGACCACCAAGAGCTCCTCCATGGGGGCTTTTCTTTTTAAAAAACATTTAACACCAATACATAAAATAAAAATCGCTTCTTGTCAGATGCATCTTTACTCAGGCCCCTGAAGAAATGTTTTCTTGTGCAGACAGTTCGTATTAATATGTCTCAAACCCAGAAGGAATCAGTCATAAACTTCAGCTTTGTGAGTTTGTTTACTCTGGGATGCAGAGAAAGACATCTTTTATGCGTAGCCTAATTTACAAGATGCCCAGGGTCAAAAGTTAACAAACTTTGGGAAAACAGTGTTTCATAAAAGAAGAGGAAAAAATAGCATACAGTATTCTGTTTTCCCATTCAAATGAGGAAAACAAAGGAGTAATCAGAACTATAATTTACGGGAAAGTATGCAGGCATCCATCTGCTTTTATTGAAGAAATATCCTGCAGATGTCGGGTCTGCTTATGAATCTGCCACTTTCTAGTTGAATAACTTCAGTGGAATCTCAATCTCTGATCAGTGCACTGGGTTCTACAGAACCACAAAATGTAATTATTTAATTGCTCTTTAGACACCTATTATTTTTATGTAGATGAGAGAGCTTTCAGCCTGAAGGCTGTTTTCTGGAGGTGATGTCTGAATACTAAATTCTGCTTTCCTTCCCACAGGTTCACAGCAAGCAGGATTCCTAAATGCTCTTAAGGACAGTCCTGCAAGATATCCTTTCTGGCTGTTGTTTTTTACAATGCTAACGTGTTAAGTATTGGACTGGCCACATCTACTCAATAACCTCTTCATGTGGTGCCTTGGCTTTCTTTTTCATAAATCGTGTTCCCTTTTCTTCTGTAAAGTATCCAGAGAACTCCCGAACACTCACTTGTGTGAGTAACAGCCTCTGAATGCTTGAACGTCGAAGTGACTCATTTAGCCTTGTTTAAATTGAAGTGCTCTTTCACTAGAAAACTAAGTGTGAATTCTTGCCCACCCCCAGAAACCCACACTGATTTGCCTTACATCAGGTTGGTCTGGGGAGAAGTCAGGCTGAGCTCCAACTGGCTACATTTTGATCAGCGGGTGGTCCCTACGGAATATTTGCAGACGCCCTGTGTGGGTCCCATCTTGGTACAGTCGCCATGTGGGGGTCCTCAGACCCTCTGTGTTCATGGGCAGCACAGAATTTTGGCGGCTACTACAGATTCTGTAGTCAGCTGCTCATCTCTTAAAGAGGCACAGGGACAGATGAAGATGTACAGAGGCTCTTGGAGAGTACATTTCACAGGTATGTCCTGTCTTCTGTTAATGATCTGAGAAGCTAGAGTTAGCTAGAAGTTGGCCAGAAGGAAAGGTTGTGCTGGGAATGAACTTCTCAGCATCGGTGGCTGCTAAAAGCAGGTCCCATGGGAAATGCCTCCTTCGTTTCCCTCCCCAACCCTGCCAGGGGTAACCATCCTCCACCATCATCGCTTCTCTGTGTCCTTCGGTTTTCAAGGCATGTTGCTTTGGCATAGCTTACAGCCAAGCCTTGTCTTTTCTTCCCTGAAGAAGAGGCTCGTCTAAGTCTTTCAGGAAATCAGTTCCATCATGAAAACATGCTAGTCTTGTTAAGTTTTATGAATGCAGCTCAGAACCGGCACTGAGGTCTGGGCTGCCAGCTGGAATGCTTTCTGAAGCCTCAAGAGTGTGGCAGGCTTAGCCATCTCCCCTCCCCGGTCCCAGGCACCTGTGCCTTTCCTGAGGCCATGGGCCCGTGCTGGACGATGTGTGGCAATGGATGCCACAGGCAGCTCTGCCAGAACGTCCTCTAGAGCACGCGTCTGCTCGTGCTCCTGGCTTGGCTGTGCTTATGGTCTGTGTAATCAATAGCATTGCGCTCCCCAGTAAGGGGAGTAGACAGACGCTGCTGAGAGAAGGAGTGACAGTGTGTTTCAGCGGTGTGCAAACTGTGCTGTTCGTGTGGAAAGCGGACGAAGGAGAGAAATGCTTTTATTTGGTTCAGAGCAAATTTTAACTTATCTTCCCTTGAAATAGCATTCTCAGGTAGAGGTAAAGAGTTTCCCCTGGGCTTCCCTGGTGGCGCAGTGGCTGGGAGTCTGCCTGCCGATGCAGGGGACACGGGTTCGTGCCCCAGTCTGGGAAGATCCCACATGTCACGGAGCGGCTGGGCCCGTGAGCCGTGGCCGCTGAGCCTGCGCGTCCGGAGCCTGCGCTCCGCAACGGGAGAGGCCGCCACAGTGAGAGGCCCGCGTAGTTTCTCCTACGGCGTGGTTCTTGAAAGCTCCTGAGAATCTCAGCCACTGCCTTTCCAAACAGTGCTGTCATATCCAGGGCTGAGCCTCTCAGCCAACAGCCAGGCATTTCCCCTGTACAGGTGTTACCCAGGCGTGTCCTCCACGTTCAGAAGCTTGGCAGCTGCAGCTGTGGCAACACAGCCTGCTCTGAGCGCATGGCAGGCCCCTGACAGCCTCCAGACACGGCTGCAGGGCACCCCGGCACATCCGGGCCAGGGCCTTCCCCAGCACGGCTCTGGCACGTGCCGGCTGTATTAGCTTCTGTTGCTGTTGTAACGAATAGCCACAAGAAAAGAGGCTTAAAGCCACATAAATTCATTATCACCCGGTTCTGCAGGTCAGAAGTCCAGTAGGCTCAGCTGATTTCTTCTCTGGGTCCCAGGCGGAAACCAAGGTGTCGCCAGCCTGGATTCTTATCTGAAGTCTCAGGGGAGAATCCTCTTCCGGCTCATTCAGGTAGTTGACTAAACTCATGGGGTGTAGGGCTGAGGGCCCCTCTCCTTGCTCCGTTCCCTGACTCCTCCCTTTCTCTTCAAGGCCAGCAACAGGGGATCAAATCCCTCTCACGCTCTGAGTCCCCCCTGCCTCTAACGCTCATCTCTCTGCCCTCAGCCAGAAAGCCTCTCTGCTTCCGAAGAGTGGCCGCATCCAGACCGTTCAGGAAAATCTCCCCATCTCAAGACCAATGACCTTCGATCTACAGACTCCCCTTTGCCACGTGGATAATGTATTCACAGCTGCTAGGGATTAGGGCGTCTTTGGGGAGGCCATTGTCCTGTCAACCCCACAGGCCTTCAGGTAGGATGTACCCAGGAATCAGGCACTCAGGTGCAGGTGGGTTTGAGTGGATCTGTCTCTGAACCCATCCAGGAAGCTCACTAGACGTCACCAGGTCACTTCTTGAGTTGACTGTGAATTCCCTCCCTTCCCTTTCTGCCCTTTCTGTTAATCTAGGAGAGAGGGGATGGGAGACAAAAATCGATGGGCTTTAAAATACATATATATATACACACACACATAAATATACACACACATGTATGTGTATGTGTGTATGTGTATATATACATACATGTATGCACGTATGTGTGTGTGTGTGTGTGTGTGTGTGTGTACATACACATATAGAAGAATACACACATACACACACACATATATCTCCTGCCCTGAGTTCAGGTTGAAAATGCTAACAGAATGCCCCATGAGGTCCTTGTTGAATTAGCCGACCCTTCACAGTTTAATAGGTGAAGTTATTATCTAACTTTACCCCTGCTGACTGGGTCCCCACTTGGTTTTGTGGCACCTCCTGATCCAGTGTCAGGCTGGGCTCCTGCCTGGAAAAAGGTGACCTAAAGCTGAAGCCAGAATATCCCAGGGAGCTGCCCAGCAACATAGAGACCCTCTGATAAAACCACTCCATTTCTCTCTCGGAGAAAAGCAGAACGAAGAGCAAGGCGCGGGAGGAACGTGAAGAAAAGCTGCCGATAGGGAGGGAGGAGCGACACTCCCAACCCGGATCTTCTTTATTTATTTTTGGAAGTAGTGGAGAATTTCAGGAATGCCAGACACACCCGTAGGAAAGCAAAGTGCTGGGGGTTTTTTTGTTGTTGTTGTTTTTTGCGGTACGCGGGTCTCTCACTGCCGTGGCCTCTCCCGTCGCGGAGCACAGGCTCCGGACGCGCCGGCTCAGCGGCCGTAGCTCACGGGCCCAGCCGCTCCGCGGCATGTGGGATCTTCCCGGACCGGGGCACGAACCCATGTCCCCTGCATCGGCAGGCGGACTCTCAACCACTGCGCTACCAGGGAAGCCCAGTGCTGGGTTTTTAATTACAAAGCACAGAAACATTCTGTGTGTGCCTCTCCCCAGTCACTGGTGTGAAGACCTAAGGCAGTCTGTTCTGGCCACGTGTTTTCTGTTTAAATACATGCTTTGGGGAAGATGCCCTCTTATTGAGTGAGTCTATTAAGAAGTGCTGAGTTCTGATGCTTTGTCATAAATTCATATTCCAGAAGAAAAAGTGTGCTTTAGTTTCTACTGGGTTGTGACGTATTTTTGAAAAAAGGAGTTCTGGTTATAAGGGATAACATATGGTGATAAGTAAGGTTGGGTCCCATCAGGATGCTATTTCTGGCTCCTGCTTTTCCTCTGGACACCCGTGTGGCTTTGGAGGCTCCATGGAGATAGCCGGGTGGAAACTTCTAAGGGGCGGCTTTTAGCTCCCGAGATGGGTGCGCTAACCACGGGGGCTGCTCAGGAACGGTATGGCCTGGGGAGGACGGGTCACAGGGACAGTGGCACTCCAAAAGAGGATGCATCCTGCTGGTCAGGGTGGGAGGAGATTCTAGCATCAGATAAATATTAAACTCAGTAGCTCTAAGCTCCCTTCCGCTGCTGAGGCCTTAAGAGCTTGGGAGTCTCTTTTGAGGTGGTCGATTTATGACGGATGAGGCTGATCTGTGATGTTTCACACTCACAGAAGCCGTCCTCTGATGATGGCAGCGCTGCCCACGGCTCGTCCGCTCCAGACCTGCAGTCTGCAAGAATCTGCAAAGTACCAAGTTCTTAAAACAAGAGGAGGTTTTCTGGCTGAATTGCCCGAGCCCAGGAAAGTCCAGGGCAGCCTTTGCAAGTGACCCCTGCAGAGTGTTCTCGGGCAAGAAAATATATTTAAAATGCTTCAGTAGCCTCCAATCTGATCTCCTGACAATAATACAAAAATATTTTGATGACAAATGGGGGCACAGGCGAAGGTTTCTCACCGTGGATTTAATCTGCAAAATATCCAACTCAAAAAGGTGTTGTTGATGAAATGAGAGAGATTCGAAACAAAAATGCCTAATTAGCCAGGACTCCTTATCAGAAATACTGCCATGAATGATGGGAACATTGCTAAAGTAAAAAGCTCTTCATCAGGCCCGCATGCAACCAGCAGGACTTTATAGGAGAAAGGCATCAACCAGCTCATTCAGGAAGTGAGCCAGGTGTCCAGGGGACGGTGTCTAGTTCCAGCATGAAAGAGTTTGAGGAGGATTGAGTGTTAGCTCTTCTCTAAATGTTTGATACAATTCGCCGGTGACCAGCCATCTGGTCCTGGACTTCTGTTTGTTGGAAGATTTTTAATCACAGTTTCAATTTCATTACTTGTGATTGGTCTGTTCATATTTTCTATGTCTTCCTGGTTCAGTCTTAGAAGGTTGTACCTTTCTAAGAATTTGTCCATTTCTTTCAGGTTGTCCATTTCGTTGGCATAGAGTTGCTTGTAGTCGTCTCTCATGATCTTTTGTATTTCTGCGGTGTCGGTTGTAACTTCTTCTTCATTTCTAATTTTATTGATCTGAGTCCTCTCCCTTTTTTTCTTGATGAGTCTGGCTAAAGGGTTATCAATTTTGTTTATCTTCTCAAAGAACCAGCTTTTAGCTTCATTGATCTTTGTCATTGTTTTCTTCATTTCTATTTCTTTTGTTTCTGCTCTGATCTTTTTTTTTTTTTTTTTTTTTTTTTTTCTTTTTTGCTGTACGCGGGCCTCTCACTGTTGTGGCCTCTCCCGTTGCGGAGAACAGGCTCCAGACGCGCAGGCTTAGCAGCCATGGCTCATGGGCCCAGCCGCTCCACGGCATGTGGGATCTTCCCAGACCGGGGCACGAACCCGTGTCCCCTGAATCAGCAGGCGGACCCTCAACCACTGCGCCACCAGGGAAGCCCTCTGCTCTGATCTTTATGATGTCTTCCCTTCTACTGACTTTCTGGGAGGAGGTGGGAAGGAGACACAGGTGAGAAGGAGTGGGCGGGGGCGGCGGGAAACATTGTAAGTGGCTGTGAGTAGAATGTCTGGCTCTGGCTCACTTGTGGGCACTGAGCAGGCCCTTCCCGGGCTGTCGTGGGGAAGAGGAAGGACGTTCGACCACCAGGGTCACCCTTGGCAAGAGCACGTCCAGCCTCGGAGCCCCATCCTCCATCCTCTTCTTCCTGCCCCCTCTCCACCTCCCGTTTCCTGGGCTGGCTCCCCATGACTGTGGCCATTTCTTTCCTTTCATCTCTGCATCAGAGAAGCACAGGCAGCGGGGTGCGGGCTTCTGGGGTTCAGTGAGAAGTGGGGTGGCTGCCCGGGCTTTCAAAGGCCCCCCTGGCCTTCCCCGGGGAAAGAGACAAAAGGAGAATCTTCTCCAAAAAGGGTGGCACTGCGTCTTCAGTCCACCCAGCCAGGCAGGTCCAACGAAGGAGGTCCACTCAGCCTCTGCTTCCTTCAAAATCATTATACTGAATGCCCACCACCTGGGCCCAAAACGTGCCAGGGTTACAAAGTCTAGAACGATCCGTCAGCCTTGAGCTTCAAAGCACATCAACCAGAGGCCAGAGGAGCGGTGAAGGACGGGGTGACTCACTCTTCTCAACGAGCCTCTGTGGATGCCAGGATCTGAGCTCTGACTCTGGTTCCTACAAGCAGAATAAGTCTTAAGTGACATAAAATGCCAGAGCATGCACTGGAGGTAGGAGTAGGGTCCAAAAAGAGGCTGCATCTCCTGCAGGGAAGTCAGGAGGCTTCCACGGGCGGCAGGTGGCATTTGCACAGGGCCTGGAAAGGTGGAGTTCTAACAGGGACACGGAGGGGAGAGGCCTGGTGGGTGTGTAGGGGAGAGCAGGCCGTCTGGAGGGCTGGAGCCAGGCTTGTGTCCACTCTTTCACTCGGCAAGGTTAGCAGGGTGGGCGCCGGGAGCCCTAATGGTGTCAGCACCCGGATACTCTTACAGACACACACACACACACACACACACACACACACACACACACACACACACACGGTGGGGATGGAGGAGGGTGCTGTGATGGCTGATCACCGACTGGGGCTGGAGGTCGTGACCAATCGCCCCCAGGAAGCAGGTCCCAACAGCGCTGAATACCAGTGAAAGAGCGAGCGGCCTTCTCCCCCTGGACACCGGGGAACCAGCCATGATTTTTGGCAGGCGAACGACATAATCAAGCTGCTTTTTGTTCTTGTTTTGTCTTGAAGCAAGGAACACAATGGAGTGAGGTAGTGAGGAGATGTTTGCAAAGGAAGGACCCCGAAATTGAAATCGGTGACAAGGGGACAGATCTGCGGGGAGATCTGCAGTCAGATAGGACCTGGGAGGAGAAGGGGAGGAAGGGGGGTCCGAACCCTAGGTGACCCGGGGAAAGGGGCACAGCAGAAAAGGGAGACAGCTAGCATCGGTTTGGGGAGAAATGAGCTTGAGCTGAGCTACATTTACAAGCAGAATCTAGGAGGTCGCACATGGAACCTCCACGTCAGCCTGGACTGCCTTTAGGGTCCTCTGTGGTTATTGCGTGAAATATGGAAGCAGAAAAAAAACCGGGAGCCTGAAGCGAAATGTTCCAGCCTCTTTGGAAGTGTCACTGGTCACACAGAGTCAGGGAAGCCACATGGCCGGGCCCTCCTCGCAGACTTCTGGGGTTCAGGGAGCTGAAGCCCCTCAGGAACAGGGCCAGCAGGGGGAGGGGACGCCTGCCCACTAACGGTCACTTCAGTGTAGCAGCATTAACGTCCATTTCAAAGGGTTACACTCATCTCTAATTATGACATCGTTCAGCTCTCCCAAAACGAGAAGGACGATTGGTACCTCGAACGGTCACCGATTCTGCGTGGTGGGGGCTTTTGGCAGAACGCCTTTTTTGCCCCTAGTTTGCACTTATTTCACGGCACCGTCGACAGGCACCCCCAGCCTCGTGGGCATCGTTCTGTTTTAGTGGAATTTGGTAGAAGGCTTGGAGTCAGCCTGGGTGCTGTCAGAAAGGGGACACTGGGGGCCGATGGAAAATCCATGGGGGCAGGACAGGCCTTCACTAGCCCAGCTCTCAGGGCCTGTCCATCCTGGTGTCTGCTGGTGCTCAGGGAGCCCCCGGGAAACAGGTGGGACAAGTGCCCGAGGTCTCACAGCAGGACCTCACCGAGAGGTTAAGTGACCCCGATTCATGCTCGGTGACGCACTGACGTTTCCAGAGCTAGAACCCAGCCCCTCCACCCAGGGAATCGGAGAGTCTTCCCCGCTGCCCCCGGCCAGGTGGATTGCGGGAGTTCTGTGAACAATAAGCATAGATTAGATCTCAGAAGATCACAGAGCGGGAGAGGAGGTTTTTGGTATTTAAAATCACCCAAGTGATACAAGAACGTATTCTCACGGATAGAAACGTCAGGGTAAAAAGGAAGCGTCGCTCTTGACTCGTCATCATTAAGTAGGAGTTCTTGTCGGGTTTTGTGGGTCTTTACAGATGATCCTCTCAGAGTTTAAATACATACATGTGTGCATGTACACACACACATGTACAGTTGGGGGGACTGCTTTACCTAAAGGGATCATACATGCTCTTTGGATTGTTCTACAATTTGATTTTTAGATATTTCCTGAAGACGTTTCCATGTCAACACATAGATGTACATCATCCTCTTTTCAACTGTTTTATAGAATTCCAGAGTATAGGTGAACCATAGTGTCTTCTTCTAGTGATGGGTATTTAGACTTCTTTTATTACTGCTCAGAAACTGAGGTAGTGGACTTTCTTCTATGTATCTCTTTGTGTACAAGTGTAAGCATTTCTCTAGGATTGACAACTAGATGTGGAGTCACTGAGTTAAAAGCTAAGTGTAGTTTAAATATAATGTACCGTATTGTCCCCTAAAGATATTATACCAATTCATGCTCCATTTCTCCCCACCTTCACCCACACGGGAGTTGTCAGTGCTGTGATTTTTGCCGATTTGATGGGGAGAAAAAAATCGGTTTTAATTTCCATTTTCTGGACAATATTCAGCTTGCACGTATTTTCGTGACTGTTAGCCTTTTTTTTTTCTCACCTCAATGTGCCAGTTCAAACTCTTTGTCCATTTTTCAATTGGGCTGTTTCTTCTTTTCCTATTAACATGTTCTTTATATAGTCTTAATAATAATCTTATAACTATCTTTTTCCAATATTTTTCTCCCAACCTATCACTTACCTTTTAACTTGACCTTTTTATACAAAAAAGTGTAATTTATTAACAAATTCAATCTGTAAATCTCATCCTACATGGCTCCGTACATCCTCACCCCAAGATGATGCCAGTATTTCCTTTATTTTCTTCTAATACCTTTCTATGTTGTTTCTTAAGTTTGGCGCAGTAATTGATCTGTAATAGAATTGTGTGTGTGGGTTGTGAGCTAAAGTTCTAACTTCATTTTTCCCGAATGTTGAGTGAAGTGTCCCAATACCACTTACTAAATTATTCTGGCAGTTCTCAAACTTTTTGGTCTCAGAACTCTTCTGCAGTCTTAAAAATTATTGAGGGGCTTCCCTGGTGGCGCAGTGGTTGGGAGTCCCCCTGCCGATGCAGGGTACTTGGGTTCGTGCCCCGATCTGGGAGGATCCCACATGCCGCGGAGCGGCTGGGCCCGTGAGCCACGGCCGCTGAGCCTGCGCGTCCGGGGCCTGTGCTCCGCAACGGGAGAGGCCACAACAGTGAGAGGCCCGCATACCGCAAAAACAAACAAACAAACAAAAATTATTGAGGACCCCAGAGAGCCTCTGTTCATGTAGATTATATCTATTTCTATATACCGTGTTTAAAATTAAAACTGAGAAATGTTTAAAACACAAGAATGCATAAGAGTGAATGAGGACATCATCTTGCATCACACAGCCTCCAGAAGAAGCCACCATGTGGTAGGATGAGAGTGAAGCTGGGAAATAATGTTTTGGTGGTGATAGGAAAATAGTTCTGACCTGGAGGATACCCTGAAAGGATCTTGGGGACCCTAAGTTTCCACAGGCCACACTTTGAGAACCACCGGTCTATTCCTTCACCACTAATTTGAAATGCCTTCTTTACCCCCACATGCCCACGGCCTGTTTAGACTGTTCTCACCTTGTTTTGTTTACGAGAAAAGTCTTCTCCTGCTCCCACCTCCCTGATGTTGTTTTTCAAAATTCCTCACCTGTTCTTATACATTTCCTCTTCCTGATGAATTTGAGAGTCCTTTTGTCAAATTCCATTTTAAAAATTCCAACTGGAATTTTGATTGGAGTTCTAGTGACTTCATAGGTTTAATTTGGGACAACTACACACCTCTATCTCCCGGTACATAAGCATTTAGGAGAAAGGATTTGAGAGACTGAAGGATGATGGTCCCATGATCCAGTCTGAAAGGTCCCAGAAACTTGATTTTCAAAGTGTGTTGTCATGTAAATCGTCGGGAAGTCAGCAGCCTCCACCCCAGACACAGTGGGGGGCCCTGTAATGACAGGGGCACAAGCTGTAGTTTCTTATCTCCATCTAAGGATTATAGGGTCATCTAATGATGAGGAAAATATACTGACAAGTTCCTGAACCTAAATATCTAAAAGGATTAAATGCTGATTTAGACCCTCAATCTAGAGGACAAAGGGTCTATCACTGAGATCTGCCCTTCCATCAAAGCTCTTCCTGTAAGTGAGCATTGCCTATCTTACTGTAACTTTTAGGGGGAAAAAAAAGAAAGAAAGAGATGATTACCAACAACATCTGTTTCTTATATTTTCAATGTCAGAACCCCAGACAGAGACCTAAAGCAGAATAAGATGCAGGAGGACCCAGGGGTGCCTGGCTGGTGCCCACAGAGAAAGGCCCCTCAGCACCGTGCGGTATGACCGGCACCCTGGCCACATACGCCCAGTGCTCAGAGTGGAAGCACCCGAGGCAGAGCCTTGGACTCTGGCATTCCCTGGCCATTCTGGAATCCGGGGATTTTGGTCGATGCGGAAACCCACATGAAATACAGACTTTTTAAATAAACTGTAATCTAGATTTGGCACTTGGCAAAAAAGCCTGTCGCCAGCCTGATTGCTGGAATGTGGGGAGATGGGTGATGACATATTAACAGAGACAAGTTCTTCACCCAGGGGTGGCTCTAAGGCCGTGGGACTGATGGACAAGGTTGCATGTCACGGGCAGCCTCAGCCTTGCTGTTGTGAGCTTTGAGGCTCCAAAGTTAGGCCTGTCATGTGACACTCCGTAGCTTGGAGCCATGGGAAGGGTTCTTTCTGTCCTAGAAGTCTGCAGACCAAGTTCCAGTTCTGTTCTGCCGTGATGTGCGATGTGAGTTTTTGTAAGTGGCTTGACTACTCTGGGCCTTAGCCCTTCATTTTACATGAAATTTTACCTATTTGTACAATGAAGGGATTAGAATAAATGAGGACATTTTAACTTGGGGTCCATGTGTATCCCTGCAGAGGCATCAGGGGCGTTTTTAAGCCTCCTGAAATTATAAGGAAAAAATGTGTGTATGTGCATTTTTTCTGAGAAAAGCGTAGGAACCCAATAAGGTTAAAAACCTTTGGTTCCTTACCTCTCACCTTTTACGATTCTCCAAATACTGAGGTGCCCTCACCATGCTGCCCAATACTATTTCCATGTCCCTGCAAGGTCGTCTCCCCTTGCTTACCTGCCCACAGGCAAGCAGACCCCTGTACCCTGAGGGTGGGAAGCTTACCTTCCCCCACCGTCTGCTGTCCGGAGTGCCGGGCCAGGTGCCTAGAAAGGCACAGAGCAGGCACTTGTGGGATTGCGTGGAAACCCAAGGGAGGGGCGCCTGCCTGCCGGCATTTTTCAGTCTTTTTCAATTCCATAGTCGTCTAGCGAGTACCTCAGTGTGCAGCACTTTGAGCTAGCAGCTGTGGGGAATCTAAAGCCATACTCTTGGCCACAGAGGGGGCTCCCTTTCTTTTTGGGGGGCTGGGGAGGAGACATGGAGGCTGGCAGTGGTAATGGCTGTGATTTGGAACCCATCTCTGATGCAATAAACATCCAGCTGCTTATTAAATTGGCTCCTACTGGAGTTGGCCTGTTTCCACTCATGTCTCTTTTTAAAAAAAAAAAAAAAAAAATCAGTAAGTGGGTTTTGATACATTAAAAAGAAACTTATGAAAAAAAAAGAAATTTATGTTTCTTAACTTACTATGGCATAGATAATTTCAACGTCAAGCTATCGGGTCAGTGAGAAGATGTGTTGTTCAGATATTCGTACCTCTGTCTGAGAGTGAATTTGAGGGGGATGGACTCCTTAAGGTGCGATAGGTTCAAGAAACCCTGACAAGGAGGGTCCCGATCTCCCCCAGCAGAGGTTGGGGTCAGCCTAGAGCCACGTGTCCCTTAGCAAGAATTCAGAAAGGAATCGGCCCATGGCTTTTCTGTCCTACTGGCAGAGCCAGACTTCCAAGCTTCAAATCCCTGCTCTGCTATTTCTTAAACAAATTACTTAACTGCTTCCTGCCTCGGTTTCCCTATCGGTTAAGTGGGAATCACACTTCTCACTGGGTTGCTCTGAGGATTAAGTGAATTAATCCACATGAAGCTCTTGTTTTGTTTTGTTTGAATTTTATTTTATTTTTTTATATAGCGGGTTCTTACTAGTTATCATTTTATACATGTTAGTGTATCTATGTCAATCCCAGTCTCCCAATTCATCACACGTGAAGCCTTTGGAACAGGACCCGACACACAGCCAGTGATGCCAGCCATTGTTACGAATGATGATGATTATTCCTTCAGACGTCCTGTGGGCGAAGCGGCAGCTGTAAGGGGAGAGGCGGAGGGGGCTGCATCTTGCATCCTACCTTGAATTCCTCACTTGGACACAGCTGTGAGCTAACAGTGAAACTGCATTCTGTTATTTATAAAATGTTACCAAGCACATGAGATATTAATATAGAACACTGCGAATTTGGGGGGTTGCTATAAACATTTAAAACTCCACATCCACTGGTAACAACGCCTCCTTTTGGAGGTAATCATGTAAGTGGCATCACAAAGGGAACAGCAGCCGCAAAAGGAACAGGAGCTGCAAAGGGAGACGTAGCCACGTTAGATGCCGTGACCTCCTCCACTTTCACATGCCAGCTTTTACCTGGTTCACACGTGTGGATGTTACATGTGTTTTGACATGACCATCATTCTGCCTGGATTGTAAACTGTCGTTGACATCTAAGTATTTCCGAGACCGAAGTTGGGCTCTTCGTGTATTATTCAGTAAATAAATCTTTTGGTTCGTTCTTCATTCTCTCTTTTCTATCCTTGTTTCCATTCCATTTGTCACCTCCTCTTTGACCTTTCTGCCTCTTGTCTTTTCCTTCCAGCCTGTGCAAAGTCACTGCCAGTGTCATCCCCCTTTATACAACGCGGTTCTCCCGACGCAGGCTTCCCACTACTTCCTCGTCATTTTCCCTGGGCTCCACTTCTCTGCTTTCAAGCCAGTGCGGGCAGAGCTCCCACGTGGCTGCTCCCCCATCTGTGTCCTCTTGGGCGGGGAGATGAGGCTGGGAGGGGGGGCGTCTGTGAGCCCCAACCTGTCAGGAGGCGGTTGAGAATGAGATCTTCTTTGCTACCTGGGCCACCATCCCTGTGTCCCCATGTGCAGCGAGGCCTCTGCCATAACCGTTTGTCCCCCTGGGAAACCCTGGCAGAAAAGAAGGGCTGGTGGCAGCCCTGAGGAGGGGCCTGCTTCTCTGCATCTCCTCCCCACCCCTCCGTACTTATCCCCTTTTCCAGAATCCACCTTAGTCTTCCTTTCCTTGGTAGGTGCAGCTCCTCCTGCAGCCCGTTCACCTCTTTCCTCCGAGAGGACCGGGCAGCACTCCCACCCCCCAGGGGCACCCTGTGTTGGATCCGCAAGATCCCGCTGCTCTGCGCTGTCTTCACCTTGGCCAGCTGGGCGTCCTCCTCTTGAGATGTCCTTTTAATTTCTGGGTGGGGCTTTTCTGAGGCCTTGCAGTTTCTAGAAATTTAAACCTCAGAAAGAAAAATACAACATTTTTCCACTTTTCCAAGAGCAGACCCAGTGGTGTACCCCGATGCTGAAAGTCAGTGAACAAGCAGGAAGCGCATTCGTTCCCCCTGTTTTGTGTGCAGCCCCACATGCCGGACAGTGGCTTTTGTTAATCATGACGTGGCAGAGGACGGTGCTGCACCGGATGATACATTCATTTCTCTGCTCTGAAGATAAATGATATCCAGTCCTGAAAAAAAAATCAATGGTGATGTATTACAGCATGATCTATGGCTTCCATCCCTGGAAGCGTTAGGAAAGCATGAGTATTTACTTTCTCTGGCCTGTAATTTATCAATGGAGGATGCATGATGGGTATTTAAACTCCCAGACCTATGATGAATTATTTTTTCCTGAGAAACATCTTTATCTTGTAAATAGAATTTTATAAGTATTTGTGGGACAGGAATATTCTCTAGTCTTTTCAAATTGCCACACTCCTGGCTGATGTATCTCGTCTGTTGAAGAATGCCAGGCTTTTTCTCCTTTGGTTTTAGTGCATCTTGTGGAACTCGAGACTCCCCATCACTCACAGTCTGGTGTGGAGCCAGGTTTTCTAGTTGCCTGTCAATAGCTGAGGACAGCCCTATGTGTCGGGGTGGGCTGAGGGGCTGGGAAAAGGTCCCCTAAGAAAAAATACCGCTCACCCTGATGCCACACCGAGAAATGGCCCCACCGGGTCAGAAGCCCATCCACAGTGGGGGCAGGCAGCCAGGGGGTGGAAGGGCCATCCAGGGACAGAGAAAGCCAGGAAGGTAAACCCCGCCTGGTCTCAGCCGCCCGAGGTCAGCCCTGCAAATGACTGTCACAGCCTCAAATCAGGTTGAGAGGGAAACCTGTCAGTGCTACAGTCCCAGCTTTCAGAAGCCAAAGGTAGAGCCTGTGATTGAAGTGATGTTCAGTATTGGGTCCATTCATCAAAAGCCTGGGCCGCTGCCAGCTCCAGCCAGCGTGCTTCCTGGTTTTGCTGCCGCCGCCTTTGGCTACACGGTGAGTCACGAGGAAAGGGCCAAGCTCGGGTGGGAAGGACAGTCAGAGGAACTGTCAGCCATGAGAAAGGAACGAGACCTGTTCAGGGAGCCCACCGATCACTTAACTGAGCACAAACGCTGTGCCGTGAAGGAGATTGTGGCCTCGTGCCTGCCCCTGAGGGTCTCCTTTGGCTACAAGACCACTGATGCCAGGCTAGGTGGACGCAAGGGCCTGAGTGAGGGCCTGGGGGCGGTTTCTGTCCAAATCTCAGTCATCCAGCTCCCTGGGGCCCTAAGAACGTCACGGTCCTACTGGTTCACCTCCTTGACTCCGGGTACCGTGCTGGAGGCCGTGGTCTGCTTCTTCTCCGTCTGGTCCATCGTGGGGCTCTCGGGTTTCCACACGTACCTGATCAGCTCCAACCAGACCACAAATGAAGACGTAAGTTCCTGGTGGGGTGGGACGTGGGCATGTTCTTTCGTGGGAAATAGAGAAAGAAGAGGTGAGGGGCCCGGGCTCCCTTTCCAGATGGGAGCCCCTGGGAGCAAAGAGCCTGCACGGGAAGCATTTTCCGACATCAGTCTCCAATTTCTCTATTGCGAATCTCCAAACTGTCCTGCTCTCTGACCACGTCACTTAGATACTAAGATCGGCCGAGTGACCCCCCAGTTCCAAGGCCCGAGGAGGGATTCTGTTCTATTCCTTTGCAATAATTCTATCAGCAACTTGTCACCCTGCCCCGATGAAGAGAGACCTCACAGGCTGGCCTCTCTCAGATAACGGCTCCATTTCATTTGGGGAGGCAATCGCACTGACCCAAAGTTTAACTTTTTATCCAGGATTATCTGCCTGTACTTAATGCAGATGGAGAGGAAATACAAAACCAGAAAACGTAATGCTGGAAAATGTTTCTTTGTGAACCTGGTCCGTTTTGCTCTGAATATTTGGACTCTGACAGAAGCCTCTATCAGTACATGAATTCAATGTCTCAGAATTAGGTTGCCTCCGAGACTTGAGAAAAACCAGTGCTGATGAGATAGATGAGTTCCGAGAATGTTAAGACAGCTATGTGTGTGTGCTAACTGAGAACACGAGAAATACCCTGCAGAATTATTCTGCAATGTGGTGAGGCTGAATTCAGGCCATAAATGCGCAATTAAGGACTTCCCTGGCGGTCCAATAGGTAAGGCTTCACCTTCCAGTGCAAGGGGTGCGTGATCAATCCCTGGTCGGGGAGCTAAGATCCCACGTGCCGCGTGGCCAAAAAAAAAAACAAAATATAAAGCAGAAGCAATGCTGTAACAAATTCAATAAAGACTAAAAAAAAAAAATAGTCCACATCAAAAAATCTTTTTTAAAAAAATGGGCCATTAGGGGAGGTGTGTTACTCCTCTCTGCTACCATTCATTTCATGACTATTTAACACACTAAATGTAGCATCAAGGAATCTCCACTGGCTTATGTGAGCTGCCTTTTAAGTACCATGTGGTAGAAATAAGAGACTATTTTCCCCAGAGAATGTTGTTTCTCCCCGGTCTCACCTGCTGTTTGGGGATATTTCCAAGTTTGGGGTTAATGCCAGTTTTCCTTGAGAAAAGTACCTCCGTTTCTTCTGCTGAAGAAGTGAGTAAAGATCATTGCATTCTTTACAGGCTTCTTCTGATCGGCCCAAACTGTGACATTGGTGTGATGGATACTGTGTCATTGACTATCCTTTTCTTTCAGATTAAAGGATCTTGGTCAAATAAAAGAGGTAAAGAGAATTACAACCCCTACAGCTACGGAAATATCTTTACAAATTGCTGTGTTGCCCTGTGTGGGCCCATTTCTCCAAGGTAAGATTCAGATGGCACGATGCCCGATAACAGACCTGGGGAAGCACACACCCTAGTGTGTTAGCGCAGGCCTCGGGCAGCAGTGACCTGGCCGGCGGCAATGACCGCCAGCCAGGTCAGCACGCCGCTCTGTGCTGCGGAGACGTGGCCTTAACGATGTAGAGATCTGGCTTGTGTTATGCTTGGCATAACTTTCTACTGAATTTGTGTCAAGTTTGGGGAAAATCCCCTCAGGATCAAAACAGGGACACTGAGTCAGGTGACCCCATGAATCATTAGATGATGTTGAACATCCAGGGAGCAGGATGTGTCATGAGGGAGCAGGACACAAGGTAGGAAGCAATTAGAAAGCCTGTAGACATAAGTGCTAAGAGCTGAGTTGTGCAGAATAGAAACGCTAAAATAGTTCAGAGGGAGAGATCCGTGTGGGCTGAAGCAGTAGAGATTGTGGTGATGATAAGACAGCAGTCCTGTTAATAATGGCCGTGGCTGACATTTACTGGATAGTGTTAGGCTCTGTTTTATGTGCTTTACGTGGATTAACTTTTAAAACCTCACTCTGTACCTATGAGGTCGGTACTATTATATCCCATTATATGGAAGAGGAAACCAAGGCACAGAGAGGTTAAATAACGTGCTCAAGATCACACAGGTGGTAAAGGCTGCCTGGTCAGGACACAAACCCAGGCGTCTGACGTCAGAACCTGTGTGTGTCAATGGTAGAAGCTGCCTCCTAGTCTTGATTATTCATGAGTTACGCTCTTGTAGAATATTTCCAACAGATTAGCCAAATCAAACATTATTTGCTAAGCAAGTTTTCCAGGTTTCTAGAATGAGTTTCCAAGCCTTCCTCGCTTTTGGCCTCCAACTGTGTACATGGAGAGAAACCACAAAAGCTACTGGCTCGTGTCCGCAGCAGCCCCGCTGTGCACTTAGAGCTGCACGGTCAGTCATCACTGACTTGTGCTCGTGGAACACAAACTGGGTTTGATCGTCAGCCTCAGTGAAGCTTCATTAGGGAAGGAAGAGTGATTCCCTCCCCCACCCCGCCCCCCAAAATAGCAAACACATATTCCAAGGCCATTTATTAATTGGTACTGGTTTATAGTTCCTGGTGCCATTGGGTAATTAGAAATTGATCATTTTCCAGTTTGGGTCTAGAAAGTTGGGAGCCCAGTGTGCCACTCGTCCTGAATTTGGGGCCCTCGGGGGCCCTTGACCTGCCCCTCCCAGGCCTCCTCTGAGGAGGGACAGCAGGAAGCGACAGCCAAGGGCTCTGGACGGAAGGGCTGCCTCAGGCCAGGGCGTCCGTCATGCCTGGAGGGTGCCCCTCCCCCAAGAGAGCTCCAGACTCACCCAGGAGTCCCTCTTGGGGCTCTTTAGGCCAGAAAAACCCTCTGGAAATGCTTTCACAGTTTAGCTTTGTGTTTCCTCCTGGTGTGTGTTTATTTATTATGGTGTGTGTGGATAGCGGGGACAGGCCATGAAGCACAGAGTAGAAGAGGCAAAAGAGACATGAACGAGCATCTTACCCCGTCTCTGAAATAGACACCTGAATCTAGGAAAGGAATATAGAAGTCTCACGTTTTGCCCGAATCTCTTTTCCCGTTCCCAAGTCTTTGATTTGCATTTGGCGCCATTCTGTGTTGTTTATAGATCAAGTCTTATCATGGCGAAATTATTTCTTCCACAACTGGATTAAATTTGCTGGTTTGGCTAAGCTGAGGCTGTATTCTTTCCAAAATCCAAGTCCCCCTGGATGGAGCATTTCTCAGGGACGGCCCTCCCCTCGGAAGAGCTTGACCACTCGAGGGTTTGTGCAGGAAGATGGGGCGCTGCCCTCTCTCGCTTGCCCACAGGTTCCCAGAGCTGGCCTGGGCAGAAGTGGGCAGGGGCATGGTGTCTGTCTTCGCTGTTCCCTCCTGTCACCTTCCTCGCCCTCTGCTGTCTCTGCCCTGCCTCACCCAACCCCTGTGCACTAAAAGAGCACCAGGGCCTTGACGGGCATCCCAGACAGGCTGAAGAATGAGCAGTGTCCCTCGCCTCAGACAGGGACTAAGCACCACCTGTGTGCCCAGCGCCATGTGCCTGGGATGCGTCTAAAGCATTCTTAGTGTGACGATGTACTCACGAGGGAGGGAGAGGGTGTCTTCAAGATTCCCCGTGAGAGCCATGGAGCACGGGGGCAAAGACCCGTGTCCCGTTCCCTGCAGTGTCCCCAGAGTTGGGGGGGGCAGCAGGGTGGGAACAGCCAGGTTTGGGAGGGGGTCCTCATAACGAGTCTGGCAGGAGGAATGGAAGATTGGAAAGACAGAAAGTCCCAAGGTGTGGTCAGGGTCAGGCCCTACGGGCTGGTGCTGTGGGTCAGCCAGTCGTAAGAATTCACTTGGCCGCTGTCACTGAGCACGTGCTGTGTGCTGGGGTCCAGGGATGCACCTGAGAGAACGTCAACAATACAGGTCTGTCCAGGGCAGGTCTGCACAGGGGGAGGGGCTGGGATGGGGTCGGGGTGCAGGTTCCATGGACACCTGGCAGGGCTTCCCAGAGGAGGGGGATGTAAGGTATGAACCATTCTAAAGGATCAGGAGGAACTGGGGAAAAGGAATTGTGGGAGGAGAGAAGGGACAGCATGTGCAAAGGCCCAGAGGTGAGAGGAGAGCCCGGCTTGTCAGAGGAGGAACTGGGGGAGTGAGGGGGGTCCCGGGGGGCAAGGCAAGAGATGAGGTGAGCTTAGGAGGGGCTCGAGGGCCATTCTGAGGGCCAGAAAGAGGCTTGGGGCAGAGTGTTACAGTCTTGGGTGCGTGGCTGAACAGGCTGAACGCATGGGAAGCAGGCCGAGAACAACTTTTTCTATAATCCCTGCTGTCCCCACTCTTTTGATGACCTAGTTCTTTTTCTGCTCCTGGATGAAATCCCCTGCAAGTCCCTTAATTTCTCCTGTCAGCTGGAAAAAAAAAAGACTCGGGGCACTTTCATTTCCTCCAAAATAGTGTCATTTCAGTGAACCGGAACTTCAAAGTTCAGTGTAAGTTAACATTTTCCGCCCCTTCATCCCTACCAGGGCTGGGATTTCAGCATACCTTTGGGAGCAAACAGTTTGACCCCCGGCATGCCCCTTTGAGCCAGCTACACACCAGCTCTCTCCCAGGGACTGAGCCTGGCCCCACCCCTGGATCTCATCATTGGCAGGAGCGGTGACCCCTCTCCCCAGGACATCCTTCTTTGCCCTTTCCTTCGCTCTTTGACACCCTTGAAGGTGGCCGCAGACTTGGTCTGAGAATCCCTTTGACGGTCCTGCATGGGGATCCAACACCTCCCCTTTGGAGGATGGAGGTTCTTGTAGCCTCTTGTTTTTTCTAAACCTCAGGGGATTTGACTGAAACTGAAGCAGAGTCCCACTTCCAGATCCTGTCATAAGTATTTTTGTAATGGCTTGTTAGTCTGTCACTGGAAGACCTGAGGTGGTAGCTGTGATGATAACGCGTATCTTCTGAAAGCCGAGCTGACACGTGGAACAGCCTTCAGCCGCCCGGGCCCCGCCCCCAGGAGGAGGAGCGTGTGGGCACGTGGATGTGCTTGGGGCGTCCCTCAGAGGCCCAGCCCCACCCCACGGGAGGCCAGGGCGGGAGCCCCACTTAGTGGCCGAACCTCCTGTTGCCCCTTGCAGTTCTGTCCTTAGACCCGGGGTCAACACGGAGTCTTCACTCAGGGAGGAAATAGGCAAAAACCCTTTTGATGGCAAAGGAATCTTCACCCTCACCTCCTACCTGGGCAACAGTGCCATAGAGTGAACACAGAAACGTTGTTCAGGAAACGTGTCGGTGGGAGACCGAGGACCCGTTTTTACTCGCTCAGTCAGAAGCGTTTGCTCAGCACCCGCTGGGGGGCAGCTGTGGAGGTAATGATGATGAAGAAGACCCTGTTTCTGCCCTCGTGGTGCTTACGCTTCGTGACAGGCGCACACGGAAACACGTGGAGCCAGCGTGATGTGATACGGCGCCCACGGCGCTCCGAGGGCGGGCCAGAGGGGCCAGATCCTCCGGGACAGGTGCCGTGGGGGAGACGAGATGAAGCCTGCCCCCGGGGGCCTGCGGGCTGCTCCACAGAGGAGTCACTCGTATAGATCACTGTGACATCAGGCCAGCAGTGGCATGTACCAGCAGGAGGATCACAGGCAGGGCTGAGAGAAGCCAGATGAGGGAAGAAAGCGGATATAGGGCCAAGAGCAGGGGCTGGAGGCCGAGAAGAATGGACAGCGGACGGGAAGGGAAAGTGACTTCGGGCAATTAAAAGCCACAGCCTGAACAGAAACAGAGACGACAAAGCAGAGAAGGCACAGCGGGTGCGTGGCTTCTGCTCCCGGGCAGAGCACTGGCGCGTAGTAGGTGCTCAGACGCGCTTGTTGAAGGAATGAAGCCGTGAATGCCGTGTGTGACAAGATGTGGATTTGAGGCCGGAGAGGAAGGTTGGGGACAGGTTGTGTGAGGCCTGAAGGCCGAGCAAGGGGGTCTGGGCTCCGATGGCAGGTGATGGAGGCTGTGCAGGCAGGAGGGGTGACGTGATCAGGACGGGGGCGGAGTGCGGGGCCTGCAGCAGGTGGCAGGGAGGGAACAGATGCTCCAGGCGTTTCTAAGGGCAGAAGTGGTAGACTCTGGAGCCTGACCACACATGAAGGCGAGCAGAGGTGTATTCTGAAGCGTCTTGGGGGCCCGTCACAGAAAACGGACCCCCGACATGGAAATTAAGAGAGCGTTGTCGGTGTTTTGGGCTTTTTATTCGCTCTCTGACCCCTGCATTGTTCTGTTTTCTCTTGCAGCCTCATTGACAGAAGAGGGTACATCCAGCCTGACACCCCACGGCCAGCCGCACCCTCCAACGGGATGGCCGCGTACGGGGCCACACAGTCACAGAGCGATACGGTAGGACCTGCAGCGCCCCACAGAGGCTTCTCTCCCACATCTGTGTTCACTGACCTGTAACAGTCAGTCACCTAGAAAGCTTCCCGGGACACCCCTGGGCTGGCAGGCTCAGAGAGGGCAAGGAAGCGTTAAATTAAGGCGATATCCGCCGAAGGCTTACGCCCCCCGCCCAACAGGTGGTCAGTTTGTTTGGGGTTGTGTCGGGGAGCTACACAACATCTCTTCCAGAAACAACTTGAGGCAGCTTGCTCTGGAAAGCCCCTCACACAGAACCGGGCTGCTGTCTGGGGTGAGCGAGAGCTGCCCCAAGCAGGGCTGGCTGTCTGGCGAGTCCCCGAGTCCCGTGCCGTCCCTTTGCCTCAGTCTGCACCCGCTCCCTCAGCCCCTCTTTAAATGTGCAGCGGAGTCTGCTGCTAGGTCTCCCCACTTTCAGCCAAAACCTTAGATCAGCCATGCACACCTCAGTGCAAATAATCAGACAAGCTGTTCATTCACTGACAGCAAAAACTGACTGGTGCCTCTCCAAAGAGGTCCCTGGGTCACGCTTCTGTGGAGGTGTGGGACGGGTGCTTTGTTTTCACTCTGCACCTGGGAGACGGGGCAGGGACGGAGTCTTTCCATGGGCACCTGAGCTCACAGTCTGGCTGGCCCCGACCATCAGTGCCTTAAAATTCTTCAGTGGTCTGTAAGTCAATGGCCTCTCTTTATCAGGAACAAATTCCTCTAAAGAAGTGTTTCTGAAAGGGACCCAGTCTTGTGGCCCACTGTTTGCTCTCTATAGACCTGAATCATCCACAACAGAGTCCATGACAAACAGGCCAGGACAGCAGAGTGGGTTCAGAAAAGAGGCTTTGACAGTCCAGGACTTGGAGATGGAGCTGATGTGGAAATCTGGGAGCAGGGAGCCAGGGATGCCTCCTGCCTTTCAGCTTGGTGACAAGATGACCATACACATCACCAACAGGAGATATAAAAGGAGGTACCAGTTAGGGGGAAGCTGATTTCAATATGTAGAAATGGGGTACCCTCGGATGCCTGGGGATAGGGGGAGGTGCCCTGCAGGTTGCTATATAGAAAGCTCGGGGAAGGTTTGCTTCGCCGTACTTAGGAAGGAATGACATGGTTGGTAGAAATTCACTTTGAAATACTGGAGATGTGAATCAATTTTATTAGTTATCCTAGAATCCAGTCGATCTAGCATTTAAAAAAACTGTAAGACATGCTCCTGTTTGTCATCCGAGATATTAATCTGATTTCATCCCACATGCTGGAAGATTTTTTTTTTTTGCGGTACGCGGGCCTCTCACTGTTGTGGCCTCTCCCGTTGCGGAGCACAGGCTCCGGACGCGCAGGCTCAGCGGCCATGGCTCACGGGCCCAGCCGCTCCGAGGCATGTGGGATCTTCCCCAACCGGGGCACGAACCCGTGTCCCCTGCATCGGCAGGTGGACTCCCAACCACTGCGCCACCAGGGAAGCCCCTGGAAGATTATTTTTTGAAATCAGCATTTATTATCTTTTGCTAACTTTCTCTCCACCCATGCCTGCCAATTCTGCCCCCATCAGGTCAAGTTTCTTTATCTAATTGGATACTACTAGTGAGGATAATAGAACAGGATAATTATGGAAGACAATGGAAGGAAAAGCTTTGCAAATGGACAGATTTAAGTACAACTGAACACAGCAGGGAAAGGCAGAGAGCTGGGATGTGGGATCAGAGAGCCTGGGCTTGCAGTGACTGACTGGGGGCTGGGTGACCTTGGCAAGTCACTTCATCCCGAGAGTCTTAAGTTCCTAAACTGTAAAATGAAGAAGGGGATAATGATGTTCACCTCCCTCCCATCACCACTTTATAACAAAGGGCCTGGCACATAGTAGGTGCTGGTTAAACATTCAACTGAATGTATTTGAAAGTTCCCCTCACAGGGGCTTGCTCAAGGGAAGTTCTGAATAAATATTAGTTTGTTCCTGTCTTCCTTTCCTCATTCCTGTCTTCCTCCAATTTTGTCAACATCTGCAAAAGGCTCCACCTTGAATGTGGAACTAGGAACTAGAGGGAAGGAGTTCCCTTTGATGCAGTGACATGGCAACATGGCTTCATGAAGTGATGGCCTTGGTAGGATCAAATTAACCCATGGGCCAAGAGACAGGACATGGTCATTTTACCCACTAGACACCACAGGCAAAGCACCTGTGTGCTTTTCTGGGGAGTATGAAAAATTTTAAGTCCTGAAAAATAATTATGAGCTCTGAAACATGAAAAGAAAACAGCAAAATCAAAATTAATAAATGTTTAATGTCTATGAGACCCATGAATATGTCAACTTCATTAATTGTTAAATTTAGCTTTCATCAAAATTTCATTACATCTTAGAAATGATTTGTAGGTTGGGTTTTTCTCACTTCATAAGAATTCCCCAGCACACATGTGATTACAGAGAAATCATTACCAATTATAAAGTAGTGAGTTGCCTGTAGACAGATCATTTTAAAAGCTAACTGCCTGGGGCACCCTGCGCTTCCTGTCTTGCCATGCTGCCTGTGTTAGGGGAAACCCAGGTTTCCACTGGGCTTAAGGCTGGGGGAACTCTTTTTGGTCCCAAGGCGCCTACCCACTGCTGGGAGTGCCCCCAGTGTGTCAGAACGTGTTCAGGAGAGGCAGGAGCTGAAAGCTGTTTGGGGAAGTAAGATGAGATATGTTCTTCATGGTCCCACAGCCAGAACTGGGACCGGAAGGTGGGCCTGGGAGGCAGATGGTACTCAATCCAAGAGGGGAATGCCCAACACCCAGAGCTCATGGCAGACGGGAGCCCCTGCCACAGAGGTGTTCAGGCTGGGGGAGGTGGCACCCCCAGCAACGTGGCCACAGAGGAGTCAGCACTGGCGGGAGGGCTGGACATTGACCCTCAGGGTTCCTTCCAACTCAGAGCCTGTCATCCAGGCCACCGGCCTTGTCAGCAGGGCAACATCACTGTGCCAGATAATGGTCCATTCTACTGTGCATTTATGGCCATTCAGGCACTAGAGCGTGAGCCTTTCCATTGTTTCCGTTGTTCATTATGGCTTCGGTGGTATAAATACAATATTAACAGGAGTGCAGGGGGAGGAGACAGTCCTGCACGGGCAGGGCTGGCACTAAGCAGACCGTAAAGCCGGACGTGTCTCCGCCCCAGCCCCTCTCTCCAGTTCATTCATGCTCCCACTGCGTAGTGTTTACCAGATCCCACAGCTTACCAGCACGTAGCATACCACATGCCCTTCCAATGCTGTCACATGGATAACGCACGCTGACCCTGTGAGGATGCTACTAATTTTATCCCCATTTTACAGAATGAATAAAACAGGCACAGAGAACTTCAGTAAATTTGGCCAATTCCAACTTCACACTTCGACCCCAACAGTCCCTGCTGTCAACCCTACACTTTGCTGCGCTGTAGCCGTGAATGCTGTGTGTAGAGTGACTCCCTCCCGTATGCTTTCAGTTGCCACAGCCCGTTATCCTCACCCTGTCTCTCCTGTCAAAATCTGCTCTTTGCAAAAGATCTGTTATCAATCATCTATACGTTAAAGGGAATTTAAGCCGAATTTCAGGATATATGAATTTTAATTGTGAATGAAAGTTTTTACCCTCTATTAAAAACATTTCAGGCAATAATAAAATAATAACTGAATGTTTAATGCTGTTTGTTCAGCACTATATCCCCATTGTCTAGGCTAGTTCCTATGGTAGTTGGTCTCGGTGAGTGTTGGTTAAATGAGAAAGAGAGAGAAATTGACAATGTGCCAGGCACTGGGCTACATTATCATCTCATTTCATCCTCACAGAACCACCTGATGTGGGTATTCTAATTGCCCCTTTGAGGAGACTGAGATTCAGGGATGCTAAGTTTGTGACATAGCTAACCAGTGGCTGGGCTGAGTTTTCATCCTTAGCAGTCTGACTCTAAGGAAAGTGCTCTTCTTTAACCATATACCAAAAGTTTCCCAGGTGGGAAGGTCTTATGGAGCAGAGCGGCATGAAGTCTCCTCCCAGGGCTGTGAAATCACATCACCCAGGGCTTCCATGCAGAACGATGATTAAGCTGCTGTGGTCAGTCACAAAACCAGCTGTGGAACTGAATGTAACCACTCCATAATCTAACCTACAATTGGACCAAGCAAATATCTATGAAACTTCAGTTTCTGCTCTGTTACAAATGACAGTGTTAACCAATGACACATTAACTCTTCTTTTTTTCTCTTCACTTGCTTCCCCTAAGCCCAAACCATTTTGCAGCACTTTAGTCTGTGTTAAAGGTTTGTCCAGGTGGAAACATCAGTACCCAAGTAATTATTGACCTAGTCCAAGGGTGATCTCCACTATTAAACTCCTCAGAGTTCACTCAGTTTCTTGGATCTGCAAGTTATCATTTTTCATCAAATTGGGACATTTTGGCTATTATGTCTTCAATTTTTGGGGGGGGGGGCCTCATCTCATTTTCTCTCCTCCTGGGACTCCAATTACTCCTATGTTAAACCATTTGATATTTTGCCCCAGAGGGTAAGTCCCTGAGGCTCTGTGCATTTTTCTTCAAACTTTCTTTCTCAGCTCTTCAAATTGGATGATTTCTTTTTTTTTTAACATCTTTATTGGAGTATAATTGCTTTACAATGGTGTGTTAGTTTCTGCTGTATAACAAAGTAAATCAGCTATATGCTTACGTATATCCCCATATCCCCTCCCTCTTGAGTCTCCCTCCCACCCTCCCTATCCCAGCCCTCTAGGTGGTCACAAAGCACCGAGCTGATCTGCCTGTGCTTTGCAGCTGCTTCCCACTAGCTATCTATTTTACACTTGGTAGTGTATATGTCAGTGTTACTCTCTCACTTCGTCCCAGCTTACCCTTCCCCCTCCCCATGTCCTCAAGTCCATTCTCTACGTCTGTGTCTTTATTCCTTCCCGCCCCTAGGTTCATCAGAACCTTTTTTTTTTTTAGATTCCATATATATGTGTTAGCATGTAGTATTTGTTTTCCTCCTTCTGACTTACTTCACTCTGTATAACAGACTCTAGGTCCAGAAATTGGATAATTTCTTCTGATCTGTCTTCATGTTCACTGATTCTTTCTTCTGCCCTCTCCAATCTACTGTTAAATGAATCCAGAGAATTTTTCACTTTGGTTGTTATACTTTTTAGTTCTACAATTTTCATTTGGTTCATTTAATTTATCTGCTGAGTTTCATTTCTCTACTGAGATTCCCTATCTATTTACTCATTGAAGCCATATTTTACTATAATATTTGAACATTATTATGTTGCTTAAAGTCTTTATCTGCTAAGCATATTTGGGCTGTCTTGGGTTTGGTGCCTTTTCACCACTTTTTTTCTTAACTCTAGGTTACATTTTTCTATTTATTTGTATGTATATTGATATTTTATTGGATATATTTTGGGTAATATATTTGTAGAGACTGGATTTTGTTATCTTCTGAAGTGTTGATCCTTGTTTTAGCAGGCAGTTCAATTAGTGGCTAATCATCTTGAACTTGTGTAGGCTTGTATTATATTTTGTTAGTACAGATTTATGGAAAGTCCAAGATGTTTCTCATGCCCCTCTAATTTGAAGGAGCTCAACCTCCAAATTCTGTCTCCCTCAAAGATCTTGTCAGGGTTTGATTTAGCCATTGTTAGGGCCGGTCTAGGGTCTTAGTTTAGGGCATGATTCTTACTCCTAAGGTATAGCCTTCCTAATGTGATAGCTGGATGCCAGGCATGTTAACAAGGTATTGGGGGTGTTAATGAGATCAATGTCCCCCAGCACTACTTTTCTCAACTTCTAGTATCTCTATGCCTCTCTCAGCCCCGTTATAGCTGTTGTCTCATAAGCCTGGGTTGGGGGGGTTGGGGGGTGAAGGGGGAAGGGACTCTTCCTGCACATACACAGCACAGCTACAGACTTGTGTGGGAAACCCCTACTAGCATTTCTGGCCCCCTTCTCTGCACAGCATCGTCTTCTGCAATGCCCTGCCATACAGATCCAGCCACTCAAGCTTCCTTACCCTCTGATCTCTGCTTTCTCTACTCAGAAGAACTTCTCTGCTCTGTTCAGCCTATACCATGGTTGGGAAATTCTTCCCAAGGAAAGGGCTGGTTGACTGTGGGGCTCACCTGTGAGTTTCCCTCCTCTCGGGGACTGCAGCCTTGCATTGTCTGTTGTGCACTATTGGAAACTGTTTGCTTCACGTATTTTGGCCAGTTTCATATACTTCCTTGTACACAGAGGCAGTACTAGTCCAGTGTAGGTTATCCACCATTCCTGGGAATAGAAGCCTTATCTCTGTGATTAAAGGGCATTTTGCAGCCAACATTGCCGTATTCCCCCATTTTTGCTACCCGCTCTACTATCAGTAAATACTGACTTAGCCGTGGAACATGATTCCTCTGACCTAGAAGTGTTTCTAGTGCTCACCTCAAAGGAGGAGCATTTGGAGACTTTATATTTAGCACCAGACTTGGCATGTTCATTTGCAGAGAAAGGAAAGGCTGGAGGGAAAGAGATTCTAGGTATCTTGGGCCAAATTTTTGCCTATTATTTTATTATTAAAGTCTAGATCAGAAAGGCGTTTCCTGAATGATAGGAAAAGTGTTCCTAGGGAAATTGTACTATTTTAGAAATAAAAGTAAAGGCTTTAGCCTTAGATAAACATACTGATAATTGCAGGGCAGAAAAATTATGTAAATATTGATAGATAGCTGGCAGCAAAGTACCCGTAGAGGTCTTATTATCTGAAAAATGGGAAAATTCACTGTTAACTTACCATCTCACATAATTGGGGGATGGGGATGGTTATTTAGTAACTAAGTGATCTTCCCTCTACTACAGATTCCCAAGAAAGAAAACGTTAGAGAAGTAATGAAGTGACATCTAAGGTATTTAAATAGTGCATGTGACCCCAGTATAGCCCTTGTCATCTGAACACCCATGAAATTCTGAGGATCCACACTGGAATTTTGTGCACATAACCCCAGTGTCAACTGAAGACCATGTTTTAGTTATTCCTATTTTCCTCATTATTGGCTTTTATTATTACCTTATACTGAAGGTCTTTCCATGACAATGTGTCTATGCACAGTCATGACATTCAGGTATGGTCCACTTTTTAGTGTGCATATCTCATTTGATGGTCAAATAATTTAAGTTCTGTATGACATCAGGATCATAGTTTGTTTAAAGCCGGCACTTGTGATCCTTTGGGGTCACTTGCTAAACACAAAGATAGTCTAACCCTAACCCTAACCCTAACATAGTACATAATTGTTGGATTTTTTTTAATCATTTGCTATATTTACTTAACCTCATTTTAAATCCTCTTAATCCAATATCAAAACAAGATTAAACCTAGCAGTTGCATGATTTATTAAACTAGTTTCACAGAAGGACTCTTCATGCATAGTCTGAAAAATCAAATATAATAGAAAAAATAACTTGAGCAAACTTAAATGCTAATGTTTTAAAAAAGAATAAAGAGGAAGCACTCCTCCTAACCTATATTTTAGGTGGATTTTAGAAATTTATAGTGTTTTTATTAAAGTAAATGAGCATTCATAAGACCCCAGAACATAGCTTCACAGCCAAGCAGAAATAACTGATGCCCAATGCTAATACTTTTGAAAGAATTGGAGCAAAAGAAGTAAATAATTTTACGTATTCTTAGTTTGTATATAAGACCATCTAGAAAACACCTAGCTTTGGTTTTGGCAGCCTTTAATCTGTATGCTAGGATTATTTCAAACAAGAAGTCAGCTAGAGTAAAATAAAATGCATTCCACCATGAGCAATTTTATTTGAAAACCTGCAGAAACAAAACTAACTTATCTCTATGGTATTTTTAAACTGTAACATTAAGTGATAATGTGTGTGACATCCAAACATCTGAAACCATAAGCTTCTTTGCAAGTTAAACGCCAGTGCTTCATTTGGGCAGTAAGTCAGCCAGCTGTCAGTGACTTACTGCAACCACAGCAAATGCTCCAGCACTCCAGACAGTATTAGTTTTATGCTGCCAACAGAAGGGTCTGTCCATAGACATTCTTAAATGCAGTCATGTTTCTGTTCTATTAGTAGTCAGCACTTGGATGACTTTTGACCTAAAAAATGACAATTTCATTTGGTTCAATCTAATATTTGATAAATATGAACCGTTAAAGTGTTGTTTTGGAATGAAAACAGTGAGTTTCTCAATTTCCTCTTCATAGTGATGGACTGTCACTGTCCAATCTCTGGCTGCTTGCTTGTTTCTCTTTAAAATTATATAACTGGTTAGATACATTGAAATATACCTCATGGCTTCTTGGTGTTAGTGCTGGAATATAAGCCCTGTTCCAAGTTGTGAGAGAAAAAAAGTGAGCAGTGATGTCTCCCTCTACTGGTTGAAGATATGAGTCCTTGAATGAACAGCCAGGAAGGCGGGTTGGTGGCGTAAAAAGGTCAAAGAGAAAAGTGGGGGGGGGGGGGGGGGGGGGAGAAAAGGAGGAGAAGAAGAAAGCGAGAAGAGGGAAAAAGGATAAGAGGGAAGGAAATCAATGAAGGAAAAGATGGAGAGGGAAAGAGAAGAGAATTAGTGAGGCCAGAGAGAAAAAATTAAGTAGAAAAATCAAGAAGAAATGGGCAAATAAGGATTAGAATGGGCAAATAAGGTGTAAGGACATTTTTTCATGGGTCATCTTCACAGTAACCCTGAAAATATTGGCTTTTTTGTCCCTTGAAGTTCTCATATGGGAATTGCAACCAATGATGGTTTATTAGCCCATCCTCCTTGGAATTTTGGCAGTGTGCAAAATGAGGAAGAGGCTGGACTTTTTTTTTTTTAAATCAGATATCCCCTAGTCATTGAGTTTCTTCTAAAAAGATGTCCAAAACATGCAAAGTTAATATCATGAGAATTATACGTTCCACTGGGTAGAGTGGAATTAATTGCACTTTCCTTGATTGGAACCCATTTTAGTGTCCTGTTATGAACCAATAGGAAGATTATAACACAGTATCCTGTGGAAGAAAGCCTGGTCCCTGGGCGCCCCAAATGGGAATGGTCTTCTAAATAGAAATCAGTTTAAATGTGGCAAACTATTTTCAAAGCTATGGGTTACAGCAGGATTTAGACACTTAGGTTCATGGTGGTCCCAGCAATCTTCTCACTGATACAATCTTGCCGCAAGGTAAACTGGAGGAGGGGACAGAGTAGGTTCATTATTAATATGAAAGCAGTCCCTATAACAATGGAAATATCCACAGCTATACTCAGACAGTCATCTTTTAAAATATTTAAACAAATCCCTGTAGAACAGGTGCTTAAAGTCAGATAACACAAGTCACTGTTCAAAATAGTCATTTTGAAAAGATTTGTGACATTTCGATTTTTAAAAAAATTAAATGGCTTAGGCTAAATGTTTTCTTTCACATATTTAAGTCCTTAAGCTTTACTCCTGGGAAACTGGAGCGTGTTTTCAACAGGGTCCTGACCATGAGGCTGAGGACAGATTTGCTACAGTTTTAACGTGTTGTGGGTTTGGCCGCAGGAAAGCACCAATAGGTGTGTGCAGGAGTGGACCCAGGTTTGGAGGGGCCTGAGTCATGCAATCTGGAGCCCTTTTTAAGAAAAAAGAGGGACTTCCCTGGTGGCACAGTTAAGAATCTGCCTGCCAACGCAGGGGACACGGGTTCAATCCCTGGTCCGGGAAGATCCCACATGCCGCGGAGCAACTAAGCCCGTGCACCACAACTACTGAGCCTGCACTCTAGAGCCCGCAAGCCACAACTACTGAGCCCGTCTGCCACAACTACTGAAGCCCACGCACCTAGAGCCCATGCTTCGCAACAAGAGAAGCCACCGCAATGAGAAGCCCGTGCACCACAATGAAGAGTAGCCCCCGCTCGCCGCAACTAGAGAAAGCCTGCGCTCAGCAACGAAGACCCAACACAGCCAAAAATAAATAAGTAAATTTATATAAAAGAAAAAAAGAAAAGAAAATAATATGCAAGACAAAACAACAAGCAAGGCCTTAGAAAGCAAGCAAACAAAAGGCCCTGGACTTAAGCTCATAGCTTCAGAGTAAACCCACCTCCAGGTGCTACCTAGCAAGGGCTCACTCACTGCCCAATGTGCATAGAAGCCAAGACCATGGCACCGGCTTTTGAAGAAAGAAAGAGCTTTATTGCAAGGTTGACTCTCAAGGAGACAGGAGGCAGGACTCAAATCTGTCTCCTCCATCCAGGTTTCAGGCGAACTTTAAGGGGTTCGGGGAATTTCAAACTTGGAAGCTGTTTAGCCAGTCTTGAGTCAGTCCATACAAGCTACTCGTGCTGCTGGAAGCCAGGTTTTCCTTACTGAAAGACTTCTTACTTCCCAAAGGGCTCCAGTGGCAACACTTTGAGTTCCACAAACTTCTCTGAGTTCCATAAAGTGAAAAATTCCCGGTTCCGGGTTCATCCTGAAGACATGGGGTCCCGTCTTGCACATGCGCAGTGCTGTCTCCGTAAATAACTTGTTTGATTAATCAACAGCCTATTTAAGGAGGCAAAGCCAGTTTATGCTGTGCTGTTTCACAGGTGTCTCGTTTAAGTCAGCGCGGGGATGCTTTAGTGCAAAATCTCAGAGGGCCCCTCAAACTCCACATCGACCTCCCGGCGAACGTGAGCTCTAAGGAACTTCACAGAGCACTGTCGGCAGCCCTTTTGTCCCAGGGTTTTCTGCTGGGTGCCCGTGAGCTCTGCTGCAGGGCATGGCTGGAGAGGCGTGACCAGGGAAGGGGAAAGGACACTTGACCGGAGAGACAGAGGGAGAAAGAGAGAAAGAGAGTGGGGAGCCCGCCTCTCCCCCGTATGCTTGTGCCGCCTGACCTTGGGAATCTCCTCCAGCTCTGACTTCTAATCTATTGAGTTGGGCAAAAAGTTCATTCGGGGTTTTCCATAAGATGGTACAGAAAAACCCGAATGAACTTTTTGGCCAGCCCCAGTATTTTCCCGTGAGTCTGGAGCCAGCCAGTCAGAATTGCTTGGGCTGATCCCTAAAATAGAATTTGCCAATCAGTTTTCAATTTAAGAAAAAAAGGCTTTCTTCTGGTCAACAGAGACCAGCAAATCTAGTTTGCAGTTTCATCTTTCCCCAGAGCTGGGCGTGTTGTGTGGACCGAGGTATTAAGGATGAGTGAGGGCTCCAGAAAGAAGAGTTGAGAACAAGATTCCATCATCCAGGAAGGGGCCAGGCTTGAGAGCAGGAGCTCTCTGGCTGGGGCAGCATCTCAGCCCTGGGGTCACGGGCAGGGGGCGGCGGCTCAGAGGCTGCACTGAGCTACAGAAAATGGAGGCAACGCCAGAACAATAAATGGTGATTTTCATAAAATGTTCTTTGCAAAGCACAGTATATCCAGAGCCCTGGGAGACTTTCCAGAAGATGCATGTTTAATCAGGAAGGTTGCTCTTCTCCGCCTCTGCTCTGTCAAGACTGAGCCGATGTGCTGAACGGAACTGACAGCATTGGAGAGCGTGAGTGGACCCGAGCTGTCTGCAGCTCCGACAGCTGTGCTGTCCCACAGCAGCAAGGGTCCCTGGTCCCTGCCCCGAGCAGAAACTCCCTGCAAGAGCAGAGAAGGCTACGCAGTTGCCCACTGGATAAGTACTGGTATGGCAAAAGATTCGGGTGACGACTGGGAAAATGCAGACACTAAATGACTGTCAATGCCTAACAATCAGCCCCTTTCAAGCACTTTTTAAGGCATTTTTGTCTCATCCGAGTAGCCCTCCACCCACCCCCCAGCCCTTTCCCACCCTTCTCCTAGCTTCTTAGCGTCCTGAAGTTCCCTTGGCTGGAATGAAGCCATCAGAGAAAAGCCAGGATTTGCTTTCCCTTTTTAAAGCTCCGTCATGAGCTTTACTCTTGTCTGAAACCAAGGTCTTTGAACTTCTAAAACCCGCAAATTCCTTAGAGACGGTGTCTCTTCCACCTCCTCTTGGAGGATTGGGGGCCGGCTGGGGGATGGCCCACCACTCATGATTTTAGAAAGAAACCCACGTGGCTAGGAAGGACACACACACTGAAGCAGAAGAAGTAAAAGAAGTGTGACTTCGGGAAAACTCTCTTTTCCCCTGAAGGCTGCGTTGCATCGTTTGGTTTGCTTCTGTGCCTGGAGGCCGGTGAGTGATGGAAGTTCTAGGTGTGCGTCTGGGCAGGAAGATGGCAAGGTCCCTCCATCACAAAGCTATGAGTATGTGGTTCAATGGTAGCTCTAGAGTTCAGAAAAAAGAGAGTGGGGATAATGGACAAGTCACATTTCTTAAGCACCTACTAGCTGTCGAATGTGCGGTGGTGAAAAGGGGTTTGCAGTCAGACGATCCCAGTCCCAAACCCCAGATCCATCCCCTACTTTTATCTGTAAGGTCTTGAGCAAGGCACCCACCCATACGAGATGCATCTGTAAAGAAGGGAAACGTGTTTGTTCTAAGAACTTCTTCAGAAACAGTGGAGCGCCTCGCTTATTGCTCAGACGTAGTCAGGATAAGCTCCCCTAATAGCCACACCTGCTCCTGAAACTCGGTAACAAGTCACCGCACAGACTCAAGTTCAAGATCTCCGAGTTATTCGGAAACTTGCCCACAGCTCAAGGGAAGGGTTTCAACGGTATCAGAGACCCAAATTCCCCCAGCTAGAAAAATGTGTTTCCACTATTTCCTGTGCCCAGCAGGTAAAGTTAAACAAAGGACACGAGATTAAGATTTAAGAACACTTCGAAGAAAATGAAATATTTTGTAAAATGTTGACATTCTCTTTCACAGATTAAAAAAAAAAACAGCTCAATTAATGGTTCTCGAAGCTGTTGAAAACTTAGCAGCGAGGAATTCTAAGGCTTTTACCAATAGTCTGATCAGGCCCTCAGGGGCTCCTGTTGACCGTGTCTTTTTCTTTTTGTGTGTGTGTGTGGCATAATACATATAAAATGTACCACTTTAACCATTTTTAAGTGTACAGTTCAATGGCGTTAAGCACATTCACATTGTTATCCAACCCTCACTACTATTCATCTCCAGAACTCTTTTCTTCTTGCAAAGTGAAACTCCATACATTAAAGAGTAACTCCCCAACCCCTCCCCCTAGACCCTGGCAGCCACCATTCTACTTTCTGTCTTTGAGTTTGACTCCTCTAGGTAACGCATATAAGTGGAATCATATAGTATTTTTCCTTTGTATCTGGCTTATTTCACTGAGCATGATGTCTTCGAGGTTCATCCATGCCACAGCATGTGTCAGAATATCCTTCCTTTTTTTTTGCGTTACGCGGGCCTCTCACTGCCGCGGCCTCTCCCGTTGCGGAGCACAGGCTCCCGACGCGCAAGCTCAGCGTCCATGGCTCACGGGCCCAGCTGCTCCGCGGCATGTGGGATCTTCCCGGACCGGGGCACGAACCCGCCTCCCCTGCATCGGCAGGCGGACTCTCAACCACTGCGCCACCAGGGAAGCCCAATATCCTTCCTTTTTACAGCTGAGTAATACTCCATGTCTGTACAGACCACATCTTGTTTATCCGTCCATCTCTCGATGGACGTTTGCTTCCACCTTTTGGCTATTGCGAATAATGCTGCTGGGAAATGGGTGGACAGGCCCCTGTATTTTTAAAACAATGTGGTAAAAGTGGTTTTCAGCATAGAAGTAGCACTGGCCTCAGGCCACTGCAGGTGGTAAGGCCCGTGCCTCTGTCCACGGGAGTGTTTTTAAATTAGGTCCTGTCTGCGAACAGGGGCCGGGGCGTCAAGCCTGCGGCTGCGTGGTACTCCCAGGACACCTGTGGGTGACTATTAGTTTGAGCAGCTGTTCAGGAGCCAGGTGTCTCCAAATGGAACTGGGCTACTGTGCACCCTCTCTGCCCTCCCTGACCCAGGTGTCACTAACGGGTTTCTCTCTCTCTTGTATCCCGCCCCTCCCTGCCCCCTGTGCCCCCTTCCCTCCCCACCCCTTGCCAACTCCTCTCGCCTCCTCTTTGCTGGCTCCCTCCCGCTCTCCAGTGCGACCAAGACCAGTGCATTCAGAGCACCAAATTCGTTTTGCAGGCCGCGGCCACGCCCCTGCTGCAGAGCGAGCCCAGCCTAGCCAGCGATGAGCTGCACCTGCCCGGGAAGCCGGGCCTGGGCACGCCCTGCGCCAGCCTGACGCTGGGGCAGCCCACGCCGCCCTCCTCCATGCCCAACCTCGCCGCCGAGGCCGCGCTCACAGACATACTGCCCCTGAAAGAGGAGCACGTGGGCCACCAGTTCCTGACCCCGGAGGAAGCGCCCTCGCCGCCCGGGATGTTGGCGGGCAGCCCGCTGGCGCACAGCCGCACCATGCACGTCCTGGGCCTCGCCAGCCAGGACTCTCTGCACGAGGATTCGGTGCGCGGCCTGGTGAAGCTCAGCTCCGTGTGACCGCGGGGCCCCGGCCCGGGGGCTGCAGACAGCAGGAGCGACGGACGGACGGCCCCACCGCGACTTCCGGCGACCCAGTGCCGGGGTGGCCACGACGACTCCAGGTCCTGAGGCAGGAAGAGCCCTGGGAGAAAAATCGGATCCCCCTCTGATGGCAGAGGAGGGCAGGACCCAAAGGCTGGCAGCTTGGTTCCATTTGAATTTTCTGCCCCACCCTGACCATTCTGATAACGGTGGAAACAGAGACGTAGCTGTTTTCAGGTCTTTGGAATATGGAGGGTGGGCGTGGGGAGGGAGGAGCCTCCGGGGGCCCCCAGTCGGAGTCTGGGCGGAGAGGAGGCTGCCTGGGCGTTCCTCTTGCTGTTCTGGGACAGATACACGGAAGGTTTATGACACTTGTGGCCGGACTGAAATTGCACTTAAGTGTTATGCTACTAATATTTGAAACAGACATGCCATTCCATTTGTTAATTTAAGAAAAACCTAAAGGGAAACAATGACCAGATGTGGACTTGCATGCCACGCTGCAGTCTGTTCACGGTGGTGATGGTATTGAAAGGCAACTGCTGCTTTCTTTCTTCTTCTTTTTTTTTTCTTTAATTTTGTGAATTCTCAAGTGCTGTTTTATGGGAAGACAGTGCAACAAACCAAGACTAATGGACCACGCCATCCGTCGCCAGCTTCTTCAGCTTAATTCTACATGGGTAGGTGGCGCGCCTGGGCTGCGGAGGGCTGCCGGGGTTTTATCCCATCAAGCATCAGTTAACCTTCTGTTTAGTAGTTAGCCGAGGTGTTGTGTTGTACCACACCTGCCACAGTCTTCACCTCCTTGTGTGACCAAACTCCTGTGGACAGCCAATAAAAGGACGTCCTCTGTTATTTTGGATCTGTGTACAGTTATCCTTAACGGCTGAAATGACAACATCGTCACCCAGATGGCCTGAGGGGAGTTCGGTTTTATTGAAGTATCCCTAGCGAGGAATGGTCCCCAAACAGTCAAAACGTCAAATCTTTGAATTGTGGGGGAACGATGGGATGATTTCTTAGGTAAAAGAGCAACTTTCCATCAGTTTTTTTTTTTTTTTTCTTTTCTTTAGTTATCTCTTTTCGACACGGTGTTAGTGGAATTTACTCCCCGTTTACAGATTGGCCCATGGCAGTGAATCTACGGCGGGTTGTAGGGAGAGGGCTCAGGGAGAAGCTGGGCTCTGGAACGTCTGCTCTGCTCTGCGTTGTGTTTGAGTGTTGCCAAAGCTCAAGGGTAACTTGAGGTCCCGGTAAAGGTATCAGAAAAGAGGAGGAGAAACCAGCTTATTTTAGGCAGAGACCACGTAGATTGTCATTCTTACCTAGCCACTAACCAGGATGGAATTAAGAAAATTTCCGCTTCATCCATGTTCATGTATCATCTAGAAGGGAACTCACTGGCTCTGTACTTAGGGAGTAAGTCACTTTGGAGGCAACTGCCGGAACTCAGCTGGCTTCGGTCCTTCTTTCCAGATGGTAAACCCAACAGCCAAACCGACTTATGTTTGAAATCATGCTCTGTTCCTCACAGCCATATGAAAGGCAGGATACACTGATCAGTGATACCAGAAGCCCTGGATGATTTGCATTTAAGAAAAAAGGCTGTTTCTCGTGGGAAAGAGTTGCCATTTTATATAAAAGAAATAGAAAAGCACAATTTCAAGTCTATTTGGAATAAGGCCAGTTCTTCGTAGGTAGAAAAATAATTTGTGCTGGAAATAACTGCGGAAGTCTTGCATCATGGTATCTTTGAATCATCCTTATGATTCATTCTGTATATGTGAGTAGAAAATTGGAAAGGTAAGTTATGTGCAGCCATTTTTGATTTTCTGGACCTCCTAAGTACTTACCCACTTGGAACTTATACTAAAGGGGACAGAGCTCCTTACACGACCACACACATGCAGGCTCACGGTCATCAACACGTAGGGATTCTCCTTGCAGGCAGTGCCTGTGAGCAAAAAGTGACAGCCCCACAGTGTGCCTCCCACAACTTCCCAAATTCTCTCTGCACTTTGCCTCCTTGCATCTGCTCCCCAGGGACCCAAGGAGAGAAATGGGCCTGGTGAGAAGAGAAAGGTGGCTCAGTTCTCACTGCTACCTATGTGGCCACATTCATTCCCGGCTTCTTCACCTGGAGGACAAAGACAGTGGCCTTTCCATCTCTAACACTCTCTAATTCAATGATGGCAACCTCCCATGACCAGCCCTTTTCCCACCTCATTTGTGAAAAAAATCCAAGAAACAAGGCTCCTCACTCATTTGTCTTTACATAATGAATATTTTCTTAATATTTATTGTCAATCCTCCATCCCATCTTCAACTCCATCCCCTGTACACACTTGATGTCATTTATCAAAGAGGGGATTAGGGATATTGGTGACACCAATCAAAGCTATTCAGGGTCCCAGAGGAAGATTAATTTGAAGGGGCCAATTTGCTAAGACAATTAACCTCTTAAAACCCCAAACCAGAGGGATACCCATAGCCCTTTCCTCTGTGGCTTGAAAAAGAATAGAGAGTCTACAGGTTGAACAGTCGTGCTCCCAGGATCTTCCTTCTTCCCAATGCATGGAGTGTTGATCTTAGGAGACTGACTTGCCCAGCGATGGGTCTGCATTTCCCATTAACTGCTTATATATAAATATATTTAATATTGAGTGGTTCCATCTAGTTGTGGCTGAATAAACCTTGACCTTCCTAAACCCTGTCAGTGTGTTACGGATTGATTGCATGCTAGCTATAAGAAAAAACTGGGTATTTTAGCATGCTATTAAAGCTTGGACCGTTATCAAACACACTCATTGTGTTGTTTAAAAATTCATCTACTTCCGACCTCCTGGGAGTGCTTGGGTACTTCAGGCTTCCCAGGCCCTTGAAGGCTGAATTTAGCCTGAATGCCCTGGTCCCTAGAAAGGCTGTGGGATGGAGCATCAGGGCAGCCGGGAGCCTGCATCTGAAAGGGCGTGATGAGATGTCACTCTGTGCTTCGGGACACTCGGCCCAGCATTTGTGCTGTGCTCACTCGAAAAATGCTCATTCCAGCTTTCAGATTTAATTATTTCAGCCCGTGAGAACGATGGGACATTTTCACACTGTGCCAACAAAACGCCCCATACCTGTTCTGGTCTCGGATCTTTTCGGAGCACTGCCCGACCCCTCTAAGTGCACTGTGATCTTCCCCTGTGGTGTTCAGGATGTCGACCAGGGTTCAAAACGAGGAGCAAACCCCATATTATAAGCCATGTTCCTACTGAGAGCTGAAAGGGTCAGGCCCTTCCTGTGGCTTTGAAAGCACTTAGCGCTTCATGCCCTGGGCCTGGGTCTTCTGATTCAACAGCAGGAGAAATGGGTTTGCCAAAATTGGCAGTGGTGTCCTCGGCGCTGGGGCTTGTGGTGGTATCTGCAGGGAAATACTGGAACCCGAGCTGTGTGGGGTCCCTGGCGCAGCCCTTTGGTGGGCGCAGAGGTGGTGACGGGCTCCCCTGTGGGTCTCAGAGCCTCCCAGAGCCCCACCCAAGAAACACGTCTCTGTAACTTAACTGCTCCCTTCCAGAGCTCAGCCCACAAACCATACTCTTCACCAGCAACCCCGTGCTTCTCCGCCTTGCCTTATGGTTTTTGAGTTAGCTGAAAGGCGTCAGGGGTTTGAGCGAATAGTATAAGGAATATACTAAAGTTAGTTGTCTTTTATTTATCTACACTGGTTAGCCCGTTTAGTTCTTGATCAGGTAAGAGAAGAGAGTAAAGGGAATAAATGTTAAATATAGTTTTCTAATGAATGCCTTACAAGTGTTTTGAAGCTGAGCCTAAATCAAATCGATGTTTACATTTTTTATTAAGTTCCTGTGAGTCTTGCATGTTCGTGTCCAAATGAGAGAGCCTTTCAAACGAATTCTTAATTCTGCTGGTCCCCCTGCACCTGCCCCGGAGGCATGTGTATGGCGTTGTGTGTTGTTTTCCATGTTACCTCGTTAAAAAAAAAACTGCCTCTCATTTGTTCTCTTGAAATGTGTGTCTCTCTCAGTCTTATAAGAATAAGTTATCATTGGAATATCAAATAAGCTGAAGCATTGTTTTCTTGCAAAAAAAATGTCAAAGATACTAACAGTTTCGTAAATCGGTAAATCCTGTCTACTTGCCCATTGTACGTGGTCCTGATAATACAGCCAAGATGGATTTTCAAATACAAGTGGTTAGTACATTAATCCAGCGATTAAAAATAACTGGGAGGTTGGAGACTGGATTGTTTCTGGAGCAACCGAATTTGCAGCTGCCGCACAACTAGATAAATGGCCTCAACTGGAATTATTTTATTTTTTCAATCTCGTAAACCCCAGGAGTTACATACAGAATGGATTGGAAAGTGAGCATCTTGTGCTAAGGCAAAGACTTTTCTTCCATCAATTGTTGACTTTTTAAAAGGTACTTGGTATTGCTTATGAAGATATGAGTGAAAAACTCTAATTGCCCTTGATATTTTAAGATGGATTGTTAAATCAAGAGGCTGTATGGCATATCTAAAGAGACATGTTTTCTGGGTTCTATATAAATGGAGATGGTTTTAGCCTGCAGTTTAAAAAAAAAAAAAAAGAGTTGAAGCCTTGCTAATCATTTGCCCAGGGCATTCTGGGTTAGTATTTCACAGTAGTAAAAACATTTTGGCATGGAAGAAGAAAAAAAAAGCATTTTAAACTCTAGTGGATTCAAAGCCCTAAATCTAAACAATGTTGAACACAACATAACACACAACATTGCATGTTTTCAGAGATAATTATGCCTATTTAAATGCCTTTCATGTTTTAATCAGTGTTTGCAGAATTGATCTTAAACCTGAAATGAATTAAGAAAGTATTTCCTCCTTCAATAAAAACTGCTAATGGCATCAAATGTAAACCTCAGTCTTCATAGGATAAACACTGGGTATTCAACAAAGTGTATGGGAGAGGAGGATTGACTTGCACTAATGAATTTGCACTGTGTAGACACCCGTCTGGATAATACATGTAATGGGGTTTTCTGATCATGGATATCCAGATTGGTTTCCTACTGCTGTGATTCTCAAATTTTCATATTTACTAATGACTTTAGAACGATGCAAACTTCAAACCCCGTAATCTACTTGTTCAATGTTCCACCTTCTAACACACACACATACACCAACTTTCAAACTCACCATATAGGAATCGTGTTTGGCTCTTAGGAACAAAACCCCCCAAATAACAGTGGCTTAGACAAAAGGATGTCTTTCCTGTCATGCAAAATAAGTCCAGAGGTAGGCAGTGCAGGGTCAGAGTAATGGCTCCACAAGATCATCAGTGTCCTGACTTATTTCTCTTTCTGTCTTGCCATTCTTAGCACTGGCTTTCAGCCTCAAGGTCACCTTGTGGTCACAGAATTTCTGCTGCAGCTCCAGCCATCAAAGCCATATTCCAGGAAGGAAAGAAGAAGAGAAGGAGCAGAACAAAATGGGCACATGAGACTTCAGATAGCTCCCTTTAATGAACTTTACTAGAAACCCACTCTGATTTCCCCATGGCCAAAGTTGAGTCACATGACCACCCCCAGCTGCAAAAGAGGCTGGGAAACGTGGTTTTTCAGCTGGGCACATTGCTGCCCCAAATAATATTGGGGTTCTGTTAGTAAGGAAGAAGAGGAAATGAGTATTTGCTACATAATCACAATAGATAACCTTGCTTCCCCCTCCAGCTTGAGCTCTTTCAATGCTTCTCCACCAAAAAGAGCTCTGTCTTCATCCACTTTGCTCTCCCTTTAGAGAGAGTTCCTGCTTGACAAAGTAGGCTTGACCCCTCTCTTCCATGACCTCTAGGATCCAGCCCCTTCTCTCTTGCATCTTCAATTTCTTTCTATTAGTTGCTTTTTCTACACCACCAAATCATCTCTTATTTTAAAACAAACAAACAAAACCCCAAAAAACACCCAAGAACCTCTTCCTTGACCCTCATCCGCAGCTTCCCTGCATGGCACACTTCTGAGATGTGGTCTCCAGTGGACAAACCCAGTGGCCTCGGTCTGCGTTCTCTAACATCTCGGAGGCCCCTGAACCTCAGCGCGGCATCAGTGGGGTGAACCGCATGGGGAAGGCAAGCACACGGTGGGAGGATCTCAAGGCTCCTTCTCACGCAAGCCCTCTGTGCTTCTCCACGGGGCTCCCGCCCTTTGGCTCGGTGACAGGACTGTCTTTATTCCAGTTGGCATCTCCTTGCTCTCTGCTTTCTTCTCATGCCCCCTAAACGAGGACACGTGGCAGGCTTGGTCCCCGCCCTCTGCCCTTTGCCCTTCTCCCGTCATTCCCCTGCAGGGACTTCCCCGCCGCCATGCCGTTTGCTCTCGCCTCTGCTCTCGCCTCTGCTGTGGATTCCAAACTCCGCATCTCCATCTCGCCTCCCCCGGAGCACTGGCCCCGCATCTGAACCAGCTGCCTGGTAGGAGAGAGAGCTTCAGATGTGATTCTGGCTCCAGCGTGTCTACAACTAGCTCTGTAACCTTGGGCAAGGGGTAGAGCCTCTGAGCCTAGTTTTCAGATCTGTGAATGAGCTGCTTCTGCGTCGCCATGCTGTTGTTGGCTCAGTGCCCACTTAGTGTCTCCTCATCACCCCAAACCCAGAATGCCTAAAACTGAATTCAACGTCTTTGCCCCGAACCAGTCCTTAGTTTAGTTGCTCCTTTCCTAGTAGGGTCCACGGCTGAAAACGCTGGAGTGGCCTTTGACTCTTCCGTGCTCTCCATATGCAATCAGGTATCAAGTCCCGTCGGCTCTTCCTTTACAATATCCATCAAATCTATTTTCTTTCCCGCTGCATTTCTACCTTCGCTGACTACCCCCGGAATGTTATGATGGCTGCCAAGAGGGCTCCTACTCTTAAATCTTTTCCTTTGCTTGTCCATCCCGTAAGACCCAGGCAAATTAATCTTCCCAAGCCATTGCTAGGCTCGCGTCAGTTCTCAGTGTTTTATAGAAAAGCCATTGAGTATACAGGTAATCCACAAGAAGCTTCAGAAGCTGTTTGACAATAGACTCCATTCGGAGATGATTTGCGTGGTGAGAAAGGAAGAAAATGCATTTGAGGGGACTAGGTTAGCCGCAAACCAAGGATGAGGCCCTCAAGTCATCCCAAGTGGAAAACTTTCTTAGTAAGACTCAGGTGCACACTTGGAGAGAATCAAGTGTTGATAATTTTTCTCAATTCACAGACCTGGGACGTGACTGACACACACGTAGTGGTGATGAGCAGTGAAGATCTCACGTGAATATCTTGGGTTGTTTATTTTTTTATCTTTATTGGAGTATAATTGCTTTATAATGTGTTAGTTTCTGCTGCACAACAAAGTGAATCAGCTATATGTATACATATGTCCCCATATCCCCTCCCTCTTGCGTCTCCCTCCCACCCTCCCTATCCCACCCCTCTAGGTGGTGACAAAGCACTGAGCTGATCTCCCTGTGCTATGCGGCTGCTTCCCACTAGCTATCTGTTTTCCATTGGGTAGTGTATATGTGTCAATGCTACTCTCACTTCATCCAAGCTTCCCCTTCCCCTCTTGTGTCCTCAGGTCCATTCTCTACATCTGTGTCTTTATTTCTGCCCTGCCACTGGGTTCATCAGTACCATGTTTTTAGATTACATATATATGTGTTAGCATACAGTGTTCGTTTTTCTCTTTCTGACTTATTCACTCTGTGTGACAGACTCTAGGTCCATCCACCTCATTACAAATAACTCAATTTTGTTCCTTTCTATGGCTGAGTAATATTCCACTGTATATATGTGCCACATCTTCTTTATCCATTCATCTATTGATGGATATTAGGTTGCTTCCATGTCCTGACTATTGTAAATAGTGCTGCAATGAACATTGTGTTACATGACTTTTTTTGAATTATGGTTTTCTCAGGGTATATGCCCAGTAGTGGGATTGCTGGGTCATATGGTAGTTCTATTTGTAGTTTCTTCTTTTTTTTTTTTTTTTTTTGGAATTTTTGAATTTTATTTTACTTAGTTTTTTATATAGCAGGTTCTCATTAGTCATCCATTTTACACACATCAGTGTATACATGTCAATCCCAATCTCCCAATTCATCACACCACCACCATGACCCCACCACTTTCCCCCCTTGGTGTCCATACGTTTGTTCTCTACATCTGTGTCTCTACTTCTGCCCTGAAAACCGGTTCATCTGTACCATTTTTCTAGGTTCCACATATATGCGTTAATATACGATATTTGTTTTTCTCTTTCTGACTTACTTCACTCTGTATGACAGTCTCTAGATCCATCCACGTCTCTACAAATGACCCAATTTCGTTCCTTTTTATGGCTGAGTACTATTCCATTGTATATATGTACCACATCTTCTTTATCCATTCATCTGTCGATGGGCATCTAGGTTGCTTCCATGACATGGCTATTGTAAATAGTGCTGCAATGAACATTGGGGTGCATGACTCTTTTTGAATTATGGTTTTCTCTGGGTATATGCCCAGTAGTGGGACTGCTGGATCATATGGTGGTTCTATTTTTAGTTTTTTAAGGAACCTCCATACTGTTCTCCATAGTGGCTGTATCAATTTACATTCCCACCAACGGTGCAAGAGGGTTCCCTTTTCTCCACACCCTCTCCAGCATTTATTGTTTCTAGATTTTTTTGATGATGGCCATTCTGACCGGGTGAGGTGATACCTCATTGTAGTTTTGATTAGCATTTCTCTAATGATTAGTGATGCTGAGTATCTTTTCATGTGTTTGTTGGCAATCTGTATATCTTCTTTGGAGAAATGTCTATTTAGGTCTTCTGCCCATTTTTGGATTGGGTTGTTTGTTTTTTTGATATTGAGCTTGCATGAGCTGCTTATATATTTTGGAGATTAAACCTTTGTCTGTTGCTTCATTTGCAAATATTTTCTCCCATTCTGAGGGTTGTCTTTTCGTCTTGTTTATGGTTTCCCTTGCTGTGCAAAAGCTTTTCCGTTTCATTAGGTCCCATTTGTTTATTTTTGTTTTTATTTCCATTACTCTAGGAGGCAGGTCAAAAAGGATCTTGCTGTGATTTATGCCATAGAGTGTTCTGTCTATGTTTTCCTCTAAGAGTTTTATAGTATCTGGCCTTACATGTAGGTCTTTAATCCATTTTGAGTTTATTTTTGTGTATGGTGTTAGGGAGTGTTCTAATTTACATTTACATGTAGCTGTCCAGTTTTCCCAGCACCACTTATTGAAGAGGCTGTCTTTTCTCCATTGTATATTCTTGCCTCCTTTGTCAAAGATAAGGTGACCGTATGTGCATGGGTTTATCTCTGGGCTTTCTATCCTGTTCCATTGATCTATGTTTCTGTAGATTATACTCTGTAGATCTGTGCCATACTCTCAGCTTCTGTAGATCTGTACCATACTCTCTTTTTTATTGTTTTAAAGCTTTTTCTGCATCTATTGAGATGATCATGTTTTTTTAAATTTATTTATTTATTTATTTTTGGCTGCATTGGGTCTTCGTTACTGCGTGCAGGCTTTCTCTAGTTGTGGAGAGCAGGGACTACTCTTTGTTGTGGTGCACGGGCTTCTCATTGTGGTGGCTTCTCTTGTTGCGGAGCACGGGATCTAGGCATGCGGGCTTCAGTAGTTGTGGCACACAGGTTCAGTAGTTGTGGCTCACAGGCTCTAGAGCACAGGCTCAGTAGTTGTGGCGCACGGGCTTAGTTGCTCCACGGCATGTGGGATCTTCCCAGACCAGGGATCAAACCTGTGTCTCCTGCATTGGCAGGTGGATTCTTTTTTTTTACATCTTTATTGGAGTATAATTGCTTTACAATGGTGTGTTAGTTTCTGCTTTATAACAAAGTGAATCAGTTATACATATACATATGTTCCCATATCTCTTCCCTCTTGCGTCTCCCCCCTCCCACCCTCCCTAGCCCACCCCTCCAGGCGGTCACAAAGCACAAATCTGATCTCCCTGTGCTATGCGGCTGCTTCCCACTAGCTACCTACCTTACGTTTTGTAGTGTATATATGTCCATGCCTCTCTCTCGCTTTGTCACAGCTTACCCTTCCCCCTCCCCATGTCCTCAAGTCCATTCTCTAGTAGGTCTGTGTCTTTATTCCTGTCTTACCCCTAGGTTCTTCATGACATTTTTTTTCTTAAATTCCATATCTATGTGTTAGTATATGGTATTTGTCTTTCTTTTTTGACTTACTTCACTCTGTATGACAGACTCTAGGTCTATCCACCTCATTACAAATAGCTCAATTTTGTTTCTTTTTATGGCTGAGTAATGTTCCATTGTATATATGTGCCACATCTTCTTTATCCATTCATCCGATGATGGACACTTAGGTTGTTTCCATCTCTGGGCTATTGTAAATAGAGCTGCAGTGAACATTTTGGTACATGACTCTTTTTGAATTATGGTTTTCTCAGGGTATATGCCCAATAGTGGGATTGCTGGGTCATATGGTAGTTCTATTTGTAGTTTTTTAAGGAACCTCCATACTGTTCTCCACAGTGGCTGTATCAATTTACATTCCCACCAACAGTGCAAGAAGGTTCCCTTTTCTCCACACCCTCTCCAGCATTTATTGTTTCTAGATTTTTTGATGATGGCCATTCTGACTGGTGTGAGATGATATCTCATTGTAGTTTTGATTTGCATTTCTCTAATGATTAATGAAGTTGAACATTCTTTCATGTGTTTGTTGGCAGTCTGTATATCTTCTTTGGAGAAATGTCTATTTAGGTCTTCTGCCCATTTTTGGATTGGGTTTTTTTTTTGTTATTGAGCTGCATGAGCTGCTTATAGGCAGGTGGATTCTTCACCATTGCACCACCAGGGAAGTCCCTACCATACTATCTTGATTACTGTAGCTTTGTAGTGTAGTCTGAAGTCAGAGAGCCTGATTCCTCCAGCTTCGTTCTTCTTTCTCAAGATTGCTTTGGCTATTCGGCGTCTTTCATGTTTCCATACAAATTGTAAAATTTTTTGTTCTAATTCTGTGAAAAATGCCATTGGTAATTTGAGAGGGATTGCACTGAATCTGTAGATTGCTTTGGGTAGTATAGTCATTTTCACAATGTTGATTCTTCCAATCCAAGAACATGGTATGTCTCTCCATCTGTTTGTATCGTCTTTGATTTCTTTGTGTGTGTGTGTGTGTGTGTGTGTTACGCCTCTCACTGTTGTGGCCTCTCCCGTTGCGGATGCACAGGCTCAGCAGCCATGGCTCACGGGCCCAGCCGCTCCGCGGTATGTGGGATCTTCCCGGACCGGGGCACGAACCCATGTCCCCTGCATCGGCAGGCAGACTCTCAACCACTGTGCCACCAGGGAAGCCCTTCGTCTTTGATTTCTTTCATCAGTGTCTTATAGTTTTCTGCATACAGGTCTTTTGACTCCTTAAGTAGGTTTATTCCTAGGTATTTTATTCTTTTTGTTGCAGTAGTAAATGAGAGTGTTTCCCTAGTTCCTCTTTCTGATTTTTTGTTGTTAGTGTATAGGAATGCAATAGATTTCTGTGTATTAATTTTGTATCCTGCTACTTTACCAAATTCATTGATTAGCCCTAGTAGTTTTCTGGTGGCATCTTTAGGATTTTCTGTGTATGGTATCATGTCATCTGCAAACAGTGAAAGTTCTACTTCTTGTTCTCCTATTTGGACTCCTTTTATTTTTCTTCTTCTCTGATTGCCATGGCTAAAACTTCCAAAACTATGTTGAATAATAGTGGTGAGAGTGGGCACCCTTGTTTTGTTCCTGGTCTTAGAGGAAATGCTTTCAGTTTTTCACCATTGAGAATGATGTTGGCTGTGGGTTTGTCATATATGGCTTTTATTATGTTGAGGTAGGTTGGGTTTTTAATTTTTGTTCTAAGGCATAAAGGAAGAAGATTCCCATGCAGTGTGGTCATAGAGAGCTGAGCAGCTATGAGCGTCTTAGTCCTCAGAGCTCTCCCAGCCAGCCCCGAGAAAGCCATTTCCCGCTTCTCGGCTCACTTGGCCCCAAGCTCAGACACAGGGGAGTCTTGTTCAAGGGCCCTGTGGTGGCAGGAAGTCACTTTAAAGACCACCTAAGGCAGTGTTTCCCACCTCACGTTGGGTTCCATGAGCAGGTCACTGAATCAGTTTAGTGGCTCTGCAACCGTGGGTAAGCATCAGGTAAATTGATTTCACCTGTAACCTGCCTGCACTAATCAAGGTACCTTTGCATGTCCTCCAAGCAGCAAGTGGCCGAAACAATAAGATGTTTGCCTGAGTCCTTTCCCAGGAACTTGGAGTCAGCTGCGTCTAGTTCAAGCTGAGCTGGTTAAGACTGGTTGGGACCACTGACCCTCCAACTGGGCATGCGCGAGTGTCCTCTTGGTGACCTTTTGACGTCAGAGCCCCCCCCCCCGCCGTAGCTTAGTTACACCTGCGCAGAATAACAATTATTGCACCTTTTTCTAATCACCTTTTCCTACACTCCCCATGCTCCCCGCACCCCACACACCTCAGATCGCCCTGCTGCTTTGTTCTTCATCCCATAAATATCCCAATCCCCTTTTCTTTCAGAGACGTGAATCTGAGATATGTTCCCTGTCTCTGCACTTGGCTGCCTTTTGAATAAAGTCTCTCTGCTGCAAACCTCGGCATCTCAGCAGTTGGGCCTGCTGTGTGTGGGGCAAAACGAACCTGGTCCAGTAACAGATCCAGACTCACTTTTCTTTTAGGTGGAATGGATGAGACTAGAAAGATTAGACCTGGAAGTGTCAAATTGCTTTGCCTGTAACAAGAACAAGCAATGCACTGGACCTGTACATCGATATAGATATTTTCTCACCGTGGGCCCCATAATGACTCCACAAACCTACCACATCTCCCCGCACACAGGCCGTAGCACCTAAAATTCCGTGTTGCAGACACTGATGTCCTCTCTCATGGAGCAAATATGTTATCTGACCATGACAGGAGTCACAAATATTTTAGCAAACGTTTTATTAAATTATATTAACTGGCAAAGAGTAAGATGCAGAGGGCAAATAGGTTTTAGTAGGAAAATGAGGGCCTGGCAGGATAAACTTTTTGGAGGTGTAACACTTTAGAAATTTGGGAGTTTTGAGAAGAAAAACATTAAAAAAATAAACCCAGAGCAAATGTAAATAAACATAATGCTGACCCTAAAAACCTTTATACACCTAGACTCATTTGTTAGCTTAAAAAAAAAACACATGAAGGCTTCCCTGGTGGCACAGTGGTTGAGAGTCTGCCTGCTGATGCGGGGGACACGGGTTCGTGCCCCGGTCTGGGAAGATCCCACATGCCGCGGAGCGGCTGGGCCCGTGAGCCATGGCCGCTGAGCCTGCGCGTCCGGAGCCTGTGCTCCGCAATGGGAGAGGCCACAACAGTGAGAGGCTCACGTACCGCAAAAAAACAAAAAAACACATGAAAACATTGCATGTACCTTGGTTTGTTCTTAACAACTGTCAAGTTTAACATATTTAGAAATATAAAAGAGTAGGGGGAATAAAGGCAGTTGTTTGGGGTTTTTCCTCCCAGTTTTCTAGGGAAAATGATAAAATCCTCTTTAAAAAAATAAATTGTTGACAATGTAAAGAGGTGTTGCAGGCCTTAGCGTTTTAAGATGTCAGCTGAGAGGAAAGAGCAGAGGGGCTGCGTCCGGGCAGATCCCGAGCTTGGGCAGGGGGAGGTGGGCCCACAGCCGTGAGTCCAGGGCCGCACGTCGGTTCCCTTGAGGCCACTTTTTGCAAACCACACCTGTCTTCCTCTTGTTGCTCCGAAACGTGGCAGCTTGCTTGGCTGTAAACTGATGGCCGGGCCACACTCAGTGGATGACGCCTCGGAACCTTGCAGGACGCACACGGGGAAGACCTGTGTGTCACCTGTACAGTCCGCTCGCGTAGGGAACCGCTTCTAATTCCAAGGGTCTCCTTCGGGAACTGAAAACTTCTGTTGTGACGGTCACGCGCCAACGACAAGGAACGGGGGACACACGGAGGGTAAAGGCAGGTGAGGCGGGAGTGCACGGGGCGCTTTCAGAACTCCCTGTGATGGAGAGGGAGCGACCTCCCTCAGTCTGGTTCTGTATAACCACTTCCTGGCTCCCCTCTGCCCGACTCTGATGGCAGCGAGCCGAGCCGGAGATGCTGCCACAGTCCTTTACAGCAGCACCTCTCAAATTTCCGGGGGGGGCACCAGAATCCCCTGGAGAGCTGGATGGAACACAGACTGCTGGGCCCACCCGCAGAGTTTCTGACGTGCAGCCTGAGGATGTGCATTTCTAGTAAGTTTCCAGGTGATGTGAATGCCGTGGCTCTGGACCACACTTTGAGAACCGCTACGCTGAAGTCTGGCTGGTTGGTCTGTTTCTGGGGAAGGGGTGAGGGATGCCAGGAATCAGAGCGATGAGGAGTCCACGGAAGAGAGGAGAGCAAAGGGGATGGACTCCAAAGCCACTTAAACCCACCGCCAGCACAGCTTCCACCCGGTGTCGCCAGTGTGCTGAGATTGTGTCGTCATGAATCGGGTGTCAACAAGTGCTGGGCGAGCAGGACTTCCATTTACCAGTCATGTCTTTGTGCCCCACTCATCCCTGGAAGAATTCACAGCAAGATCAAAGATGATCTACAGGGTGTAAAACAAAGTGTTTTCTTCTCAATTCTTTGTCGTGCCAACGCCCTCCACTCATTGTGTGCATGGTCCCTCCAGGGGATCCTGGCACAGCCCAGAGGACAGAAGTCAATTCTTTTGTTGTCTTTTTCTTGGCCACGCCTTGTGCGCAGCATGTGGGATCTTAGTTCCCTGACCAGGGATCAACCCCGCGTCCCCTGCCGTGGAAGCGCGGAGTCTTAACCACTGGACCACCCGGGAAGTGCCCAGAAGTCAGTTCTTATCCTGGAGCTTCTACACAGACTTCCGCAAGGCCAGGCAGAGAAAATAACTTGAAGAAAAAGACCCACTGCGTCCAGGTATAAACAAAGGTTTAGGAGGATACCAACTGGCCAGTTTTTTCCACCACAAGGAAAAGCGTTTAGAATTCTGTCTGGACTGAAGGAGGGAGATTTTTGAGCAGTGGAGGGCAACCCTTGGTGGGGTCTCAGCACAGGAAGCTGCCCCTGTCCATGGCTTTGGGGGGAATCTGAGGGCAGAGGGGACCGGAACCTCGCTCCTTGGGTCAGCTCTAAGGAGACAGCTGGTCTCTGCCGGTCAGCATAAGAGCAGCTAGTGGAAATCGCAGAAGGTCCTCAAAAGCAGAGACACAGAGAGAGCCCCGTGCCCTCACTCCAAGGCCCCACTGGAGCACAGCGAAGCAGCTGGGTGTGTCCTGTGCCCCCAGCCAGGTGGAGCATCTATGCATAGATCAGGAAACGTGCCTTCAAGACCCATTTCTTCCATCTGTTGGGGAAATTCCTGATAGCCTGGGTTTTGCAAGAAGACAGCGTTTAGTGCCATATGCCACAGATTCTTCTGAGCAAACACATGGATCTGTAATGTTTATGGTGTGACCGTGACACTAGGGTGGCAGTGGCCCTCCCCGTGGTCAGATGGGGCGACCGCGAGCCGATACAGCCAGAGGCAGGGGCCACAGCCTCACTGCTGCTGCTGGAGACGCCAAAGACACCTCGTGGGTTGGGGGGGTCACATCTCTGCAGAGACATGATCCAGGACCAGAGGCTTGTTCCCAAGGTCCCCGCGACTAACGCCGCGCAGATTCTAGAGGAGCTCCAGGTACTTTCAGTGGGATCGCTGTGGGCTCGAAGTTGGAAATTCGCTGTCTTACACCCCGGTTTGTGACTATGGCATCCGTACCTGCCACAGAGAGGGGCTTGGTTCCCCCCCACGTGGAGGTGCTGCCTCACTGGCTGCAGGGCAACCCAGGGACGAATAGGCTCCCTGCCCAAACCGCCTGCCTCCTGGCCTTGTTCTGGTGACACAGCCTCTCCTCCTTGGTCCCTGGGCTTGGGACCCCACTCCCTCAACTCAAATCACTGTCTCTAAAACACCCACCCCATCAATCACCAGCCCCTTGCCTTGCTATTTAAATTTTTCATAGCAGTTTTTGCTTCCTGACGTTATGTTATATATGATATTGAAGTGGTTTATATCCTGTTTCCCCCGATAGAACATAACTTCCATAAAAACAGGGCCTGTGTCTTGCCCACTGCTGTATTCCCAGTGCCCGCAGCAATGCCGGACACGTAGTAGGCGCTCAGTGTTTTTAAATGGCTGAAAGGCCTTCACGTGGAGGAAACGCCACATCACAGCCACAGGAGCACAGACCCCAGAGCCCATCCTTCGGAGGCTGCGCTCACTGTGTTTGTCCCGCTGCCCTTGGCTCTGACCTCAGAAGGCCCGTCAATGTATAATTTCCCGACTGACTGCAGGAGAGTTTGAGAAATACAACATCCTGCGTCTGGGGGGAAGATTCTACATTTCTCTCCTTTGTGGATTTTTAGCACAGTCATCATAATTGCTGGGCTTAATGGTATGTAAATGCTGCTAGTTCGAGTTTAAAAAACAAAAACAAGCAGGCAGTGGGGGCCATCTCCCACCCTAAAGCAGGATGAAGCTCCCCGCCATCGTCCCCGCGTGGGTCCCTCGTGACGGCTGTTTATGGCCATTTCACGACTCATTGACCCTCCACCAGAGCGTGAGTCAGGGCGAGTGGAATCAATAACCCGAACCCAGCCTCTTAGAAATAGCTTGTCAGCAGCTCTTGGCCAAGCTCTGAGAGTGAAGAGAAGAGGTTGAAATTGTCCCTGAAGCCAGAGTTTGGATAATCTGCTGCTAGAGCAGAGGCCCTCGCAGGGCAGGGACTAGTGCTTCGTAAGCATTTGGATAAGGAACGCTGGGCCCGTGATCTGCAGATCCCACCCTCCACACCTACAGTTCCCTGCCTGCTTGCTCCGGAAGAACAAACCCAGCCACGTCCTTTCCCTGTTTGAATCCTTGCTTCTGCATCCTCGAACCGGAAACTCCAACAGGCCTGAAATAGCAACCTCCAGCCTCTAGCCGCTAACCTCCCTCAGGGCTCTGGGCTGCCTCCTGCCAGGCCCGCCCTGTCCCCTCCCCTCTTCTCGGATTATAGCCCCTTTTTGAGGCTAGTACAGCACTCCCCTGCCACATACCCCTTAGGTGCTAATTGTCACTCCATTCTGGTCCTTCTCCCCCACTGGGCTGTGAGCTGCTTGAGGACACAGAAAGCATCCTTTATCTGAGCATCCCCAGTGCCAGGTCACTCAAAACCGTATTTGAGTAGTCAGTGAATGATGGACGTCTGAGTTAGTTCTCTTACACTTTTATTCAAGATGATCCCACTGCAGCATCCAAAGTCAGAACCTGAAACATTGCCCAAAATGTAATTAAGAGGAAACGCTGGCCTCCTCTTCATACCTATTAGGACAGCCAGTATCCAACACACTGACAGCAGCAAAGGCTGGAAAGGATGTGGAACGACGGGAACGCTTAGCATTGCTGGTGGGAAGGCAAAATTGTACAGCCACTCTGGAAAAGAGTTTGGTGATTTCTTACAAAACTAAACATACCCTTACCATAGGATTCATCAGTTACGCTCCTTGGTATTTACCCAAATGAATTTTAAACTTATGTCCATGGAAAAACCTGTACTCATATGTTTATAGCATTTTTACTCACAATTGCCAGAATATTATTTGGCCCTGAAAAGAAATGCGCTTTCACGCCGTGAAAAGACAAAAAGGAAACTTAAATGCACAGTACTAAGTGAAAGAAGACAATCGGAAAGGGCTACATACTGTATGGTTTCAGTTATCTGACATTCTGGAAAAGGCAAAACTATAGACAAAGTAAAGGAGTCAGTGATTCCCAAGGGTTGAGGGGAGGGAGGGAAAAATAGAACACAGAGGAATCTTAGGGCAGTGAAAATACTCTGTACGATATTATAATGATGGACACATGACATTATACATTTGTCCAAACCCACAGGATATACAACATAAAGAGTGAACCCTAAGGTAACTATGGACTTTGGATGTTACTAACGTGTCTGCGCAGGTTCATCTGTTGTAACAAATGTACCACTTGGGGCTGGAAGTTGATAGTGGAGGAGGCTGGGGAGGTCGAGGCAGAGGGATACGGAAAACCTCTGTACTTCCTGCTCATTGTGCTATGAATTGAAAACTGCTCTAAAAACTAAAGTCTAGCAATTAAAAACCAAAACCCAAAAACCGACAAAAAGACAAACACTGGCCACATCTTCAAGAAATTAATGATAGGCTATCAGTGATCAAAGCAAATATATACAGAGTGGATAAATCACGAAGCCGGCAAAGGGCACTCCCGAGGGCCTCTCCACGCAAAGTCATGGCAGGTACGAATGTCCCATCAGATGGCCTCGGTCCTGCGTCAGGCCCGTAGTAGCACCAAGAGGCTCTGTTTCCCATGGACTAGCCCCATCTCCCCACCCCCCGGCTAGTACCTAGTTCCTGTCTGAAGATGGGCTGGTGGATGGGGTGTCTCTCTGGGGAGCTGCACACGTTCACCGCATAAGCGAGCAGTCAGGAAAATCGGCTCAGGGTTTCCCACGTTGAGGCTATTTTAGGCTCACTCTCCGGCGCTTGGTTTCCTTTGCCGAGTAAAAGCTCTGTTTAGCCTTGTGCACATCCAGCTGCCTGATGTAGCAGGACTTCAGGGCATCTTAAGAGGAAATGTGTTCGGAAAATGTGACGACTCTATTGCTCCAAGAGGAAGAAGGAACTGAGCCGACGCTTCCCGCCTCTGTGTGTGATGACCTCCAAAGACCGCGAGGAAGTGAGGGCCTTCCTGCCCCTTTGCAACTTAGGCCTCCTTAGAACAGTTTTTCTAGAAACTTCGTAGTACAGAAATACACTCTCTTCTACAAATGGCTCGATTTTCCTAAATCCCTAGCAAGGGAGTGAGACGTCCTCCAGTGCTGTGCTTCCCCCGTCGTGTCCCGAAAGCCCCTGCTTCTCAGAGGCCACAACAGCGTGAAAAGACCACCCGTAGAGCGCGCGGGGCTCAAGCACCGGGGTCCCGCCCTGCGTGCGTGCACCACCACCCACGTGTGTGGACGGACGCTCATTCTGTGGGCCTCAATTTCTAATCCAGTGTCTCTGACTTCAAAACAAGATAAAATGGTTGTGTAGAGTAACAGGAAAATCGTGGTGAAGAAACAAGGCCTTTACAAGGTGAACTGTGATTCTAGCAAATTCCTCTGGGTGAACCCCTCCCTCCCCAAGGATCTGCAGAAGATAACTAGAGAGATGGAAAAGAACCCGAAAGAGCAGTTTGGAGCCCCACGGTCCCCGGAATGTGCAGTTCCTCCCTCCAATTATGAGCAAGGTGAGCACATTAGCCAGGACGTAAGTTAAGGTTCATTGGTTGCAACTGACAGAAACCCAAGGCAGAGTTGCTTAAGCAAAATCAAAGGATTTACTGCTTCACAGGGATAATCTAGCGTCAGACCAGCTTGAGCTGAGGGCCCAGTTGACATCATAAAGACTTGATTTCTCAACCTTTCTCTCTCTTTCCATCTCTCAGAGTGGTTCAGCAAAGCAAAGTCAAGGTGCACTGCCTGTGGGGCAGACAAAACAGCAACGGTCCCCTGCACTCCCTTATGTACAGCTGCGATACTAGTGAGTAGAAAACTTCAGGGATGCCGCAGCTTAACCAGTCTAACTTGGACTAGCCAAGACTGACGCTGGGGCTGAATAAAGAACAGGAGCCTGCAGAGCAGCCAGGCCCCAAACCTGGCATCACCTACCTCCCTGACCCTCACACTCGGCCAGCCGCTGAGTTCTCTCAGCCTCGGAAATAACTCTGCTGTCCGTCCTTCCGTCTCCATCCCCCCCCCCCCCCCCCCCCCCGCACTGCCGAATCAGCCCTTCATCACCTGTATCTGTTTCCTAGGGCTGCTGTGACTGAGTACCACAGACCTAGAGGCTTAAGACAACAGAGATTTCTGCTCACAGTTCTGGAGACTAGAAGTCCGAAATCAAGGTGCCAGCAGGGCCGTGTCCCTCCGAGACACTGGGTGGAATCCTCCCGTGGCTCTCCCAGCTTCTGGTGGGGCCATCAGTCCTTGGCTCTCCCAGCTTCTGGTGGGGCCGTCAGTCCTTGGCCTTCCTTAGCTTGCAGCTGTATCACTCCCGGCTCTGCCTCTGTTGTCCCTCGGTGCTCCCCTGTGTGCCTGTATCCTCACATGGCATCTTCCTCTTCTTATAAGGACACCAGTCAGGTTGGATTAGGGCCCATCCTAAAGCCCTGATTCTAATTATCTGCAAAGACCCTATTTCCAAATAAGGTCACGTTTACAGGAACCAGAGGTTAGGACTTCAGTATATCTTAGAGGGACACAATTCAACCCACAGCATCACCTCCTGCCTAAATCATAGATGGCAACCTCCTCATGGCCCTTTCTCATCACAATCTTATTCTCTCCAATCTAGTCTTCAAACTACAGCCAGAATGGATTTCATAGAACACAAATCTGACCACGTTCCTCCCCTTCTAAAGCCCTTCACTGGCTCCCCGGCATCTACAGGGCAAATTCCAAACTCCTCAGGATGACATGTGTGTGGGATTGTCTATGAACATTCCCTCCCCTCTGTTGACATGAGCAGCTCCCCCAAGAAGAGGCACGGTCTTCCACACCTCCCCTTGAGTCTGCGCTGACCCTGTGACTTGCTTTAACCAACATAAGGCACCCAAATGGACACTGCCCCATTCCAGACCTTGAACTTCGGAGGGCTGGCAGCTCTGCTTTTGTTCTCTTGGAGCCCTGAGCCACCGTGCGGGAGACTGACATCCTGATGGAGAGAGGGGCACAGTAAGCCCCAGCAATCCAGCCCCCCGCCAAGGTACCAGACACATGACTGAGGCCATTTAGGTGTTTCAGTTCCACCTGAGGCCCCAGCTATAGGCAGTCAGCACCACATGGAGCAGAAGAACCTGCCTTATGAGCCCGACCAACCCACAGAATTATGAAGTACAATGAACCATAGTTATTTTATGCCACTAAGTTTTGGGACAGTTTGTTATGTAATTGAAACTAAGACAACATATAGGTCCTGCTTCTCCAGCTTCATCCATTTCTTGCATTTCAAACGCTCTTTGTTGGTTCCTCACTGGAGAATAATCACTTGTACATGAGGTAACCAGGGGAAGAAGGAGGTGTTTCTCTTACTCATTCCTTCCTGAACTCTGCTGGGCTCCCCAACGTTTCCTTAACTCCTGCAGATTTAAAAGACTAAAGGAGGTGCTTCCCTGGTGGTGCAGTGGGGTTAAGAATCCGCCTGCCAATGCAGGGGACACGGGTTCAAGCCCTGGTCCGGGAAGATCCCACATGCCATGGAGCAACGAAGCCCGTGCACCACAACTACTGAGCCTGCGCTCTAGAGCTCGTGAGCCACAATTACTGAGCCACGTGCCACAAATACTGAGCCCACGTGCCACAAATACTGAAGCCCGCACACCTAGAGCCTGTGCTCCACGACAAGAGAAGCCACCACAATGAGAAGCCCGCACACCGCAACGAAGAGTAGCCCCTGCTCGCCGCAACTAGAGAAAGCCCGCGCACAGCAACAAAGACCCAATGCAGCCAAAAATAATAAATAAATAAAAACAAAACTTAAAAAAAATAAAAGACTAAAGGAACCTCTGAGACCTTGAGACTAGGTTATGGGGGACACTGCCCACGCCATGATAACCAGAAAGAGGTTGTCTAGTGCCCATTTCTTGTTCACTGGTGGAGGGGGAAAGAAAGACAAAGCAAGTATGAGGCATAGTGGGGAAACCTTGCTCAAAATAGCTCACCCCAAAACATCCCTTCCCTAGAGGAGCATCTCACTGGATGGTGCACCCTGATTGGCTAGCCTGGATTGATGGACCAATCACCGACAAGCAGCATGGGGTTACCATGATTGGTTAGGTTTATCAGAATCCTCTTCTGAGACTGGATTCTGTTAGGAAGGAGGGAGGGAGCATGGTTGTTGGGCAGGTGACTGACAGTGTCTGCTGCCCAATCATGGAAGCCGCCTCAAAGCTGAAGGGAGTTGCCTGTCACTGAGCAGGAACTTGTGATGACCAGAAGAGACCTCCCGTGCAGGGTGGTCTGTACCTAGGAGAAGTGCCGTTGGGTCCGGGTTATTTGCACTCACGGCAGGGAATGCAATGTCAGGGTCAGGGACTGGTCTGGCAGACTCTTGGGACTAAGCCCGTTATCATCACCCATAGCTGCTGTGCTGTGCACAATACCTGCTGTGCCAGGAGGGGCGAGGAATCAGCTGTGCCTGGACCTGCTCACCTCTCCCTGTCTCTCATCCTGTAGTCCCCCCATGCACACTTCCATTCACCTCTGATTGCTTGTGGAAGCTCAGCCCTGGGAGAGAAGTTCTGCCTGCCAAGGGCTCCACCAGGTCAGCCTCAATCTAAAAACCGTGCCAGAGGACAGAGTGCCCAGCCCTGGGAGCCCTCAACACCGTCATCCCAAATGATAGCAGATGCCTGCTTCCTACCTGAATGAGCTTTGCTTTGATTGGCCTGTATTATCTTTGGAATTGTAGTGGCCTAACTAATTGGGAATGCATGACTTCAGAAAACAATTTCATCAACTCCTCTCTAAAATGGTTTTCTGGGTCAACTGCTATGTGAGAGCAGCTGATGGTTTGTGTATTAGAAGAGAATAGGTCATTCTGTACCCCAAGGTAGCTGATAACATCTCATCAATCCAGGCTCACATGATGGTCTGGCCTTCAGGGTAGTGACTGAAATTCATCCCTGATGTCTACACTGAAGGACTGTTGGTGACTAGCCAAAGGATTGGGTTGAGAAGGATTCTGAGGCTGCACCAGAAAGAGTGCTGTGTGCCATTGGCAATGTCTGCCATGAGCAAAACATAGGAACAAGGCATATACCGTGAATTTGATATGCCTGGTCTAGCCTGCTACCTTCAATGGGCCTCCACTGTACATTCTAAGCCAAAGGAAATAGGTGCCCATATCCCAGCTGGATAGAGGCTTCCATTGAAACCACCCTTGCCAAGACTGAAGGAACTGTGACAGTGAATAAATGTTCTCTCCACATTATGCTTTTCTCATGCCCAATGTCTGTATCAAGAATGCTTTTCTGGGGCTCCCCTGGTGGCGCAGTGGTTGAGAGTCCGCATGCCGATGCAGGGGACGCGGGTTCGTGCCCTGGTCCGGGAAGATCCCACATGCCGCGGAGCGGCTGGGCCAGTGAGCCATGGCCGCTGAGCCTGCGCGTCCGGAGCCTGTGCTCCGCAACGGGAGAGGCCACAGCGGTGAGAGGCCCGCGTACCGCAAAAAAAACAAAAACAAAAACAAAGAATGCTTTTCTGCATTAAATCTCTTTCTAAGCCTTAGGGTACGACTGCCATAAAAAAAAAAAAAAAACCCTATCTGTATCTGTTTTTGTTATTCTCTTTTGTCAAGACTATGGGATAAATGACCCATAAACAGAAGAAAAAAATCAAGATGAAGTCTGAAAAGTAAGCATCCTGTCTGGTTTTGGTCAGCTCTTCTGTTTCTGCCGTGTGACTCATCTGTGAGAAAAACTCCAGTTACATTAAATTCATGAGTAACTCGATAGTGTGTGACCAAGGAATGAAGAAATCTTGCAACACAGCTTTGTTTTCCACAGCTGAGTGGACCAAACAGTGAGCTAGAACAACCCTCATGACCAAACTGGCCAGGCCCTGCAGAGAGAACCCTGGGCTCTGAGCATCAAGGGCGGACCTCTGCTGTTTCAGCCTGGAAAATAGCCCCACCCAGCAAAGGGAATAGGCCGCCATTCCCAAAAAAGGAGACTGGGATGCTGGGAACCCATCCCCTGTCCAAAGCGTAACTGAAACCAGAGCAGGGTGGACCCCTCCCCACTGGGAATATCTCCGCAAATGACAGGAAGTCATCATGTGTTTTGTTATTTAATGAAGCAGAGACATTCCTTCGTGGGTTTTGTCCCTCTCATAGAAAGGAGGGAAGGCAAGGTAAGAATAAGGCAACAATGGCTGCCCCTGTTCTCTCGCCAGACAAGAGGAAGAAGTGGGTAAGGGAGCAGGGGACCTAAATTTAAAAACAACCATCATGATGGCTGCCATGTTTTCAGGAAAGGGCTGTCTTAAGTCCTTTGTAAGCTTTTCTCATTTATCACGTTTATCATAATCACAATTGCCCTTTATTGGTCCATTGGATGGATGAGAAAACTGTGGCTCAAAGACAGAGCCGGGTCACTGCAAGGCGGCCGTGTCCTTTCCGCTGCTCCTGTAGGTGAGCTCTGAGTCTGACGATGGAGAGACCAGCCGTCAGACAAGTGGTCAAGGCCTCCTAACGAGGAGGACGGAGAGCTCTCAGCTTGGAGGATTTTACTTCAAAAATGTTCAAAGCTCGTGCACTTTGCTGGAGGGATTTCCCCCTGCTGATGCCTTACATTCTAAATTCAATGCCCTAGAAGATATCGAATAGACGGGACAAATCCATTCAGCTTGTTGATTTATGGCTTTTCAGCGTTTAGGAGCAGCGGCTTTCGGTGTGAAATTGGTTGCATGCTGCAGCCTATTTTACAAATTTGTCTCCTTTTGCCAGTAAGTGATTTATGCTGTGCTTCCATTATTGCCTCTTTTTGGAAGGAAGGAAAAAAATATCAACACAAAGAATCCGATGTCCAGTGTCTTTGTGAATCTTGCCCGACACCCCCACGGCCCATCTCGGCGTTTCACTGACGGAACAGTAATAGCTGAGGCATCACGTACATGGTCGACCGGAGGGCTCGAGCCGGGGTCCATCCACTAACGCCCACTTTCTTGAGTTCACGAGAGGAGAGCTTAGGGGATTGAACCCCCGTTGTGGCAGGCAGGGTATTGGAGTTACTCTTTATCATTCCTACTCATTTGGCGAAAGCAGCTTGTGCTCTGCAGGGCAGGCCTTCCTTAAGTCCAAATGCATGCCCTGCCCTCCTCTCCATCACCAGCCTGGGGAGGGAGAAACACACTTCTCTCCCCTTCCACACCTCCCCTGTCCCCCTGACAGACTCAGTGGTCGCTCCATCCTTGCACTGTTATTCCATTTGCCGCCTGGCGCTCCCTAGATGGGGAACACCCAGAAGGCAGCAGGTTTGCAAGGAACAGTCGTGCCTGACGTGAAGCCCTGCACACAGTAGGTGCTCCAGAAACGTTTTGTTAAAACAACAGGTCAGGGCTTCCCTGGTGGCGCAGTGGTTAAGAATCCGCCTGCCAGTGCAGGGGACACGGGTTCGAGCCCTGGTCTGGGAAGATCCCACATGCTGTGGAGCAACTAAGCCAATGTGCCACAACTACTGAGCCTGCGCTCTAGAGCCCGTGAGCCACAACTACTGAAGCCTATGCACCTAGAGCCTGTGCTCTGCAACAAGAGAAGCCACCGCAATGAGAAGCCCGCGCACCGCAACAAAAAGTAGCCCCCGCTCGCCACAACTAGAGAAAAGCCCGCACGCAGCAACGAAGACCCAACGAAGCCAAAAATAAAATTAATTAATTAAAAAAAAAAGAAACAGGTCACATGCAAGTAATTGAGGCTGAGTGGGATGGAGCTGTGTGCCTTAGCTACAGAGATGCCACTTGAGTTTGTCACGGGCTTCTTTGAACTCAAATCCTGTTTCCGATAAAAGTTAGACAGGTTTGGCATCACTCGTACTAGGCATGGGTAGCTAACTGTTTCATTGAACAAGCTTAACTTAGTATTGAACACTAAACAAATATGAAATTGAATTGCTTTATTTTTCTCATACATTTCCGGTCCTTTAATGATACTCTTCTGATTCCTTATATCTCTGATGACACAGGGTTATTTTATTTATTTATTTATTTATTTTTAATTTATTTTTGGCTGCGTTGGGTCTTTGTTGCTGCGTGCGGGCTTTCTCTAGGTGCGGTGAGCAGGGGCTACTCGTCGTTGCGGTTCACGGGCTTCTTATTGCAGGGGCTTCTCTTCTTGTGGAGCACGGGCTCTAGGCACACGAGCTTCAGTAGTTGCGGCACGCAGCCTCGTTAGTTGTGGCTCGTGGGCTCTAGAACGCAGGCTCAGTAGTTGTGGCGCACGGGCTTAGTTGCCCCGCGGCATGTGGGATCTTCCCGGACCAGGGCTCGAACCCATGTCCCCTGCTTTAGCAGGCAGATTCTTAACCACTGTGCCACCAGGGAAGTCCCAATACAGGGTTATTTTAAAAAACACAACTCTTGTCCAACCCATGTTTTTTTTGTTTTTGTTTTTGGTGGGGGTGGGGGCTTGTGAGATCCGGGGATCGAACCCCGGCCCCGAGCATTGGGAGCACAGAGTCCTAACCACTGGACCACCAGGGAATTCCCTTGTCCGACCCAAGTTAATCCACTTCTGTTTCACATCTGCACCTCCTTCTTGCCAGTAATGACAAGGCCCTTGCTTCAGAGATCCGGTGTGAGGATGGGCAGTGCTGGCTCTCTCCCCATCCTGCCGCCTTGCCCGTCTTCTTCCAACGGCTGTGAAGTGAGGAAAGAGGCAGAGGTGCCACCGTAACCCCCCTTGGCTGTCGGGGCTGCTGCGTGGCGGTGCTTCCTCTGAAGTCCTGCAGGGCCTCCTCGCCCCCAGCCCCCCCCTCCCCCGCCCCCCCCCCCCCCCCCCCGCTTGGCCCACTGGGGACCGCCCCCCAGGCCTTGCCCCCAGGGCACATCCTGCAGCCTCCTGCTTCCACGGCAACAGCAAAAGGGCTCCAGTCTGGCTGCCTCTCAGTTGTCCCTTGACCCAACAAAAATGCTCACCTGTTGGCTGGAGAGCAGAGACCCCAGCGTTGACCTCTCCTCCTCTGGCCATTCATGTCAGGTGGGCACACCTAGAAGGATGACAAAATTTTCCAGAAGTGGCTCTGGGATCAAGAAAAAAGCATTGCCTTCAACCTTTTCCAAGCTCAGGGTAAAGCTGTCTAATTCTTCCCCCCAGATTATGAGGTTATAGCTGTTGTATTAACGCACAAGGGCCAAAAGTCAGAAGATACAAAATCATGGTCAGTCCTAAAGCGCTGACGTTTCATTTTGGAATTAAGTCAAGGATTCAGAGTCAGAGGCAAACACATTTAGATACTGATTCAGGTTTGTCTTTTCCTGACCCAGTCTCAGTGTCTCTTGGGACCGAGAGAAGAAAATTCATTGAAGATAACGTTGTGAAGGCAGAGTCACTATTAGGGCTAAAATATATACCATGTCAGGAGCTCAGTGATGCCGAAACAATAGAAAGAAAAACGCAGAAGTGAATTTCAGCTTCCAAAATGAATCTGAGTCGATACTTAAGTCTCCTGGTTCTTGAGTGTTCTTGAATATTCTTGAGTATGTCTGTTCACAAAGATTTGCTAACGAGATATATCATGAGGAATTTTGTTGTCCTTTAAAGAGCTCTCCCCTTCCAAAACGCTACAGTAGACGTGAGGGCAATCTGGCCGCAACATCTGTCACCCTGTTGGTCGCCAGGGTTGATTCAGCTGATCTGGCTGGCCTGCAGGTGTCCCTTCCCTCCCCCCCTGCTCCGTTTGCTTCTTCCTGAGGCACTCAGTCAAAGAGGATGACCTTCGCCGAAAGAGAGGGGCCGTCCTCTGTCCAGGGTAGACGCTAGGACCTCCAAACAAGCTCCTCCAAACTCCTCGACAACAGAAGAGTCCTCCTGTCCTAATGTCTTGTGTGGGCCACCTTTGTTGATCGCATCTGGAATCCATCCTCCCCTTTTGCTTTTGCTAAGGGAATTCGGATTTTCATCCAGGTAGCCTCCCCTACCTCATGCAGCCCAGGGACTTTGGGAAAGGTGGACCCCCAAATCAGGAGGGCCCTGATTAGTCTAAGACAGAGAATGGGACAATTCTATCTCACGCCCTGCAGTTGTGGGTTCAAGCACAGAGAGTGGCATTCAGACAACCACGGCATTGGTTCAGCAGTGGCCTGTGACCCAGTTTGGGCTAATGAGACATGATCAGAGATTTGCTGGAAGAGACCGTCTCTCTGGATGGTGTGTTGCGTGGATGGGACTCTGAGACAGCTGTGACAGTGTTGTCAGCCGGCGGGAAGCCAGGCTGTGGGAGTGCGCACCCTCTGCGAGGCAGGGTAGAGACACAGGATGGTGAAGACACCATGGGGCCAGGTTACAGCCAACCCTGCGGCTGCCCTCTCCCTGGCTGTCTCGGAAGGAGAGCCAGGAATCGCCCTTGCCGGCGGCAAGCTGGTCTGTTTGGTGTTCCGTAACAGCGATTAGAAACATTCTACCAAGAGCGAGCATATAATCCATTGCCCAAACTCAGCCACTTTCGAGACTGGAAGAGGCACCCTTAACCTTCATACCAGGACCACAGATCTACACGGGGACTGCTGTAGGCAAACTGGGATGCAGGGTCACTCTGACCCTAACTGACAAAAACCATAGCATTATCCAAATAAATCACTTAAGCTTGAAGAAGTAAAATCAGAGGTATTCAAAGGAATCAAGTAACCCGATTCAGGCCCTTCTCTAATTCATTCTTCAAACTTTAGCCAAAGTGATCTTTCCAACACCCCGATCTGATCATACCCTCCCCTGCTTACAACACTGCCACGGTGTCCCATTACTCTTGGGATGAAGCCATAAAGCCTTGTGGGGAGTCTATCCTCTCCATCCTCCCCGTGGGCTTTGCAAACGTGGCAGGGAATGCGGTCCCTCCCACCATTACCTCCCCTTCACGCTACAGCAGCCCTCCTGCCGGAGCGCCTCACCCCCAGGGCGTTCTGCCCATGGACCCCAGCCTCCAGCCCAACCCCAGCAGTTCCGGCTCCTGTGCTGTAGGACTCGGTAGACCCCGTTCTTGCGCTTCCTAGTGCTTCTCTTGGCTCACCAGTGAGCCAATGTGTCTGTGACAGTGAGCAGGGATGTGTCTGTTCTCGTTCCTGGTGCTGTGAGCCCCTCGCACGATGCCTGGTCATAGAGAGATACTCAAAACACATGTGCTGATTGAATTAACGAATCCTAGGAATGCAAAGACCGAGGCAGCGGCAGAAATCCTGGAAGACCCAACTTCAGAGATCAAAGTGGTCCCTCCCTGTTCAGTGGAGCCTTTCCAAGTTCTCCAGGAGGACAGATCAGCTCTCCCCAATTACGGCTGTAATTCCAGGCACTGAAATTTGCAGCCTCTCCCCGGCAGCAGTGCCTGCGAGCCCACAGTTTCAAAGGCTCACCTGCAGGGAACAGGGCACTGGTGGAAATCCTTTACAACCATCGAATCTGATGATGCTTGAGACTCAAGAGGTAAAGTATTGTGATGTTTTCTTCCTATAACCTGAGCTGCAAAGGGTCAATTTTTTCTTATACGTTTAGTTATCCAGAGGTCAAATCTATTTCTCCAATAATTACCTTCTTTTTCCTGGCTGGTGTAAGTGAAGGTAAAGCCATTTGTGTTACCTCCGCTGGCTAATGAGCTCCCTAACCAGGATTCCTTTAGAGGAATCAGTGTCAGCTCTCTAGACAAAAAACTTTTAAGTTTTGCCTGAGTCTGTGGTCACCATCTTAAATCTGTATTCTGGGAGTAACAGGGCTTCACATCCTCTATAATGACTTGTCACAAATTCACTTTTCTCTCCTTGTTCTCTTAACTCCAAGGATTACTGTCAGCTCCTCCTGCAGCCCTTTTTTTGTTGTTCTCATCCAGCAATTTTAGCAAAGGATTTCTCTTTGCCTTGTGAGATTGGCAGGGGTGAATGAATAAAAGCTCAGAGAAGGAAAGAATCTGTTCATCTTGCAAATTAACACCAAGGCTCGCTCAAGTTTTCTTTGTCTATTCTTTTTTTAAGTTTTTATACCTTTTACCAAGTGGCTGCAATGACATTATTCAAGCTACTCTCCAATGCCCCTCATATGAGGAATAAGACCCCCCAAAAAACCTCAGAAAATTCAGTGCCTGGAAAATATTCATCTCTCCAGAAGGTTTTCTCTAATCAGGCTGTATGAACTGCACAATCTGTCACGAACACCTTTATGTCCTGAATTAGTAACTTCTAGAATGAGCACTAAATTCATCCACCTTGCCCTTAGCCCCTGACTTCTGAGCTTCTTCTTATCTCTGTTTTCACTGCCCTATTTTATACATGCTTTAATATTTTAAGCCACCTCAAAAACCCTTTTAAGGGCTTCCCTGGTGGCGCAGTGGTTGAGAGTCCGCCTGCTGATGCAGGGGACACGGGTTCGTGCCCCGGTTCGGGAGGATCCCACATGCTGCGGAGCGGCTGGGCCCGTGAGCCACGGCCGCTGAGCCTGCGCGTCTGTAGCCTGTGCTCCACAACGGGAGAGGCCACAACAGTGAGAGGCCCGCGTACCGCAAAAAAAAAAAAGTTTTCTTAATCTTATGAAACCACATTCTCTTAAAAGAGTGGTTCAGAATCACATTGTTTAAAAACCCCTGGGAGAGCTAAAGTCTCCCTGTGAACTAAGAACTTCAGGTCTGCTATGCAGCAAACTCGGTTTCTTGTCATTTAATTTCCTCGGACTCTGGATTTGCGTCTCCTGTACCAGATCTATCATTCGGGCTCAGCCTCGGAGGTGTCCTCCAGGCACCAAGAAAACCAGCATTCCAGAGGCTGCTCACAGCCTGGCAGGCTTTCCCTGTTTTGGTTTGAATGAATATTTTATACAAAACCTCTGAGCACCCTGCATAAACTGAGCCCAAGGACTCAAAGTCGAAGGAGAAAGGAGATCTAACTCCCAATACAACCCAATGACAAGGACATGTGTAGCTTTCAGGAGGTTCAAACTGCATCTACGACAAGTACCCATGGGACACCCCCACCTTGGGGACAGAGGCTAGGTCCCTGCCTGACGGTCAGAGTCCAGGGGTGAAGCCTTCCAGGATGCTGACCATCTCCAGCTGGTGTTAGACGCCACACTCATTACGTCCCATCAACTCAACAGGATTGCCTTGAATTTTTAAATCAGTAATTGGATAATCATGCGACATGGGTAAAAGAAGTTGGAGCACGTTCAGTCAGAGCTTGTTATAATCAAAACTTTAATGACACAGTCTTGTGATTGTGATTGTGTTTATTATGCTTCTGGTCCTACTGGACTGTAAGCTTCATGAAGACAAGATTCTTCCCTTTATCATTCACAGCAAAGTGCATGGCACCTGGCGAACAGCACATGCTCAATATGTCTTTGCCAGAAAAGTGATCATGGTCATGAGCAGACGTAGTCATTGGTTCTCTTATATCACTATAATTGGTATTGCTTTTCCACAGTATAGCCAAATGTTTAGTTTGTGTCCTTTTTTTAATCTTTTATATCTATAAATGGTACCACTGTTGATAGATTTCCTGATGCTAGAGACAGGTTGATTCTACACAGTCACTGACCCAAGTACACAGATACTCAGTAAGACATAAACATCTTTGATACATTTCCTCAGTATTCAGCATTCCAGGTCATCCCACACCTCCTCTTCTAAGTGGCCTGAGTTGACATTCCCCAAGCTTCACATGCACGCACCCCCTTGTTCAGCATAATCATTATAAACACAGACTGGAGCCAGATTGCCTGGGTTAAATCCTCTCTCCTGCATTTACTAGCTGTGCAATCTTGGGCAAGTTATTTAACCTGCTACTGTTTCCTTCCCTGTAAAATGAGGGTAATCACAGTACTAAATTGCAGTGGGTTGCAAAAATGACCACAGATTCTTCTCCCTGCACCTGCTTTGTCAGACCCTCCCATATTGACTCCGGATCCGGCCACATGACTTACTCTGGCCAATAGGATGACAGCAATAAAGAGCAAGCAGAGACTTGAAAAGCACTTTCCCACCGCGGCTTGCCCTCTTGCTGCCTTGGACCTCTGAGGCCAGGAGAGTCTGCTGGAGACTAACCCCACTCATCCCAGCCATCCTACCAAGGCCACCAGACACCAGCGAACCCCCAGTCAACCTGCCAGCTGAGCAGAGATGCACAGGTGAGTCCAGCCAACGTCTGCCAAGCCCAGCTCAGACCACACAAACTGCCCGGCAGAATCGTTAGTTAAGCTGAGACCACACAAACTGCCCGGCAGAATCGTTAGTGAAACGAACAGTTGTTATTTTAAGACAGTGGGTTTGGGGTTATGTGGCAGTGATAGAATATGGCCTCAAAAGTATTTGACAGGGCTTCCCTGGTGGCGCAGTGGTTGAGAGTCCGCCTGCCGATGCAGGGGACGCGGGTTCGTGCCCCGGTCCGGGAAGATCCCACATGCCGCGGAGCGGCTGGGCCCGTGAGCCATGGCCGCTGAGCCTGCGCGTCCGGAGCCTGTGCTGCGTAACGGGAGAGGCCACAACAGTGAGAGGCTCGCGTACCACAAAAAAAAAAAAGCATTTGACACTCTTCCCATTAGAGGTGGGGTCTACATGCATTGAATCTGAGTAGACTTTTGACTGTTTCAACCAATGGAGTCCCGGAAGTATGATATTATTTCCAAGGCTAGTGTACAAGCAGCGATGCAGCTTCTCTTTCGTTCTCTTAGAATGCTTGCTCTCAGCACCCTTCCGTTAGGGATGCTTCCTTTGGGAACCCCAGCTGCCGGGCTGTGAGGACCCACGTGAGAAGCCACATGCAGGTGCTCCAGCCAACAGCCCCACCTGAGCCGAGATTGCGTTCCCAGCTCAGGTGTAAGACAGGAGTGAAGAAGCATTCCCAGCCCCCAGCCATTTGAGTTTTCCATACTGAGATCCCAGACATCATGGAGCAGAGACGAGCCATCCCTATGTTCTGTCACATAGATCCCATTCCCAGAACCTACACTTTTATTCTTGTGTAGGTTCCTATTTCCCTCTGGTATTTTTTTTCCCTTCTGTCTGGAGGATATCCTTTGACACAGCACAGGTACACTGGTGATGAGTTCTGTTACTTTTGTGTCTTTGAAAGAATCTTTGTTTTGCCTGCCTTTTTGAAAGATATTTCACTGGGCATAGGATTTCTGGTTGACAGATTTTTTTTTCATTTAATACTTTAGATGTTGCCCTATTGACTCCTAGCTCGCATTGTTTCTGACAAGAAATCTACTTTTATCTTATCGTTGCTTCTCTGGACATAGTGTGTCTTTTTCTCTGGCTGCTTTAGGATTTTCTCTTTATCACAGGTTTTGAACAATTTGATTATGGTGTGTTTTATTTTCTTCTTTTTTTTTTTTTTTGTGCTCGAGGTTTGTTGAAATTCTTGCATCTATGAATTGATAGTTTTCAATTAAGTACCTTGATAGTTTTAATGTTAAGTACCTTTGTTCTCCAAAGTACCTTGATAGTTTACTCTAGGTGGGAAGTGAGGCTTCAGTTGTTCGTCTGGAAGAGGCAGTGAAAAAAACAGAGCCGAAGTGCTCTGCGTAAGAGGTTAGGAGACTTTTGGGTAAAGTGGAGAGAAGTGAATTCAGCAAGGGGAGAAGGTCAGGGAAGGGTGATGGCACCGAAGTGGGGAGAAATATGGGTGGTGAGACAGCCCATAGAACTCTTGATGAAATGGACAAAATACCAAATCTGGAATGTCTTATATTCAGTTCTAGATTTAATTTAGATTTGACTTCAGATTTAGACTGAGATGCTGATATAAATCTCTCAATGCTGATATAAATCTCTCAATGACCTCAAACTGTCAGCAAAATCCAGCTACATACACAGCCTTGGTCGACGGCATTTTGGAAAACAAAATTACCCACATCACGGCCAGTTAGGGCAGGGAGGTGCAAGCTGGGATGAAGAGATGTTTCATAAACTGAATTGATTTTGTGGCTTTGGGATTTCAAAGCTGTGGGTGACCAGGGGAAATGTAATACTTACAGCCCTAACCCTATGAATTCCTCAAAAAGCCTGAAAGGGATACTAGGTCTCCAACTACACTCGGGATGGAGGTACAAGTCAATGTCACTCAAAACTTTAAGCATAAAGCCATCTCCAGTTGACCTGTAGGTTAAACATAATTAATTCTCAAATTAGTGGCCTCAGCAATGAGCGGTGGGGGATCAGAGAGCATCTGTCGCTCTGACATGGTTTGGCTGCCTTAATCTGTATCTGAACGACACTTTTACCTTTGCCTTTGCATCTACCCTGAGAATGTTTTTTTTAGCGTTTGCAGTATATAAATTCATGATGTTATCTGTTCTGCACGGCAAATATGACACCTGCACAGCAATATTATCTTTTCTCCCTCATGGTTAGATTGCTCCTGTAATTCCTCACTCCAGTACCAGTCCTGGATTCACTGAGATTTGTTTAGAATGTTGCGTTGCTATTTACAGAAGGCAGAATGGTTTCTTCTAAAAGGGACCTTCGTTGTCTTCCCCACAGCCCCTTAGCGTTCTAAGGAAGGCACAGCTGACGCTGGGCTTCAAGCAGGTTTTAAAGGTCTTCCTGCCTGTTAATCAGTGATCCTAGCAACAAAGTTTCAGCTGTGCCCTTGGTTGTTTTTCCTGGTGAAGATGAGGGACGTTGAGGCTACTTCCTCTTGCCTACTAATCTTCTCACCCCTTCCAAAGGTGATTGCTTTAAAATGCTCTATTAGAAGCCTGAGGTTAAAATTTTCAGTGACTTCAGGGGCTTCCCTGGTGGCGCAGTGCTTAAGAATCCTCCTGCCAAGGCAGGGGACACGGGTTCGAGCGTTGGTCCGGGAAGATCCCACATGCCGCGGAACAACTAAGCCCGTGCGCCACAATGACTGAGCCTGTGCTCTAGAGCCCACGAGCCACAACTACTGAGCCCACGTGCCTAGAGCCCGTGCTCCGCAACAAGAGAAGCCACCGCAATGAGACGCCCGTGCACCGCAACGAAGAGGAGCCCCCGCTCGCCGCAACTAGAGAAAGCACAAGCGCAGCAATGAAGACCCAATGCAGCCAAAAATAAAAATAAAAAATAAATAAATTTATTAAAAAAAAACAATTTCAGTGACTCCAGTGTTTACTGAGCCTTGAGCAACCTACCTTCATGCTGAAGTGGTTCGAATCCCAGCACAGAAGACAGGATGCAAAATCCTTCCCTGCTTTGCCTTTCTAATTTTAAAGTGGGAACTCTCTTAACGAGATAGCATAGAGTGTTGATATATATTCTGGAATTTAGAATGTAATAAAGATAGAATTCCCATCATTCAAGAATCAAAGGTGCGGAACTTCCCTGGCGGTGCAGTAGTTAAAAATCCGCCTGCCAATGCAGGGGACATGGGTTCGAGCCCTGGTCAAGGAAGATCCTACATGCTGCGGAGCAACTAAGCCCGTGCTCCACAACTACTGAGCCCGTGTGCCACAACTACGGAAGCCTGCACGCCTAGAGCCTGTGCTCCGCAACAAGAGAAGCCCGCGCACTGCAACAAAGAGTAGCCCCTGCTCACCGCAACTAGAGAAAGCCTTAGTGCAGCAACAAAGACCCAACACAGCCAAAAATAAATAAAAATAAATAAATTTTAAAAACAAAAGAATCAAAGGTGTTAGGAAAATGGCTATTTACATGGATCAAAACAAAGTTGCATTCCTAAGTCAAACAAAGGTTTAAACACTAAAACAGTGAAAGGATTAGAGGAAAATGTAATAGCTTCTTTTAATAAACTGAGAATGAGGAAGGCCTTTCCAGGCATGACCTCACTACCCCACCCCAATGCTACAATATGGATGGACCTCAAACACATCAAGCTAAGTGAGAGAAGACAGCCATAAAGGAGCACATCATGTATTTTTGACATGACATGTCCAGAATAGGCAAATCTGTAGAGACAGAAAGTAGATTATTGTTTGCCTAGAATTGGATGGGAGTGGGGAGTTGAGAGGTGAGGGCTAAGGGGTGCAGGGTTTCTTTTTGCAGTAACGAAAATATTCTAAATTTGATTGTGGTGACGGGTGCACAACTCTTGAATACACTAAAAGCATTTGAATTATACATTTTAAATGTCAACTACATCGTACATGAATTATATCCCAATTAAGCTCTTTTTAATGGTGGGATATAAACCAGATTATCAATAGTGGTTACCTCTGGGTAAAGGACATGGATGAGTTTCATTTTCCTTTTACTTATCAGTATTTTCAAAATTTTTCTGTAATAAAGAGGTGTTAATTGGGAGGGAGGGAAAGAGGGAGGGAGGGGAAAGGGAAGGCGGTTTCTTTTCCTAAGAAGCAAGAAGTGGGAATTTGATCTGAGTGTGCTCATGGTTCTGAGGACGACCTTCTTGTTTTGTTGAAGAACATGCTTCTTTAAGCATGTAAAGAACATGGTTCTTACATGCAACTAGAGTGATTTCCATGTTCAGTTTACAAGATGTTGTAAGAAGCTGTTCGCTCAGAATAAGTTACTACTCACAAGAAGTATAAGTGGGACCTCCAGGGATGCACCTGGTGGTCAGATCAAGTGGTTAGACTTAGGGATGATCCCTATTCGGTTTAAATCCCACGGATTATATTTAACCCGTCTTCTAAATGTTAGGTTTTGCGACATCTATTGTGAAACTCTAGAAAGGATATCCTTCCCTCTCAGAGATATGCTTCCCGTGTCCTGTGTTTAACTGGGCCCTTACAGCTGGGAGGCCGACTAGGTTTCCTAATGGAAATCTCAGTCCTATGGATGGAAATCTAATCAGCTGTGATCCCTGACCTTGAGGAACTCACAGTGTGGTGGAGATACAGAAGGAACCCAATCACCACGAGTGCCAAGGTGAACATGTGTACCTTGTCCTTTGTCAGCTAGGCTAGAAGGGCCCTACTGAAGGATTTCAAGGAGAGACGTCCTGTTTATGTTTGAAAAGACCATCTTGACTCCTGGGTGGAGAGATGGATTGGTGTCAGGTGAGCCTGGATGCAGGGAGGGAGGGAGGCCACTGAGAAGTTCCAGCACTGAGGTCAGGTTGCAGATCGCTACAAAAACACCACATGTTCAACAGCTGAACGTCGCCAGTTCCTTTCAGCAGCAATATAGGACTTCACAAAGCAGTTCTCGTAGCACTTAGCACCTTCGAAGATTCTGTACTGCACTGTATTTACAGCATCCTCAGGGACTGAGGCTGGGCTGCCTGTCCAGCTGAGGCTGTTAATTCTGAGAGGGGGTCGGGGCCTTGCTGCCCAAAAGGGACCTGGGGTGCTGTTTCCAAAACAAGGGGCAGTCATTGCTGGTTAAACAAGAAAAGAGAAGTGTTCACTATAGAGGCTGAAGAAACTGCTCTTCTGTTCTAACACACACCTTTTTTGAAATAAAATCTTGCTGCCATCTAGTCTTCTTGGGCCTCTCCTGGTGGGGACATCTTGGTTCCCCAGTCTCCACCCCAGGCTGCTGGAGGGAATGGTCCTTGGTGTTTCCCGGCCATCATTCGTTCCAGGTTTTCCTTTAAAAATTCCAGGACTTGGGACTTCCCTGGTTGCGCAGTGGTTAAGAATCCGCCTGCCAATGTAGGGGACACGGGTTCGAGCCCGGGTCTGGGAAGATCCCACATGCCGCGGAGCAACTAAGCCCGTGCGCCACAACTACTGAGCCTGAGCTCTAGAGCCCGCGTGCCACAACTACTGAAGCCCGCGCACCTAGAGCCCGTGCTCCTCAACAAGAGAAGCCACCGCAACAAGCAGCCCGCGCACTGCGACCAAGAGTAGCCCCCGCTCGCCGCAACTAGAGAAAGCCCGCACACAGCAACGAAGACCCAGCACAGCCCAACATAAATAAAATTTTA